>NC_138508.1:43794715-44463788 GCF_964252035.2 Podarcis erhardii | reverse complement strand
CATGAAACTATAAGAAAAACTATGTGGTAGAAACTGTCTTCTCCATATATCACAGGGCTCTCGGATGTGAAGGAATACTATATTTAAAGGACTGTCTGCTCAAAGTCTGGTTTAAAGTTAAAGATTCATAAAAAGGAAAGCGGGAACCCCTTAAGTTGCCTATGGACGCTTCACACCTGGACAGCAGGCTGAGCTGTCCTGTCCAGACTTGATCCCTTTCAGACTTGATCTGAAAGGAATCTTACTTTCACTTGACCAAAGCTGTGCTTCTTTGGTTAAATGAGATACTTTTTCTGCAGACGCTATAGGAGCTCAATTGGGCCTAATATTGTGGGTATGATACATATGCTGAAGGTAATACAGGACAAATGCAAATGAGTTAACAAAATGAAGGATGAAATTTTTGTGTTAAAAAGAAATTTGCTCCTGACTCCATCATTTTGTCATTCATATTATCAACAGATAGATAAGCCACATCGTTCCGTAGTGAAGGCAGTGAAGTGTAGAACCACATGCCCCTGTCAAATTGATAGAGTGAAGATATGGAATGAAATAATGGAAACTTCCTATTTGGTGAGAACTGGAATAAAAACATAATATTTTAGTCATTTATCAGCACTGATTGCCTTTGTGCTTGAGGCTTAGATCAGAATTTATACTGAATAGAAGAGGTCAAATAATAAAATGTTAGCATTTGGTGTGCAAAAAAATCACTAAAATATTCATTGAACTAATATAGGTCATCATGATGGTACCAGTACAAATACGGATTCTATATCTAGGGGCTACCTCATGTGACAAATGTGTTTGCTGCATGTACACCAATCTTTGTGTTGCAAACAAATCTGAATTTTCCATATATAAATTATACCTTTGTGTTACAGCAGTATTCTCCTCAATGAATTTGTGTATTGGAAGCTCAGTGTACATTACTCTAAGTAGGTTTTCAGAAAACAGTGCTAACCTGCGTTTAGCCTAACACTCTCCTTGCATGAGTTGACAGTGGTGGTCTCATGCTATACTGTCCTGAGGCTTTTCAATTCACAAACAGGCTAGCTTGTCCGGTGCATCAAAATGATTCATGCTCCATGATGACCACAGAACTATTCTAATTGAAATCTGATCTAACATATTCTGCAAGGCATCTTTGAGTTTTAGCTGGGGTAGATAGAGGGCGATAAATATGTATGCATCTGTAATTGTTCTGATGTCATGGAAAGATCACTACCAGCGGCATATAATCTTCCTCCTCCAGCGCAGATAAGAAGTAAAAGGTAAAGGACTCCTGGACGTTTAAGTCTAGTCAAACGCAACTATGGGGTGTGGCACTCATCTTGCTTCAGGCCGAGGGAGCTGGCATTTGTCCACAGAAGCTTTCAGGGTCATGTGACTAAACCATTTCTGGTGCAACGGAACACTGTGATGGAAGCCAGAGCTAGCGGCGGAGCAAGCTGATCAGGCGCTTGGGGCAAAGCACGTGCCCTGTGCCCAGGGGCGGGGCTAGCCAGGGCAGGACGCTCCGCAGGGCCTCCGAGGAGTTTGCCTGCCTCCTTCCACTCAGCCACCCTACAGCTGGGGGGGAGGTACAAGTGGACCGTTTGGGGCAGTACAGAGCCTGTGGGCACCCAAGCCACTGCGTCACTCCCAGGAGAGACTTGTGGCTCAGGCACCCTGAAGGCCCCGGGGTGAGTGCCACCCGGCATTTTGTCAACCCCCTCAGTGGTGACACCCAGGGCGACCCACCCCCACCACACCTCTCTTCCTCCACCCCTGACCAGAGCACAAATAAAGCAGCCATTCTAGTTTAAAAGTGTTAAACTGCAAAATATTAATGAAACATAATAATAGCCGTGATAATAAAAAAAATTACATGAGAATAATGTTAGGGATCATCTGTCCCTGAACTCAAAAGGATCAAAATAGTTTCCAGATATTTCTTGACACTTTCATGCTGATACATCCAGTGCTCTTGTGATGCTCTGTTTGACCTTTAAAACGGGTAAATAGCCGGGGCTGTAAACATGATTTTTAAGGGCCCTTTCCTAAATCACAAAGCCTAACTAGGTTTTTTTGGCTTTCTAAGGAGCTTGGGGCAATGAAATAGTTGGGGTAATAGCTAGAGCACAGGTGGCAAAGACTTTAGATGAATCTGACTAAACATAGTCCAGAGTCCATCTTAGAGCCTGCTCTGTAGTGGTGAAGAAATCTCCGTTCTTCTCTACCACTGTATTTACAAATTGTTGACCTGCAGAGCAATTTCTGTTAGAGTGAGATCTATTTTATTCTGGCCATCAGAAAAAGCTGGTGGAACAAGTAGCCCACTGTGATCAATTTGTGAAATATTTTGCAGAGAAAATCACTCAGATTCATTCCAACTTTGACTCTCCATCTCAACTTCCACACTAGAAGTGAACTACTATGGCACCATCTTGTTGTGCTGTAATGGATACCTTTCAGCTTGTTTTCGCTGAGGAAAAAAACTATCTACATGGACATTTGAGGCCTATGATTGGTGTACTTTTTTCTTCTCAGTGATAGTACATAGTTTATGGTCTCCCCTGTAGAGATCCACCAGTTCATTATGTTTGGGCCTTCAGATGTTGCCTGAATACTTTATTTCAGAAAACTTCTGCTGTTTGATTTTAGTCTTACAATTTGTACTTTCTGATTTGTCTGATTTTAATGTGTTGTGGTTATCCAGAAATGTGCATTTATTTTATGATCTGTTTCATTTTTCCTTAGCAGGATTTCCATGTAGATAAAATGGAGATTGGATGGGCTGTAGTAGAATAACTCCAGCATATTCTTGATTGTTATTTGTGCAGTACTGAAAATCTAAGTAGGTGCTTCTTCAAATAACATAAACCTGCTCATAGTGTCTTTGTGTTAGGCAAACATATTTATGAACTTCAGTTTGTGTTGGATAAATCTATCCAGATGAGCAAGTGTCTTGGGTGGTCTGAGACATGTTTTAAAAGGGACATGTTTAAAATGCTCCATGTATTCTTAACTGCACAGAGATATTTACAAATGCAGTCTTTCTCCTCGCAGCACTCCCTACAGTTCCCATGTGACCAATGCAACATTGTGTTAAATTTCACTTGCTTTCTTTAACTGTAAAACTAAAAAGAAAGCCTTGCAAAACTGTACTACACATACAAGTTTGCAGAACTTAATTCATTCTGGAGGTCCATTCTTAACCTGAAACTGTTCTTAACCTGAGGTACCACTTTACCACTGCCACAGTGCCACTGCCGTGCAATTCTATTGTCATCCTGAAGCAAAGTTCTTAACCCGAGGTACTATTTGTGGGTTAGCTGAGTCTGTAACCTGAAGTGTCTGTATCCTGAAGCGTCTGTAACCCAAGGTACCACTGTATCTATGTAACATTGCTATGTTGTAGGAATGTTGGAAGTTCTGTGAAGAGAGACTGTGCAGATAAAGAGATCTGTGCCACTGTGAGAGTATGGATCTGATCCCTTTAGTGCATAAGGCAAGAACCAAATTGAACTACCCCATTCGCCCTGAGAAAACTCACAGACTTCTCATCCTCTCTGCAAAAGAGATGGGAAAGCAATTTTTGTAGGGAACAAAAATATAAGGGGGAGGGGTTGACACAGCACTAGCTGGAACAGCTATGGGTTCATGGTACTGCATGACTGTAGACTAGGAGTTGCTGTTTTGTGGCAGACTGTAGGCACATTTTAAATTTTGAGAGTTTCATGGGCTCCGTGCTGTTTGGTTACTTCTTCCTTTCATCCTCCCGGTCATTGTCTTCCAGAGAGACAAACAGAGAGTGTATACAGAAAACACACACTACACACTACAGACAGGCAGCTTTTCTAATGGGTCTGGGAAATAAAAATAGATCTTGAATTTGCGTGATTTAGAGTTGCATCCAGCATAACAACAACAACAACAACAACAACAACAACAACAACAACAACAACAACAACAACAACAACAACTGTATACCCCACCCATTTGGCTGGGTTTCCTATAAAGATGCACTTCTTTACTCTTGCGTTTGACAGTTAAGGTATTTTGTGGGATGACTTATAACTGCCTGCATGGGTCTCTTCAGTTCAGCAGTTGGGGCTGCAAGCAAATTAAAATCCAAGTGATTGGTGGGGAAGGAATATGAAGGTTTTGACAACCAAACACCCAATCAGTTTCTTAGCTTTTTAAAATGGCTCTGTGGGAGTAGCTCTGTCTGCTCCATATGCCATCCATTTGATTGGGATGATAAGAGCATAAAGGAATATAAAAAGGTGTGCATATCTTCAGTGTTGATTAGCATATCCTTCCAGTGTGTTAGGTACTGGTAAAGCAAAGAGTTGCAACAGGATAAAAAAAAGCACATTCAAAGCAACTCCATTCATTTGATTTTGCTTCATGTTACTTTTACATATTTTAAAAATTGAAATATCTAATAACAAGTGTGTGACCCTGGACTTTCCTCAAATGAGAAACAGTGGTAATGAAATGAGGTTTGATGAAAAGGATTCGAAGGCTATTTACCAAGGCAGAAATGCATATCTGTGATGGCATCAGAATCTCAGCAATAATTCATAACACCTCATAAATCTCCATGGAAAGGTTTACAGACTCCCTTGCATAACAAAACTCATCGCTCCCCCTTCCAAACGCAAGATGATCAGCAAAAGGAAGGAAATGAAGTATAAGACTGCTGAAATAAGGTGGTATTTAATGGGAAGCAGTGAAGTTGGACTGAAGCAGATAGGAAGATACTGCCAAGACACAAAGGGGAAATATCATGTTTTGTTTGCAACAGAAGGATGGATTGATAAAACACGAATTTACATCAGTTTTGTTCTTCTTGGTACTTTAGATTAAAAGATTTGCACTTTAACAAATTCCTAAAGCAAAGTGCATACAAATTATATGTACAGAATAACCAATTACATTCTGAAGTTTTTATTATAAACTAAATGGAACTCATAGCACAGTACCAAAAATTGGGAATGGATTGGGAAGTGGAGTTGTTTAAGCGGCGATCTCCATGGCTGCTATAGTAGATAGAAATACCACTCAGTGGATGTATTTCAGAGTCATATGGACACCTCATTCCAAATGCCTGCATGGCAAAAAACAGATGCCAAAATGCCCTGCCCCATTCTGCCCATGGGTCTCCCTTTATTTGCAGAGTTGACTAGTAACTTACCAGAAAGCAGTGCTCCTGCCTCAGAAATGCTTCCTTTACCCAACCTTAGATTTTGACATGGGTGGAAAAGAGCTCATTTCCTTGCTGTCCTGGGCCTCTTTGGGACGAAGGCTGGCATATAAGTTAAATAAACAAACAAAATATTTAAGAGGTTGGAAGCCCAGCTCCTCCCTGCCCCCCACTTTATATAATGTGAGAGCAACACAATTGCCACTTGAGGTCATATGCCCCTACCTTTCACAACAGATGCTATTATGTAATGCTAGCCAAGGTAGCTGTGTATTCAGGGACCATGTGCAAAAACTATGAAAAGACCTGTTCCCTCCTTTCCTGTTGGCACTAAATGATGAGATAAACACAGGTTGTGACATATGCACTCATTTGTTTTATAAATACAGTGTCAGAAGCAAACATTCTTCAGGGGCAAGAGGATTGTCATGAATTGCCATGCCTTTGCCAGACAATTTAATTTTAATGGCTGGTTTATGCTCCTTAGAGATCAGTGATTATGAAAAGAGGGTTTGCCAGCACACCAGGAAGAGTCAAGACAACCAAATGTGGATAAATAGGTTATATTTGTTAAATATAACAACTTGATCTGCTACAACAATTAACCAGTCAGATTCAACCAATGCAACCAAATCAGCTAAACTCTGGGCAGGTGTTTATGGGGATAATATCCTCCCCACCCCACCCAGCCCTTCACACCCTTGCAGAGAACAATGGGCAGCCAGGAGGAAAAGGGAGGAAAAGCCCCACATGTACACTTATCCAGCTCCCCCTCCACTCCAGGCCTTGAAATCACTTAAAAGCCCTTCTCTTCCATGGAATTTGACTCAAGGGAACAATTTGCAGTCTGCAGCTTAAGCTGGTTGTCTCTGCTTAAATTAACAAAAAACAAGCAAACCCAAATATTACAAAAAAACAACAAACCACCCAACAACCCCATACATCACCAGTGATACCACGACTAGTGGTATCTCTTCCTCTTCTTCTTCTTCTTCTTCTTCTTCTTCTTCTTCTTCTTCTTCTTGTGCTACCCTCACAGTATTTTATTATTTTATTTAAACCAGGCATGTTAGTATTCATTACTATAATTCTTTTGTGCAACTAAATAAGCATGTCACTTTAGATTTCCTGACCTTAAATGCATCTTTTCTTGTTCTATGGTACCCTTGCAGTATAGAATAAGGAATCATATATAAGATAATGTTTGCCTAGATAAATTATATTTTATGATAATTTTTGGTTTTTAATTGAGTATTGTTTGCTATAGCATTAGGCTTACATGCTAAAAACTGCCTTGAGCTGAGGTAGCTGTAATGTATGTGTGGAGACTGATAATGAAGCTTTTTGTGTGTAAAAAGTGAAATGAACTCTTTCTCACACACACTGTGCAAAGCAGCTGCTGTGTAACAGAACTGCATCATGACTTTTACAAGGGACACAAGAGTATAATCAGCCAGTGGCAGAGGAACCCTCTCCGGCACCCAGGGCGGCACAGCCCGTACGGACTGCACATGTGCAACATCCCGCACGTGTGCAATCCGTACGAACTGCACACGTGCGGTGACCCTCAGCCGCTCTACAGCTGGGGGGAGACAGGGGCCATCTTGTCACCCTTACCAGAGTGGCACCCGGGGCGGCCTGCCCCTTCCGCCCCCCTTTCCTATGCCATTGTAATCAGCAGAACTGAAAAAATTGAAATGGCTGGTCCCACCCAAAGGGCACTTTAAGAAACATGTACATACAGAAACTGCTTGTTAATTTTAAGATCCAGTACTGTAAATGTATTTAGTATAGAATTTATACTTTAACTAAAAATGTTGCCCGAACTTGTAGCAACATTTTTTAACCTGGTGCATTCATCTGAAATAAAAAGCAAGTGTGGTTCAGTGGCTGTTTAAAATCATCACAGTAAGAGAATATTTCACTTTTTTAAGAACCTTTCATCTGGGTTCTGTGCATGGTTGCACCTAAAGAAATGCCAGTTAGGTCCATTCTTAACTTGAAACCATTCTTAACCTGAGGTATCACTTTAGCTAGTGGGGCCCACTGCGCCGCCACTGCATGATTTCTGTTCTCATCCTGAGGTAAAGTTCTTAACCCGAGGTACTACTTCCGGGTTAGGGGAGTCCGTAACCCGAAGTGTTTGTAACCTGAGGTACCACTGTATTGCATCCAGCCAGCACCCCTGGCAGCATAGGGATCAAAGCATTGCTACTTGACTCTTGGGACACTTAGTGAAATGCTGGAGGTTTCCTGCTACACTAGATTTTTGAGCTGGCAGCCAGTGTTCATATGATTTTTATATAAATATAATTAATTATATTTTCTTAACAACTTACAGGGAATACCCATCACTGCAGAGTAAATTTTTGAACTGTTGTTTCACTTTAAAAGGAAAATTTGTGATCTGATTTTGTAGATGATTTATCTTGTTGTGTTACCCATTTCACACCTCTTATTTCCCTACCTACTCTCTGCTCTGTCAGTTTTTGTGAAATTTTAATCACTTGGCTTCTCCTTTCCCATCCTGTACTTGCTAGTTTTATTTTTTACCTTTCCCCCCCGGCAGTCTCTTCTTGTTTGAGACTCTGTTGTCCTTTCCCTCTCCTCTCCTAAGCTCATCCTGCCTCTCTATTTCACATCTCTTTGCATCTCTTTCCTTCCCACAAACCCTCATTCCCTTCCACCTCCTGATTCCTTATCTTAGCACTCTAAGCTAGGAGCTTCCGCATTTATGCCCTTCTTTTAGTGGATGTCCCCCCACCTGCCCCCCCATGGACCAGGACAAGCCTAGTTGTGTTTTAGCCTCTCTTTTTTATGGTTTTATTTTTTTTGGGGGGGGGGGGAAGGTTTACTAATTTTTTTATGCCTGTCTCCTTCTTGTGCATGGGAAACTGAAGATTAATGCTATCACTCCAGCTGTGCGGGTGCAACTGTGGGGGTGAGAGATGCTTTGAAATGGATTTTTATTTTATGATTTGGGAAGAAATATAAGAAGCTACCTTTTACTGAGGAAGACTGATAGTCCATCAAGTTGAGAGCTCAATGAAACTAGCTAAAAAGTATCAATTTCTGTTTTGGCACCAATAAATATCAGCCATATATAAATATAAATAAGAATAAAACATGGTCACTTAAAATGAAGCATTAGGGGGGAAAGTGGTAGATATATGTGGTATGTAACAAAATGTTTGCTATTCCTTTCCTAGTCACCAAAAATTAACTCAAATTGACTTGGATGGGAACATTGTTACATGGATTACAATCTGGCTAAAGGAACATAAACAGAGGGTGTCTAGAGGGATAGCACAGGGATTGCTGTTACAGCCACTTTTGTTTAACATCTTTATTAATGATTTGGAAAGGGAAATTAGCATCATGCTAATAAAATTTGCATATGATTCTAAAATGTGTGGCGATGTTTGTTCCAAAAAAATAAGAAGAGAGGATAGTGGAGAAACTGGAGGCAAAGAATCCATAGGCTATTTATAATACATATGTATACATAGGGATTTCTCATTTAAGGAAGAAAAAACTTGCAGTTTTATGACCACAGTTTCCCCCCTGTTGTTCTAGTTCATAACATAACAGACTCCATGATGTGTGTGCATTCTTTCTTTTGAAAAAGTTGTTTTCCAGTTTCCCCTTTGCTATGCCTGGTTGTGCAATAGCTTGCATATAAAATGTGTACAGCCCCGAACAATTCTGATGTTGTTATGGCAGTTATCTAGTGCCTGTGGAAAGGCTAAAAAGAGCATACTGAATCTGGCAAGATTTTTCACCACTGGGAGGGAATCCCTTCCCATTAGAGGTAAAATTAACAAGGAGTTTGAAATTCCTTGTCAATTTCACCTTTTCAGTGAAGTTGTTTGAAGTTACCTGTTAAGTGTGAACGTGCTGTGAATTTGAGAATGATTTAAAGTTGCTCTGCTCATTTGTGTACATGGATGTCTTGTAATCCACAGAGGAGTCTTGGTTAGAAAAGCACAGGATTTTGATCAAATATGGACTGCTGCCCATGTAATAGTGATGCTTTTTGTATGTATCCAATAATCTTTTCTACAGCAGATACCTGCAGTTGGAAGTTCGTGTTATTTCCTTCCCATGTCCAATAACTTTGGTACACATTGGTATAAAGTTATCTGAAATCTAGCATTAGGCTATTATTTATGAATGTCACAATTTATTTTTTATTGGCAAATATCACCCAACTTTTATAAGCCCCTTTGTGTGTTTCATAACCCTTTTTGTTTCATTTGCATTTCTTGTAGGTTTTACTAAATAAATTAGTGTACAGATTATGAAAACAACATGACCTCATACATATTCCATGAGATGGGCTGCATTCTCTCTTCGTTGAAAGAAATCCATCCAAAAATCAGTTTTCTAATATAAGTTGTGCTAAATATAAGCCTTTGATCAGGCAGTGCATGAATAAAGAATGATGTGTCTTTCAGGAATAAGGGAAATGAAGCCTAGGGCAGAAAACTACCAGGCTGAGAAATGTTAAATAAAACATAATGTAGATAAACTTTTATTATTATTATTTCCAAGGACACAAATACACAGCAATTCCAATGTCATGTAACTATACAAGCAAGGAGTTGAACTATATGATATCATGTAGTATGATAAAGCTGCTATTCTTAAAGAGGGGGGCGCTCTAGGAGAGAGAGGTAGGCAGGCGAAGAGAATCTCAGAGCCTGCTCCTTTTAGATCTATCACCAACTGACTTGTTTCTAGTTATCCCTGTTCTTACTCTTCTAACTATGGACTCTTGAACTTCACCAACAGTGATAATGAGGACAGCAGTAACAACTAATAAATCTGAACTACCTGTTTTGTAGGCTTCTCCTCTTCCTTGTACAGTGGTACCTTGGGTTAAGTACTTAATTCATTCTGGAGGTCTGTTCTTAACCTGAAGCACCACTTTAGCTAATGGGGCCTCCTGCTGCCGCCGCGCCGCCAGAGCACGATTTCTGTTCTCATCCTGAAGCAAAATTCTTAACCCGAGGTACTATTTCTGGGTTAGCAGAGTCTGTAACCTGAAGCGTATGTAACCTGAGGTACCACTGTAGTTTAGTATTTTCTGATTAGAATTTGTTTTTGGAAGCTTTCTCCTTTACACTAAAGTTATGGGGTCTTCTTTTCAACTTGGAGTCTCTTGCTTTTCAGTCATTGGATGCCGTTCAGTGGGCTAGAGGAGTAACAAGAGTGGGGGAACAAATTAAACATCAGACTCATGGGTTTGAGCCCCACGTTTGGCAAACACTCATGGTTCCTTCCAACTTTACAATTCTGTGCTTCTGGGTGAAGGATGCGGTTATATGTGCTATATAAAAAACAATATGATAAAATCCTATCATTTTAGAATGATAGAATATAAATTCTGTATTGATAGGTTGGAAAAAACAGCAGGAGTGTGAGGCCAGAAGTAGGTCCCAAAAGTCAGAAAGACCCCTAAGTCATGGAGGAACCATCTTCTTTAAAAAATATTTCTGACTCACCACCCCACCCTAAAAATGAAATGAAATGAAATCCAAGAGTGCACTGAACACTGGGGAAATGGTTTTGCTGACTGGAATGTATCTGAAGTTGACTTTCTGCTCTGTCAGAAAATACATGGAAGGAGCAGGGAGAGGGGTAAGCTGAGCAATAAAGGCAGCTGAATGAACTTTCTGCTCAGCCAACCCTGTAAAATGATTAGATGAGGATGTAGAAAAGAGAGCTAAGAATAGATGCTGAGCTAAGCTATGGAAATCAGGAATGAAATATCTTTAAATGCTGCAATACATTAATGAGAAAAATAACCTTTCCCCCCCTAGAAACCACTTTGTAAGATAGGAAGTAAGAGGGAAATGGGTACCACCCAGACTATAATTCCCGCCCCCTCCCCAATAATGTTATTTTGGTATCAAGTTGTGGGGCTGGGAAACATCATAATTCAAGCAACTGTTGTTGTTGTTGTTGTTGTTGTTTTAAAAAATATGGATACTAAACATTTGCACTAAAGATACAGGATAAATGGTGACATTTCATCACGCCCTGGAGAAGGTACAACAAAAATGGTAAAAACAAGCTAGCAAGGAAACAAGCAGGCGAAGATGCCCCTCTCCACCTTGCACCCTGAACAGCAGGTGCCAACAGGGTTTAGGATGTGGCAAGGGCTCTCTGTCTCCAACATTATTTGCTTCTTCGTCAGGGAAACAAATAGGCAACTAGATGACTGTTGAAATCAGCACTTACATGGGACTAGCCAAGTGTGTGTGTGTGTTTGTGTTTGTGTGTGTGTGTGTGTGTGAGAGAGAGAGAGAGAGAGAGAGCGCTCTATGAAATCCTGCTTTTTGTGAACTTGGCTTTGCAATAAACTAAAATGCAAAACTCACAAATAACTTCCTACAGGGATTACACAGTCAGTAGATTCCAACATATATCATGGCATAATTGAAAGGCAGCTTCAGACGAAGTTTTCTCCTAATTATGTTATGTTACTTATGTTTCATATAAAACCATACATTTAGAAGAGGAGTCTGTGCTGGCTGAATTCATGAATCCTTGAGAAATAAGAAAAATCCCCATTCCTCCTCTCAAAACACTGAGCATGGAATTCATGACCTTTTGTAGCAGGATATTTTTTGGTTTAATCCAATGTCTTAAAACAACAACAATATAAAAACCACATGCTGGGCAATACAAGACAGCTTTACTTAGGAGTAGGCCCTACTGTGTTGAGTGGGGCTTGCTCGCTGGTGTGTGTAATTGGCGTTGCAGAAAACAAGTGTAGCCCCTAGATTTGCTGACTGGAGGTGGTTAGGGAGGAGCAGAAATGACTCCCTGCTGGTAGATAACAGCTTCATCCATGGTGAAGTATGTCCTCCATGGAGGCTCCAAATTATATGCATGGATATGGAACTACAGTGGTACCTCGGGTTAAGTACTTAATTTGTTCCGGATGTCCATTCTTAACCTGAAACTGTTCTTAACCTGAAGCACCACTTTCACTAATGGGGCCTCCCACTGCTGCCGTGCCACTGGAACACAATTTCTGTTCTCATCCTGAAGCAAGTTCTTAACCCGAGGTACTATTTCTGGTTTAATGAAGTCTGTAACCTAAAGCGTATGTAACCTGAAGCATATGTAACCCAAGGTACCACTGTATAGAAATAGAGCTACTGCTGGCAGTTCTTTCTCAATATTTGCCCATTCCATGCCCTGTCTGGTGTGGGTCAGCAGGGCTTTCAATGTGGCAGATGATCAGCCACTTCACACCTTCACAGACCAACTTATGGTTGTTTTTATTCCACTCAGGATAAAATTTTACAATGACTTGCTGCAAACTCAGGGGGTCCAGTGGACATACGACACTCAATGAATTAGATGTTGCTTCTTTAATTTCAGTGGATGCTGCAGTTGCACATGTTCAAAAATTGAAAAGCGTTTTAAGTGAGTAAAGCATCTTATATGCAGAGGAAATAGCAAAATTTTTAAGTGCAAATCTTTTTTGTTTTTATGTTTGTTTCTCGTAACATGTGCAGCAGAAATGTAGATGTAAATAAGAAGGTATTCTGAGGGTTAAGGATGTTCTGTCCCTTCTTGTTATGTACTGAGTTGAATAGGATCCAAAATACAGCAGTCTGATTGGTCCTAGAACAATAGGATCCAAAATGCAGCAGTCTGATTGGTCCTAGAACAATAGGATTCAGAATGCAGCAGTCTGATTGGTCCTAGAACAATGCAGCAGTATGATTGGTCCGCAGGAGCCACCCAATCCAGCTCCAGGTGGGAGTGAATCCACAACCTGATTGGCCTACAGGGGAATCCCAGAATTAGCCAATCACGTGCAGCCCATTGTGTAAATAATGTATATAAAGCAGATATTGTGGGGAAACTTCCATTCCTCCTCACCACTATGAGCTGAATAAAGAGCATGAAATCCACTCTCAACTCCGAGCATATTTCACTTCTGAAATTCTAGGGGCAGGTGCTCCTTCAGATTTCCAAGTCCAGATCTCTTTGGGGTTTTATCAAAACCAGCACCTTAAATTGTGCCTGGAAACATGGGAGTTGGAGGACCATGTGTACCACCTTGAGCTCCTTGAAGGAAAATGTGGTTTACGGAAGGTAATAAATAAATAAGAATAAATACTGAGAGATGGAACATAGGTTTCATTCTCTCTTACCACAATTTAAATATATCAGCAGAATTTAGCTGTCTTTCCTCTGTGTTCTGAATTAAAGTTTTTGAAAAGTAATAAAAGCCAATCCTGCATAATCTGGATAGCTCAGTATGTGCTGATAATACCAAGGTGTTGTATGGGACGGTAACATATCTCTGCATTGCAGGGAGTTGAACTAGATCAGCCATGTCCAACTTGAAGTTGACTGTGATCCACAATCCATTATAAAAACTGGCAGTGATCTACCACCCAGGGATGGGTACACGGGTACTGGCTGCTTCCCCTGACAGGGCAGCGGTGGGGGCAGGGTGGGGCGTGCACGCAGTGTCAAAACAGCCCCTCCTGCAAGAGGAGCTCAGGGGGAGGCAGTGGCTGCTCAGGCACGTCTCCAGTGGAAGGCAGGTGGAGATGGACCAGAATTCATGCCAGGATCTACTGGTCAATCGCGGCCGACGTATTGTACATGTCTGAACTAGATGATCCTCCGAATCCATTCAAACCCTACAATTCTATGATTCTAATAATATGGAGGATGGGTGGAGAGGTTCTCAGTTCCCAGTCTCCTGTAATACGTTAACTTATACTTTAGCTTTATCTGCCAGTTCTTCCTTGTCAGATTTCTACTACTTTGCTGAATTTTTTCATAACATTCCCCCCCCCCAACCATTCAAGGGAGTGCTGGAAGAAAGCAGATATTGCTTTGAAAAGACTGGAGGTGGTGTAAATTAAATTTCAAAAGACCTGGTGGGGTGGGGGAAGTGTTTCATTCACCTTTTTAGCTTCACAAGGTGCCAGGGTTTTTTTCTTTAAGTCTGAAAGCATTTAGGGTGAGTCCTGTGTTCACTTGCAGCCTTTGCAGGCAGCTTCTAGCAGGGCAATTCTTTAGGGATTTGCATTGATTCTTTAGTATTTGTTACACCAGCTTCAAACCCCCCCCCCAAAGTATCATCTTTAAAATAGTAATGCACACATTTACCTACAATCAGAATTACTTTCTTTATGGATTTCCAGCACCTCCCACACATTTTCTCCCTATATTGCATCCTAGGCAGGTTACAATTCCTTGGAGATCAATTAACTCAGTTGCACTTACAATAAACCATTATAAACATAATGTGAAACTGAAATTAATAGGGAACTTCTTGAAGCACTATTGCACTTAGCTTCTTCTGCCCTTATTACTTTTCTCCAAGTGGCAGTAGCTGGTCTATTGATTGTATATGTACCCTGCTAAATAACAGCTATTCATTATCAGGACTTCTCTGCCTGATGATGATTCAGATAATGATCAGTGATGCATGCTGGACATTAGTTCTGTTTTTAGTAAGAGTAGCATTCTTCAGTATACCATTCCTGCATAACAGATTGCTACAATAATACGTTTAAGGTATGGACTAATTAAAAATCCAAATATTGGTGTGATAAAGTGCAGTCAATAGAAGAAACAAAGCTAATAAATAATCTTCACTAAAAACATTTATCAAATGATATAGAAAAACTAGAGTTTTTAGGATGCTATCCCTTTAAACAAATAATGAATAAAGGTTACAGACTCTTAGTAGGTAAAAATACAATAAATACTATACATTTTTTCCTATATTTTCATAAATATTGAAAATCCCCCCCCCCCCGCATAGTACCAGCACTATCTATTTAAAGCAGATGATAGTAGCATTTTGGCTGCAATTTTTTTCTTCTAATAAACTTTTCTGGTTGCAGAGGTTCAGGGAAAGTGACTGTATTTGTGCAGCTTGTATGACTCATATAGGGTCATTTATTAACTAACCTATAATCATAAGCTTTCATAGGTTACAGTCTCTTTCTTCATATGCAAAACTTTTGTAGCTGTGAAAGCAAGAAGCCAAGGTTGTAATGACGAAAAATGTTTACTCTCAAAAATCCTCATTTGTAAAGGGATAGCAACCTATGTTACAAATTATTTATAATTGGAGGAATTGATGGACACATGGCCCATCAGTTGGGCACTTTATTATACAATTAGCTATTTGTAGGAATACCTGTTGAGGTCATTCCCAAATTTAAATAAAACTTAAAGTGATTAGTGGCACCATTTCTTTATTTCTGTTTTGTAAGATTGGCTTGTTTTCTGAAATGTGCTCCTGTTTAGCTAACTTTGCCTTTAAATGTCTTAGCAAGTTCTCTACATAGCATACTTGAAATTTAGGTGTAATAGACTCAGATGTGGTAGTTTATATTATTTGGTCCTATAAATATACTGCTGGTATTGATAAAAATATAGCAAAGATCACCTAGGTATGGTTGCATTGTGCTGTTTTTATTGACTGCTGTGGTCTAAACCACTGAGCCTAGGGCTTGCCAATCGGAAGGTCGGCAGTTTGAATCCCCGTGACGGGTGAGCTCCCATTGCTCCCATGAGCTCCCATTGCTCTGCCAACCTAGCAGTTCGAAAGCACATCAAAGTGCAAGTAGATAAATAGGTACCGCTCTGGCTGGAAGGTAAACGGCGTTTCCGTGCGCTGCTCTGGTTTCACCAGAAGTGGCTAGTCATGCTGGCCACATGACTTGGAAAAACTGTCTGGGGTCAAACATTGGCTCCCTCAGCCAGTAAAGCAAGATGAGCGCTGCAACTCCAGAGTCGTTCGCGACTGGACTTAACTGTCAGGGGTCCTTTACCTTCACCTTTTTTACCTTTCCCAGGGGAATGTTAAGCTTGTTGAAGAGGCAGTGTACCAAGCAAAACTTCATTACATTATTTGCAAATACTATTGAATATTTATTTAATAACAATACTAAGTGCTTTAAACAATGGTGATTACATGCCTCATTTGTTTGGCTATTATCTAAAACTGCTGAACATTATTATAACAATTTGAGTTTTGATTCTAGGCAGACAATTTTGGGACAGTTACAAATGCCAAATATCCATATCATTCATGTCTAAACACTGCTTTAGGAGCCAGAAAATCTATGGGATTAAAGCACTTTACTGATATTGTATTATTGCTTACATGTGTTTCTCTGTTATGTAACAAAGAATCTCTATATGCATTTGGGCTTCAAAATAGTATTTACTTAAGAAGATTAGGTCATCTTCCATGATTCATGCAAAGGCTTATGGAAGTTAGACATTGCCACACCACCTTTCCTTTCCCATTCTTTTTTAATTTCTCCTGTGCAAAGCACTTTGCAAGCATTGACAACCAAGTGATTGTCAGTCTGTGGTTGGAGCAATCAGCTGATTGTTGTAGCTTGAATAGCTCGATGTGTGGAGCTTTGTATGCCCCAACAATCAAGGGGTGGGTGGGTCACAGGACAGCATTGTGATATCATATTATTGATGGGTGAGTGACCATGCCCATCAGGCCTGTGGTGAGAGGGGCAGTATGGATCCCGACCATCAGCCACTGCTGGTTTAGCCATACTGTCCTTCATGCATTGTAGACATTATGAGGAGCACTACACTTAATTTATTCATTTGTTATTGATACATAAGGCATTATATAGCAGTTTTAATTGCTAACATCAATAAATGTGAATAACTTCATAATTGTCTTACATATAGAAAGTGGCAACGGGAAAACTGCTGCACTAGGCTAACATGTTTCTTGGTTACTTTCCTTTCATTTCTAATATTTGTGCTTCATTTCTCTCCTTCATGGTACACCAGTAATGCTGATGATGCAGCCCATGACAGTCATTTCTGTAATAGTTTCAGGTTTGGAATGGCTGATTTGTTCTCATGGTTGTGGATAATTGTTGTGAGCATCATTCCCCAGGCATATGCACCTCAGAGATCCCTAGCATAAAAAGGCTGGAAGTTTTCTTCCAAAAGCAAATGTGCCCTCCACCTTGTCATCCACATACATATTATATTGTTTTTGTATCATATACTGCTTATGGTTTTTGTGCAGACATTTTTCCAAACTATATAATCAGGGGTGACCAACTCCCAAGAGACTGTAGTCTACTCACAAAATTAAAAACTGGCAGTGATCTACCCCTGTTTCGGGGGGAGGTTCAGATCAAGGCTGTTGACCTTTTTTGGGGAAGAAAAACCCCATTTTAGGGGGTTCAGGTCAAAGTTGTTGAGATTTTTTTAGGCAGAAGGAATGCCCTGTTTATGTTGCACTGAATTGCTTTCATTGCTTGAGGGTGTCTCATTGCTTGAAGGATTTCTTGTTTCTTTAGGTTTCTGTTGCTTTTAGTAATATCACAATGTTGTCTTTTTTAAACTTTTTGTTTGTCACCTTCAGCTTTTAAAGCAAAGGTGAGCTATTATTATTTTAAATAATAAAAACGTTCTTTTTAAGCTTATACACAGACATATGCCAAACTCACAGTTTAGTATGTTTTCAAACATCAAATTATTTTGTAATTCAAATATATATATATATACACACACACAAAACAATTTCAAAACAAGATACAGTTAAGACAACCAGACAACAGGTGAAAGAGACTGAGGTAGTTATTCCTCCTTACACTCCCCCGCCCCCTCAGGTCCTCCAAAGACTGCATTTTGTAATGCAAATAGGTCTGATTTATTTCCTTATTCCTTGTGGTAGCCAAGCAGCCTTGCAGACATTTAGTTCAAGCTGTATGGAGTTATAAGAGACTTGGACCAAAAATTTAGCTCCAAGACAAATTTATAATTTACTAATAAAATTATGATTTTCCTTAGATTTATCTCCTGTAAGGGATCTTATGAGGTTTGAGAGCAATATCTGAATAAAAGAACCTGGAGAGTTCGGTTTAAGGCTTCTGCAATGCTATGCACGTTAAATTATACTGAGCTAGATAGATCTTTGATATGAATCACTAGAATATCTTTTGATCCTTAGCAAAACTCTTTGCATGAGAGCTAAGCTACACATTTATCAAAATAAAATGACAACGTATTTCTTTGATTGCACCACTTCAGACTGAGGGTTGGGGCAGTACCAGTTCCAGGATTTGAGGAGCACTTCTGGCTGCTGGGGTCCTTTCCTAAGAGGCATACACTACTTCGTCACCAATTGCCACAGTCTCTGAGCCTAATCATCACCAGAGATGACAAGATGTGTGAGAGTTATTGTTCTTCTTTGTTCTGCATTTCCTCACTTATAAAAAATGAACTTGGACCACTAATGAGGAAGAGTGACAGCAGAATTCAGTGCATTGGTGATGTCTGCTCTACTAGTGAATTGGCTTCGACAGATGCCTGACAATGCAAACCCCCAATTCTATCCCCAAGTGAAGTAGAGGAAATCATTAAAATTTGAAAATTGGTTCATGGGGGGGGGCAGGGATTCCATCCTGTCCTATTCCCAAAGTTCTGGTTTTCTACAAATATCTACAAGGTGAAACCTTCAAAGATGCAATCCTGTGACTGTAACCTGACACAATAAAGTCCTAGGTCTATGACAAAGTATTCTGCTGAATGTACCAGGGTTTTTCACCCTGACATTGTGGCAAATGTAATCATTGGACGGACACTAGCATTTTATTTATTCAATTTATTTATTTAATATACCACCCTTCATCCGAGGGTTTTATAGTGGTTTACAATATAAAAATACAAAAATACATAACATGGAACAAACAAAACCTACACCCACTGTGGCGTTCATACAGAGCCCCCAGTTGTTTCACGGACTGTTAACCTGTACACCACTGCTTATTCTTCCACTGCCACCAATTTTGTGGAAAAAAACCAGGGTTCCCCTGTGAAGTGTTGAGTCTCAGTCAGGTAGAGTTAACAATGAAGATTTAAGTTTATTTGAAATACAAACAAGTTTTAAAATATATTTGAAACACTGTCACTCTATTCCCTCTCATCTTGTCCTGTCTCTAACTCACTCTGACTCCTCTATCTCCCCCACAAAAGAACCAACTGAACTAACTGTCAAAACCTCTGGGCTGGGCCTCAAAATCAGGTAGGCTCCACCCCTGGGCTTTCTTATTGGTCAACCTGTTAACCCTTTCTCTCCCCCTAATAACATATCCCCAAAGAATGGGCAAACGCCACACACCCCCTCACAGTTTAAAAGGCTATACAAGGCCTGAGAGCAGAGATATGCTTTGGCCTGGTGCCTAAAGATATGTAACGAAGGCGCCAGGTGAGCCTCCCTGAGGAGAGCGTTCTACAAACGGAGCCTCCAAAGAAAAGGCCCGTTCTTGTGTTGCAGCTTCCAAATCTCTCGTGGGCGAAGTATACAAAGAAATGTCTCAGATGATAATAATAGAATCATAGAATTGGAAAGGACCCCAGGAGTCATCTGGTCCAAACCTCTGCAGTGCAGGAATCCTGCCTATAGCTGGTGGGCTCGAACTACCAACCTTCCAATTAACAGCCAGCTTCACTGTCCCACTACACCACTGGAATCCAGGGTCCAGGTTCGGAAGATGTGGCCTTTGATATATTTTCCATTTTTATCTTTATCAAACTGTAAAACTGTAATCTCTTAATTTTTCTAAAATAGCTTTTATAGGCAGATTATAAATTCAAGATTCCTGTACTTTCAATAGATTGTAAAAGAAAATGTGAAGCTTATGTGAAGGAGATCAAAATGATTCACAAATGAGTGATGTCCTTGTAGGTTTTAATCAGAATCAAGGCATTGTTATTGACATCATTCTCTTGGGGAAAACAAGGCTGAATGTGCAGCTTGAATTCTAATCTGTTTATCTAAAAAAGTGGGATGTTTACACAAAATTAAACAATGCACAATGAATATACACATTTCTGCAATTAGCATACAATGTGTTTCAAGAGAGGTTGCAAAAAAATGACACTATCATTCAAATGCACATTGAGAGTTGGGTTGTTTGTTTGTCACTTGCTTGCAATATTATTTTTGGTAATATTTCTGAAGTTTGAGGGGAAACAGTATGACATTTTCACTTTATTGATTTAATTTCTTGTTTTAAATACCTAGTATATAAACAATAAAATGTGCAGCCCTATCAGAGGTATCCTGTTTCTATAGTGATCATAGTGATTTTATTTATTACAAATTATGTATATTATGAGTGCTTCCCCATGAGTGTTTACTGAGGGATTAGTAGGCATTTTGCATTCAGATTTTTCAGTGTCGTCATGATGTTATTGACATCAGAATGCTAGGCTATATTCCGCTCCGCAGTTCATTCCAGAATTTTCCTTTCTGGAGGTAATCCAGTAAATTTTTAGAAATGTGTTGCCAGTAACCCTTTTGTGATATCTGAACAATCCATTTACAATATTAAGCCCCAGTCTGCATTTAAGTAACACTTAAGCACAGGTTTGTGGAAGAGTTAATACATATTTATTTATTTAAGATATGTATATACTGCATTCTTTAAAATAATGCCAAAGCAGCATGCAATACAACATTCAGTACAAAAATCAGTACAGAAGCAATTCAGTATACCAAACAAACAAAGATAACCAAATATACCCCAGCTATAGTGGTCATTTCCCTCAACAGCACATGCAGAAATTGTGTTATTGATGTAGAACCTGCTATTGGTCTTGTCTGCTCAATCCTCCAGAACCTGTCTACACATGCAGGTTATAGACAAGTCCTTAAGTCACCTGACTGACCAAGAGTTTGAGACCCATCAGCTACCCTTACCTTGTTTAGCCAGCCAGTTGAAGCCACTTCCCTGGGCTGTGGCCACTGTCAGCTTCTAGGAGCCACAAGTGAGATGAGTGCAAGGTGGAGACCAAAGGTGTACAAGCTACCCCTGAAGTAGGCCTGGGCAATATATCAATATATTGCCCAGGACTGGTATGAGCAGCAGACTGCGATGTCAGTTTCACTCAGTGGTATATTGCTGGTGAAACCACCACTGTTCCTGAGTCCCTCTGCTAGCAGCATCCGCTGGAGAGAGTCAAGAGTTCCTTCCTCCAGCGGGTGCTGCTAGTAGAGCGGTGGTGGTTTCACCAGCAATATATAGCTGAGTAAAACCACCATCCTACTCTGCCCTCATATGAATGCAGAAGGAGAAACAAGCCGTATCAGTGAGGTGCCTATACATCTTGTTCCTCCCTCTGCATCTTTAAACTGCTCAACTGAGGAGTGTGCAGCTGCCCTTGCCTCAGTTGAAGGAGCCCCTGGCCCGGTGCTGGCTCCTGCAAGCCAGCGGCAGGGTGGGGGCTCTGTGAAACTGCTCAGCTGAGGGGAGCACAATTGCTGCTCCCTGCAGTGAGCAGTTAAAGGAGCCCCAATGCTCTACCTGTGAGCACCAGGACTGTCTCAGCTGGGGGGAGGGAAACATTTATATTTATTTCCCCTCTGAGATTTTGTACTGCCTCACCTTAAAGTCTACTTTCTTCTACTGCTGCTTCTTGATGGCTACTGACTCTCCTAGCTGCTGTTGAGGCAGGATAGGAGAAGGCAGGCCAGTAGTCAATACCAAGGACAGCTCCAAGTGAGAGCCTCAATCTAATGAAGTGTTAAGGGTGAAGTGAAGGCTTTTGTGCTCCCAGAGCCAGATCATCCCTCCCACGTTCTGCCTCTTCCTTGAGGTCAGCAGGAAGAGGGCAGGGCTTGCATTTATTTTCCCCATATGTCTACTGACCATCTTGTTGCCTGCCTGCAGACACATAATTTTATTTCTAAATAATTTATACTGAAAACTTTTCATAATTTGGCATTTATAGTTTATGGTCTATCGAAGAAGTAAATGGTTCCTCAAAATGGCTTCCAGTGGTAGCAAAATGTGCACTATAGCCAAACATCATATGGCTTAGTTTCTGCACAGGCCTTATGATATGTGTGTGAAATACACATGCATTGAGTACACAGAGAGTCCTATATGTGTGTGAAATACACATGCATTGAGTACACAGAGAGTACTATGCAATACAGTGCATAGTAATTCTCTTGCAATAGTTCCTGCTTTTCAGACACACTTTCTGTAGTTCATCATAACGATGGGCTTTTTGCTATTTCATAATGAACACTTGACTATGACTGATGTTAAGTGCTGGTTTGAGATTACAGCAACTCTTTTATCTTCTTTTTTGATCCAGGTCAATTTTTCAATGTGTTTCAAGCAAAAGGACTCTGGAAAGTTTAGTACATGTGTCATGAGGCAAATACAAAGATTGCTTCTCTCTTTTTGGAACGTATGTCTGAGAAAACAACTTTTCAAATACAATTGTTAGTATCTTGTATCTGTACTTTAGAGAATAAAATGGTTGATGGAAATATTGAAACTAAAATTCCTTGAAATATGATAAATGAGAAATAAGAGTATTTGCAGCAGCAGTGCCAAGTTTAGTATTTTTGTTTCTGAAGTCTTTGAAGTCTGACTTTGCAGAACAGATTGTGAATCTCTGGCCCATTACACACCTGCTGAGATTTTGGTGTTTTATTTCTCTTGGGTACAGAATCGGAAGCTCAAACCATGTTAATCACTGTCAGTATCACTTGTACAAAATGCCAAAAATGCAGTGAACTGCATGTTTTATGTAATAAATATGACAATACAGTTTAGAGTGTTTGTTAGGGTAGCAATTTGTTATAATTTATTACATATAACGTTTAGGGGAAGAGATTTAAAATTTTTTAACAGTGCCTCACAAATAACAAAGTAATAATTTTAATTTTGCGATTTTAATTTACCAGTTGAGATGGAGGGAAAAGGCAATGTTTTGCAAATGAAATCTGTCATAGTACATGGACAATCAAGTGTCTTTAGGAGTGCTGAGAATACTCCTACTAGTTTTGATTTCTGAATGCTGGCTTAGTTAACATGCCTATTTTTCTCCTTGCCTTTCTCAATGTTGGATAAGGATATGTGCTTGCAGACCTCATTATTAGCTCACCTTAACCTGGCATTTAGGAAGATCATCCCTGTCCTTTCATGAACACAGATTCAATGAGGCCAACTTCTTATAAAGCAGATATTCAGGAGGTTGCCATGCATACCACTTAAAAAAATGAAATCTTCCATATACCATGGATATCTATATAAAGAATACAGTGGACCTGAAGGTAATGTAACTTTTGGGTTGCAAACACAGCAAACCTGGAAGTATACTCTTCTGGGTTTCGCCATGCGCATGCACAGAAGCACTCTGTCACGCCATGCGCATGTGCAGAAGTGGTGCCTCTACTTACGAATTTTTCGGGGTACATACAGACCCCTGGAACGAATTACATTCGTATCCAGAGGGTCCACTGTACTGTTTATTAAAAGAGTGCTGCCTTTTTAAAAAGAAGGGGGGGGACGAGCATACTTAACATATTGCTTTCTAAGACAATTCAATTACATATGCATAGTTTTGGCATGAACATGATGTGATTCTCATGATAGGCAAAGCCTCCCTTGGTTTAATGAGACTGTGTGAATGTGCTGTCTCTGGGGGAAAGAACTCACAACTACTTTGCCCCTTCCCTTTTATTGTACTGTCACACTGAACTATGCAAAGGTTGGGCTTGGTGTGTTTTCTGAAGTGGGAGTTATGTTTATGCTCTCTTTGCACTGTGAGATTGGCAACAACTTGTTCTTGCTGGTTTAGCTCAGTACAGTGTGGCAGTAAAAAGGATTTGGGAGAAGCAAAGTAGTTCTGCCTTGGAGAAACCACATATTTGAACAATCTCATAAAACCAGTTTGTGAACCAGGCGTATATGTAAAGTTCATGGACACATGGAGAAAGAGTCACGAAGGAGTCGCAGCTTGGGAATCTGAAGTAGTTAGGTGGATTTCTCTAAAATAAATTACTGCTAGCACAAACCATTAACTATGTTCAATGGGCTCCTGGATTCATAAAATATAATAAAACTGCAATCCTATGCACAATTACTTAGTAGTAAGTCTCATTGGACTTAGGGTGAGGTATTTGTTTCTTATTATGCCTGCACAAGTTGTTGAACTGAAAAATTCAAACAATAAAGATAATGGCTTAGAAACAGAGCACAACATTGATTCAAACCAATGGCAGGAAGTGTTGCATTTAATTTATAAAATAAAATATTTTGTGTAAAAACAAGTAGAGCTCTAAACGATGCAAGATGATATGATGTAGAGCAGGTTGTGCTACCAGCTTGCAAAATGGTGTCTGGGTAGGTACACCATATGTGGCAAAACTACTCTTAATTGTGTACAGGTTATGTCAAATAAATGTGCTGACCTCAGCAGAGTTCTCTCAGCCAGTTAACCCTGAAGCATAAAATGATGAAACTGACTTCACTTGGCAGTTAGGTTAGTATACTGAAGCCAGATTTCCCACAACCCTTGTTTACTGGGAAGAATTAAAATAAATGTAATGTTTTCAAGCCATTTGTTGATTTTAATCTAGTTTACAAATCTTAAGTATGGTTAATAGGTATGGCTATAGGGACCCATTTTCTGTTATTCATATTAAGAAAAGAAAAAGAGTTAAGTTTCTTGTTGATGGCAGTTATTGTGGAAATATAGAGTTGCATTTCCTTGTTTTGTTTCTAAATGTTCCTACATAAATGTAACAGAATAATGTGTGTGCACTAAAAGGAGGAGGAGGAGGAGGAGGAGGAGGAGGAGGAGGAGGAGAAGAAGAAGAAGAAGAAGAAGAAGAAGAAGAAGAAGAAGAAGAAGAAGAAGAAGAAACAGCATCTCAAGCATCACTGTTATCATCTTGTGTTATATACCATAACTTTATATGAAGCCACACTCATATGGCAGAAACTAAATCTCTGGTAGCTATACCAGAGTGCACATACCCTCAGTTTTTAATACAGTATGAGAATACTATCCAATATGGGCATAAGAAATTGATCAACTCTATAGTTTTTGCATTGACTTTTACAAGATTGTGTCCTTAAAAACTTGAATTATGTCTCAGTGTACTAAAATGCCTGTAATAGTTTGGCTAGGCAGATATCTTGGATATTTGCATTCTTTTAAAGTTGATAGTGTCTAGTCAAGCTTCAGCTTTTTAGAAAATAAATTTGTTCTGCAAACACAAAACAGCAGCAGCAGCAGTATGCGAAACCTACAGTATCCCAAGTTGCTCCTACTAATGAGCAAGGTATTTGTTTAAGGAAGAAAGCATCTTGTATTTTCAGATCTACATGTTTGTATGACCTTCCTTTGGTAATAAATGTTAATATTTATTGTTTTTCTTGTTCAGATTTTGTTTGATGTTCTATGACAAACAAGAGTATGATTAGTGCAGCTGTAAAGTTCTTGTGGTGACTGCCTGTGTTCCCTAGATAGCAGCATTAGTGTCTGCAAAAGCAGTTAATGCTGTTTATCATTAGCGACAGAGACTGGAAAGGACCTTTATGTAACTTTTATATTTCACCTTGCCAACAGAAGTTGATGAGCTCTGATTTAAATTCATAGGTAATACCAGAACATTTATATTGGTTTCACATAGAAACGTACTCAGGTAAACTGTTCTAGTTAAATGAAATTAATGAAATTAATTGAACTATTGTTGTGTTGTGGGAAAGGCAACAGAGGAATTTTATTTTTATCAGTAGACTTTATTTGAGCATTTCCTTCAGGATGTTCTTCAGTAGAGACTTGAGTTATATAGGTTTTGTACAGAATACTTCTTACCAGACGAAGGTGACGAAGGCAGACGAAGGTGACTGAATTTATGGGACTGGCAGAGATGACCGGCAGAATCCGTGATCAGAGGAGAGAGACAGTGGAAGAGGACTGGGAAAAATTCAAAATATATCTTAAGAACTGTTGTAAAATTTCAGACTGATAAAATGTCAAGGGATAAGAAACAGAGAATTACAGCTGTAAATGTTTAAGTTAAGAAAACCTGAGGGAAGTTAAATATAAAAATGGAATGAAGGATTGCTAAAAAAATTGGAAACAAGGGTGCAGTGAAGGGGAGGTATGGGGAAGTCATGTGTTGTTTGTGTATGTTTTTTTTGTGTGTGTTTTTGTTTGTGAAAATTAATAAAAAAAAATTTTTAAAAAAACAGAATACTTCTTACCAATGAAATCTATGCATGCAAATTAGCAGGAAGAATTTTAATTGCGTCACCAGCTGCTTCTGAAACAGTCAGCAAGATTTAGAAATCTGGATGTAAGTAAACCTAGGTTCGACAAGTTACTGCCAGTGGCTGCTTTAGTGTCAGTTGTGCACACTGCAGAGATATGGCAATTTAACCATGGGCAGTGAGTGATAACGTATCAGCAGCTTAGTGGCCTCATCAATCAGGGATCAATGTCTTCTTTCTGTCTTTTAAGTTTCACAGTTTAGCTTGTTCTTATATTTCTTTTTCAGTGGCTTGAAAATGTACTTATTAGGATTTGTTGTAAACAGAACATAGCTCAAGACTGCATGCGGTATTTAAATAAGAGTTGTTTTTTATTTGTTTTTAAGTTTAGGTATTTGAAGGAGACTCTTCTGAAATATGCACATAACTGACAGATAAAATTTATAAAATAATTTTTCCATGCTGTGTAGGGTTGAGGTAAACTTAGCAAAACAAAGGAAGAGTTCCTAAAACCTATTAATCCCCCCCCCAAAAAAAGAAACTTAACCTTGAATTGTACAGGCCAGTGAAAAAGTCATCCAATGTTTCCAAAAGTGAGCAGGCCTAGACATTTTATCCTATGTATGTTTGTCCTATATACATAGTTGCTTATTGGTGTTAAACTGTCTCGTTGTTTAGTGTCATGAAAATGTAAGAATCTTGCTATATGAGTTGAAAGGCCCATCTAATCCAGCATTCTGTGTCCCACAGTGGCCAATCAGATACCTATGGGAAGCCCACAAGCAGGACATGTGGGCAATAGTCTTTTCCTGCTGTTTGCCCCTGAAGCTTGTGTTCAGCAGCCTGCTGCCCCTGTTCCTTTAGGTAACACACTGATGCTGGAGCAGATATATGGGCGCTATGACTGGCAACCATTGATAGCCTTTTCCTCCATTAATTCACACAAAGATTTTGGTGGGTATCACATCTTGTGGAGGCAAATTTAAAGATTAACTATGTGCTGTGTGAAGAAGTACTTCCTTTCGTCTCATCTGGAAAATCCTACCATTCAGTATGATTGGATGGCCCTGGGTTCTAGTATTAAAAGAGAACAAGAAAACCTTCTCTGAACCCACCATCTCCACTCAATGCATGCTTTTATATCCCTGTATCATTTCCTCCCTTACTTATGTTTTTCTGAGATAAGAAGTCCCACAAATTACAACATTTCTTCATAGGGGAATCCCCTCACCCTTTGTTTTATTTCTGATGATAATAAATGAACAGGGCATAATTTTTGTTGTAGACCACTTTTTATGTAGCCCAACCCTGGTATAGCTCTGTTTTCTGTTCATCAGAACTTACTAGCCTCATAATCTGTCTGACAGTATAAAAAGAAAAGAAAAGAAATTTGTTTAAACGAGATGATTGTCAACTAAAGGGCACTTGTGTCTTAGCTTATGAAGCTATGTTTTGTATCCCTGATCTTCAGGCTGTCAAATCTGAAAGCTGAGGTTTATTAGATATAGCTTGAACTGGGATTTGCCCAGCTGGTTCTTGAACTGTCTACTGTCACTGATAGCTCACACTATGAAATGCCCTGTCTATACCAGGCATCTTCTAGTAGGGTGCTCAGCTGAGCTGAATAAATAAACAAATTACTGCTAGAAACCTACTTTTCAAAAAAATAATAATAATCTAGGAATATCTTCAAATCTTTTTCATAAACTTCTATTTCACAATTCTGTCTTAAGAAAATATTTGCATCAGACTGGTAATACCTTTGAAAGTTAAGTTAAAAGTGGTGCTCATGTAATTCATAAGCTAGTGATACACATTCATTATAATATACTGTACAGCAAAAATAGAAAATAACTTAGAAAATAAAATATTATAGGAAATGCAGTTATAAATTAATAAAGGTATGAATTATAGATTTTCTAGCCATGTAGAAACCAAATTAGAGGTACTGTATGAGAATCCTGTCTGAAAAAGGCAAATCATGATGCATAATAGACAATATCAATAATTGCATAAAAATGCAAGTAGATTTTTATATAATAAAAGTGAGACAGAAATACACTCAAATACAGAGATTTGCTTTGTAGCACTGAGAATTGTTAAGACATCTGGTATACATGAAAATGCATGCATCTGTAACATCTACACAGTAAAATGACAGTCGGGACAGATGACAGGATATCAGGAAAGATGTGAGATTAAAGAGTCCTGAAACATATGGCTACAGCATTTCCCAGTAGAAGAAAGTTTCTTCTCCTTGCAAAACCTCAGAAATGTAGGAAGTGTTTGAATGTTGTTGTTGTTTTAAACCCATTGTGTTACTAATAGAAAAATATTAATATACATGATCACAATCCATTGGTGTTTGGTAAATATCTGTCTATTGTTCATGTTACCTTTGCCAGCCTCAGTGGTTATTCTCATTTGGTTTTGCTAATGGAAGCTTTAATATATTTGCATAATATATAATGGAACTGATCCATCATATTCTTCTGTGTTTGGTTTTTGCTTTTCCTATTCTCAAAATGTCTGCTTGTGTTCTTTCAGTTGTTGCTTCCATATTTTGTTTATGTTTTCCTGTTCACATCTTGGACATAAGAAGGAAATGTACAAAAGCTCCAAAGCAGGGGGTTTTTTAATCTACCGGGGGGAATTTAGAGAAGTGTTCAAGCATGGAAAGAAAGGAGAACTGATCAAGATCTGGAAACTTGTCTGTTTGTTTGTTACCTTTCTCTCCCACCCTTCCTCCTCCCAAAGGAGCCAAAGACTGCAAATAGTGAAGAAGTAAAACAATAAAACTGAAAATAAAACAAAAATGTTAAATCATTAAAAAACAAATTAGGACTACTTTAATACGGTCCTTTCCCCATCCCAGGCAATAATTTCAAGGAACAGTTTATTTCAACCATCAGATGTTTTGGTGAGCAGAAATGTTTTTAGATTTGCCTTGAATATTAATAATGAGGAAAACAGGCACATCTTGCAAGGGATTGCATTCCACAAACAGGGAACTGCCACCAAGAAGGTCCTGTTGGCAAGGTACAGCCATAGATGGAGTCCTCTGTAAATCATCCCGTAAGCCTGTAATTGCAAATTACCTTTAAAGTCTTGAACAGTTTGGGTGTAGGATGCTTTAGAGTTCACCTCCATCCATGCTTTTGTGCTTTCTTTCTAAGGCAAGAAAGATCTATTCCTCTCTGTGTCCTACCTAGAGTGGGGAATGGCTGATGGCAGCAAGAGATAGAGCCATCTAATAGCTACAACAATATTTTGGGACATCTTGTTTTGTGAAGTGTGGGTTTTCCTCTCTCTGGCTTTTTGCCATTTGGTAAATAGATTTTTATTCTGGTGCGCCTTTTCTGCTGTTTTATTTAAAGACGTTGCTTTATCTCTGGTCTTTACTTGGTGTTGTTATTCCTGTAATGTTAAAATGTATTGTTATGTTTTGTATAAATAAATAAAATATGCATACAGAACCACTCCCTGAAAGTGTATAAAGTGTGTTGCCATGCTTTTCTTGGAGACAGTTGTTCCTAACACATGTCTGAACCTATTTTCCATTTTCAGGGAGTGAGCTGCTCTGTGAATCATTTTTGGGCTGAAGAACAGGGTAAAAATACATTAAATAAATAAATGTCTCTTCAGATCAAGGGCACTGCCATGGGCACTCACATAGCTTCACAGTATGCCACAGTATTCTAGAATACTCTGACTTAGAACAATCCTTTATCATCTCCTGTCCCTCAAAGCCTCTCTCTTCTTTTATCATTTGGTGTAATAGACCATCATTCTGAGACCAGCCCAAGCAAAAGGTTCAGCTTCTGAAAACAGCTTCATCGTTGAACAATGGGCATGTAAGCATCTGACTGGCAATATACATACTTATATGCTTCTAGCTTCCAACTAGAACTCAAATCCATTATCTACAGCCAAGATCTATGATACAGTTGCATCTGTTTACATATTGGACCAAAAAAAAATGCATCAGGCATGGCTTAGACTAGCATACCCACTCAATGAAGTTAAAAACCGAATCAACTAGACCGGGCTGATTGTGAGGAGTAATATTCTACAGAACAAATCTTGAAAACAAAAATTGCAGAAGACCACTTGTTGTCACTTACAGTTTCCAGCTGAAACCAATCACACATATCATCAGTAACCATCATGGGCAAGACCACTGCCATTGTTTACTTGTATTTTTAAGCAGCAAAAAGAAAAAGAAAACAAACCTAATGCTATTCTAGGCTGCATCAACAGAAGTATAGTGTCCAGATCAAGGAAAGTAAAAGTACTGCTCTTTTCTGCCTTGGTCAGACTGCACCTGGAGTACTGTGTCCAGATCTGAGCACCGTAATTTAAGAAGGATATTGACAAGTTGGAACATGTGCAAAGAAGAGTGACCAAGATGATCAAGGGTCTGGAAACCAAGCCTTATGAGGAATGTTTGAGGTTGTATGTTTAGCCTGATAAAAAGGAGACTGAGAGGAGATTGTTGGAAAAATGTCCTGGGGCTGCCTGCAAGCCCCTGAAACTCTGAGCGTCCTCTGGTACACGCAGCTCTGGAAAAGGCATCTCCCTTCTCTTCCAGTGCACTTCCTAGCAACATATACCAGCTGGTATATGCACACTAATCTTCTGGCATAACACAGCAAGAAGAGTGAGACATCGTAGAACTAATCTACTATTTATTTACACACTATGTACAGACAAAAGCATAATGGTGTCCGTTCTCTCCAGCTCTGAGAGAACAAACAGAATGAAATAAAAACGAAAGTACAGTGTAATAGTACCAGCAGCGGAAGAGATAAGACTCTCTCCCTTTCCCAGACTCGTCCCAGACAGGCATGTGATTTACAACAATCTCATCTGCAGCATCAGAGGGGTGAAATTCAAATATCTAAAGGGCTGTGACATGGAGGATGGAACAAGCTTGTTATCTCCTGCTCTGGAGGATAGGACCCAAACCAATTGCTATACATCTACCTATACATCAGGAAGAACTTTCTGATGGTAAGAGCTGTTCAACAGTAGAATGGATTCCTTCAGAGGGTGGTGGACTTTCTTTCATTGGAGGTTTTGAAGCAGATGGGTGGCCATCTGTCATGGATGCTTTAGTTGAGATTCCTCCATTGCAGGGGGTTGGGCTAGATCATCCTCAGGCTTCCCTTGCAACTCTACTATTCTATTATTTGTTTACAGACAGCCTGCCAACCTGAAACAGCTGTTTATTAGTAGCAACAAGCCATACAACAGATACCAGGTCCTGTTTGCAGGTGCAGATGCCAGCTCTGTCACCATATCAACTCTGGCGGCTCTTTTACAGTCATCTGCAATATTAGGGCTTCATTTGCTTGCCCATGTTTTAATGTGGTATATCATCTGCCACCAATGCCATTTTGCATACCACATAGGACAAACCACCCAGTCTCTTTGCATTAGTAATAATAATAATAATAATAATAATAATAATAATAATAATAATTGGATGTACATCTCACATCACAAATAGCAGTAGGTGAAAAGTCTAACTGACCTTCAGGTGGGCATCTTTGAACAAAGGGACATCAAAAGGAAAGTGAAATGTGAAATTGAGGAATTACAATTCATCAAAAGGTTCAGTTGTATCACATGGGGTTTCAAATGGCAAAGTTGTGTGAGTTTGGTTTTTTTAATCACACCAATGTGTTGATCAGCTTTCAAATGCCAGGATGTCTCTGTTATCAACTTCAATTCTTTTGTGAATAGCCACTGCCAGTGGTGGAGCTTCATGATCTGGCATCAGGGTGCGGAGAGCAGGCGGGCGTGGTGGGCATCCTGGGGGCATGTTGTGCCATCTGCAGGAGTGTGGCATGCCACCTGGGGCGTGGCGGGCCACCCACAGGGGCGTGGCACCCAGCGCAGGTGGGGGGGCCAGCTACGATGGCACCCAACCAGGATTGCGCTGCTGCAGGCGGTGCACTCCCCCCCCCCACTCCTCTTACTCCGCCACTGGCCGCTGCTAGTAGTGTAATTATCACTGTCTTAACCTTCTCTATTTTCTCTCTTTCTCTGGCTTCACTATTTATGATTGCACCCACATCCACACCCCAGCTCTGTTCATACATGCATCATATTACAAGTACCACCTGCCATTTGTGTTAGACATCTTGAAGATATCTCTTTTTGTTCAAGTGTTTTCTTATCATTAAAACTGAACCTTATTCCTTGGTATCCTATGATACAGTATTTTTAGTTGAATTTCATGTTAATTTTTGGTAGTTTTGGCGTGATGGTTTTCTTGTATATTTGAGTCATTTGTATATCAGGGTTGTTTGTTTGTTTTTAATAAACTTTCTAGAGATGTCCTTATATAACCCCCCTCTTTCTTTCTCTCTCTCTCTCTCACACACACACAAACAACAAGATAATACTTCATGCATCTGATTCAGTGGATCATAGTCCACAATAGTTTATACTATAATCAGTTTAGTGTTTAATGTGGCACAAGACTCCTTATTGTTTTAATAATGTAGAAATTAGTTTTTGTTAGGAGGAGGAATAATATTTAACGTTCCATTAGGACTATGATACATCGGTAATATGCACAACAAATGATAGTATATAATGCAGAGCTGCAGAGTAGGATTTTTTCCAACATCCTCTCCCTGCACCACCACCACCTCTGATCAGTAAGCACTGTGTTCAATTTTTTTTTTTGGGGGGGGAGCATGACCTCATTCTGCTCTTCAGCATGTGATCATATAGGTAGGAGAGCTGCTCTTATTTGTCCCATGGTACATGTTTCTTGTAGAATTGTTGCATCTTAAATATCAAAAGACTTTGGTTAGATAAAATGTTTTAAATCAAATGGACATGCAAAAAACAAAACAAAAACACAATGTATTTAATAGACACAAATAAAACAATGAAATATATTTCTAAAGAAATAACACGTGTGTCCTGTACAAAATTATTTTTCTCCTGTAAATATTTCATAGATATTTCATAAATTGTGAAGCTTATTTCAGGTTTATCATTCATTCATATACAGCTCTAAGAAAGCAACTGCTATTATTTTGGGTTTTTAATTTATGCATTTATTTACATATCATGCTAGGTATTATTCAGTCTCTGTTTATTTGTGGGCTACACTATAATACTTTTTCTCAATAAAATCCTGACATGTCTAATGTAAAAAAATATCTATCAGCTTGTTATTAAATGTATGAAATGGAAAGACAGGCTGAGGCAATGAAATAAAATGTCAGAACAAATTGTGACTTTACAGTTTGAGCTTGGTAGCTCACCAGAGGTCTTCCTCAGGACCAATTCATCTTAAAATGTGCACTGGCTTTGAAGTAATACCACAGGACGCCTGTGCCTGTACCAGCAGCTCTGATCAAAAACGGTAAATCTTTTTGTCACTGTGTATTGTGTGAAGCAATCAATCTCAATCCCTTAGGACATGAACTTTGTGAAGGGGGGGATTGTTTTCCCCCTTAGCAAAAGAGTAGCAAAATGAATCCAAACTGATATTTTTGTCTGGGGTGAGGAAAAGAATTTGGCATGTAAAATACATCCATTTTGAAAAATGTTCTGAATAATATAATGATTTGCTAGGAGGAATATTTTCAGGATCATTAATATTTTGCAAGAGCTGTATCTGGTCTAAAGATAGAGACTGACAATATACTGGTACACATACTGGATGCAGTGCAATTTATCTCCTTAGACATTCTAGATATTCTTTATTGATTTAGTAATTTTATTCCTACCTTATTATCTCTATGATGCTTTCCCCACCCATTTCACATCAGCGCTTTAATGTATTATTGACCTCAAAATGCATCTTGAAAGAATCACAATCTTTTTAGTGATTATTAATGTCACTTTGTGCAGGTCATAGCTAACATGGGCAAAAGGTTTGAATGAGTTCCTCCTAATTGTGCTTCATTTATCAGACTCCTTCAGCAAGTCACCTAAATGTAGCAAATGTTGAATAAAGCAGCCTTACCAAGAAGTTTAAAGGGAAATGTAACTTGAAATGGATACATGTACAAATTTTTAATCCTTACAGATTATAAAACAGTCACATAATTGTTGCATTTGGGTTTAATCTCTCCCTTACATCTTCTTGCTATATATTTACATCCCAGTCAAACAGGAGGAATCTGTTTATCCATCTGAATATACACATCAAGATATTCCACCTGTTTCATGATGGATACACTTCTACTATTCATCTACTAGAATAATCCAACAAATGGAATTATTACATTGAAATGTGATGGGCATTTATATAGTCCACTATAATTTTAAAGTTTTGTTGGTTGGTTGGTTTTGCTTTTACGTACATACCTGTACATATTTTTAAAAGATAACGAAACAACCATAAGCCCTTTCTAGAGAGCAGAAGGCCATACTGGTTCCAGTATGGAACCCAGTGGACCCAAAGTGCTCTGTTTCTTGCACCAGCCAGGGTGGAAGGTGGATGGACATTTTTTGTTCTGCTGCAGCAACTCTAGAGGAAGCTGAATATTACACTAGACCTCTTAGGGCAGGCATAGGCACACTTGGCCCTCCAGATGTTTTGGGACTACAACTCCCATGATCCCTAGCTAACAGGACCAGTGGTCAGAGATGATGGGAATTGCAGTCCCAAAACAGCTGGAGGGCCAAGTTTACCTATGCCTGCCTTAGGGGGTCTCTGGAGTTTTCCAACAGGCTACCAGTAGTGGTACCTTCCCACCACACTGGGCACAGGGGCTGACCTCCATAGAGACAGGAGGTCACCTCTGCTTTATCCCAGCTCACTAGCAGCATGGATCAGGCTTTGAGATTGAGTGGCAAATCCAGTGGGATCTGAGTACTATGATTCATTAAAAAGAAATTGCCTCATTGCCTCCCAGTGTCTGCTTGTCTTGAAGCTTTTAGTTGTTGCTTGTATTCATTTTTTGCAATGTGTGCCATGTATCACTTGTATGGTTATATTATTTTTGGGGTCCTCAGATATTTTGACTTCTGCCCTGCCCTAATACTTGGCTTATGTTACTGTAGAATTCTGGTTTTTTGAATGAAGGTGAATAACATGTAAATGGGGGAATAGCCCAAGTTGGAAGATATTTTAATTGTTTTGATGAAGCTCAATGCTGACAAAGGCACTGTGAGAAAAGAATTCTAGCTACAAACTATGAGTTGATTCACATATAACATCAAACCATAATGTGGCAATCCTTAGATTTACATACTGCTTCCCCAATCAGATTTCAACATAATATGTCTTAGGGATTGCCTTCTCCTTCCTTTCTCCTGCCTATCTCTTAGATTGCATAATGTATTTGCATTTAATTTCTCAAAGTATTTGCATTGTAGGTATGTTTGTACTCCCTCCTTCAGACAAAAACTAGCCTATTCTTGGCTGGAGGGTTGGAGGGTCTTTGGAATAACCACTCGTTGGGTCCTTTTGTAGTGGGGCTAATTATTTTCAGAACAGTAAAAATTGCAAAGGAGTGAAATATGGGAGGACATGATATTGTTCTTCCCCTCTTTATTGGCTATCTATTCTGTGGCATTTCATCAACAGCAGTGCCACTGATTTCCTGCTTAGTTCAGGTCAAGATCACAGTAATAGCCAGAGGAAACTACCAGGTGGGTCCTTTTTGGACTGTGTATATCTTGAATGACTAACAAGCCAGCAACCAGGACATGCTGTCCATTCTACATTCTTTGTGAGTGTAGTCCCCAATCTATTTTGCTTGTGGCATGCTGCGGTGAGACAATATTTTCATCCCTGTGTACTCCCTTTTCTCAGCAGAGGCTGCCCTGCCTCGATCACAAAGGAACCATGTCACTGCATCCACTCAGGCAATATAGCATTGTTATATTATCCTACTGTGTTCATTCAGTGCTTGGCTGAGACTAAATGTCAGTCACAAGCTATAAGACTCTTTCCCGTTTTATTTACTCTGCCTGATTCCAAAAGTAGATTGATAGTGAGCACCATTACTTAGCAGACTTTCCTTTGCTCTACCTCTGTTAATATTAGGCACACCTTTGTCCATATGGGCATGCTTGTGCTTTAAGAGGTTCAGGATCAAGCAATTTGTGATATAAAATATGTGGAACGTATTTAAGATGGAAGATGCTGCCTCCAGAGGCATTTCCTCCCTTCCATCTATGCCACCGGTGCCATATTTAGGGCAGTGCAAGCAGTTCCCCTACACTGGGTGCAGTGCCAAGGGAGCATAAACAACAACAACAACAACAATGTTTATACATGTACCTACTCAAAGTTGGGTCCCAGTCACACAGGTGATTGAGTTGCTGCAACTATGATATAGTGCACTGGAGAGCTTGCATAGAATGGGGGGCGGGGAGAGCGCCATATTACCAAAGCCCCCCCTCGAATCCCCCCTACTAGCATCCTGTTGAAATAGTAAATGTTGCTGAACTTGATTTGCATCTATTGTATAATAAAAATATCTAGGGCTTTACTTGGGTTGCTTTTAGATAGTTTTCAGATGTTTTGTTTTCTCCTGTGTGTGTTTGTGTCATGTTCTGGCTGGATACAGAGGAGTGGTGGAAGGCACTATCTGGGGAAGCCCCAAGGGAAGAAGGCTCAGGGCCAGGGGACTGATGGTGGAACCACAATGAGTGGTCAGAGGAATACTAGGGAGCAAACTGGGAGGAGCAGGTGTCAGAAGCAAAAGAGGAACAGGGTTCAGCGAGCAGGGAGAGCATGTGGCAGAGAGCACTTGAGAATCAGAATCAGAGGCTGAAGTGGAGGGGAGCCAGGAAGCATAGATGAGGCCGGCTGCTGAAGAAGCCAGGGAGTCTCCCACTCCTGCTGCGACCAGCTCACACCCCACCCCCCCCTTGTCTCCCAGAACACAAAGAGGTATTAAGAGGGTGGAACAAAGACGGACAAGGTGAAAAAATCTTAGGTTGCTTGAGAGGGACCTGGGGGAAGAAGAGACTTAGACAGCTGTGGGAAGGTGGGGATCTTCAGTCCTCACAACTGCCTCATTGGGACAAGAGCTTCTGGGAAACTCTGAAGAGTTACTGTGCTCAACTAGGCATGAGCTGTTTTGTTTCTTTGAATAAAGAGTTAACTTCATTAACACCCTGTAAATTATTGCTGACCTGCTCCCAACTCCTGCCTTGACAGATTGTCACTCTGGGCTCCTTTGGGAGGAAGGGCAGGATGTCATTTATTAATAATAATAATAATAATAATATAATATTTGAGCATTCTTTTTATTTCATAAGACAATGTAACATGGCTTTCAGTTTACTCACACATTCTATTTTAGATATCAGTAGAGGACAGACTATTACAGAATATAATATAATGAATATAATGCACAAGAAGCAAGGAAGAAGACAAAATGGAAGGTATGAGAATAGGCTACTTAGTGTGAGAAAAGGGTTGCCACTGTTACAGTAAATCACTTCTCTTTTCAGCTGTCCAATGTTGGAGGATATGGCAATATTCTCAGATGAATTTGAAGTCCCTGGAATTCATTCTCATGCAATGTGCATAATAATTGCAGAGCACAGATAAAACTGAGAACCCATTGGGGATTGTAATAGCAATTGTAATTTGATTATTTTAGCCATTTATTTATTTAACAAAATGTATAGACTGCTTCATAAACATATATACAGTATAGATAGATAGATGATAGATAGATAGATAGATAGATGATAGATGATAGATAGATAGATAGATAGATAGATAGATAGATAGATGATAGAGATAGATAGATAGATAGATGATAGATGATAGATAGATAGATAGATAGATAGATAGATAGATGATAGATAGATAGATGATAGATAGATAGATAGATAGATAGATAGATAGATAGATAGATAGAGATAGATAGATAGATAGATAGATAGATAGATAGATAGATAGATAGATAGATGATAGATAGATGATAGATGATAGATAGATAGATAGATAGATAGATAGATAGAGATTGATAGATGATAGGTGATAGGTGATAGATAGATAGATAGATGATAGATAGATAGATAGATAGATCGATGAATGATAGATAGATAGATAGATAGATAGATAGATAGATAGATAGATAGTGGATAGAGTGGTTTACAAAAATCAGATAAAATAGTATTTATTTTAAAAAGTTAAATAGACAACTGAGTTATCAAAAATAGAGATGGGTAGAATTTGAAAACATGCATACATGATAAAATTACATGACAAAACAAATGAAAAGTAGGTGTTGAAATAGTGCAAAGAAGGTGCCTAGTGCCTACCATATTTTAATAGGCACAGTGTTCCAGAGCAATGATTACTCCTAAGTGTAAAATGGACATTACACATTGGATGGTTTGTTTGTTTTTGCATAGGTTTATACAGAGTTGTGTTAGCATTGTGTAAAATCTAATACTGAAACTCTGATAATGCAAACAAGAAATCTACATATTGTACATGATTCAAAATATAACCCGTAAGGTATTCACCCACATTTTTTTCTGTTCAGAACTCATCCCCACCATGTCTCCAGACTGCTCCATAAAATTATCTAAATTAAAAAAACGGGATTAGTCATGGGAGCATTTTAAAGCAAAGTAAGGACACAGCCACTATTGGAAATCCAGTACCATGCAAGGAATTCCCTTTAAACTGCTTTTGTACAAATCTGCAAACTGTGTTGATACATACACACTAGAAATAATGTTTACATTCTTCAGTATGCAGTACTAGTGGAAGGGACTTTTCATGGGGGTGCTTCTCAGCAGTCATCTACCACACAACATCTAACTTCCTGCTGATGGTTTCGGTTAAAGGATGCAGTAGGTAATCATCTGATTGCCTAAGTGCATCTTGTCATTATTACAAACTGCTTCCTCTTGCCTAGACTTCTAGTACTTTGTCCTTCAAAATGAAGACCAGAATAAAAATATTTTGAATATATTTCTAAGAAAGCTCCAGTGTTCACATCCCTTTCACCTTTTCTAAGTGCCACTCAAGCCTTTTTTTAAAAAAAAACTTCTAGTTTGTTCACTTAGTTTCTGTTTCAAATGAAACAATTTTTTTTCATTGGCCCACTGCACTTACCAGAGCATGTCCAAATCTATTTATGGCTGCACATAGCAAGAGTAGATGGATGCTGAGGGACAAGCTGTGTTTTAGGCAGTGCTGATTTGTCACTGACCTCCCCACCACCAGCAGTGTTAGATATTTGTAGTGAATATTAGGGATGCATGAACATCTCTGTCCTTGCCCCCAAAAGGCTCTAATCCTTTCTCCATGCTCCAAGTAAGCAGAACACAAAGGAATGATGTCTTGGATGCAGTCTAAAATATCATTTACAAAACACAAGCACCCGTTGCCTTCACTGCTCTTCTCTTGCCTTTCCAAGGGTATACTAAGCTTACAGGAAATAAGGGAGACAGCAATATTATTTGTATTGGTGTGTAAAGGTAAAAAAGGTAAAGGATCCATGGATGGTTAAGTCCACTCAAAGGCGACTATGGGGTGTGGCGCTCATCTTGCTTCAGGCCAAGGGAGCTGTGGTTTGTCCACAGACAGCTTTCTGGGTCATGTGGCCAGCATGACTAAACTGCTACTGGCACAATGGAACACCGTGATGGAAGCCAGAGTGCATGGAATTGCTGTTTACCTTCCTGCCACAGCAATACCTATTTATCTACTTGCACTGGTGTGCTTTCAAACTGCTAGGTTGGCAGGAGCTGGGACAGAGCAATGGGAGCTCACCCCATCGCACAGATTCGAACCGCTGACCTGAGACTCAGTGGTTTAGACCACAGCACCACCTGCATCCCTTTTTACCTTTTACCTATTGGTATGCATTACATTTATATCCAGCCATTCTTCTCAAGGTAGCCCACGGTCTATATTAAGATCATGCAATTTTTAAAAATGAAATAAAAACATGTTTAAAACAAGCAATAAAAACATCTAAAATCAACCACATACCCTCACAGTCACTAATTTCAAGGCTGACATGACTAGGGGGGGCATTCCACAAACAAGGAACCACCATGGAAAGCATGGTGCTGATAATGCCAAGGTTTAATAAAACTAGCAAAAAGAAAGAATATGAGGTGGCCATATTTGGTTTCAGGTTTTTTTCAGTAATTAGCCTCAATATATGAAAACCCTAGATACTAGGAGTGAAGTTACTTAGAGTGCAGGGTGGAAAAGACTGAAAAAATGCTGGCCAATACAGAAAATTTCACTCCTGCCTAAGGTCAGATATACAGCTGAATAGTCAAGACTATTTCCTTTTCCTCTTTCTTATTTTCTCCTCCTACCAGCTGCTACTAGGCACAACACTACATAAAATTGTAGTGTTGTTCCCATTGGGCCATTTTGTGAGAAACAGAAATGCTACTAGAGTGGTGATTGCAACTCTGCATTTGAAACAGTGGTCAAGCTATATATATATATATATATATATATATATATATATATGAATGAATGAAACAGAGAGATAACCTTCAGTAGGACCTGCAAGAAATTTGTTGCACATTTTATCCCTGGTGACTAGTGTTGCTTGAAAAAGTTTCTGTCAATTTCTGAAGCAGATATATTTTAAAATGCAGTGCCAAGGAGGGTAATGGTGCTTCTCTTTGGGGGGGATGATGCAATTGGGTGGGCAATGGTGGTATTTCTTAAAAATCTGTCTAAAGTGGCTTTAGAAAGATTGAAGCTAATTCAGAGTTGATAGCAGTTTCTCCATACATTAGCCATTACGGATCTAGATTGGATTTTTTGTATGTGGGGGGTGGGGGTGGGATGGAAGTTTGGTTGGGTTTGGGGAATTATTTTTTTATTTTGATGTTCTTGTAATTTTTACATTTTTTTGTTTGTATTGTTTTATTGGTTTTGTTTGTTTGTATAAGTTGTTATTTTGTTCTTAGGGGGAGGGGTCAGGGCTGCCGGGGAGTGGGCCCCAGCCCACAAAATAGCTGGGGCATGTTCCACAGGGGGGAATGCACTGGGACAACCGATCTCAGTGATCACGGGTAGGAGGAGGAGTTACGCTAAGACCAGACCATGTCATTACAGAGGAGGCAGGTTTAGTCGTTGTCTGAGGACTATTCCTGCCTCCGGGTCTGGTCCTGACCGGATGGATACTAGAATCAGCAAGGGATACCCACATGACCTGAAAGTGTTGCTGTGCAATGCCAGGTCAATGATTCATAAGACCACTGTCATCCATGACTTGATCATGGATGGAGGATTTGATCTGGCATGTGTAACAGAGACTTGGTTGGATGAAGCAGATGGGCCTGTCCTTGCCGCTGCTTGCCCACCAGGTTTCTCTTACGCACAGCAACCCAGGTCATGTGGGCGGGGAGGGGGGGTTGCAGTGATTTTTAGGAAGTCATTAGTCTGCACCAGGCGTCCTATTGGGAAGACCCAGTTTTCTGAGTGCATGTTCTGGAAGTTGGGCAATAGGGGCAGTACAGGATTCCTATTGGTGTACCGACCTCCCCACTGCACCAAGGATTCCCTGCCCGAGCTGCTTCAGGTCGTGGCAGATATGCTCCTGGAGACACCTAGCTTGGTTGTCCTGGGGGATTTTAACATCCATGCCGACACGACCTTACAAGGGGCCGCTCGGGACTTCGTGGAAAGCATGGCCTCCATGGGGCTGTCCCTGAATAAGTCTGGCCCAACTCATAGCCACGGACATGCCTTAGACTTGGTGTTTACCTCTACGGATGCTGGTGATCTGACATTAACTAAAAGTGAAACAAAAGAAGTGCCATGGTCAGATCACTTCCTGGTGCAACTGGACTTCTCCGCAACCCTTCCCCTCCGCAGGGAGGTGGGACCGATTTGGATGGTCCGCTCCCGCCACTTAATGGATCCAATTGGCTTCCAGAGAGTGGTAGGGGATGCTTTATCCCAACTTGGTTGGCCTTTCAGCTGATTCCCTGGTGGCCCGCTGGAATGCGGAGTTAACCAGGGCTATTGACTGTCTGGCTCCGAAGCGCCCTCTCCGATTGCATGGAGCCCGGACAGCCTCGTTGAGACGGCTAGAGTGCCGGTGGCGGAAAACTCATTCTGAATCAGACCGGACACGGGTTAGAGCTCAACGTCGAGCCTACCAAGTGGCAATGGCGACGGCGAAGAGGGCCTTCTTCGCCGCCTCCATTGCATCTGCAGGAAACAGCAGCAGGAGACTTTTTCAGGTGGTTCGCAATCTATCAGAACCACCTGTACCACCGGGGCCTGGTAGGGACCCCAAGATCTCCTGCAATGCTTTTGCAAAGTTTTTTGCAGATAAAATCGCTCAGATTCAGAAGGAGGTAGACTCCACCGTGGGAGCAGGGCCAGGGCGGGAGAGTGCTAGAGTTCTGTCTGGTCCTGCTACATGGGATCAATTCCAATCTGTTACCTCCGAGGATGTGGACAGGCTGCTTGGACGAGTGAAACCGACCACCTGTCTCTTTGATCCTTGCCCATCCTGGCTGATAAAAGCGAGCCGGGAAGGGCTGGGCGATGGGATCTGCGGGGTGGTGAATGCTTCCCTCTGTGAGGGAGCCTTCCCAGACCCGCTGAAAGAGGCGGTCATTAAACCGCTTCTTAAAAAAACATCTTTAGACCCGGCCAATTTGGCCAACTATCGCCCAGTCTCAAATCTGCCATTCTTGGGCAAGGTGATTGAGCGGGTGGTTGCTGAACAACTCCAAGCACGCCTGGAGGAAACGGACCATTTGGATCCCTTCCAATCGGTATTCAGGCCTCACCATGGGACTGAAACTGCCTTGGTCGCGCTGGTTGATGATCTCCGGCGGGCTAGGGACAAAGGTGAGAGCTGTTTCCTAGTTCTGCTGGATCTCTCAGCGGCCTTTGACACCATCGACCATAACATCCTTCTGGACCGTCTAGAGGGGCTGGGAGCTGGGGGCACTGTTATACAGTGGTTCCGCTCCTTCCTCCTGGGCCGTGTCCAGAAGGTGGTGGGGGGGGTGAGTGTTCAGACCCCTGGGCTCTCACTTGTGGGGTGCCTCAGGGTTCTGTCCTCTCCCCCATGCTTTTTAATATCTATATGAAGCCGCTGGGAGAGATCATCAGGGGGTTTGGACTGGGTGTTCATCAGTATGCAGATGACACCCAGCTCTACCTCTCCTTTAAATCAGAACCAGTGAAGGCGGTGAAGGTCCTGTGTGAGTGCCTGGAGGCGGTTGGAGGTTGGATGGCGGCTAACAGATTGAGGTTGAATCCTGACAAGACAGAAGTACTGTTTTTGGGGGACAGGAGGCGGGCAGGTGTGGAGGATTCCCTGGTCCTGAATGGGGTAACTGTGCCCCTGAAGGACCAGGTGCGCAGCCTGGGAGTCATTTTGGACTCACAGCTGTCCATGGAGGTGCAGATTAACTCTGTGTCCAGGGCAGCTGTCTACCAGCTCCACCTGGTACGCAGGCTAAGACCCTACCTCCCCGCGGACTGTCTCGCCAGAGTGGTGCATGCTCTAGTTATCTCACGCTTGGACTACTGCAATGCGCTCTACGTGGGGCTACCTTTGAAGGCGACCCGGAAACTGCAATTAATCCAGAATGCGGCAGCAAGACTGGTGACTGGGAGTGGCCGCCGGGACCATATAACACCGGTTCTGAGAGATCTGCATTGGCTCCCAGTACGTTTCCGAGCACGATTCAAAGTGTTGGTGCTGACCTTTAAAGCCCTAAACGGCCTCGGTCCTGTATACCTGAAGGAGCGTCTCCACCCCCATTGTTCAGCCCGGACACTGAGATCCAGCGCCGAGGGCCTTCTGGCGGTTCCCTCATTGCGAGAAGTGAGGCTACAGGGAACCAGACAGAGGGCCTTCTCGGTAGTGGCGCCCGCCCTGTGGAACGCCCTCCCATCAGATGTCAAAGAGATAAAGAATTACCTGACGTTCAGAAGACATCTTAAGGCAGCCCTGTTCAGGGATGTTTTTAATATGTAATGCTGTATTGTTTTTAATACTGATTGGGAGCCGCCCAGAGTGGCTGGGGAAACTCAGCCAGATGGGCGGGGTATAAATAATAAATTATTATTATTATTATTATTATAGAGGCATTGCACTTCAGATATGCTAGTGATAAACAGGAAAGGATACTGTTTTCACACTTTGCTTGTAAACTTCCCAGGCCTTGGAACTGGCAACTGTTGCAAAAACAATTCTTTTTTAGATGGTCCCTTTGTCTGATTTGGCAGGACTTCTCTTAACCTGCGACCGGGTCTGGAGGAGCAGCTGATATGCCTGAGGAAGGTGGTTTGGGTTTAGCAGGGTTTTCCTGTCTGTTCTACCATATTCTGCTGCTAACTTACGTGTTCAAGGCTTCCAATGTTGTATGGTTTCATATCAAGAGCCAGGCATAGATCTTCAGTTTCTACACCATCTGATTTGGGAGCGGGGGGAGTAGAACACAGATGTTGCAACCCTCATACTGTGAATATTTATCATTATATGAATGAAACATTTATTATATAGCATATCCTTACTTAACACATCTACCTACAAATTATGCCCTTTGTGTCCTTTTAGCTTCCAGCCCTGGTCTTCATAGTATTTCGCTAAGCAATAAAATTTTCTGCATAATGATTATAAGATATGTGTTAGGTGTTAGAAATAGGTTTGTGAAGCTGCTAAGAATAGCTGAGCTTTGGAATTTATGTGTTTAATGTATTCTGGAAACATATGGAAGATTTACAACCAAATGGTGTCTGACCTTAAACTTACTTTACACCAGTCATTTAATGTACAAATGCTGTGCTTCACAAAAAGAGAAAAAGAAATAGGAGGCATGCTAGACAATATGGAACAACTTGAGATTCTTGGAAATGTGTATAATAAAGCATAGAATTCCCACTTGAATACGGCTCTAAAAATTGCTAGATTTCTTTTAAGAAAGCTAGTCCCCAAAGCCCTGTTTATTTTATTTCCTTTGAAATCCTAAACCCTGGAGGGCTACAGGTTTCCAACTCTTGTGTTCAAGCATGCTTCTGGAAGGGAATCCCTTATAAGATAGGAGTGCCAAAGAACCCAACCTTTCAATAACTACTAGCAACTGGAAGGTGGGTTGTGTGTGAAAGTAGAGTAAGATCTTGGATTTTCCTCCCACATCACCTCCAGTAATTGCCAGCTAACCTGTGGTCCTAACTAGAGGTAGAATAAAGAGGGAGATCAGGATTTGTTTGGTGTGTTTTTTAGTGGTGAAATGTGTGTGTTTGTGTGTGTGTTCTATCTTCCTATCTACCTATCTGGAGGGGGGAAGTATGACTGGTTCATGCAACCATCTGACACCAGGTTAGAACTCTTGCATTCTGAGCTGTATGCAACCTTTTGTGTTTCGCATTTAAGGGGGAAAACAAGTTATGTTTCTAAGTGTTAGGCAATATCTAAAAAAATATTTATACGTAATAAAAACATAATAATAGACTGCTGGATCAGGCCAATGGCCCATCTAATCCACCATCCTGTTCTCACAGTAGCCAACTGGATGTCTGTGGGAAACCAGGGAGCAGAACATGAGCACAAAAGCACTTTCCCCTCCCGTGGTTTTCAGCAACTGGCATTTGGAAGCATAGCTGCCCCCAGCTGTGGATTTGTCTAATCCTTTTTTAAAGCCATCCTTTCCTTGTGGCTCTTAATACCTCCTGCAGGAGGGAGTTCCATAGTTTGACTATGCACCGCATGGAGAAGTACTGAAGTATCTATCCTAAATAATAAAAAAGCATCTATCCTAAATAAATAAAAAAGAAGTACCTGAAGTATCTATCCTAAATCTTTCAACATTCAGCTTCATTGGATGCCCATGAGTTCTAGTATTATGAGAGAGGGGGAAAAAACTTTTCTTTATCCATTTTCACTGTGACACAATTATTTTATAAATTTTATCATGTCACCTCTTACTCACCTTTTCTCTAAACTAAAAAGACCCAAACTCTGCATCTTTCTTCATGGAGGAGTCGCTCCACACCTTGTTCATTTTGGTTGCCCTTCTCCGAATCTTTTACAACTTAACAACAACAACCACCACCACCACCACCTAATAGGCTGTTTCAGGCATTTAATGCAAGCTGTCTCTGGCAAGAAAAGGAAGGGAAAGAAGCATACATCATATCACTGCTTTGACTTCTACCTCTCTCTTTCTTTCCCCTTTGGCCAGAGGAAAGATTGTATAATATGACTAAGGTGAAAGTAGTCAAAAATAAATATAGTTTAAGAAGATTATACTCCCAAGCTGACACCTCTGCACCTGACTATATCACTGACTGAAATTTGCCTCAAACTAATAAATTTTGTGTTTCAGTGTCTTTGAAATGCTAATGAACTTGCCACCTAGCATAGCCTGACCTGCTTTTTCTCTTGCCCAGATTTCTGAATATTTGCATTTGCCAATCCTTCTCTTTCCTAGCTACTCTGTGTCTCATTAAATTTTCAAGAGATGTGAAATAGGGCCCTGTGGGAACAAGGTCTCTTGGATCACAGCCCAAATTCTTATGTCTAATTGTATTCCTTATTTAAGTCTGGAAGTACCTTTATCTACTTCACTTATTAAAAATAGTTCTTAAAGTCAGCTCCAGGCAAGCTAATCTCAGGGTCAAATTAGATGGTTCATGGGAGATGGGGAAATGCTCTCCTGATTTATTTTTTTTTAAAAAAAGAAGAAGCAGAAGCTGGCAAGTACCGTTGGAGACTGCCAATTTGGTGAAGAGAAGAAACTGCTTATCCATATTCGCTAGTAGAGGGATGGGGAATCTTAGCCCCAGAAACTGAATGTGGCCCCTGACACACTCTTTCTGGTCAATGGGACTCTCCTCAGGTCACCCCACTCACTGGCCTTCTTTACCCTCTCTTCAAGCACTTTTGCCTGTCTGGTATGTCTTCCTCAACTGTGATAATATCTCTTTCTTGCCTGGATGGGCAGAAGTATGTTTGTTTGTTTGTATGTAGAGACCTATGACTATTGCATGGAATATTGCCTACTGTACACAGGTAAGAGCGATACCTATTGTTCTACCCACTTTTTGCCTTTGGCTCTGCCCACGAATTGCCTTGGGTTCCACCCACTACTGGCATTTGGCTCTTGGAAGGTTGCTGACCCCTGCCATGGTGTCGTATGTCTGTTCAAAATTGCCCTCTGCTAGCTGCTTTTCTGCCTACATAGTGAAAGAACCTGTATATTCTACCTGATGAGATGAGAAAGCAATTGATTTTGAGCTGTAAAATGGCAGCAAGAGGATTAAAATAGGATGAAGCAACACCTCTTTCTCTCCTTCCAATCATAAGATCCAACATTGTTTTTCAGTAGAAACATCTACAAAGCCTAGAGAAGTCTGTTTATTCATCATGTGGTAACAGGCACCAGATTTCACTTGGGCAAATGGCTAGCTTCTGTACATAGGAACCACCTACCCTAGAGCCTCTATATTCATAGGATCCAAGCTCAGTTTATTGTCCGTCATCCAAACCACCATTGCCTGAAGACACTGGTCCAGGGCTTACACACCCTCTCATGATGTTATGGAGAAAAAGAGCTGTGTGTCATCAGTGTACTGATAGTACCATGCTCCAAAACTCTTAATTACCATTACCATTCTCATGATGGCCATCTGGGTTGGAACAGTTCAGGTATCCTAATGGAATGGCTGCCATTTGATGACAGTTTAGTGCAGGCCAAAAGCAGTTGGTCTCTTGGCAGAAGTGATGCAAAAGCCCTGTGGGGTAGGGGACATTGTTCTGTTGGGCAAGGAGAAATCTACATAATGCTACATTGAGTATAACCCACTCTGCACACATTCAGCATCTCTGAAATCAAGGTGTTAAGTTAGGTGATTGTTATGTAGCTGCTTTTCTTTGGCTTTTCCACAACCAGGATAGATCCAATTAAATACTAAGGATTTATGAGCTTGGCCTCACTGGTATGGTAGCATGCCCTTAAATGCTATAGCAATATTCTGAGATGATCCCATACAAGAACAGTTCTCTTACCATTATTGTAATATCTAAAGGGTACCTGATTCTTTTTATTCAGTGCAGATAATAAAAGAAAATATAGTTTGATTTCTCTGTTGTTGTTGTTGCTTTTTTAAAAAAATCATTTAATACATTTTCCTCTCTATGCCATTAGTATTATATAGCAAGGCTGCTTCAGAGTGTGGGATCTAGGGTGCTTCTGTATGGGTGTTGATTGTGTGATCAATTCTTCTCATGCAATGGTGGTGTTGTTTTTTGCAGTGTCCACATGACATCTTTGGCATCAAAATGCCAACCCATATATCCTCATCATTAAATTCACATTTACGGTACTCTTTCCAGGGAAAATCAAGGAAGTAAAACAACTGTTGGTGGTGACCAGTTTGTACTTTCCAAAGCAGACATCAAGTAGAAGTATTCTTTGTGTTTATTAAATATATGTTTAGCATTTCATTTTACAAGAGGTAGGCTGAACATGTATACACACTTATCTGGAAGTAAGCCAGTAGGACTAACTTTGGGAATATAAATGTATGTTGTTGTTGTTGTTGTTTAGTCGTGTCCGACTCTTCGTGACCCCATGGACTAGAGCACGCCAGGCACTCATGCCTGTTGTCTTTGTCCATGGAATTTTCTTGGCAGGGATACTGGAGTGGCTTGCCGGTTCCTGCTCCAATACACGTATAGGATAGTACTATTAATATTTCCATTTAAATTAACACCCCTACACCATTAGGATGGGACACAGGTCGTGCTGTTGTCTAAACCACAGAGACTAGGGCTTGCCGATCAGAAGGTCGACAGTTTGAATCTTTGTGACAGGGTGAGCTCCCATTGCTTGGTCCCTGCTCCTGCCAACCTAGCAGTTTGAAAGGACGTCAAAGTACAAGTAGATAAACAGGTACCACTCCAGAGGGAAGGTAAACGGTGTTTCCGTGTGCTGCTCTGGTTTGCCAGAAGTGGTTTAGTCATGCTGGCCACATGATCCGGAAGCTGTCTGCAGACAAACATCAGTTCCCTTGGCCAGTAAAGCAAGATGAGTGCCGCAACCCCAGAGTCATCCACGACTGGACCTAACGGTCAGGGGGGACCTTTACCTTTACCTTTTACACCATTAGGAGCATAATTCCATTTTCTCCATAAAAGTCAAAGATTTGCTGATGAATATAATAAACCTTAAACACCTGCATTTGCTTTTCATTGTAATAACTTAACATGTCTTATTTAGGGGAAAAAAATTGGAAAGAAGAATTAAGTGCCATAGAAGTGCTTTCTGTCTGTATTTATGTGTATCACAATAACAGCTGAACAGCTTTCTATCTGCTTTTAATTTTACTTCAGAAAGTGAAATCTCCTAGGACAAAGTATAATTAAATTTAAAATAAGTTTAAAAAACAATGGTGCTTCTTTGAATGCTATAAAATGGTCAAACTCTCGAGCTGAATTTACTATACTGTACCACTACAGAGAGCTTATAATCAAGTTAGTTAGAGGTATGGATGCTCACAAGATGTCATTTTCTAACTAATATGTAGCATAAATATGTGTTAAAAACTCAATATATCTTAGGAATTGTGTATACTGTATATATATACAGCACTGCAAGTTTTTATTTTGAAAATACTTTTGCCAAAAGCAATATACCGTGACACATAAGAATTAGAAAGAAGAAATGATGCCATAATTATTATTTATAGCCATGTGTCTGTTATTTGCACAAATAAAGTATTAGTTTTTTGTAACCTGAAGAGTTGTTAGGAGGCAAATAAATGTAAAAATAGCAGGTTATGGAAATGTTTTTGCAGATTACTCATATAAATTCAAATGTATCCTGATTTTATTTACATAAATATTACATTCAACAGTACTGGGAAATTATTCAAAAGCATTAAAATGTGGCAATAGCTTTACAAGTGAGAATACTAATGAATCCACCTTAAACAAAGAGGTATAGTGGTCAGATGCTAAGGCTTACTGTATCAGCAAATAACAACACAATCCCATGAAACTTACTCCCAAGTACATATGCTCAAGATTAGGACTGGCCCTAGGATAACTGGGCAAAGGATGCCTTCAGCACACCCTCCCCACATGATTAGCTCTGCAGGGCCACCCAAAGGGTTTATGGGGCTTCATGCAGATGTTATGTCAGTGTCTATGCTTCTGCCTCCTACAGTGACTTGTGCATGTTTGTATGGGAGCCACCGGTGAGAATTCTTGCTTTCAGCTCTTCCTTGCCCCGTTACCAAGCACAATGAGATGAGTGTTTTATTTTTTATTACATAGGGGTAAGGGACTAGGGATCAGGTTGCCTTTATCCTGAGGACCTCCTCCAGATTCCAAATCCCTTCTGGCCAAGCTTCTTTCAGCTTCCAGTGGCTGTTTCACAGGTCAGATGGTGGCCTGCTGCTGAGCTTCTCCACTACTCACTCAAGAAGACCTCACAGCATTGTAGGCCTCGGAGCCGGCGTCCCATGAGATGGGATAAAGTCCACACCTCAAGCGGCAGAAGCATAAGAGCTGGTACTCCACCCGTCCCGTTGCTTCTGCCACTGCAGCTGAATAGAGAAAAGGCATGGGCAACTCAGTATTCATCTTACCATATTTTGGTTTGCAAAAATCCGAAAGCATTTTATTGCAGACCTAATGCAGGCAACACCTGCAAAGAACATAAGAACTGATTCATATAAAGTGAATGCCTTTATGACAACAGGTGCCTGTGTTGCACACCATCAGGTGGGCTCTAGCAATGGTTATATTATCTTTGTAGTCCAATCCTAAACACATTTGGCAGAACCGAGCAAAAGTTAATTGTAGCTAAACTGTAATAAAATCAGTTTATTTAAATGGCATTTTATTTAAGTTTTCACAATTGGTTAAACAATAATTATAGTGTTTATGGAGGTAGGTAGCCGTGTTGGTCTGACACAAGCGAAATAAATAAAAAAGACCAGCTAAGTTTTTGCTGGGTATAAGCTTTTGTGTGCATGCACACTTTTTCAGATACCAGTGAAGCTTTCATGCACATGAAAGCTTATATCCAGAACAAACTTTGTTGGTCTCTAAGGTGCTACTGGACAATTTTTTAATTAATATATTTATTTATAGTGTTTATTGTTGATAAAGTGCTGACAATAGCTGCACACTGTACTTTTTAAGATACTTTGTCTGCAGGTTTATAATTGGGATAAAGATAGGATTTATGAAAAAGTGAAGTTGAATGGGGAAAGGAGGGTCAGTCAGAGAAAGTGATGCATCTTAAGGTGGTAATAAGATGGTAGTAAATGATAGTTATTCTGTTTTTCCTACAACCTAAATATACTATATCACAATATTAAGTAATGGAAATCACAATTATCTCATTCTGGTTCATATTAGTTGTCCCTGATTCTGCTTCATATTTCCACTCATGGTACTTTTCCTATGAAAACAACAACTATCCCACCTTCCAGTTATAGTAGATTAAATATTCTACCTGTTTAAGGTATAAGTAGTCATGGATTCCAGATCAACTCTTGTTCATATCCTTAGCAATTAGGATGTGAGAATTTAGAACCAAACATTTTAGCCACAATTTCATGCACATTTACTTGATAACAATATGTTTATAAGATGTGCTTACTGACATGATGAATATGTTAAAGTATATATATAGAGTCTCTGTACATGACTTCTATGAACATGTACCATAAGTTTTCTAGTCATCAAAAGTGACTTCATCCACTGCTATATAATGCATGTGTGTTATGTAATGGAGCTTCTTACTTTATTACCCTTCAAATTGGAAAACTTTTAAAATAATGAATAAATGACTAAATACAGTACAGCAAATGGTACAGGCAGTTTAAACAATGTGATAAAGTAGAAGAGCAATCCTACACATCTCTACTAAAAAATCAAGCCCCATAGAGTTCAATGTGTACTTTAAGGAAGCAGGGTATAGGATTGCAGCTTCAGTAGTTGTCTACATTGTTAACTCTAGTTTACACACTGAATTACTTTTAATTCTTCCTTAAAAATAATTATACCAAATGTATGCTCCTATAGCCTTTAATTAAAATAAGCTCAGCAGCAAGAGAGTGGTGGTAAAATAACCAATTCATGATATAGAGGGTAATTGGATCCCACTGGGGAATAAAGTAATTTTCTGGTGCTATTCTACTGAAACACATATTGCAAGAGCTCTGAAGAAGTTTGTAGGTAGCAAGTAAGCATTAAGAGCAATTTTTTTCTAAACAAAAATTCTAAAGACTATTGCCCGTTGTCCAAACTATGTTGGAACAGGCATTTTTTAAAAACAAAATAATAGAATTTGTGAAAATGGACACAGCCATTGAAATATGCCTGCCATACACACACCTCCCTCTGTGTGTGTTAGGCAGTGTGTGTTTTTCTAAAAAAATGTCTAGGGGTACCATAATTTTCCTACTCATATTGAAATACTACCCCTCAACGAAGCCAAACTTAGATTCACAAAATGTTTAGGGGTATGCGCACCCCTGCGTACCCCCAGAAGTAAAGCACTGGTGCTAAGCATATGTCTGTGCTAGGCATATTTAAAGTTGGAACACTTAAAAAAGTTTTCAGTGCCTTGCTGAGGTATTATTGAGTAAGATTCCTACAGAAATTTACATGGATAAGTGCAGGGCTTCAGGAGTTATCCATTATCCATCAAAAACAGCCACTGAAGTTTCTTTTAATAAATATATTTATGTACAATTAGCATAAAGTCACAGCAGCCTGCTCTAAATCACCATTCCTCCATTCTGGTGGTTTCCTTGTAACAAAAATAAGCCAACTCTTAGTTGTGATGAGCTGTGTCTTTATCCCAGGCTGCGTATGTACTAGAACTGCATGAGAGATGCATTTTTAGGTCTTTATTAGCACTCACAAATGTTGTCAAGTAAGAAAAAATGGCCAAAAGTAATCAGTTAAATAGCAAAATGATAGCATCATATTCAATCTTTGATTGGCTGTAATCACACAGTTAAAAAGAAAGAATCCTAAAGCTGGTATATAATCAATTAGAGCTACAAAAGGGTGTGTGGGTGGGTGTAGTTGTGTGTGTTTGTTCATGAATGAGCACATACACATGGGAAACTGATTACTAATCTTTTCCCCACTTCTTGAAATTCAACTTTTCACTTCAAAAGTGTGAAAATGAGAAGCAATGCTATAAATAAATATAACCATTTGTTTTGTTATTATTCTTAATAAATAGTAGGACTATACTGGCTACTTTCAGATGGACATGAAGCATGGCAGAAGGACATGGGTGTGACAGCTTTCATGAAGACTCTGCTTACTTTCTTTTCCCTTTACTTCATATTTGAACTGCCTTGTTTCAAAGCCAATTTCTTTGTTCCCATTGCATGGCGTCCAAGAGAATGCCAGTCTACATTCTGAACTGGCTTTGTAATAACTTCATGTAGCTGGGGCAAGTGATTTCTACCTGCAGTCACTCATGAGGAGGATGGCTGAAGACTTCATCCAATCTTAGAAAGGCTGGTCCTCTTCCACAGCACCCAAATCAGAAAAAGCTTGGGTTCCATTTTAGCTCAGGTCTAATTTGCAGTTGTCAAAAAAAGGGAGAGTTCCACCCACCCCATCCCCCATTTATAGATCTTAGACAGTTTTCTCCAATAACAGAGAAACGGATACACTCATTAGCATTTCAAAGCAGTTGCACTGAAGGGATTGGTGTGTAAAGCTATGTAACTTTTGAAGTATTTAACATACAATTTCCATGCTGCTAAGCTTCTTTTAGATAAACTTTTTTTTTCTCCCTCACTCCCCATAAAAAGTTATATAATGATTAATCATGGATAAGCATCAGAGGCAACCCTCAGTTTCCGTTTTCATAACAAATCTAAGTGCCTAATGATTATATTTGCAAGAGACATTAATTCTGCGATGAGTATAAGGTATTGAAATCAAAGCTCCACATTTATGATTGCATTAGTTAGTTTTTATAGGCTAATTAAACTATTTTTGTATTCCAACTAGTAATTGTAGGAGTTTTAATAGTACACTACTGATTGGAGTTTAAAGTTCATAAGACCATGTGGTGTAATTATTTTTGGTATCCTATTATATTAGATCTTTTTTTCTCTTTTCCTCTGAGATCATATTATTTCTCTCTATTGAGTTATGTGATAGACAAAATGTCAGGCATAATTAAAGAGAATTATAGTGTAAAAAGCAGTAAGAATTCTACAAACCTAGTACGGAAAACCGTACCTGGAGACTGAGAACTAAGTGCTTTTGACTTAAATTCTGAACAGGCAGTTTGACAGGGCTGTGCTGGTTTAGCACCCTGATTTATTGGTTTCTGGTGAAGAGGTCAAGTGCTTAGCTTCTCACTGGGAAGCCTCTTATAGTTCCCTGCATACAGTGGTTTTGCTGATAAAATATTGTGACCATTTTAAAATCCATCATACTGAACTTCCATTCGTACAATAGTCTCTGAGGCTGAAATCCTGTACATGTTTATTTTGTAGTAATTCCCATTTAACTCAATGGGACTTACTTCTGAATAGACAAACATAGGGCTGACCGTAAGATGCAAATTATTCTAAATAGTGCCTTTAGTCATGTCTAAGGCTCTGACTGAACATGTTGAAGTGTACTGGATTACTTCTGATCTACTAATAAAACTCAAATCTGTTTTTAAATTGAGAGATGGGTAGGACTAGTTCAACCTAAAATAGGAATGGCTAACTGTCAGCAAGTGAGCTGCAAGCAGCCCACAAAACCAAACCATTTAAGCTAATCCAGGCATGGCCAGACTTGGTCTTCCAGCTGTTTTGGGACTACGATTCCCATCATCCCTGACCACTGGTCCTGTTAGCTTGGGATGATGGGAGTTGTAGTCTAACTAAATTTAAGGCGCTTTCCTTATAAAAGTTTTAACTTCATTTGTAAATGTTTTTGCATGCATTAACACAACATACACAAAAGCACAAACATAGGATAGATAAAGTTCTTCCTTGGTTTTCAGGGTGTGTATGAATGCATGCATTCAGTTACTAAGAGGCACCAGCTCTGTTATAGAGGTTGGGCTTGTTCAGCAGGATACACTTCCAAATCCTATACTGCTATCTAAGGAATAATATGAGTACTTGCTATGTTGGATTAGAACATGAGTTCTAGAGAGAGGAAGCACATTCAGTGGAAAGGTTGAAAGGCATAGTATTCTTTTTTTCATTTCATTTAATGATAGGGCAGGGCCAAGGCAGACTTTTGATCTATTATAGCTAATTAGCCATTAAAATAACATGGTTAAAAGGGTTATCACATTAAAAACTGGGAAAGGCAAGGAATGACAATATAGAGCCTGCTCTAGAGTAGCTACATTATGAACACCAGAATTCATATGACTTAAAAAACTGCAGTACAAGGAAGATTGAGCATTACAATGTCAATTAACTTGTTAAACCCCCCCCCACCTTAAATTCATGCTACAGATGTAGGGTAGCGATCCTTGTTCATTCCCAAACAATGTTGAAAGAGTCTCAGATGAAAACTATGGAAAAATTGCTATTATGCACTAATTTTCAAATATGGGTCAATTAAGGATTTGTATATGTCACTGTGATTATTGTCATCATCCAGTAACCTAGAGTCTGCTCCCACCTGAAGTTATTGATAGTTGTTTTAACAAATGAAAAGTCTCCATTGATGCAACTGATTGGAGACCAACAAGGAAAATAAAAAAGGCTTCTACACTGGTTATTGACTTAGATGGAGAAAAGTGAAAGGTACAAACAATTACACTCTGTGAACAGGCCATATTAAGACACCCTGAGGGTTCATTTCATCATAAGCATTTTAGAGAACAAAAGATATTTTGATAGCAGATAACTTAATTATCTGCCACTATCAGTTTGGAATGGCTATTAAACATGTCCAAAATGTCTACCAAATTTTTCAGTAAGAGTGACAGCAAAATTTTTGGTAAGGATAAAAATGCAGCAGTCTTTCTGGAATAAAACTCTTGACAGAGTATGATAAATTACCTTATTATAGTTGTTCGCATGACAAATGTACTTGAACAGGGCTTCTTCTTGGGAATACTTGAGCTTATCCAGGGGCAAAGCTAGAAAAGAAATGAAAGTTAACTACTAATCAGGGTAATAGATCAACACTTCTACAGACATAGCATTTAGAACCTAACCAATTGTTGTGTCAAAAGCAAAGCACTTGTGTACATGTACTGCAAAATGCTTGTGAGCATTTAATTTGATTTTTATGTTCTTTCCATCACAATTTTTTTAACAGTTGAAGCCTACTTGGTGACATAATGCAAAAAAGACATGGTACAGTTAACAGTCATTACTCTTTAGAAGAAATTATAGAAATGTAAGTGTTCCCTTGCCCTCATGGCAACTACTACAAGAAAGGATAGTTGTAAACAGTTATATGGGTAAATTACAGTGAAGCCTTGTGAATGTCATCAAGAATAGAATTTTGCCCAGAGAGGTCATAAGGTATCAATAACTGGGCTTCTACATGCCTGGCACCCACCATAAGGCATAGGCAAAGCTTTTGAAAGCAGGTCGAAAAGAGGACCATTTATATTAATAGCATGCCAGAAACTTTGGTCAGAAAATGTGCAGAAATAGTAATTTAATCTAAGACAACAGGGATGATTTTTTTTCTGAAGGTTGATTTTAGGAAGAAAAACAATATAATGAAAAGCATTATTTTTAACCTTGCTAAATGAGAAATGAAATGCTTGTTTTCCAGTTGGGCCAGGCAGCAACAATATATTTTGGATTCTCCAGGGTTCAAGCTATGCTGGGTAATTGGGCAAAAAGCTGGTAGGGGTTGTTCCAAGTGACTGGTCACTGAACAGCAGGTGAACATTGGTTGATCAATGGCTTTCACTGTTTAACCTTTCTGTGCAAATGGAATGGAGTAACAATGAAAATGTACTGCCTACACAATTGATGTCCAGTGGACCGTTTTATCACATGGTTAAAACATCAAACTTAAACAGTTGGTCATGTTTAAAGAAAATATTATAATCAATCTTCACTTGTGGAGAAAGTTTCTTTAAATTTCATTGTATTTATGCTTTCATCCTGGATATTTAATCTGATCAGTTACCTATGATGATAAAGAGATATCAAATGTGTTTAGAAGTTTGTCAGCTGAATGTAATAGGTGGCATTGCATGTTGGAGTGATGGAAGTGTAAATAATTTTCCTTTCCTATTATTTTCTTGAAAAAGTTCCTTCATTTGCTTATTAAATTCAGAAAGCTAAAGAAGTATATAGCCCTAAAAGAAAAGTGCGAGCAAATCTGAACAAGCTAATGAGTACATTTGGGTCCAGTACTTCAGCTATCAGTTGCTTCTTTGTTCTGCTTAATTTAGTGGGTGTTCCATTTATAAACTTCAAAGTCGACTCTAAGTCATGCTCACAGAAAGAGGATTCATGTCACGCAAACAGGTCTGACCAGTTCAAGTGATGTGACCAAATTTGACATTTCTGCTGCATGAAACACTAGTTCCTTCCATTTGTTCCAGGGCTTCAGACACAGCAAGCAGGCAAGAAGGTGCTGGAATTGGGTGATAATTTACTATACTTATAATAGCTGAGATGCAGAATTCTGAAAGCTTAGTTAGAAACCAGTTTAAGAAGAATACCAATTTAAGAAGAATATTTACAAACTGGAACATGTGTAGAGGGGGAAGACCATGATGATAAAGGGTCTGGAAACCAAGCCTTACGAAGAACAGTTGAAGGAGTTGAGTATGTTTAGCCTGGAAAAGAGAAGACTAATTGATGATAGGTGATATGATACCCAACTTCAACTATCTAAAGGGCTGTCATATGGAAGATGGAGCAAGCTTGTTTTCTGCTGTTCCAAAGGGTGGGATTGAAACTAATGAATTTAAATTACGGGAAAGCAGATTCTGACTAAATATAAGGAAGAACTTTCTGATGGTAAGAGTTGTTCAGCAGTGGAATGGACTACCTTGGAGGGTAGTGGACTCTCTTTTGTTGGAGGTTTTTAACAGAGGTTGGATGACCAGGGGTGAACTGCGATCCCTGAATTTGCAGACACTTGGACTAGAGGTCCCTTGGGATCCCTTCAAACTCTACAGATCTACTATTTATTATTATATTGCATTATTTTTTATCTTAATAAAACATGCAAGATTGATGCATAATATAAATTACATTGATTCTGTCTGTGCTACAAAGAAGTTACAGAGAGCCACTGGAATCTGATGAGAAGCAAAGGCCAAGCACTAATTGTGAGTCTGAGACCTCCTGTTGTAGCCTTGAATTGGCAGCCATCCTTTCTACCAAGAAGATGGTTGGATAACTTGGCGCTGAGTCTTAAATGTGCTGGGAGAATAGGTCTTTGCTGCTGTCACAGACTTATTTGTCTTTCAAGTGCTTTTTTGAGAAGCTACCACTGCAAAGTAAGTCTAACTGTACTCATTTAGATTTATTTGAAGTAAGCAAATTGCAGCCTTATTGTATCTATCCTATACTTTTCCTATACTTTTCTTTCTTTCTTTTTCTTTTAAATGATGTAAAGTACACCACAGAACACTTCTAGGATTTCATTATACATATCAGGATGCTAGTAATGAATAACATGGAAATACAAAACAAACCCCTGTAGACCTCTCTCAAACAGAATGGTACAGAGTTTGCTCATAGAAAAACTGAATATTGGAATAGGTGGAATCATCATTACTGGAACTCAGAAAACAGTAATACTCCAAATCTGCTGGCTCTCACTCCGTGTGTGTGTGTGTGTGTGTGTGTGCATGTGTGCGTGTGTGTGTGTGTGTGTGTGAGAGAGAGAGAGAGAGAGAGAGAGAGAGAGAGAGATCCTAGCAATGATATTTAGGGATATTTATTTTAATTAATGTGATTTTGAATATTGATACTGAATGATTTGTATGATTTTGTAAGTTGACCAACCATGAATGACTGAATGAGTAATACAGGAAAAGCATGTGATGCAGTGCTTCCATTTACAGAAGAGACAATTCAGCATAGTGTGAGCTCTTCAGTAATCGGCTTTGAAATAAAACAAGGAGCATGCATTGAATTTCTATTATGCATAAGTAGTACTTTGTAGCTTTCTTTGTACTTGATACTCCTTTAGAAAATCTCCTGGCAGAGGGAAAGGGATGCAGACAAATCAGCCAAACACATGAAGACATATTCTTAATTTATCTAAGCATACTGTTAGTTGACCTTGTTTCTTATTTGAAGGAGTGTGTGTGTGTGTGTGTGTGTGTGTGTTCTTCAGTAATAATTAATACATGCAATTTTGTCTACACTACATATTGGAAAGGTCTCTAATTAATCCAGTTGTATGTTGGTGCTTTCTATAAAACTGGTAAACTGTAGTGGCAACACTTTCATTTATCTTGTAGCTTAAAAAAACAATATTTTGACCTGGCTATTCTCAAAATGTGTTAAATGTTAGGAAATGGAGCCTAACATGAAGTTTGAAAGAGCTGGCCGTAGCATCACTGCTTAGTTTTGTTTTGGAATACACGTGGATCTTCCACCATATAGCAGCTCACAAGCTATAACTTTATTATATACTTGGTGGTGAAGGGTGAATTTTATGGTTTTGAAATGAAATTATAGTCCATTAAAACTAAAGAAATCTTGTACAGGGTTATACTAATGATCCATTGAACTAGATAAGGAGGGATCCAGGGTCCAAATCCTCACTCATCCATGAAGCTCTCTGGGTTACTTTTGGGCAAGATAGTGCCTCTCAATCTACCTCAAAGGGTTGTTGTGATTCTAACAAGAGTAGAAGGAGAGCCATATACACGTCATGGAGTTCCTTGGAAGAAAGTGGGCTATAAATGTGACAACAAATAAACAATATCAGTATTTACTTCACTTGATGTTGCTGCAACAGTGACAGAATTCTCAAGAATATCCTATCATTCCTATCCATCCCAGTTAACCCCCGTGTCAGCGCCTACCTTCTAATGTCCCAGGAATCCTCAGAACTCCTTACTCCAAGAGTCTTGTTACCCCTTTTCATCAGTGTACACCACTCCTTTTGTTTGTTTAATTTAGTGTTTCTGGTAATTTCAATCTCTCACTTTCCTTTCCACACAGTGTCTGCATCTATCTGTCCTTCCTACCCTTTATCTCGCACTGATTTGCCACTTGGATTATGACCTTCCCAAGGTCCCTTCCTATCCCCAATCCCAATGCTATTTTTGGAGCAGCCCTGGTTCCATTCATAGTCTGCCCTATTGCCCTCTACCTTCTCCTTCATCTTCCCTCGTCTCTCTTTCTTCACTCTCACTTTTCCCTTGGCTCCTCTGTGTTCCTTTGCTGGTGTCTCCTTCTTCCTGCTGCTTGGACTGGGATGCTCTCAGCATCCTCACCCCACTCAGTGTTCTTGCCCGCATTCCTGTCCCAGCTCCAGTGTGTGTACTGGGTCAGATCCCTTTACACCCAGTTCCTGAAACTAATTTTTACGTGCCGTGTGTGCTTATTCTTCACTAACATTTTTGTAAAGTTGTTGATGATTGTTACAAAATACAAAGTCATATATGAGTAAGAAAAGAGTATACAAGGACAATGTGTACAATGGAAAACTGACATATACAATTAAATGACTAGCGAAATGGAATGTGGTTGAATTCAAACATTCTGTTTTGTAAACTGAGTAGCTCATGAATTCTTCCATGAGTGGAAGCTCTTTCCTTTCAAAGAACAGAATGCTTAATTCAACCCCATGATTTCCAGGCATTTTTAAAAAGGGAAATCACCACATGGAGGATAGCTCTGTCAGTAGCTACAAATAGTAGGAATGACAGATTTCATGTTTAGAGATGACATACTTCTGAGATCTTTCTTGGACCAAGGGATATCTACTGGAGTTCTGATGCCTTCCCCACTGACTACCATGGGTTGAGGAATGGGTATCAGCAGCAAATAACAGAGAATAGGCAAAACCCTTTAGTGCTTGGATTAATTATTTCTAGCTTTTTTAAAAAATTGCTTGCATCCAGACCATTTTTTTTCTTTTAAAAGTGCCATGTAACCTACTGAATTTAACAAAACTCCTTTCTCTGTTTCTTTTTAGGTAAGCTAATAAAAGATTCTTCTATATAATCAGACTCAAACAAGGTAAACTGAGGTATATTGTCTCTTTAATGTTATTGTGCATGACAGAAATGTAAATACTAGATAGAAAAACTGAATTACACAGGTTGTTGAGCATTAGTACTACCAAAACAATGAGGGAAATGGTTCAAAATATTGTTGAATCCAGTGGCATGAAGTTGGTAGTAATCAATTGATTTGCAAAGATGTGTGATGAGCTTTTGCCAGTTAGTACAATTAGCAAAATACCAAGCAAAAGAAAGTAATGTAGAATTAAAAAAAATAGAAAATTAGAGTGCCATGCACCCATTCAAGATAAGTTCAGAGGACATGGCACAAAGACTCAACAGTGCAGATGGGTACCAGAATTTGGATGGATGTGCTCTACCAATGCATACCAGATACTGAAAACACAAACTGGAAATGTATTGGGGGCGGGGACAAGAATCTATTGATGGGAAGATGCTTAGAGTGAATCATGGAGTGACAATATCATGTGTCTGTAAACTAGTTTCAAATGTGAATTTCAAACTATTGTTCTTAAATCAAACTATGAAATTTATTTTCTTATACACAAGCATTGTTTTAACTGAATTGTAGTGGAAATACGTAATATAATAAGAAAACAATAATGTGATATTGTTCTGTTTCATTCAGCAGTCCCTGATGGTGGAGGCAGTCTAGCCAAATTTAAACATTTTCTTTTAAATATTGGGAATGAATATTTTTGTAATTCCTGGCTGCATTCAGTAATGTGACTCTGAATACTCTAGTCTGTGCAGAATATTGTTTTTAAAAAACAATTACGTCATTGTCTAAACCAGATTTTCTGTAGTTTTCTTTTTATTTTGAATTTGTGTTTTTCTCAGTATTTATTGCAGTGACTGATAAAAGTCATCCTCATTTATTTGGTTTACTGAGGTCAGGTTATGCATTTTTTCATCAAAGCAGTGTTTGTCATGTTTATAAAGATGACAGTTGGAATAATTATTGAATCACTTAATTTATAAACTGATGCTTTTTCCTGTTTTAAGAAATCAATTTGATGTTGTTTCTGATGTTGATGATTATATTTTCCCACCTGTTTGGGAAATTATGTTGGCTGCATAAAGACTGCTAAAGTGAGTTATAGCAGTATTATAACATTCTGTACTTTCTGCATTTCTACTTATTCAAGTGGTGTAATCTGAAGTTTAGGGTTAATACACACATGCAAACATGTCAGTCACAGTCTCATTTGATTACCCGACACCTGAATGATTGTGTAGAACATGTGAATTGCTTCCATTAAAACATTCTGTAGATAAAATGATGTGAAAGCTTTCTATGTGGCACTTGATTTGAGATGGCTGCTTCACACATTCCATTTATTGTTTACTGTTGTTATCATTCAATTATACACATATATGTTTGAGTTGACCCTAAGCTGACAGGCTGAACAATATAATCAGCAATAAATAAAACTGCCAAAGTAGTGGGAAGTGAATAGTTATTACCATTTAATAAAAATAGGAGTGCTTGTGTGTTAAAATGTGAATTTCTGTGAAATTAGATGAATGTTGAACCCTCCCCCTCCGACAGGGCCTTTTCAGTGACAGTTCCCAGTTGGTGGAATGCCTTCCCTGGTCAGGTACATCTGACTCCCTCATTGTTGACTTTCACGATACATTTCAAGAAATTTCTGTTTACGCATGAATTTTATGGTTAAATAAATAAATAAACATTACTGCTTTTGCCATATTCAGAATATTTCAGTGTTGGACATTCTCTATGTTGCTTGATAGCATTTTGGTTGCATCCTTATGGCAGATGACTCTGTAGCTGAATCTATAGTGCTAAACCAGATACAGAAAGGAACCATGTGCTTAGTTAAATTATGTGAAATCCTTGTTTTGAGTTAATCTTTGATTCTTCTGTAGCCTAGTCTACCCATGCAGATTATCATAATTATTTTATGACTTCTGGGTGTCAAATTCCCGTACAATCTCAAAGTATTCTGGTTTGGAATTAAATTCAAAAGCATCTTTCTCCAGAATAGACAGCTGCTTTGTCATTTGCATTACTGGTTTCTTTTTTATACCTTGATTTGATGTACTGATGCATCCTAAGAGTGAAAAAAGCTCAAGTTGAACTACATAATGGCTTGCATCAAAAGATATCGTTTTTGCACGACATTGGATGATATTGCAGCCTTACCCTGCACCACATGCCATGCTGCTGCAGAGAGCCCTCACTGCTCAGAAATAAATTTATGAAGATTACAGAGGACTGTAGAGGGATGTGGGAAAGCTAGTTTATTTAATAGAATACTGTTGTATGGAAAGAATGGATGTTAGGAACCCAGCTATTTAACTTTTGATGAATAGCTGTGGAGCTTTGTATTGTAATGAATACATAAAGCTGCAAAATTTTCTGGAAAATTACTGTTTCCTCCTCAAGCATTGGAGAGGCTAACTGGTAATCCAGACTTCAAAAATAAAATTATGAGCTATGAAAAGAATTAAAGTAGATATTTAATGCCGAATTGACATTGCATGTGAAAAATTGTGGGTGAAACTATCAGGAATGTTCTGGTTAAGAAATGTATACCTTTAGTTCTTTTTTCTCTTTTAACTCCTATGACCTAAAGAGAATCAATCTTTCCAAATTGGTAATTACAGTGTATTCTTTTCCAGTGTCATTGAACAATACCTAATTTTCTTTCATTTAGTTAATGATGAATGTGTTCAACTTGTTTTCATTTTTAAAAGCTTTTTTCTGATTTGCAAGTATAGAATATCATGCTATCATATTTAAGAATTCAGAAGGGAATTTCAGCACCATGGATAGCAAACTGCATATTTTTATATTCATACTCCTCACACGCTTTAAAGATAAATTTTGATGAAACTCCTATTTGGAAGGTCAAAACTTCTGTAAATAAGGAACAATAGTATTTCCTGTTTGCCACATATTCGTATATTATAACACTTGCAGATTTCCCCCATCACCATCATTTCCACCAGATGAAATTATCCAGATGAAAATAAAAGCACTAATTCTTTAGAGTTGAAATATTTTTATCAGTCAGATGTTTCGAAAGTGAATATGACCACCACCACCCCGCCCCCGGAACCCAGCACAGTCTCTAAATGTTTACAGAATCAAAATAGTTTCCTTTTGAGTGTGATTTTTCATTCTCTGTTGTACTTGCTATGGCTGTTCAGTGGGCACATTATTCACTTTGTATTGGTAGCATTTGAAAGCAGCCCAATCTGTTTAGAACTGTTCTGCGTCGTTTTAATTTGATTTGTTATTCAGGTGCACATCTGATCTGTTAACTGTAGTGGACTGTGTGGTGGGGTGCCACCGCTCACTTGACCTCTGTCCAGTTGCATCCTTGCTGCTTACCAAGTGGTATAAACACACCACCAGGTGAACCAGATTAGCTCCATCCAACTTGCCTCAGCCTTGCCTCACCTCCCTCAATTTCCTAGTTATAGAATCATAGAATGATAGAGTTGAAGCTGGAAGGGACCCCAAGAGTCATCTAGTCCAACTTCCTGCAATGCAGGAATCCCATCTGAAGCATTGATGATGTGACTAATTGGAGATCAGGTGAATGGCATCCCCCCCCCCCCATGTATTCCACTACTGTCTGCTAAATCCAAAGCTGTTTCACCACCATTGGCTATAATGAAAATCTAGAAATGGTTATCACCTTTATTCCTTTTCATAGTAAGTGGATTATATTTGCAAGGAAATGACCCCCTCAAAATCAGATTGAGCCTGACAAATTTTGGTCAGATCCATCCAGATATTTTGTATGCAAGGAATCACAAACAGTGGCAAAGCTTTAGGCTCCGGCACCGGGGGTGGAGAGAAGTCAGGAGCAGGGCTGGTGCGCATCCTGGGGGTGTGGCACGCTGCCTGCAGGGGTGTCGCACCCGGCGTGGGCGGGGGGGGCAGCTGTGATGGCACCCCACTGGGATCACGCTGCCGGGGGCGGTGCGCTCCCCCACACTCCTCTTCCTCCACCAGTGGTCACTAATCAGGAGTGGGGAACCTTTAATATACTGAGGGCTACATTCCCATCTGGGCAGCTTTCACCATATATCAATGGTTTGTGTGGCCAGATGCAAAAGTGAACAAAGGGGGGGGGGAATCAAAGTTTGCCTTAGTATATCAGACTAGTCCTACATACCCTTGTCTATCCTCCTTTGGTGAAACGAACACATTATCAGACACATCTCAGTCAAGCAAGAACTTTCAAGGAGGGCACAAAGTATGGCTGGTGAAGGATGCAGCTAAGAATGGGGTGTGGCCTAAGAATGGGGTGTGGCCTGCGGAAAGTCCGGGAGGCCAGATACAAAGGCATGGAGGGCTGTGGCTGGCCCCAACTTTTTCCACCAAATTATTATTATTATTTTTAGATGAAGAAGAAAGTTTCTAACTTCATTTATTTTCTGCCAGAACTCGATGCAAAGTACAGGTATGGTCTCTCCTGAGAGATTGAAGTCTGTCAGATTTCAGAAAGATGGGTATAGCATTTCTCCTGCAAAGGCAGTCTTCACCTTTTGCGGGTTGGAAAATATATATCACGTTGCCAGGATTCCAGACAGCTATCCATTACTTTTTCCAGGACATCACACACACACACACACACACACACACACACACACACACACGAGAGAGAGAGAGAGAACATCCCATAGTCATTGAGCATGCTAACTTAAATCTCATACATTTTAATAAGTATTGTTACAGGACACCCCAATCCTGGAGTGGTACAAGATTCCAGGGGTTCAGGTGCTTACCTAGTTGCCAGGGGCTCAGGAGCTGAGGCACAGGGAAGATGGGAGATGGAGAGCGAGGGGGAGGAATCCGAAGGGAGCGTAGGAGGGGACAGTGGTCCGAGGGATTCCATGAGCCTCTCCAGCGAATCGGAAGATTCACAGAGGGGAGCGCCAGTGGCCAGGGGCAGGGGGGTCCCAAGGGGAACGCCCCAGGAGCAAGGGGGCAGCAGGGACTCCCAGAGCAGTAGTTGGACCAGCTTCCCCACCAGAGCAGAGTGGGGGGGGAAGAATCCCAGGCATCGGGGCCAGTGCTTTCCCCACCAGGGAGAGGAGACGAGGCAGAGCCTACCACGCCTTCCTCGGAGAGTTGGACAACGGAAGGGAGGTCAGATCCGGCCAGTGTCACGGAAGAGGGAAGCAGTGATAGAAGTAGTGTAACGGTTAGGAGAAAGGTCACTGGGTTGGCGCGAGAAGCAAGTTCAAATGTACAGGAGCACGGGACAGCAGAGAGTGAGGATTGGGAACCGGGTCCTAAAGCACGCAGGAGGCAGGGGGAGGAGCTAAGCGACTCAGCATCGGAAGAGTCCAGAAAGGGCAATGCCCCAGAGGGCAGGAGGACCCAGAGGAGAAGAGAGCAGCGCAGGAGGTGGAGCAGGGCTAGGATCTTAAACTGGTGTGGAAGGGGCGGAGACTCAGACGGGACTTCGCCGATCTAGAGTTTAGACGTAGGGCTGCACGCTCTGGCTTTGAAATGGAAATTAAACTTCAATAAAGACTTTTGTACATAACATCAGCCTGGCGTTGGTCCTCTGTGAGCTGGGACCTAGAGGCAGCTCTGACACTAGTGTTCGTATTTCCTTTGTAAATGAGACACAGTGGGGACTATAGTGTCTTTATAATATTGGTTTATTTACACGTAAATGCAACCCAAGACTATGACGGATGATCTCTCAGCATTACACACCAATTGCTTCTCCCATGGCCACAGTCTTGGAAGGCAGCAGCCATGGACCTCTGTTCCTCTACTCCAGCTTGCTGCATTTAACAGACTGAAAACTCATTTTCCCTAAAACATGCTAATTGAAATCCAAAAAACTCAAAACTCTTTGGTCTCTGCCCACCAACTCAGAATTCAGGTTTTGGTTCCACCCATTTGTGTCTGGCATAGAGCTCCCGCTTTCTTATGGCTGATCATCTTGCCTTTGTTAAGTTAATGACTCATACTTAGCTACCATTATTAGGCTGGCCAGATTAATCCAGCAATTGATTTGCTGCTGGATCCAGGGGACTTGATTAAATTCTAACAGCTATCAGGTATTATAGGGAATCTGGCAACCCCAAACCCTGGCACCTACAAGTCATAACAATATAACTCCAAGCATGACTAAGCCTGGATCCAACTTTTATTAAAATTAATATGAATTTACTCTTTTAGATACACTCAAACCCATCAGCATACGTATTGCCCCTGGTGTCCTGAATGAAACATCAATAATCCTTTTTTAATTTAAATGTGTTTGTAATTGAATTGGCTAGTTAATGAACATATTTAATTATGGTACATTGTTACCTTTGCAAGACTGAAGTACTCCATTTTTAAGAAATAATCAAAATTTAAATTGCCTAGTGTGTGTACTAACCACAAGAATATTCAATAAGATTATATTTATGCTAGATCTTTTCCAAAAATGATGTACAAATTTAAGGCACAATAGGGAAATCAGTGTCACTTACTATAAATTAGCATAGCTCTTTAAGAAGTTCACAATAGCTGGAAGAAAAAAGCTCATTTGTTATTTATAACCAATTTGAGATCAAAACAAGTTTGACACATTGAACAAAGGATCTTATAGCACCTGAAATACTAAAACCATTGTGGCATAAGCTTTGTGAACTACAGCCTACATCAGGCTTCAGCCTTGTGGAATATATCACTTAAAAAACCAAAACAAATAATCTAGAGCCCCAAAATCAGCCGGCAGGAGTTAGCCACAAGCAATGAAGAGTGGCTCATGGACCAAACCAACAGCAGGAGAGAGTAGAACCCAATAGGACGCAAAAAATGCTACCAATTATTTTCTAAATGAAAACTTCCTTTCAATACTATTTGCCTATTAGGAAAGACTTATGAGTACAGTCTTTGTAGATGCAAGCTTTCTCTGTGGTAGAATAACATCTTCTTCAGGGATTGTCTTGGGATGTGAAAGGCATTGGGGCAGGAAGGCATGATATAGTTGTGATCTGGATGGACTCCCCATGCCATACAGCTGCTCTTTGTCACAGTTTAAAGACAGACCCAACACAGGTTTCTGTTGCCTTGTCTCATTTTCAGCTAACATAGAATAATTATTTTGGAGATTTTACAGTATTTTTGAATAACATACTTATCTTGAATATTAGAATTCAAAAACTATTTATGCAATTTATTCATTAGAGTAAGTTGGTAATGTAGCTTATGATGCCCTCTAATTTGAAGTTTCTTTTCGTAGTTACATATTCAGTTATACTTAAAATGCAAATGACTTGTGATACTTTAATTTGATTAATGTCTTACTTTAGTTACATTTATAAAATGTCACCTGCCATTCAATCTCCACACTAATGATAACAAAACAATGAACATAACAAAGAGTAGAAGTAGACATGACAGGTTTCACTCAATAAATGTAAACATTGGTGTGTGTGATGAATATGCTGAAAATCAAAGGTACAAAAATAGGTAGTAAATATTTATTCCTCTGTCATAGATCTGTTCGCCTAGACGATTTTTAATCAAGATGTCACATATTAGTCTAATTCTAAATTATCTTCCTTTTTTTCGAAACCTTAGATGCTCTTAAGATTCTTTCTAGGCATAATTCAAAGTGTTAGTGATTACTGTAAAAGTCTTAAATCACTTCTTCCCATGCTATCCCATCCAATTCCTAAGATCACATTGAGGAGCACTTCTCTATTGCCCTCCAATGGTGGGAGTCATTTGACAGAGCTGGGTGTTTCCAAGGACTGCATCAATGCTGTGAAATACCTTGCTGCATGATGACTAAATGACTATTCTGGTTGTCTTTCACCATCTGCTACAGACATTTTTTATTCTATAAGGCTTACCTGCTAAATATTATTTGTGAAGGTCATTTAATATCTATGATCTCTGCTGTTCTTGCCTTTTAAGTGTCTTTTTAATGTTTTGTGCCTTATGCATTTTTATTGTTGTAATTGGGTAACAGACTTAAAACGATCCCTCTTTGCCATCACCTTCACTTTCATTCCTTCATTCCTGCCATTTTTCTTCTCAGCAACTTTCATCTTTATCTCCCCTCTGCATATTTGGAAAACACCTTCTTCTTCTCTTTTTAGACTCGGCATATTAACTTAGTCTGCTGGTCATTCTTTTTCTAGCCCAGTGTCCTTCAGTGACCAGGCTACCATCCATTTGATAGAGGGAGACAAATAAAAATCTAGTCTCTGCTAAGACCTGCTGAGACCAATTCTCTTTTATACTTTTTCTGTTATCCATCTTGCAGTTTTCTATGAAAAGGCAGGATATGAATTTTGTTTCATATTTCCTAGAGCAGTAGGAAATTTCATGGACAACCCTTCACGGGTTAGTTTATATGTGAGCTGAAAACACTAGAGGCTTATGGCATTTCTGTAATACTGCTTATTTAGAAATATAAATGTTGAGCATGAGGATGCATCCAGGCAGACAGTGCTAGAGACTTTCAGCAGCTTAAATTTCCCAAAAGCAAACATTACATGCTTGGAGCTCCTCTTATATCACTGTCTACATTTTAGACTGCAAAACAAAAACAAGGACACAATGCTCTTAAAAATAATTTTAACTTTAAAGAACAATAGTTGCATTAGTATTTGAGGGATTCTTTTCTTATATACTTGTTAGCAGCATGGAATTAATCCATCTTTTTGTAATGACCTAATTTGTAATGATGTTGTATAGAAAAGAAGAAAGTATTGGCTTTGGTGTTTGCAAATTTTGGGAATTTACAAACAACAAAAATGCCTAATAAAACATGACATATCTGTCTAGCTAGGTTGATAGGTTTATTTGCAATGTGTATTGACTATGATATAACATTAAAGTGATGTTTATAAATAGATTTCTTCCTTGTAGTTATATAATACAACATTTGCCAAACTTCATCTGTGATTAAATTTACAAATAGCACATCAGAATAATTAAAATCAGTGGTCTTGCTTCAGCTTTATCAGCAATAAGATTTGATTAGTCTTCTTTTGATGCCTATTGTGAAAAATGTGAACTATATCTGAAACAGTTCCTAAGGTCTGGTCATTTGATAATACTGACTTCTATTTTAAAATGGCAAAACTCGATAATTTTGCAGACAGTGTAGTTTTCTTGATATGCTTTTCAAGGGTGCTGCCTCTTTCTCCTTCCAAGGTCTTATGGTATGTGGACTGGCCAATGGCCTATGCCAGAAGGGGCTTAATCCATCCCTTCCTCCAAGCCTTCCCCGCTCCCTCCCAGCTACAGGGCAGAACAGGGCAGGTTTTGATCAGTGTATAGATTTATGTGAACATTTTGGTTAGCATTCTGTAAACGGAGTTATGGGGTAAATTCCTATGACTTCAATTTTATGTAATGGCATGTGGAAGGAGTGGCTTCTAGACCTTTAAGCATGGTGTTTAGGACTTCTCACCTTAGAAGGCTATACTAAAGATGTATAAAACTTTATAAAACTGTCTCTCTCATGTATTCAAATTCAAATATGATTTTTGAATAAAAGGCTTTTTCTTTAAACTGCAGTCATATGTCTGTGGATTTGAGGAACAGCTGTATTGTCTATGTGCTCTGTATATAATACTACTAGAAAAACTGGTCACTCTCAGATTATTAGAGGTTTAATAGGAAAAATGAAAGATGCTTTAGGAGAGGTTGCTGTCAAAGAGACTGATGGTAGTTGGGGGGATTTAAAAAACAAAACAAAACCGGACAGTGTAGAATTGGAATAGTTAAAAAATGTACTAAAACATGGGTATTTTACTGGGCAGTTGAAATGTGTATATATTATCAATCAACATAAGATGTTACATGTAAAACATTATGTATACCTGTTACTTATTCAATTTCATAAATATTCTCAATATTTTATAAATATACTGGAAAACAGGAGAGACAGAGAATATTGTTACAAGATTGTGGCTGGAATCGATTGACTCTCACAGCTCCCTCCAACCATGTGATTCTGTAGTTGTAAGATTGGGATCTGGAAAAAGCAAGGACTGTTAAACAGTCAAACCTTTCTTTTGTTAAGTAGCCCTGGCCAGGCCCATTAAGTATTTACTTTGTTATGTAAGGCAAGGCAATATGTTGTTACAGAAACAGCTGGAGACTCTTCAGGAAGTTGACAAGACACTATGGCAGTTGACAGGCAGTTTCTCCTCCACCCCCAGCTGGAGGTGACCTAGTCAATGTGTATGTAAAAAGAGAACAATATATCAGCAGTTTTTGGATTTACAGAGAGTGAAGGATAGGTTCCATTAGAGACTCTGGAAGCTAACAGATTTTTTTGGAGGGGGGAGGAAGGGGCTGGTTGTACTCCCTTGGAAATATGAAGAGAAGCAGTGGACTTTGGAACATCCCTTGGTGTTAAATTTTGTCTGTACCTTTAACCACATGTATACATTTGTTAATAAAACCATATACCACAAATTCCACAAGCCCAAACTGACCTCATTCCAAGGAAACAGAACCTGGATTCATGCTACACCTCTGGAGTTTTGGTTAACTCCAGAGAGAGCACACTTTGGAATGCCAGCTGCTAGAAACCACAGAAGGGGAGAGTTGTGTTCAGATCCTAATTGTAGGCTTCTGATGGGCATCTAGTTGGCCACTATGAGAGCAGGATGCTGGACTAGATGAGCTACTGGCCTGATCCATCATGTTCTTCTTATTTTCTTAAATAACAATACATTGCAGTACATATATATTTCTAAATAAGAGAAACAAGCTTCTGCCATGCTGAGAGCGCTGTCACATGATGGATGGAAATACTATTGAGACACAGAGGGTTACAAACATGGTGTGGAGATAATTAGTAGAGGGAAAAATAGTTTTCTCTCACTAAAAACTAGCTTCAGGTCCATCCAAAGAAATTCAGTGGTGATTGGTTCACCTAAAGGGAAATCACTAGTAATAGCTTCAACAAAAGAAATGACTTCTTATTCAAAGTGTAATGAACTTATGGAAAGCATGTTACAGGAGTTTGTGATGTCTGGAAGCATATATATTTTTATAAGTTTATTCTGGACATTCAAGGAGGCTAGATCTTAGCCATAATTCTTAAAATGAAACTTGTGTATTGAAAAGCAGTAAACCTATGTATACCATATCTAGAGGGGGGGATAAAAGATGGCAATTTCCATATTAATATTCCTTATGTAGAATATGGAGTAATAGAAAGAGGGGTTTTTTATACTTTACTCACTCTTTTGATCTGATATATTATGTAAATGAATGTGCTTCATGAACTCCCACCAAAGCACACACTTCTCATTGACCTGTGCTGTTTTCTCACCATCAAGAGCTCTTATGTATAGCATCCTTGATTCATTATAAGAAATTGAAAAACATTGTTTTATTACTTCTTTAACAGAGGAACAAAAACAGGCCTGCATTCATTGTATTGTATTGACATTAGGTTGTAGCAATTTTGAAAAGAAACATTTCTTTCTGCCACATCAGTGAAAAAAGGTTAGTCTTTTCAGACAATTTTGAATTATCAAGCAATAAACAGTTTGTTATATTGTTATACAAATACTTTTGGAATATTTGCTTTTCTTTGTTCACGATACAAACTGTTGTTTTTTCTATCCCAATCTTCTGTTGTCTAAACTATTGTTTAGGTAACTAGATTTTCTTGAAGTCCTTAGGCTGTAGTCCTGTAGACTTGTGCCTCTTCTGCTCTAATCTGGCCACCAGGGTGGGCCATACTCCAGCAGCACCCCCAATCCAACTCTTTGGCCTAAAATCAAATGCAACCTTCTAAGCCCAAGATCAAGAGCTTTTCTGGTAAAGGAGGTGGGACTTGGACAAAGGCAACAACCCTTTTGGCCACCCACCCTGCAGTCTGGCCTGGTGCTGTACTGAGTACTTGGACAGGCATGTCCTGATTTAGGTCAGTTCCACTCAGTAATACATGCCAGGTCAACTCTTTCATTCACAATCAAATACTGGATCAGACTGATCTGACATTAAGCAGCAGCACTATCAGACCAGGGGGTCAACTGATAAGCTATCAAAAACATCTTCAGTAGTGGGGGACTGAGCTGAGGGACAGAGACTGAACATTTGGGTCTATCCTGGATGGTAATTAGCAGCCAGTACTCAAACTATACTTTCTTACCAGCAAATAATGCAGTTCCTAGTTAAGATGAGGTGTGCTTTGGGGTGATAATTTGAATGACTGTCCATGGGCGTGGGGTGCTCCATCTTGACTGAAGAAATTAGAATTATCCCCTCCTCATTGCTCTTAAAGGATGCATGTTAAACCAAAATAGTTATGATCTCTTCAATCCTTTGCATTCATGCCTGCCTCTTAATTTTATTAATTCCACACCTGCTGAAGCTTTCCCAAATACTGCAGAAATGCAATCTGCTCCCAGGTGCTAGATGATTCCCACTGAAGGTCAGATTCCTCCAGGCTTTTGTCAGCATTCCTCAGGCTTACAGCCAGCCAGCCCAGAACAGGACATTATTCAGTGTCTAGGGAAGATGGTTAAATATTCAAGAAGATGGGTGAAGGGGTTGCTCTTAGTTTGTTGAATTTATTTATGCACTGTTTTTTGCTGGTTATCCACATGCTCTAAAAATCAGAAAGTGTCCTGCTGAATGGAAACATGCATATCTGGAATTGCTTTTCATATAACAATATGATACATTATTATTTGTATTAGTTATAGGCTTTAGCTATTTCCAAAAAGTACAAAATACAGGGTACAAATGGCACAAGGTTCATCATATACAGTGTACAGAACGGAGTATTGAAATAACAATATTGAAAACCGCAATAACTAAACATTTATGTTGTAATAAAAAAGGTTATGTTATAACCATAGAGTTTTTCCCCTGTTTCTAAGAGCATAGCCTCTTCACCCTAATTCCAGCTGCTGCCAAAATAAGAGTGCTTGTCATTTAAAAAACCTAAAATACTTATTCCCTCCTGCCAATAGCATTGAAGTGGGGGATACATATGCCTTTCCAAATATGAATTTTGATATAATGCACATATTTAGTTGATTGCTTTTATAGACAAATTATTTTGTGCTATACCATTTTCTCCACGGCGAGTCTTCTATTCTTGCCTATATATAACAAAGGAAGCAACAAACTCCATTATTCTTCTTGGTGTAACTGCATGACTCTCTTTTACTTTAGGATCACATTTCTTACCCAGAGTATGTTTGTCTAATCTTTCCTATCTTTCCTTGTCTTGTCTTTCCTTGTATTCAAAGAGAGATTTCTAATTTCAGCTTCTGGGAAGCCCCTTTGTATGAAGAGACTTTTCATTTTCTCATGGGTCTGCTGACTTCCCAATCAGCGCTGATGTTAACAATGCTCTTTCCCTTTTGCGGGGTGGAGTAACAAACATCTGGGATACTTGGATATTTGGGGCATGTCAGTTTCTGATAAAGGTATAAATTGGGAGTGTTTTAGCCGATGAGTGAATTGAGACTCGTGATTTAAAAGTGAACTGTTTGGATACCATGCCACTCGACTCCCAAAGAGCTGCTTCTTCCTCCGTCCCTTTATTGCATTTTTCCTTCTTCTGTCTTATTTTCAGGACTTGGATCCGCTTGTTTGGTGCTCTTTCTGATTTGTTTTGCTGCCTGTGGCCATGTAGAAGTTGGAAAGCAGCTGCTTGAGAAATCTTTTTGAAAATGTGAGAATGGGGGGAGAAATGCTGGAATCCTCCTGTTGTTCCAGTTTTTGATTGTTCCAGCACATGGAACAGGCAGTTGCTTAAGAGAGGTTTCTGTTGAATATTGGGATGTGGGGTGAGGATATGGCAACCCTTTCTTCTATTAAAAGTCTACCCATCTCAAGGGTGCATCCATTGGTATGACCCTACTGCTGCTTTCTATGAGAGATGCACAACCATGAGCATAAGTGGGGTAAGGTAATCTTGTAGGTAAACTGGTTCCAAGTTGTTGACAGATTTATATGCTAATAGTAGGACATTGAACTTGGCCTGGTGGAAGATAGGCAACCATTGTGGGTCTTTGAACACAGGTTTTATATGCTGACAAGGCCTTGTTCCTGTCTGCGGTCGTGCAGTGGCATTCTGCACTAGCTGTAGCTTCTGGATAAGGTGCGAGGGAAGCCTTACAAAAAGCATATTGCAGTAATCCAGTCTTGAAGTAACCAGCACATGAACTTTAGTTGAGATTCTTGCATTGCAGAGGGTTGGACTAGATGACCCTCAGGATCCCTTCCAATTCTACTGTTCTATGATTCTATGTTAATGAGATTCCTGCATCTAGGTTCCTTGCTCGCTAGCTTTGCTTCCTCTTCATCTGCTCTGTCACTTCCTCAGGAGAATGACTCTGAACATTGCCCAGTTTTTTTGTTCTGTAGACTGTAGATGTTTACAAATATACTAAGGCATCACAGTAATGCATCTAATTGGAGTTAGAAGTTTAGCCTGCCACAATCTTGGCCATCACAAAATCCCTTTGTGCAGTAAAGCATAGATTTCTAAGAAGTGACATCCATGTGTTTCCTTTGTCTCATCTAGTGGAAAAACTCCTCATTCACTCATGCTATACAACTCAAACAATCTAATCAAATCACCCCAAACCAGTCCGTTCCTGTCATATGCTAATTCAATTATGTACCTATGTATTACAGAAATGAACTCTTAAAAACTCAGTTGCATATCTCTGTATGTTTTTCTCTTCACATGTAAACTCTGTGCATCGAGTGAAAAAATGTCCCAAAACTAAGTCTAAAAATTGGACCATTAACAAACTAAGGAGGCTATATGTGGTTTGAACAGAAGGTGCTCCCTAGGTGGCTGGTATCAAGTACAGCTGACCCACTGGTGTTGTGAGATGTTAACAGGAGATGACTGCTTTGATTAAGCATTTTGTTTGCTAGTGTGCCCTTTTTCATCCCATAAGGCACTGAATACATACTCAAAATACATCAAAGCACAGGAAGATAAATTTACTGTTGACTTCTTTTAAAAACAAAATAAAACCTCAATGTCACAATCTGCATGCTAGTTTTGTATATGAATGAGTCAGCATGCACACAGAAAGTAACTGAATGAATATACTTTCTTATATGTTTCCAAATGAGCAAGTGTTCTAGCAGCAGGTGGAGATTTCAATTGTGCTCTTTATCCCTGAATTTTAGCATACTAATTAAGGACCAAACTTTTCATTTTTTACATTCAGAATGGACCACCAAAATAGGCTTTTTACATGTTCCTCCTCCCCTCCAAAAATTACTGCTTTAAGCATTCTGATTATTCCCATTTGTTCCTACTGGATTGTTTTTCCTGACTTTTTTTTTAAGCCATTGAAGTATCATTACATGTCTTCACTTGTGATACATAATATTTTAAAATAAAGTGCTATACCAAGTATTCAATCAGTGGGAAGCCTTCAATGATTGATTTTTCAATATCATAATAAGATTTGGCTACAAATAACAATGTCATATATTAATCTATCATTTTTATTATTGTTTCCTAAATCTGGTTCTCTACCTCTTTGTATTAAATCCACACACACTCAAGCTACATAGAACACTTAAGGCAGGTACAAGTACATTTGTGTCATTAGTATACAGTCAGCAAATTTATTCCATACAGAACAGCTTATCTTTGACTTAGAGAACAAAGGTATATATAATAGAGGTTTGTTCTGTTCCTGAATAAATGCTGTAATTAGCTTTTTAAAGATCTGGCATCCTGAAAAATGATACCTTTGACATTCCACAAAACTGATATGCAAAGATAAGCTGACCTTCCTTGTGTTGTCTCTTCAACGCTCTCAAATGTGCATGCTGGTGGTGGTCACACTTTGCTAGCAACATAATGCACTGACTTTCAGTTATTCTGTGAATAGTACAACACTGCTGCAGGAAAATTGTGAATGGAAAATAAGAATGGTATATATGCACTGTCATCATAAGAGCATGTTTATGACAGAAGCTGCAAATTGATCGCTGTAGCAAACCCATGCAGTATAGGATGGTAGAGATTTAACTGCGCCTTTAAAGAATTATTTTATCATGTCTCCTCAGTTCAAATAAATTCATGGTGGAATTTGTTTTAGCAAAGTTTATATTTTTAACGAACATATTTACATCTCAGTTACAATTTGTTAAATTGTTTTTTGTTGCATTCAGTGTCCTTCAGAACACCTGTGTAGTGTTATTAAAATAAATGTGCTGTCTGGCTGTATCCTAGGCAATGTAAATCCATATTTACTGACAGCTAGGTTGGAACTCCTTTTCCCTGCATTTACCAAGCTGTCAGTGATTTCACAGTTTTTTAGCAGTTTTGAGACACCTAATATTTTGACCTCAGAAATGTTGTTTCACTTTGAAATATTTAGTTAAAGTGAAATTGGATTGGCCCGTAGCTTTTCCTTAGGACAAACCAGCCAGCAGGTATGAAGAAATTCACTGGAGATGTCTGTAGCACAATTAATTATTGAGAAGTCTCAGTGGGGAGGAGACAGCCTAAGAGCTACCGTTTGTGGAGGAATTAGCCAAAGATTTTCCTTTCCTGTCTGAAACAAATGTGAGGTCATTCTAGGGCCAGTGTTAACTTGTATCTTAACACAACACCCAAATTGGATTCAGTGTGTGCTGTTTTAAATGCCAACATTTTAATTTTATTTGCATTGAAAAAAAATGATTTGGAGTAGTGCAGTTTAGAATTGCATTATTTTTAATGCGTAAATAATTTATTTAAAACAAACATACTGCTAATAGGGATGCACAAACATTCCTCTGCTTGCCGCATGGGCCTGATCCTCCAAGTGAGCACATGCAAAATACTCAGGAGGGCTCAGAGCCTTACTCTGCAGTTTCTTCCATCTCATTGGCCAACACTTACATGAGACCTGAAAAGTTGGAGGTGGCAGCAGTGGGTGAACTCAGGCTCCTCGATGGAGCTCTGTTTCCTACTGAGGAGGGAGGCCATGGTTCCAAATCCCAGTGCCCCTCGTGAGAATCTGGCCCTTAATTGAGTGAATCTGTCCACTCGAAACTGACTCAGATAGTACAGTATCATGTTGCAGCCAGGGAGGCTAGTACTTCGAATCCTAGAATCTCTCCTTGATGGAAAAGGTTGAACTTTCTTGTTTTGTTCACCTTCTATTAACTTTCTTCTGACTTCTGATATTAGCCACTTCATGAACTTTTTAAGTTAAAAGGCAGAACAGCTGATGATTTATCTACTCTATTTAATGCAATGAAGTTAATAGAACTAGATCAGAAATTACCACAGAGCAGCCAGCATACTAAAAAAGTAACACTCCACCCCACCAAAAAGCAGGAAACCTAACTTGTTTTTTTTTTTTTCCCTTTGGAACTTTATATTATTCATATGCTCAACCTCCTATGCCATACACTTATTGCATTATTTATTTATTATCTTCATTTAGACCCCAGCTTACTTCCTCCCTGGAAAAGCAAGGTGTCATATATGTGGTTTGCAGGCAGTTCCCCATCCTGGTATGGACCAAACTCAGACCTGCGTAGGTTCAGTAAGGTGGTGTCCTTGTGTGTTCTTGGGTCATTCCTTGTTGCAACTAAAGCTGGAGGGGAAATGCCAGACTTGTTTTAATAAATTGCAATTATTTCATTTTCCCACCAAGAATAATAGTGCTTGAAATAATTTGCTGGTAGTTATATTTGTAAAAGACTACATTGTGCCCTTGAATTTTATCTAGCCTCAAAAAGCTGGAGAGAATTATCTGCTGATTTACAAATCAAGACAGGCATTAAAATGACGAAACTTAGAAAATAATTTTCTCTGTCAGTGTGAATAAATTACCCAGGTTTTGACAATATATTTAGTCCAATAAAGAGTGGCTCTTTATTCATGAGTAAATTGGCAGCATTTTCAAGCAAAACCCATGAACTATACAGCTGAAATCATTGCCTTTTATTATTTTAATGCCAAGTGACTACTCGCAGCTTAGCATATACAGATCGGTGTAGCAGATGAATGGTACACATGCAGATAATCGAAAATTGTTTTGATTACTTTTATCATTTAATACTCAATTTTAATATTTAATACTACTTAATCCAAACTACTATTCTTGTTTTCTATATGAGGGTCGTGGGTGGTGCTGTGGTCTAAACCACTGAGCCTAGGGCTTGCTGATTGGAAGGTTGGTGGTTCGAATCCCCGCAACGGCGTGAGTTCCTGTTGCTCGGTCCCAGCTCCTGCCAACCTAGCAGTTCAAAAACACATCAAAGTGCAAGTAGATAAATAGGTACTGCTCCGGTAGGAAGGTAAACGACGTTTCCATGCGCCAGAAGCGGCTTAGTCATGCTTGCCACATGACCCGGAAAAACTGTCTGCAGACAAACGTCGGCTCCCTCAGCCAGTAAAGCGAGATGAGCGCCGCAACCCCAGAGTCATTTGCGACTGGACTTAAATGTCAGGGGTCCTTTACCTTTACCTTTAGATGTGGAGCAGGGAGGATTGGGACTCTTGTTTTGGATTTTTTGGACACTTTGTTTTTATGCCACTGTGCCATTGTAAAAAGTAAGGCACGATCCAGGAAAAATAAACACATCCCACCTCTTTCCCATTGAACCCAGCTGGATCTAAAACACCTCAGTTCCATGGGTTATGAAACTGGCTTGTTGAAACTAACCATACTTAGCAGCCATACTCTTGTGTTCAAACGAATGTGTGAAAGATTAAACTGGAGAGTGGGCACATACATACTGGTCATGCTTGCTCCATACCAAAGCTTCCTGCATTATGCAGGAATGTCTGAAAGGGCTTGTAAATGCCTTTGGCTGAATGCATTTGCAAAGTTCTCCATGACTGGGAAATCTGCCTTGTATGGGTTCTCGAGTGTGAGCAGGTTTGTAAGCTTGTTCAGTCAAACATACTGTGGGTGCCAGGGTTTGTGGATGCCAGATTTCCCTAAATTCCTGGATTTATTAAGTGCTAGAATTTAATCAATGCTTGGAGAGTTAAACTGGAAGTCAGTTTTTTAATTGCTGGATTTAGCTTCCCGTGTTCAGGAGCTCGCCTGAGACACGAGCCATTAACAGAGAACAAAGAGAGCGAGATGGGACATCAGCAATAATAATAATAATAATAGGGGGAAAAAATATTATTTATACCCCACCCATCTGGCTGGGTTTCTCCAGCCACTCTGGGCAGCTTCTAACAGAATATTAAAATACAATAGTCTATTAAACATCAAAAGCTTCCCTAAACAGCGCTGCCTTCAGATGTCTTCTAAAAGTCTGGTAGTTCTTTTTCTCTTTGACATCTGGTGGGAGGGCGTTCCATAGGGCAGGTGCCACTACCGAGAAGGTGCTCTGCCTGGTTCCCTGTAACTTGGCTTCTTGCAGCGAGGGAACTGCCAGAAGGCCCTCGGAGCTGGACCTCAGTGTCTGGGCAGAACGATGGGGGTGGATGCTCTCCTTCAGATATAGTGAGCTGAGGCCGTTTAGGCTTTAAAGGTCAGCACCAACACTTTGAATTGTGCTCAGAAACTAGACTGTGTGCTAGCCAGAAAATGGGTGGAGCCCTGCCCTGAGCTCTTAGCTAGTTAGCAGAGACAAAGCAGAGTTGAGTTTAGGATGCCAGCTGAGGATGCTGTAGGTGTAGGCTGTAGGAAAATAGTGTCAGTCAGCAAGCCGCAGATAGAGCCATTGCTGTGGTCTGTTTGGGTCCAAGGCTACAGCTATGGGAGAAGCAAGACTCTCTCATAGTGTAATGCTTGGAGTCCCTCCAGCATAGGCTCTGGTTGTGTATATATGTAAATCAAGCATATATTATCAAACCAACACAGTCTCTGTTGGGCCTCATTTCCAAAAGAAACACAGAGCCTGGGTAAGTGCCTAAAACTCCTGGAATTTTGCACCACTCAAAGATTGAGGTGGCATGCCCCCTTCAGATGTTTCTATTGAACACAGGAAGGTGAAGGATAATGTGTGCACAACTGGAGTACATGGGGTGGACAGGTGTGCACATACCCATTCCCCCTCTGCGAGCTCTTATGACAAGTTATTATGAACACAGGAACAGGGCCAGGGTTAACGACCACTCTGGCAAACTTTGGTTAACTACAAACAGAAACAGATACTTCCAGAATCATTCACCTCTTAACATGCAAACATGGACTCCCACATAATCAATAACAGCCCTGCCTGGATCCATTTCTTTTTATCAGCTTCCAAAGACACTTCCCACAGCTTTCAAAGCTTTGACCTGAAAGACTAAAGATATAAACAAATTTTCAATGAAAGCCTAGATAATCCTATGCCAGGATCTGTGACAAATGTCATACTTTCTGATTCCACAGAATACACATAACCTAAAATATACAATGAGCATTTAGCTATCCCTAATATACATAAATGCCTCCGTAATAAGTAAGAGAGCAATTCAATTGCCTTGTCTCAAACTCATTCTAGTTTTATGTATCAGGTATTTTGTTTTATTACTCTTCAAATTGCAGTGCAAAAATATTGAAAGCCATTTAGCAAATGTTTGTTTTTTGACAGTAAAAAGCTAAGCAAACCGAGTAATGTTCCAGTTATCAGTCAAGGGTGGATTTTAGTCTGTGATGAATGGAGTAGTGAATATTTTATTATGCATAGTGCAATCATTAATAAAAGAGGATCTGCTTATCTTTAAACAATAAAGAATAAGTGCCAATTTTGGATATGCACCATACTTTCTGATAAAACCATTACTTTTTTATACTAAACATTTAATGCCTACGGAATCCGAACAGATGAAAACAAAAAATACAGTAAACTGAGCATTCAGCTTTTCTTTCATTTCTCCCTATGTCTGGCTGTGACAAGTCCTAATATGAGTGTCATTAAGTAGTAATAGATGCATATGTGATGATACAGGAATTCACAGCACAACTGTACAGCTATCCACTTACAGGGTGTGTGTTTATTGGACAACACTCCTATACACATGGGTAGATGCAGAAGGAAATAGGTGGCAATGTTTAACACCAAGAGTTAAGTTTGTTGTATGTTACTTTTGGTTGTTCTCTAATTCTGTACTTCAGAGGCGATGGGTAGGTATATCTCTTCTTTGATATATGATATTCAGAGAGGTTTTTGGTCTGCAGTGAGTTTAGGCATATCAAATCACTTTGGTATCCTAACCAACTTGAAAGTCTGATCACGTGCACTGCATATGGGGAGAAAAGAAGGAAACAGATTTTGGTATGCTTCTTTCTTTGCTAAGTTCAATTAAATGATTTTGACATTTGGATTCTAAAGCCCTTGTTTCTTCTAAGTAAAAGTTTTGCTTCTAGCTATAATGGTCAAGTGACACCTAGTGTTCTCATTTACTCGCTATACCATACCAGCTGAGGGAATGTATTCTCAGTATACAATGCTTGAGTGATTTATAAATTAAAGCAATTAACAGGGAGATAATGTTCCTTCTAGAGACAAAGAATTGGAACTGGGGGAATTACATGAGTGACATAACTAAACTGCATGGAATAAGCTAGCCCATTACACAACTGGGAATAATCACAAAAGAGTACCAAAAAAGTAGAAATAATGATACAATTACTTAAACAAAAATCCTATAGAAGGTGGCTCATGGAGTACCTTTTGTCTGAAACAAATGGTTTTCACATTGCTTGTAAATCTTTTGTATTACACCATGTCAAAAAAAAAATGTCAAAAAAGGGGAAAAGTAAAATAGGGTGAAATGAATGAATTATCAGGGGTATGCAGGCTTCAAATCTAAATCTGTATTCAAACTGTTGGTTCTCAAGTTGATGTGTATATGAACAATTTTGTCTGTGAAGCAGGTGACAAACTAATCATAGCGGGTGGAGATGACTCATACTTCAATATAGAAATAGCCTGGATTTGCCAACCGTTACTGGCAACAGCTTAGCCCTGTGGCATTTTTTATATTGGCCTTTTGTTGAAATTATCAACATTATCATTTCCTGACCTATTCTTGGGGTGTGATGTTGAAATATTTGTCTTTAGTTTTTATATCCATATTATTCTTTTAAACTGAAGAATTTCCAAGTGCTAGTTTCCTTCCTCATCTTTTTCCTTTCTAAGTGAAGCCTGTATATCCTAGAGATGAATAACCAGGAGGCTGAGAAGGATGTGCTGTTTTCCATTACGGGAAGAGAGTCCGTAGATTACATCCAGTGACATGCTAGGCCATGGGTAGGTAAACTAAGTCCCGGGGGCCGGATCCGGCCCAATCGCCTTCTAAATCCGGCCCATGGATGGTCCGGGAATCAGTGTGTTTTTACATGAGTAGAATGTGTGCTTTTATTTAAAATGCATCTCTGGGTTATCTGTGGGGCATAGGAATTCATTCATTCCCCCCCCCCCAAAAAAAAATATAGTCTGGCCCCCCACAAGGTCTGAGGGACAGTGGACCAGCCCCCTGCTGAAAAATTTTGCTGACCCCTGCTAGGCATTAATAATATTTAGTGTTTTAATGCCATGTTCCTTTACTTGGTTGCCAAGCTTGCTTTGAACAGTCTTTGAACAATAACTTTATTATTTATACCCTGTGCATCTGGCTGGGTTAACTCAGCTACTCTTGGCGGCTTCCAACATATATGAAAGCAGTTTATTTAAAAACAAGCTTGCGTTTTCTTTGCTTTAGAAGTTTGCTTTTATTTATTTTCTTTACATGTTTAATCAATACGATTGAGATGTTTTGTACCCGCAAATCAGGCTTCCTTAAGCATTCTAATAATGTATCAACCTCTCCCTCTGAACAGCCAATTAATGGAATTTTAGCTTTTTTGACAGCACATGTAGATACCACCTTCTTGATAATTGGAATCACTATTGGTCTCATCCGCTTAATCTGCCAAAGCCTGTCTTCACATGCAGGGGACACACAAGCCCTCAACTCATTAAGATTTTTTGTTTCTGTTTTTTTAAATTTATTTATAATTTTCATTTATGACAAATAAACATTTCAAACAGAATCTTCTTTACATATCATATTTCAACTTCCCTCCCCCTCTTTCTGCAATTCCTTATATTTACTCTATTTTCCTGCATATCCCAATTTAAATCTATTTCCATCAAATTCATATTGTTGTCAATACTGCACATTTTTATGTTAATCCTGCTAATGTCTTACTTTCTTTATGATGACTTTGTAAATATTCAAAAAATGATTCCCATTCCCCCTTAAAGACTTTGTTATCTTGATTTCTCATTCTTTTGGTAAGTTTTGCCATTTCTGCATATTTCATTAGTTATCTTAAACATCTTTTTCAGTTCATTCTATATCATTTCCCAGTAAGCTTTTCCTTTACTGCAGGTCCACCACATATGGAAAAAGGTACCTTCTTTCTCTTTACATTTCCAACACATATTCGATTTTGATTTGTACATTTTAACTAGTCTACTGGGTGTTAGATGCCATCTATATAACATTTTCATATAATTTCCTCTTAAAGAAGAAGAAGAGGAGGAGGAGGAGGAGGAGGAGGAGGAGGAGGAGGAGGAGTTTGGATTTGATATCCCGCCTTTCACTCCCTTTAAGGAGTCTCAAAGCGGCTAACAGATGCACATTTAAATAAGGATAATTTAAATATGAATACAAAGCTAAAGACAAAGGCTCTCATGAAGAAGAAGAAGAAGAAGAAGAAGAAGAAGAAGAAGAAGAAGAAGAAGAGGAGGAGTTTGGATTTGATATCCCGCCTTTCACTCCCCTTCAGGAGTCTCAAAGCGGCTAACAATCTCCTTTCCCTTCCTCCCCCACAACAAACACTCTGTGAGGTGAGTGAGGCTGAGAGACTTCAAAGAAGTGTGACTGGCCCAAGGTCACCCAGCAGCTGCATGTGGAGGAGCGGAGACGCGAACCCGGTTCCCCAGATTACGAGACTACCGCTCTTAACCACTATACCACACTGGCTCTCATACATGCTGTAAATTTTATATCCATATTCCACAATTTTCCCCATGCCTCCATTTCTATGTTATGTCAAGTGTCCATTGCCCAATGTATCCTTGAAGCTTTCACGTGTTCATCTTTGTCTCCCACTCTAATTAAACATCTTATACATTTTAGACATCACTTTAACATTGCAGTCAAATAAGTCTCTCTTGTTGCGATGTCTGTTCCCCAAACCTGTTTCTTTATTCTTTATATATACTTCATTTAGTTGATTATATTGTAACCATGTTAACAGTCCTGATAAGTCTTTAAACTCTTTTAATTTAAACTCTCCACGTTCCTCCCTTAACAGATTTCTATAAATTACCCAGTTTTCCACAAAACACTGAGGTTTCAAGACCCATTAGCTAATCTCACCTGGTTTACCAGCCAGTCAAAGCCATTTCCAAGAGCGTGGCTGCTGTTGCATGTTGACAGCTTCTAGGAGCCACAGGTGCAAGGTGGGGATCAAAGGTGGCTAAATATGTAGAATGAATCTATAATCCAGTACATTGTGTGCTTGCTTGTGCAGTCAATATTGGTTTGCATAAATACTGATGGCCACTTAATTGTGATCCAGGTTTTTCTGAAATTTCCATTTGAATTTGTACATTCAGATTGTACATTCTGTCTCCAGCCTTTGCATTCCTTAACATATTCCTCCCAGACTGCCCTGCTAACCATATGTGGGCTGTCAGTGTCAGGGTTTGTTAGCTTTGATTAATGAATGAGTGAATTAAATTTATATCCCATCCTTTCTCCCAAAGAAGCCTAGGGCAGCAAACACACCAACCTTAAAACAATAGAATACAAATAAAATTACATATCTGAAAGCATCTAAGAAGATTAACCTTCCTTAATGCTAGCCAGCATTTGAAAGGAAGCTTTCCAGATTGTTTCATATTCTGGCTTAGACCAAACAACCTTAAAGTTCCACAGAACCTGCAGTTGCCTGAATTGTACACAATGCTGAAATATAGTTTAGCATTGCATGCACAAGCTTGCCAGGCTTCCGCAATCCTCCCTTTCGTCTCCTTCTCTAGCATAGCTATAAGGAGCAGTTCAGAAAGTTTACCTTCTATTTTCTACTAACTGTGGTTACTCATTAAGTCCAAATAGAAACAATGGTTACTGTTAACTGTGTTTTAGGGAAACAAGCTTCAAATAGTGCTTGACCTGACTTGTTTCACTAAAACATAGTTAATACTGGCCACAGTATCAGGCGTAGCAGGCAACTGAACAAAGTTGAAAACAGATGGAAACACTTCCAGTCTTATATTTGCAGCCATGATGTGTGGGAAGAGAGAAAGGAGCACAGGAGACTGGGATTGGTTCAGGCTCAGCTTCATAGCTATTGTTTACCATTACGTCTAAATTCAGCCAGTGTCGTAGAACAGGGGTGGGAATATATTTTTTAGCCTGAGGGCTGCATTCCCCCATGGGCAATTTCCAGGGGTTGTATCACAGTGGTAGCTGGAACAAAAGGCAAAACAGGATGGAACAATGTGTGCCTTACCTTCGTAGAGTAGGCTGCTGTCCGGCCATGATAGTCCAGTCAAACATTTTTACACACACACACACACACACACACACACACACAGCATTAGCACAGTTCAAGGACACATTCCAGCAACACAAAAAAACTCAAGGAGGACCAGTGAGGAGCATAATCTGTGAAGAGTTCCAGGGGCCATAGACCTTTAAAGTAAATCCTGGAAACTGTAGTGTATCTCTCGCAGAGCTACATTTCCCAGGACCCTTAACAATCTGCAGTTCCCAGGCTTATTTGGGGGCAGGCATGTGCTTTAAAAGTATGTTGTGTACGTAGTCCCAGAGGAAGGCTTGAGATTCCCCACCCCTGTTGTAGACAACTACTTTTTTTTTAATAACTGGCCCATCTTATGAATTGTCTTGACATTCATTTACAATTGCACTTTCAGATAGATCCAGAATCTTAATGCCAAAATTATTCTGAGACTAGTAAATTTGATCTTGGAATCCTTCATTTAGTTTGATAATTTTGTATTTTGAGCATTCGGGGAGGCTAGATGGACATTGAATCTCTGTTTCTAATTGAGGCTTTTTTCCTTGTGAGGATTGTATGGATAATGTAATTATGCTATTCACCCAGATTAAAGCCCCCTTTATTTGTATTACAGTTTTAGACGTATTTTGCTGGCAGTCATCAATCTTAAATCATGCTATAGATCAACTCTTGCATCTTTTACTGGTGATGTTAATTAATTTCAGCCCACACTCTACCATTCTTATCCATCGTGCTAAGGCAATCCATCATCTTGCTAAAGCAAGGGAAATCCAATCCATCACTGCTGGATCCTGATAGAAGGCTATAAGGGGGAATGCAAGTCATCTTCCCAGCAGTAATCAAACAGCTGTGATACATGCCACTTTAAGCTTGTATCATTATATAATGGATGGTTTTCTTATACATGGGAGTTGCCTCAAAATATTGAAGCAGACGGACTCTGCTGTAGAGATTTTAGTTTGTAAAATGTAAAGGCTGTGAACTAGTTATTGACGCATACTACATCATCAGTTCCAGCTGAAAGCACAGACTAATAAGTAAAACATTGGCACTAATCCTTATTTAATCAGCCTTAAAATGATAATTTCAAGTATATGAATGTGTCTAGGGAATAGATTTCATACTCAAACTGCTTCTAAAAATACACACACACACACATATATAGTAGAGCTGGTGTAATGTAATGTAGCAGAAAATTAGCTCTGAGCTGGGACATCCCCAGCTGAAATCTCAAGGCTACTATGAACTCACTAGTGGCCTTAGGCAAGTCTCTTTCCTTCCCCAGATTTGTAGTATAGGAATAATAATGCTTGCCTACTTTAAAGGATTATCATAGTTTATTTGTATGCTCTGTTTCCATGGTAAACCATATACAAAGCAACTCACAGAATCAGGGAAATGTACACAATAAAACACAACATTTCCAGATAATGCACTAATTACAACATATGCAATTTAAATAGTCATACAAATATGACTACTGTATTTGAATAGTCATAGCCACCAGCACTCCCAACTGCTATTCCTCTCTCCCAGGTGTGTAAAAAAAAAAGGGGGGGAGGACTAGCAGGAGGAGGATCGGTGCTAAGTGTGTTCATTATAAACTGGGTCCACACTTTCGAATGGATTTGGCTTTGGCTTGTGATAACCCTTCCAATTACAGACTTCACAACTAACACTGGTGCTAAATTGATTTCAGAGCTTAAATCTAAAATTATTAATGGGAAGTACCCAATTTACATGAACATAAATGTAGATTCAACATAATTACTGTAGCACTAGACTATTGTGCATAGCAGCTGAGGTTTTTTTTGTTGTATGTTGAGGGTAGGAAAATGCTGTGTTCTCCAATTATGTTCAACAACAAAAATGTTAGTAAGTTTAGCATTCATGAACTAAATAGTTCTATTAGCACTTTAACAGTGCAATATTACATTTGTAAATAATATTAGAGTAATTTTGAAGTTTAATGTGTATGCTGCAATGAGCTTTTTAGCAAGTATTCCATTTAAAAATAAACATTTAACACTGCTATGTGACATATAGTCACAAGCTTTTAAATTTTTGCAGCAAAGCAACAGTTGTGACAGATGTTGTTTTGTGTATGAAGGTTTTTCTCTAAGGTTAGGTTTAATGGCCATGCAAAATGAAATTGCATACATGCTCTAGGGACAAACGGAAACACAGTGCCTTGGGATTTCATAAGATTAGTGCAGATTTTGCCTTACAACTTTTGAGTATGTAATTAGATCTTTTAAAAAAACCAAAAAAACACACCAATTGATCACTGTGGTCTTCTCATAAATATTAGATAAGTTACCCTGGATTTAAGAAGACAAGCTGAAATTGATATATAAAATATAATAAAACATGCATATTATAAAATTATACAAGAATATCCAGCTATTATTGAGATCATGCACTTTTTATTCCCAGATATATATCCAATTTCCAGTAGATCTCTTGGAAGCTCCCAGATTTCTTTGTGAATGAAGAGTTTCCTTGCCCTATTACATCACTTACCTCATGTTGACATGCTGATCAATATTGCAAAGCTAGAATATGAAGGGCACATTCTTCATACTGGGTATCTACTGCCAAGGAGGCACTGTGAGCAGAACACTTGAGGCTCCAAACTCCTATACATCAATGTATTCTCCATGAATGATGTAGAGCTGAGGGGAACATCAGATCTGAAATGTGGCCCATGGAAGGTTGTCTATGAGGGAATGCAGCCGTTGGTCTGAAAAAAGTTCTGTACCACTGATCATTCTTCCTTCCCTACCCTTTGGAGGAGATAGGGCAACAACTGTTGTAACAACTGTCAATTGGCCTAATGTATTCCACCCACCTCTACAGTCATAGGTAAAGGTAAAGGGACCCCTGACCATTAGGTCCAGTCGTGGCCGACTCTGGGGTTGCGGAGCTCATCTTGCTTTATTGGCCGAGGGAGCCAGCATGACTAAGCTGCTTCTGGCGGACCAGAGCAGCACATGGAAATGCCGTTTACCTTCGCGCTGGAGCGGTACCTATTTATCTACTTGCACTTTGATGTGCTTTCAAACTGCTAGGTTGGCAGGAGCAGGGACCGAGCAACAGGAGCTCGCCCCGTTGTGGGGATTTGAACCGCCGATCTTCTGATTGGCAGGTCCTAGGCTCTGTGGTTTAACCCACAGCTCCACCCACGTCCCATCTATAGCCATAGGCTTTTCCCCAAATACTTCACACATACAATAATTGTGTGGATGACAACCGGCAAGCTCTGACTCCTATATCGCTGCAAAAGGCCAGCCTCCCAGTTGCCATATTGTTGTCATTTTAAAGCGCTATCTGAGGAAATACAGTAAGGACTTGGGGCCCCATGGAGCACAGATTCATACCTCTTCCTGTTACAGCCTGTTTAAATCTTACTGAGATCTAAGTGGCAGAGAAACCCTCTCTGGGACCCAGGGCGGCGCAGCCCATATCGACTGCACATGTGTGGCATACAGCGAGAGAGCGGCAGCCCATAAAGACGCTGTGCGAGTGGTGCCCATATGGACTGTGGGCGCCCTCGGCCGCACTACAGCTGGGGTGAGGCAGAGGCCATCTTGTCATCCCTCCCAGAGTGGCACCCAGGGCGGCCCACCCCCGTTTCCTACGCCATTGCTGAGAGCCATATGCAAAGCCATATTTAATATACCAGTAGCTAGGATAGAATAACAGAATCATAGAAATATAAAAGTATAGAACTGTAGAACTGGAAGGGACCGCAAGTGTCATTAGTCCAACCCCCTGCAAGCATGCATAATTTTCTGCTATGTGTTATGTGAGTTTTTCATAATGATAGATGCTGTACTGGGCGTTAGGCTCTGTGTTGTTTAGTGCAGGCCTCAATTCAGCAGAAACAACTTAAAGGGTATGCTAACCAACAAACTATTATGTAAAAAGACTAGCTGACTAAGGAAGAAAACAATACACGTCTTAGGCTAATGGTGGATTACTGAACCAATGTAGATAGGTTGCTTCTGCTAATGACAAAGATAAAGTAATTTACCCTTCTGGCTGAATACCTCTGAGAAATTGTGATAAAGGTTAAGCTCCATTCTAGCAAGTCCACTTTTTAAAAGGTGTCACAAACGACCTGAACTCTACTACAAATATAACAACTCCAAGGATGATTGGGCATCCTGACACTCTGCCATACAGATTTCCATACTGAAAATCTCATTAGAACATTACTCTTTGTGTAATTAACTTTGTCTGTGATAATACTTTTCTTGAATAGCATAATACAAAATTGAGTTTATTCCTGGAGGGGTATTTCATTCTTATTATAGAAGTATGTTTAGCTTGTCTGATTATAAAATGTCAATGTGCTGCCAACAGGAAGATTGGCTGCCAGATCCATTATCTGTGTAAATCAGATTCCTTGGGGGATGTTAAGCTCAAAGCTACTATATGACCAGTGAGGATGGCTGCTGTAGTCCATTAAAAATTTGTCATTCTGGGGATGACTGTCCATAATTTAAGGGAGTGACAACTTAGTAACTACTTTCTGTTTAAGTATTGTGTGTCCCCCCCCCTCCACAAGGAGTATGCTCATTTACAAGCACATGCACCTGTAGTATAAAAATTATTGCAGAAACAATAGAATTATGGGGGGGGGGACCTTTAATGGGAATCATTTTAATTTTTACAATCGCTTATCTTTTTGAAACAGCTTATAGGATGAATTCTTTCCCCTCTCTCCATGGATATTAAAAACCTAGTTATGACTCTTAAATATTCTCTCATGCTCCAAAAATACATGGAAATTTTAAGCTAAGGCTCCTGTTTTAATGTTACGCCATGTGAATAGTGAAGATGATGCACAATATCACAGTGTACTTGCTTACAACATAAGGTCCACATACTTTATTTTCTTAGTCCGGTCCCCTACAGCTTGGAGGAAACACTAAAATGGGCTCTGGTACTATTTACATATTTAATAAGACTATGTTTACATGTTGGTATACATAAAATGTCCAATGCAAGTGAAGTGTGTAGCAGCAATGCCAACGTGAAAATAAATTCAATTGTCATTCACAGATTCCTTTATGTGGCTATAAGAGAATACAATGCATCTTTTTCTTATGGGAGGATCACTAGGGCAGGAGACACTAGGACAGGGATGAGGATCTTCCAGACCTCCAAATAATATTGGACTCCAACTCCCATCAGCCCTATCAGGCCAGTGGTCAAACTGATGGAAGATGTAGTCTGGAGGTCCACAGGCTCCCTATTCCTGTGTTAGGGAGAGAAAGAAGAATAGTTGAAATAAAAGAGGCTAAGGGGACTGGGCAGAGTCATAAGGGACTGTAGAGGATTGGATGAATGCCAAGACTAACAGGAAAAATTACTAGTTCCTAGGTGGAGAAGTAAAGGAATAGGAAACAATGAAGAAATTTCCTTCTATTTTGCCCAGTCCTAATAGTAGCTTCCCTGTGGTTTCTTCCATATGGTCTCCTTTCTTGATATTTCAGTGAAGCTGGGGAAATTTCTCTGTGGGTTCTGCTTTCCATAGGCATCTGCTTGGCCACTGTAAGAACAAGATACTGAACTGAATGGGCCTTTGACATTCAGAAGGACTGCCCTTTTCTTCTTAATCCACAGGTCCTTGTTCAGAGGAACAGGTTGTGTATATTTAACTGTGCGCCTACCAGTGCATTCACACTATCCAGTATATGGATGTGGTCTCAGTAAGTTTAGATGGCGCGGACAACATTGAGAAACGGATTTAGGGCATATAAACTTAAGTACCTTTACCATGCAATATCATGCTCCTTTGTGAACAAATTATCAATAGATAGAAATCTAATAATCAGTTACATCAGAACTAATATGAAGTGACATTTAATTCCATTGTATTTTGTTTTTATGTAACTCAGCTGTCGTGCACCTTCACCAGCAATCACATGCAATTTAGGTTTTGGCATTGACTTATAAAAATAACAGTGAAAATTGTCAGCTGTGATATTTATTTTCTTTTGTCCCAAAATACAAAAGGAAATATTTATAGCAGCTTTTTACAGAACTTTATATTTGTTCCGATAATGTTGGCACTTGAAGTTCAGAACAAACACTGAGATTTAGTGATAGAAGTTGCATTTGAATGATACTCTGTATACCATGGCTTGGAGAATCAGCAACAGGCAGTGGTGAACATGAGGCCGCCTCACTGTCTTCCCTTTGTAAGAGAGAAATTAAAGACTGCTGTTACAAACTAATCTCTTGCCTCTGTTTGAACATGTTTTAGCGCTTTTAGATTTAGTTTCATCCTTAGATTTCACTTTCACTTTTCTTGAGCTGTATTTCTCCACAAGGTGTTAAACAGCCCTTCCTGGATGGCAGCCAACTTTTGGATGTGAAATGACATATTTAGATCTGGTGTAAAGTTTCCTGCAAAAATTTTCCATGGGCATTGCATGCCTGTTATTATAAAGAAGAGGTCAGATGCAAAAAAAAGAAAAAGAAAAAAAGGATCAGATTATACGAAAGTGACAATTTATCCTCTGAAAATAATTACAAACAGTATTTAATGTGTGCAGTTCACTTAAAGTTCTAACTCTCTCTTTTGACAGTTGTCACATGGCCTTCCCCAGTTTCTCTACAGATAGAAGGTATTGAAAATCTTGAATTAAACAGTTTAATTTACAGTGAAATGAAATGAATCTCTATAGAATAAATCAAATATCTCACCCATGAAGGGTAATTATCTTTCTCTTTCTCAAGAAATAGAAATTCAGGAACAAGCTTCACACTTATGAACCAACAGATGCCACATCCGCATATGATACAGAATAAATATTCCTATAGTTGGTTACATTTTGAAAACTTGCGGGCACAGACAGTTCAAAGAAAATGCCCAATTTTGGATTGAAAAAATGTAGCTATTAAGGCTAGCTATAATAATCCAGGAAACAAAATAGTTTCACCTAAATATCTGGACCTTACTCATAGTTATAAAATTGAAACTCATTAGCAGATACCAATATTTTTTAATAATTGTATATACTTTGAAACTGCCAAAATGGACCAGGGCCTAGTCAGATCCTTTCCAGATTATTGCCAAAATGTATGGCTTATTTCAGTGGTTTCCAACCCTTTGGGGCATGTGGGCACATTAGAAAATTTGAAAGCTCATTCTGTTGTTCTCTTGCCTAAGTCACTCTGTACCCCCCACCCCCAAAGAGATAGAAATTGCATGCTCACACACTTTAGTTTTACAAAGTGCCTGGGTAAATATCAGATCATTAAAATTGATCCTCTTGAATTTGCCTGATTTTAGACAGCGGCCACACAAAGCCACCATTAAAATTTACAGTAGTAAAAAATCAAATCTGACGCTTGCAAGCACCACAAAAATACTTGTCTAAGACACGGATCTTCATAATCTTTTACGCTGGATAATAACAGAAACACTAACAAATCACAGAACAATATATATAGAGACACAGAGATGACCTACGGTTTTATGATGGTTTGGGGGTTATCATTTATAAAATTAAAAAATGAAGATCCATAAGAATTTGTGCCTAGGATCCTTGACCATGGCAGCTCTGGAAAGCATAATTTTTACAGATCAGTCAGTGGAGTCAGATGTGATCAATGGATCTGAAAAGCAGATTTCTGTGGGAGTGGGTAGCACACTGGAGTGGAGGAGAGTGCACATTTACACAATCACACATCTTTCAGACACCCATTAATTGGTCATTACCTGTATAAAAAGTTCTGAGTAGCCCAATATCAACATCTACATCCGGAAAAAAGAATACATAATACCCATAGAACTCACTTTCTCCAACTGCATAACTATTCCAGAACTATTCTGTTGTATCTTGCATTGTTTAGCTATCTTTTCATTGATTCAATATTTCAATCATATATGTGTTGGGTGATGCCCTATCTTCTTGAGTTATTGGACATGCTGTATAAATCAGTGGTAATAAAAGCTGTAGAATGATTAACTTTCAGTATCCTGCTGAGGAACATTTTACCTTCATCGCTGCTCAAATGATATTGAATCATAATGAATGGAGAAGTGGATCCCTAACTGAGAAATGCTTGTCACTTTCAAGAGCACCTATAACTGTATAATACTGCTTCTTCAGTAAAATGAGGTGTGTACACATGAGGTGAGAGGGAGTTGTAGCTGATTTAAGTACCAAATTAGCATTTAAAAGAAAATAGCTCGAAAAGTCCCTATCATTTCTGGTTTACTTCTAGTTTTTAAACTAATGACTGAATTTTAGTACTCTTTATTAGTTCTTACTGATTTAAGATAGGAACATAGTCATCTTCATTTCAGTACAAACAATACAAGGAACACCTACAAGCCTATTAACTGTGTGTATTCACATTTCTCATATTGTATATGAAGGGGTTTGTGTACAACCTCACTCATTTTAAGGCAAATCCTTGAAACCAAGAGGATGTTTCAATCCTTGAAACATTCAGATGTGGCTAACATGAGTCTCTGTATATTTCCAAACTTTTGAAGTAAACCCTGGAGAGAACAATTTGTGCTTGTTTTCCCAAAGAGAAAAGCTACCAGCTCAGCAACATATTAAAATAACAGTCTGCCAGTGAGAACTATCAGATTAGTAAGTACCAGAGACGTTCTCCATGATGTTCTCCATGTTCTCCATGATGACCACCATTGGTGTAACAGTGTCCTCAATAGGGATGAGTAACCAAACAATTAACCTCCTGTGTTGCAAACAATTATCAGTAATATCCAAGGCAACACGATGACCAAGTACAGCAATGTGATGTCAATATAAACTCTTTATATAATCTATACAGAACATAGAACAGTATGAAATTGAAAACATAGAACCAAATAAACATAAGTCTTATAGGTCTCTGAAAGTCTTTGTAGACTGTTCAAATCCCTGAAAGAAGCAATGGGTCAGGTTCTTATCAGGTGAAAACAAGCCGTGAAACTTTGTTTTATGATGTCCAATGCGGCTGAAGTGGTCTGCAAACAGATGTAGTGAACAGTGATTCCAGATATGTCCACTGTTTCATGGAATTCTTCAGCACAGCAGAAGGATACAGAATTGCTTCATAAACCCATCTATATGGAGAATGGAATTGTGTAATGACAAATCGCTATGGAGCAGTGGTCATAAAGTTATGTACTCCCAATAGGGATAAGCCTATCTTTAGGCCAATGCCTTACATGGCAGTTGATGAAGGCTGAGGAATTGTGGCAACGTGTTGGAAGACAGAGTGGCGTATGCCATACAGCCTACCCTGTACTCCCCAAGCAAGCCTCCTGCTTTTAAGTGGTGAAGCCTGATGTGCAAGTAGCAATGTTGAGGTAGCATCATTGTCAACTACCAGTCCCATTTGCTTTTCTTCATTGAAATGGGAGGGAGGGCACCATATTATCATTTGCCTCAGGCACCATTATGTTTGGTTCATCCCTGCTCCCTGGAAATAAAGAGATGGCTTTTGGTTGGCTTTACTGTTATTGGTTTAGTGTTACTTATTGTTGTTTGTTATTTTATTATTTTAATAGCTTGGGCTTTTAAACAGTTTTTGTGTGTGTAATTAAATCAATCAAGCTCTTTCTTGTTCTTGATGTGTGTTACATGTTGATTTCTATGAGATCTGAAATGTTCTAAAGTGTGCCATGGAATTGAACAAACAATTGAACTATTAATGAGCCTTTCAGTGTTCGCATATGCCCTGCCCTGTCTTTCCATTACTATTGTCCATATGAACTGAGCTGTATTTCTGAATTATACTGTATTTGCTTAATGTAGCATGTGCACCCTTTTAACACTAACACTATGTGCTTCAGAAATTATTTCTGATGGCTGTTTTATAGAACTATATTGCGTCATTTTTCAGTCTCATGAAAATATGAAAACGGTCGGTATTGTTAAACCATTGAAATACTTAAAGGGAACATGCTGGAGAATATATGGCGCATTCCTATTTCTTTACACTAAGGTTCTGATTTGCAAATGTGAGAGATTGACTTTACATTTCTAGAGATGATTAGCTGCCAGCTCTAATCAAATTGAGAAGTAATTACCAAATCAAAACTTGATTAGCTCTTTGCTTCATTTGCTAAAATTATAGTTTATATCGTTTAAATGATGGGGGACGGGATATGTCTGAACTTCACATATACCCTAGTTTATTCAGTCGAATAAGAGATTTGCTTATGGACTTTGATAACTGAAATGCTTAGCCTTTACTTGAAGGACAGGACAGTAAAAATGGCTTCTCTGCATTCACCTTGGCTGTTGTCATACATCTTTTGGTTACATCCAGGTTAGAATAATGCAAGGCACTATGTGAGGCTGCCTGTGAAGAGTGTTTGGAAACAGCAGCTGGTTCAGAGTGCTGCTGCCAGTTTGTACTGGGGTGGTTACTTGGAGCATATTAGTCCTATACCTTTTGAATTTCATTGGGTCATGGTCCACTTAGAAACTCAGTTCAAAGTCCTGCCTTTCACCCGACAGCTGTGAATGGCTTGGATCCAAGTTGGGGATCTGAAAAAAAAAATTGCTTCCATATGATACTGCCTGCTTATTGACATCTTCAGAGGGACTCTGCTCATGTCCCACCATTGCCTGAGCTTTGCACAGGCATTGGAACTTTCTCTCCTGTGAAGCACATTTGGCATCTTCTCTTCCATCCTTCCCAGAGGTGGTGAAGACCATCCTTTACTGTCAGATATTTTATGGCAACTAAATATTCCTCCTGCCATCTGATTTTGTGTTTCTGCTTCTTCGCCTTGCCCCACTACCAGCTTGTTATCAGTAAATACCACTTCTTGATAAAATGTGCTTGTAATTTGAATGTTTTGTTTTACATTTTGTGTGCGGCTTTTTGGATTAAAAGTAGCATAGAATAATTTTATGATACACTTAACATAACAAAACTAGAGTTTTGGCATATAGTGCTATTTATTCTGTTGAGAGAGAAATTGTCTTCTTTGTAAGTATGTCTTTTGGCTTTGAGAGTATTGGTTTCATATATTACTTACTATTTATCAATTATTAATGCATGTATGAATCTCCGTTTACATATATACTTCAAAGTGATTTATAGCCAGATACTAAAAAGAGCTAAAACACAAAACAACAACAACTGAGGATAGATTTAAAAAACAAAAACAAAAAACAAACCACGATATAAAATGAACACCTAAGGCAGAGACCTTTTCATCTAGCTGGAAAAGCTGAAACTTGACACTGAAGTTTCTGTTTCATTTTCTTAAACCCTAGAGGGGATCAATATGCTGTTCCACCATGTTGTGTAAGCTACACCACCTTTCACAACATGATGACATTCAAACACAGCAATCTTGGTCACTAAGAGATTAACCTTTTCATGTTGTTGTGTACATCAACATAATTATTACTGTTGTTATTTGTTACTGTTCTATTTTATTACCATTAAGAATAAACATCAGTGAACAAATGAAAGCAGCAGAGCAAACAAACAAACAGTGGAATTTGGAATTCTGCTATTAGTGTTTTTGGCGTGGGGTATTTATTTTTTTAAAACACGTTTGCTGGCATTGTAGCTGAAAATAAAAGCTCAAAAGCAAGAATAGTGCCTGTTGAAGTCTCTGAGGATAGACTGGAAAGAATTGACTGAGGAAGACCAGTAATAATGATTTATAGTTGCATGACTCTTGGTCTCTCACCTTACAACTTCTGTTCCATAGCCATGTTACTGCAGCCTGCTTTGCCCCAGTCTCATTCTTTCATACCCTTTTGAAGAATATATGGCATATATAAGATGCAAAATAACTATACACTTTTAAAAGTATTAATTTCCATCACTTTGATGAACCTATCTTTGCCCTATTGCCAGGTCAACCCCACTTACCAGCTGTATAAGCAAGTTGGGACCTAATTTCACCCAACACTGTGGTCTAGTGTGTATCATTCCTAGTGTGTGCATTCATGGGGTTTATTAGGGAAATAATGCATTTAACACTCCTGCAAACTAATCATTTGTGTCATGGGATATTAACTTGGCCTTAGCTGAATTAATAAAAGCTGTTATTCTGAAAGGTTTGTGTTCTTTTTTTCATTTTTGTAACACAACGTGGTTTAAGTAGAGAGTTTTTATTATTGTTTTGCCTGGCAGGGGCATATGCTGCTCCTAGAATCAGCAAACCTGCAAGGACTAGTAGCTGATCTAAATGCATAAAAGATACTGCATGGTAATTAAAATGGTTCCCTCCCTTCAATGAAGTAATTTCACAGTAATCAGACAGCCAAGGCTATCCATATCGCCTGCAATTCTTATTCCAGTGTCAGCACTCCCAGTTATTTATTTATTTCTAAATCTTCCTGCATGAGGTGTGTGTGTGTGGGGGGGTGTTTCAGTTTCTATCTAGAATGGCTTCAGTTCTTCAGGAAGCTCAATAAAGTTTTGTTCTTGAAGGACAGCTTTGCCTGCCAGATATTGTCCAGGGAAGGTATATAATGAAATGTTGTCTACTAGTTCTTCTCATTGCTATTCTTCTGTGGTGCTGAGGCTTGTAGGTCAAATAAAAGGTCATTCAGCAAGTCGTAGCAGGAATAGAAGGCAGCCTCAGGTTAGTACTCTCTCTAGAGATTTATATGTCAGCCTTTTATTGCACACTTTCATTAAATGTTACTGTTTGTGCTACATTCTTTGTGTGTACAGAATGAAGGCTCTATATTAATCATGTACTCTGTATGTATGACTTGTGCTGTATGTAATAGAGAATACGTTTCCTGAAACTGAACTGTACACATGTGGTTTGCTTGGAGAAGCCTCAGCATGACACAGAGATTAAAACGTCCATTGTGCAACACTTTATTTTTGAGGTGAAATTCTTATCTGTATAACATTTTTTAAAACTTAGAAATTATACAGCTATGATCACTGTTGTTGTTATGTATTTGGCTATTATGTATACAACTGTATGCCCTCCTTCAGCCAAAATGTCTCAAGTGAGTTCAAAATAAGGCACAGATAACAGCAAAACAATTGTACTAGATCAAGTAAAGCAAAGTCACAATAAAGATAAGCAGTTATGAGCAGAAAATAATACATCTTAAAAGCTAAGGTTGTTGCGTACACAAAGGTATTCACCTGGCACCAAAGATAACTAAGTGAGCACAAGGAGAGCGTTCTCTGGGAGTACAACAAGCAGGTGCCACCACTGAAAATGCCCTGTCCCTGGTTGTTTCCCGTCTTACATCAGATGATGAGGACACCTGGAGGAGATCCTCTGTTGGTGACCTCAGTACATCGGCAAGTTGATGTGAGAACAGGCATTCCTTTAGAAACTGAAGTTCTGAACTATGTTTTACTAGTTTTACTGACCTTTTGGGCACTTTCTCAGTTAGTAGTCTAGCAACCCTTTTATTAATGCGCAAGCAGTTCTAACAAAGGATTGGGCCGTATCTTAACCCTGCTGGCTGCTGCCAGCCAGTGCAGCAATTGAATTGCCAACTCCAGGCTGCAGCAGTGGATGTCAGACACCCTCTAAGAAAGATGGAGTAGCTTTGTATCCAGAAGATCCATGAGTGGCTCTGTTCCATCTCTCACCTTGTTAAATCCTTTTGGGGGCCCTTATGTTAACTACCTTTGGTAGGAGCACTGCTGGCAGTGGCTTCTCCACTCCCCATGCTCTCAGGGTGAAACAGAGATTTCTGTGATGGCAGAACCTGATGGAGGAACCCCTCTACCGAATCCTTACTCCATCACATCAGTTGAGCTGGAGGTTTCTGCTGTGCTATGACTATGTGATCCTGAGAAGCTTCAAAGGTACTGTAGGGTACAATACATTAATCAATCATTGATGAAGGAAGAGCATGGATTATCACTAATTAATATCACTAATTAATATTTATTTAGCACTGTTAATCTTCACATTTGCAATCTAATCCCCCCAGCCATTTTTGCTGAATACATTTTTTTATTCTGGTTCCTAGTTCAAGACTTTTTTGGTTTAGCTGCTGATTAAACCATTAGCCCTAGCTTTGTACGCAGTGTAGGAAGGTGATGGGAATGAACAGTATGTTGCATTTCTGTTTCATATTTTTTTTTGTTAATCTTTACTTTTAATGAAGATGTAACTAGTAGGGGATCAGGGCTAAATACTTTAGAATCAGGAGAAAGGCTTTGATATTCTGTTCTTGGCTTGGTATTCAGAAGTTTGCTAGGCAGTGCTTTTTTTTCTTTAGAAAAAAGTGCCTGTACTCACCTTGAAATTGTTACAGTGACTGCTACACTTTTGTCATTTGTGGGGGGGGCGGGGGCGGGGGGAAGGTGCTGGTATTGCATACCCTTGAGTACCCCCTAAAAAAAAGCACTGGTGCTGGGTACTGTACAAAGCCTATAAAAGATGGTATTATGGTGTAGAGAGGAACACCTAGACCAATATTCAAAGTTGGCCAGCATGATGAAACCCGAACAGGGATCTCTGTAAAGTTGAATTACAGTCATACCTTGTGCTGAAGTAGCTTTGGGATGAATATTTTCAGTTTGCGCTCCATGGCGACCCAGAAGTAACGGAGCGTGCTACTTCCGGATTTTGCCGCTCGCGCATGCGCAGATGCTCAAAATGACGTCACGCGCATGCGCGGAAGCAGCAAAACATGACCCGTGCACACGCATACGTGCAGGCACATCTTAAGTCCGCTTCAGGATATGATCAAGGCTCCAGAACGGATCCCGTTCGCATCCAGAGGTACCACTGTAGTTGAAATTTCCTCAGCTCATTGAAAGGGTTGTCTGTGTGGAGCAGTAAATGGATAGCAGCTGATCTTCGGCTAGGTTCCAGGGTGGCCTCTCCTAATAAGGACAGGATCTGGCCATCCTGAAGAAGTACCCACATTGTAAGGGGCATTTATTCCCATTACAGATAAGCTGTATTAATAGTGTTGTGACTCTGTTAATTATATCTATTGCCTCATTTTTTGTGGCAGGTGCCAAAGAAAAGTGAAATCAAAGTTTTGATGTTTGTTCCTGGCTTTCTTGTTTGTTATATTGCAGTTCACTAGAAATATGTTCAACGATAAATTTTTTGTCTTATTATAACTAGATACTTTTGGGGGTGATTACCACCAAGTTATATTATGATATACCGTTAGGTTATAGAGTCAAGTCTTGCTGTTTATACTTTAGAGAGGTTTCCAGAGTCTTCTGAACATCTCTCTCTCTCTCTCTCTCTCTCTCTCTCTCTTTTTCTCTCCCTTTCTCTCTCTAATTGTCATTCTGATCAGAATGCATGCAGGGTATGACTACAATGGAGAAATCATATAACTCAAGCCTGAAAACACTAGTACCTGTTCTCTTCATCAGTGCAGCACAGCATCCTGAGCTCAGCTCTTAAAGTAACTGTTAGCTTTGGAGATTGTTAGATTTGTAGGTGATTGCTTTCATGATCAATGTTCATTTTCTTTTATATCTATATATTATTTATGTGAGCTATTGGGGAATAAGGTTGTAGTTTTATCTAGTTTTCTATTTATTATTTATATAGAACCATCAAAAGTATTGCTGATTTTAGATTGCATTCTTATATTGCATTATTTTATTGTTTGAGCAGGGGTTTATGGGATTTTATGTTATTGGGTTGTTGCTTTCTAAAAAAAAAATATTGATTACTTTGTTAGGAAGGCAGAATAAATATATGAAATAAATAAATGATATAAAAGCCATTTTCCAAGGTTCTGCCATACTTTAGAAATGAAACCTAGGATTTAACTATAGAGCTAAGGACAGCCTTTGTTCTCAAGGTCTACCACTGACTATGACTCAGTTGAGTGGATTCCAACTCTTCCATGTGTTCTAGACCCTGAGGCCACCAGGGCAGAGCAAGCTTATCCTTCATCCCAGAGACATCCTTCAAAGTACTTCTTGTTCAGTTGTACAGTGGTGCCTCAGGTTAATTACTTAATTCGATCCGGAGGTCCGGTCTTAACCTGAAACTCTTCTTAACCTGAAGCACCACTTTAGCTAATGGGGCCTCCTGCTGCCGCTGCGCCGCCGGGGCACGATTTCTGTTCTTATCCTGAAGCAAAGTTCTTAACCTGAAGCACTATTTCTGGGTTAGCGGAGTCTGTAACCTGAAGCGTATGTAACCTGAAGCGTACCACTGTAATTCCCTCTTATGGGACAATCATGCCCTCTCTGCCTGACAATGCCTGACCATAAACCATCTTGCCCATTTTTGTTCACCTTTCAATAGTAGAAAGTTTCCTATTGGCAGACCAGTAGCTATCTTGGATATCTTTGGGTTTGTCTGGCCCAAAATCTTAAGAACCAAGGAGTGATGCTGTCCTTGCCCAGTGAATATAAATCAGGGATATTATTTCATACTAAAATTAGATATAGTTACTTTATAGTAAAAAAGAACACATTTGAAACCATATGTGCATCATCTTCTACTCCTTATATTTGCTAGCATGTTGAAGCATTATAGAGTTGGTATTTAAAAGTTGTATTTTCTTTGTGTAAAGGTTATGATGCAATTTGTGGCTTTATGACTTGAAAGACAACATGTGCTGTGCAGTCAGAAAATCCCTAGTCCAGATCAAAAGGATTCATTAGGTGTTTAGCTTCTTAGTCTTCTAAAGCTCATGGACAAATATTAAGCTAGAAAGATGTGCTTAAAAGCAGCACTTTCACTCCCTATTTGAAATTTCTTATTCTCATTCACTTCACAGAGTATCATACAGTGAATACAGGAAGCAGACTGCAATGCTTTGATCATGCTACTATCTTGTTTGATTAGTGTTTTCATACTATGGAGTGCATCAGCAGGAGGCAGGTTGCTCTCTGGGGCTTTCGAACAGGCAAAGTAGGAAGCAGAAATGATTTGAGACCATTTAAGATCAATCACTTTCTTCCATCACCTAAGTTTTTTAAAAATAAAGGCACAAATGGATAATGATTGACACCTGATAAGAGAAAATATTGGCCAATACTTTTGCCTATTTTCTCCAGTTTATAAGAAGCAAAACAGAAAGACCCGTTAGTGATCTAGTTAGTCAGGTTAGCTCCAAGTTGGCAACTTACTTGGACAAAGTCTATAGCTCAGCTAAGACCTTCTACCCTCTCTTGTGCTAGACCAGTGGTTCTCAACTGGTGGTCTGCATGACCCACCCAGAGGGTCCATGGCACAATTCATATACCTAAAACTACCATAAAGATAACCAAAAATTTCAAAAGTAGGAGGTACATGGCTTGGCTTTTGAAAAGCAGAGGGTCTCTATCCATCTGAGACATTGCCTACTTCTTGAAGACTGAAGAACCTTAAATGGCCTTGGCCTGGAATCTAGCACATCGTTCTCTTTTTTGGTCTGTTCCCACCTCATGCATTGCCTGTGCTGGTGAACAGTCACTGTAATTATTACATCCCTGGTGGAAGGGGTTACTCAAGTTCAAGGGATACTGTCTCTGTGGATCCCAGTTTGAGGGTTTTTGACTAGAGGGACTCCCAGTTGACAGAACCGAGTTTAGTGTTGAGATATAATCTTAGTCTAACCCCTCTGCAGCTCACACCCTGAACTAGGTGTCTGCTTATCCTCCTATGTTCCAGGGTCCTGGTTACTTCCTGAAGTTGGCAATAAAAATATTTTATTTTCTATGGATTTAGAAACACAAGTAATATTTGTAAATGTATCAAATTTATCAGTACAGTTGCATATGATTTTGCTTTCACCAACTGAATTTTTCCATCTTAGATTGTCAAATATTTGTAGATATTAATAGGCAGAGCCATGTTATTCTTTAAAGTCTTTAGGGTCACTTCCTTGACAGAAATAGTAATTTGTATGTTACACAATAGGCTAGAAATATCTGATTAAAACTGAGCTGAAATGTTTAGCTCTGCTTCAACCCAAAAATGATTGTGACAAGGAGAAACAGAGAAAAACAACAACACATTTTCTTGCAGTGGCAGAAAATCTAAAACTTTTTGTACCAAGGACACTTGCTGCACCAAGCAGTGGCAGTCATTTTTCTAAAACAAACAAACAAACAAACAGACAGACAGACAGACAGACAGACAGACAGGCAAACACTGCATTGTTGAAAACTGACAGAAGAAAGAGGCTCACTCCATCCTGAACTCTCTCCTCCCGAAAGTGCCCCTGAAATTATGATATTTTCTGATGTAGCAAAATTCAAATGGAGGTATTGCAAAGGAGTGGCCCATCAGCTTCCAATTACAGCTATATCACCACTTGAAAAAAAACTCTCAAGGAACTCCACTGCTCCTGCCACCACCACTTATCTGACCACTTGAGCTGATTGTTGCTTAGAATTTTACTTGTCCCTAAGAACTGAGCCAAAAACACTGTCCAGCTCCTGCAGCTTGCAAAACAGCATTTTCAGCTTAATACTATGACACTGTCCTTTATGATTTAGTCTGGTGAATAAATAAAGCATTGCTTGAATGTATTTCCTTCTTTGAGAATAGAGCTGTGTGTCTAATATTGGCTGGAACACAACAGTAATAAGACAAATTGCATTCCCTTCTAATATGTTTAGATCTTAACCGCTTGAGGATAAACACAGGAAGTATACTATTTTTATACTTTTGATTTGTATTATCTTTCTAATTACACCCTGGACTATAATAATTAGGTGTATTTGGTAATATTTCAAGGAATTAATCCAGGTTTTACAGATAAGTGAATCAGCCTGTACAGTCTTCCATTTATGTGTGAAAGACTGTACACACTCCTTTTTTAAAAGTATTGACTCAGTGAAATGTGCTTGTGAGTAATTCCTTCCTATCAGACTCATTAAATGAAATTATTACTTTCAATAAGCTAAATTGCTTTTTTTCTCCATGCATCTTCCCACTAGTAATATTAGAATGTTGTTGTTGTCCTTTAGTATTTATGTCATACAAAGTTTCTTTCTTAAATAATTGAGTTCAAACTAATTCCGTTGAAGCTGTTCATATCTACTCAATGGCTTTTTAAGCTGAGTTTCTATGGCAGCTATATGAAGTGTATACAAAATTACACTTTTTGCCAACATAATTATTTATGTTATGTTTTAGTCTGCTGCTAAAAAGTTAACGGGTGTATGTGTCTGTTGAGGATTGTGAAGATAAGCTCCAGAAAGAAATAGTGATCTGCTTGTTAAAGTAAAAAAATTAAACAAAAAACAAAGAAGGGGCTATTGGATTCTAAGAGATTGTGCATTCAGCATCCTGATAATGCCTAGCTCTGTATCTTATAGACTTAAGATCCTACTTTCGGACTTGGAATATGTTTGTGGTTGGGGTTACAAATGCAGGGGCGTTGGTTGAAAACTTAACCCAGATACATTTCAAATAAGAATGATTGAAATCCTTGTATATTATTCTAGTTGCTCTGGTCACTCCCATTTCTAGCTCTTCAATGGTCTTGGATCCATTGCTCTGCCTGAACTTTTGCATGGCAGTGGGCACAGTCTTTTCAAATTACTGTGAGAAGTCTGGCCATTTCTTTCCAAGTTTGAACTATTTGTTTCTGAATTTGAACATCATTCCCTTCTTTGTATTGTTTTACATGATTAATAGTATGGTTGAAAATGACCTTGGTTCCTAAACTGCTCAAAATTCTTCATTGTGAATATTATTATATTATTTGATGCAGTTTCAATGCTTGACTATTCCCTGAGTATTTAATATCAGTAGTTGATGACAGTTAATGATACTTGATTTGATTATTTGATATATTGAGCCTCACAATCACTCATTGGCAATTGGAAGTGTATCCTCATGTAAGTAATCATGTTTACTTTCTTTTATAAAGTGAGTTTGGATTATCTGAGTAGTAGATTATCATGCAATTTCCACTGCATTAACTAGATAATTGTCTAGTTAAATTGAGGTAAATAAGTTGAGGTAAATTACAGAGCCATTGAATATGCTTTTCACAGAACTCCACATATCTCTTTTGATGCAGTGCAGGAATTCTTGGGCAGCAGTCTGTAGTCCTGTTGACGGATTACTCATATGTAGGGTGTTAATGTAATTACTTTGGAGGGAGGGTTTGATTTCAGCTCTGCTAATAGTTAATAGTCCCCTCATCTCTCATGTAGGCATTTAAGCATGATCAGGAAACCCTGTTGTCCATATGTCCTGATAATATAAATTTTTGACAACTACAGTCTCTTTCAACAACTGTAGATTAGGTGGCAGGCAACTGGCCAAAATGACCTGGCAGGCCTATTAGACCCTCAAGGTGGATGTTCTCCACCCCTGTAACTAGATACTGCATTCCAACTATGTACTTTAAAAAAAATAATTGAAATGTTACCTTACAGCTTTTTAGTAAAAAGTGATTGTTATAAACATCAAGGTAATCCTTCTGTTTAGTTGTTTTTCTCACAGATTTGTTCATGTTTGTTTATGTGTGTTTAACAGGATTATTAGTTGTGAAAAAGCAGAGCTCTGTTACCATCAGCCTGCTTTTCAATATTTGAAAAATAAATTATTCAATAGCAATGTTTGAATTTCCCCCCTTTATGTGGGTTGTCAGGGAGCCAACCAGCAATAAATCACATGACATTGAAATTGAAATTTTTGTTAGTTTTCGCCTAGTTCTCCAATCTGTTAAGATCATCCTAAATCCTGATTCTGTCTTCTGCGGCATTAGCTACCCCTCCCTGGCACTCCTGAGCAGGGTTTGTTTGTTCTAATAAAGAGTTAACTTCACTTATTAGAACAAACAAACCCTGCTCAGGAGTGCCAGGGAGGGGTAGCTAATGCCGCAGAAGACAGAATCAGGATTTAGGATGATCTTAACAGATTGGAGAACTAGGCGAAAACTAACAAAAATTTCAATTTCAATATGGACAAATGTAAGGTTCTACACTTAGTCAAAAAGCAGCAACTGCACAAATATAAGGTGGGAGACCACTGGATTGCCATTTGTTGTTGGCATCCATCTGTCTTGAAAGACAATAGAATGTGCTTCTGGGGATGCTGTGTTAGCAGCACCAAAGCGACCTCCCTAGGGTGCAAGCCAAGCAAGAGTGTTTGGAGATACCAGACTGCCTAGACAACAAGGCCCCCCTCTCAGCCTGGCTTATGTGGTCCAAGGGAAAGCAGAGCAATACATTTGGCAATAGCTTGACTGCAGGAGCTGCACAAAGAAGGTGCCACCCAACTGCCTTAGGAACTCCACTTCGGATTTGTGTAGGGTTTGCTCCTTTGCATTTTCTTCTCCCACAGATATGCCACAAGGCTGAGCCAGCTCTGTCCACTTGAGTACAGAGTACAACATTGCATGTCTTTAAGATGCCACAAAACTCTGTTGTTTTCAAAAGCCTCTCGTGGCTGGAACATGGTTTTCTACCATGTGCCAAAAGTATATCACCACCTCCCAGCTGTAATGGTGGTCTAATGCTGAGATGGGAAACAGTCACATGATTCAAATAACCTATGTCCTATGTGAAGCAACCTGTTTTCATGTATCACTGTTGTTGTGAACAAACAACATGCAGAGGAAGATGCAACAGATGAACCCCCCTTACCTAAATTTCACTGGAGTATAATCTTGAAGAAATGAGAAGAGCTTAAGTAAGCTAAAGTTGTTAGGTGCTTCCAGACATTTTTTTAAAATAAAAACAGGCAAAAGCCTATTTCCTCTAAGCTGTTTGAAAGGGCATATCCACATAAATTTGTGTATGAAATAACCTCCTAAAAATAAAGTATGGTATTCCATAATTTCATAGAATCATAGAATTGTAGAATTGGAAGGGACCACGAGGGTCATCTAGTCCAACCCCCTGCAAGCAGGAATTTTTACCCAACGTGGGGTTTGAACCCACAGCCCTGTGTTTAAGAGTCTCATATTCTACCAGTTGAGCTATCCTAGCCTCTAATTTCTCAACATATTTTTTTTTTTAGTAAATTCTTTAAAATAGGCATATTTAAAGCTGTATTTGGTCTCACCTGTATCATACTTTATGCGATATGGCTAAATTATGATTCGTTTATCTCCTTTAGCGATTATCTCTTTCTTGCTGTTCTTCAGACAGATGATGAAGTGGTCTGGATTAATTAAATGAAAAACACAAGTGCATAAAATTCATTAAAGGCAAGTTAATGAAGTGGACAAATGTACTTCAGAACTTGACTAATGTGTGTCACTACTGATGGAGCTTAATATAATGTAATGATCTGATTTACCTGAGGTGCACTTTTTTTTTTGTTCCCATAACAGCCAGTGGCAGTTTGCACTTAAGATGTGTGCTGAGATGTCACCCCAGTATGTAGAGGCATGAATCCATTATTGAAAACTGCAATTTAAAAAATAATTGCACGCATTCACCAAGAAGACAAATTGAACTGAACCAGGTGTGGAAGTGGACTTGTGATTCTGAGAGATGTGTATATTGTAGCTGAGGTTCTACCTCTCAGGTGTTAAAAGTTTGTTCATTTGTTTACTCCACCTTAGTTGCAATACATATTCATTAAATGTATTGCTGATGACAATATGGGAGCTTCAAAGAGCCACTTCAAATACATGCAGGACAATACTTTAGGTATATCCCTTTTGTTCCTGGCATGACCAGCGACATCATTTTCATTTTCCAACTGAATGGTGAGTTTCTCCCCACCCACTGTTATTGCTTCATCATAACTGCTTATGAAACACCTCTCCATTTCAACAGATGTTTGCCATATAGGACTGAAGCCAGAAGGGGAGATGTCACTCTTGGAGAAGCACAGCTCCAAACCTTCCTTGGTCACAAAGAAAGAGTTGTACTGTTCTCTAGATCCATGCCAATATTAACAGTACGGCTGTGCACTGGATTTGGTCTAATCCCAAATCGAATCAAACTGATTTGTGGCCTATCTGAATCTACTTGCACCAGCTACAAATCACTACAGAGCAGATTGGGTTGTCCTGAATTGATTTGTAGCTATTTGTGCCAATTTGTGGCTCAAAATAGTGTCTCAGAAAGCCAGTCAGTCTACAAACTATTGCAATTATTAATTATGACATCAGATACCAGGGTGGGGACAGGTGTAGATGGAGAGATGAAGGAGGGCTAGAACGATCTCACCCCACCCAATACTCTCCTAGTCAATCCCAGTCCCATCCTTTAAAAAATGTATCTTAGAATGTTTCCCCATATTTTGACTCTAGTTTTTAGGTAAGGTTTATTTATAGTTCTGTGTCTGCCTTTATTAGTACTTAGTCCTGTGTGCATATGTGTATGTGTGTTGTAAGTACATTGTACACAGTTCAGTTCAATACACTATTGATATTATAGCCATTTGATTATTATAATGATGACGATTTTAATTTGCTAAACAGCCACCAGTCAACGAGAAATTCAGACCTTGTCATGTTCCCTTGTCATGGGGCAGCAATGGAGGTAATTTTATCCAAATCAGATGCTAAGCTTCAGAAGAGTACTTTCTCAAGACTGCAGCACAGGAGGAAAGGTTACGTGCCTAATCTCATCCCATTAATTATCTGCTGTTGAGATTTACAAACTGCACATTGGATGCAAAGACACATTCAATGCCATATATAGTTTAGCCCCCAAAGTGGGTCTTAAACACTGGTCAGAACGGATGCCAAAGTGCACAGGAACCACAATAGCTCCAGAATATTAATTTACAAAATTTTATCTATATTAAGTCATTACTTAATTGAGAATGCTTTCTAACCAGCCTTTTAATCAATTGCTTACATGATTGTATCACTTTAGACTGCGAACTGGTGTTATAACATTCTAATATTGCCTGATATCATATAGAAAAATATATACGTGCACACAAAAAAGGAGTTTTGGAGAGGAGGCTAGCTTGAATCTTTTCCCATAATATACTCATTTATTTTAATTTGTGGTGTGGATAGATATTTGATTACTAAAAAAAAAAAAAAAATAGCCTGCCAGTTTGATACTTAAACATCACTCATTGGGACTTTAATAAATTAAATGTAAAATCTAAAATAAAACTACTGGATCAATAAAATACAGTAAAGGCAGGCATAAGAAAGAGAAACAAAGGTTGCATTCAACTCTGCTTTGCTCAGAATAGACCTACTGAAATTAATATACCTAATTTGGTCATATTGAATTAGGTATATTAATTTCATTTCAGTGGATGGGAATCAACTAAGATGTTGCATGCTCAGAATGATATCCACTCATACTGGGGAGTATCAGTCCAAACTTCTCCATGATCAGGATATTTCTGTCTTTTTTTCTGACATCTTTATCCAAGGCACTGTGTTCTTAACATGTTAAAAATGAAGAAAATACCTGTGTGCATATTTTCATTAACAGGATCTTTTGTTGAAATTTAATAACCTGAAATTTAAACTATTGGTTCTGTTGTGCCTGCTTTCATAAATTCCTCTAAGATTATAACTTTCATTTTGCTTCGCTTTGTTTCTCCATTTTTTGCTGGTGCATGGAAAATAAAAACATAAGCCCTAAATCTGGTGTCCAAGATATGACACGAAGAACAATGTATAGTTTTGAACCCTGAAGGTCGGCAACTGTGATATTATTTATTAGGGAACCTGAACATGAATGATCAGCATAGCAAAAGAGTATAATCCCAGGCAAAGGTGAAAACAACTCATGAAATATTAGATACTGTACACATTGGTAAGTGACAGTTTGCCATAAGAAATAAAGTAGGTTGCCTACTTATAGCAAATGGACTGACACCAAAGCCATAAGAAAATAATATAAAACCTTGAGTTGTCTGTATTGCATATAATACAAAACACCATGTGTCTTGAATACAAAACAGGTTTGCATTGGACTGTACACAAAGTGCCAATATCACCACTATACAGATTTTTTTTGCAGCTATGACCTTGAAAATGCTTAAGTTATTCTATCAGAGAACAGAAGCGACAGGGATTATGTCAACAGCATTAATGCAACACTAAAGAAATCATCATTTATTGAACCTACATTCTTTCAAATACTTAGCATCCTGCGGTGATTATTTTAAAAATAGAATGTTTCAGTTCAGTTTTCTGATTTATAGATTGAACTTTGGGGTAAATTAAGCATGCTTGTAGACCATCACTGGCCTACTTATACTGATGATGCTCTGATTTCAGGAGTTAGCATAATCTGAGAAAACTGTTTAGCAGTATGTGGTGTTTAGCAGTATGTGGTGTGTTGTTTGTTTTGGCTATAAGTTGCCCAACAACCTAAAAATGCAGAAGCTATCAGAATATCAGAAGAAATGTGTATGAGAATATTCAGTGACTGGTTCTAGTATAGATATTGATATAGTAAGACACAGGCAGGGATGCGGGTGGTGCTGTGGGTTAAACCACAGAGCCTAGGACTTGCCGATCAGAAGGTCGGCAGTTCGAATCCCTGTGACGGGGTGAGCTCCCGTTGCTCGGTCCCTGCTCTTGCCAACCTAGGTACCACTCTGGCAGGAAGGTAAACAGCATTTCCGTGCGCTGCTCTGGTTCACCAGAAGTGGCTTAGTCATGCTGGCCACATGACCCAGAAGCTGTACGCTGGCTCCCTCGACCAATAAAGCAAGATGAGCACCAAAACCCCAGAGTCGGTCACGACTGGACCTAATGGCCAGGGGTCCCTTTACCTTTACCTAAGACTCAGGCTGGATCTAGGCACATCAAAGAAGTGTTTGAGTTTAAAGTGTTGTAAATGTAAAGAGGGAAAACAGGTAGAGAAAAATGGGACTCCACATCGCCATCTAGTGGCACAATGTTATATCGCATATACAACGCATAAAAATCTTTACCAGTCTAGCTGAGACCTAACATTTAAATCATAACCATGTCTACTCAGAAGTAAGTCCTATTTAATCCAATGGAGTTTACTCCTGGTAAGTGGAGTTAGGATTGTATCTTAAAACTCCAATGGAAAAATGAATGTAAAATTTTTAAACTATTTATAAAACACAGAAAACGTATATAAACTCCCCCTGAGCATCATAGCACATCATCAAGGTCCATCATTCTCAGTGGCATTCGCTATGTGCTTTAAATGTATGCAGTGCCAGGATCTCTGCACCAGTCTTAGGAGGCAGAAATTACTTTCTAAAAGGATGAACAGGCACTTCATAAGCACTCATAACAGAAAACCCTTTGTAAATGTTTGTTTATTTTTCTTAATTTTTGAATTTTCTTGTGTGGTTTTTAAAGGATATATATGGGTTTGTGCTTAGAAACCTTCATGGAAACGAGATACATCCCATCACAAACTAGCCTGACAGGTTTTTGCCTTCAGTGCATCCTGAGCTTAGAACTAGGTTTCAAGTTATGGTTTGGAGGCAAAGTATACTTCACTGAGTTTGGACACCACAATAAACTATGGTTTTCTCAAATCAGGAACTCTGTGTGTGTATGCGTGCGCGCATATGCGTGCGTGAGAAGGGGGGAAATTGGTGGGCTTTAGGGTGCATGAACACAAGATTAATTTATTGAATAATTATTTTATCTTTAGTGCTTGGTCCCACATTTTGTTGTGCAAAAGGTGAATAACATAGCATTGGACACTAAGTCACCCAGTACATTGCTTTTAACAGTCAAGTGCTGTAAAAACAGCTTTGGGTCACAGAGACCTTGCACCTTGTAGTCTATAATAATGACCAACTAAGTAGCCCTCAGATACTACTGCATCTTAAGGCTGTAAGTTTAGTGGGCAATGTGATATTGGAAGCTTGGGACTCTGCTAGGTCTCAGGCAGCATAGATATTTATTCAGCCACTTAATGAATATATATTAAATTTTCTTAGTGTTGTGAGTTTGCAGGGGCAAGGATCCTCTAAAATTCCAGGTGCCAAGTTACTATTATAATTAATATATATATATATATATATATATATATATATATATATATATATGCAGGTTTTGGTGTCCTCGGGTGTCTTCCCGTGTAAAAGTTGGGGTGTCTAGGCGACGTTTCGACGAGGTCTCACTCGTCATCTTCAGGCTGGTGCTTTCGGCTTCTTGTTACTGGAACAGAGCAGGATCTCAGTGTTTGAGTTCCTATAAATACTGTAGAGGGGGTGTGGTGTATAGCCTCCAATGTTCTGGGCAGAGAGGAAGTTCCCAGGCTAGTGTGCCTTTTCTTCTTTTGTTCCTTAATTACTTGAGAGATATCTTGAGTGATTTCTTGAGTGATATCCTGAGTACCACTTAGGTGGGTCATTAGGTGTGGATTAGTTGTTAAAGTCTTTGTGTTTTGACCTCTTGAACTTTGTGAAGAGTTTTCCTGAGAAGATGGCTGTACTGTACTTAGTTGTGCTCTGGCTTGGCTTCGTGTATAGGGGCGAGCTGTGGTTTTGTGGCTTGTGTCAGCCAGATCTGTGTAGGGATTGCAGGGGGGTGCAGCATCCGGAGGTGCCACCATGGATTGGCTACTGGATGGTGTATAGAGAAACACCCTCACAGATAGAGAAACACCCTCACAACATGAACAAGCGTGACGACACATCCCGCTTGCCAGACATCTGGAAATTAGCCCTCCCCACAAAAACTGACACCAGATCCAGAGGCACACAGAACGCCAACACCAATCAACCACACCAGACCCAAACCCAGACCCTCTCCACAGATGAATTACAGACACCATCCAGTAGCCAATCCATGGTGGCACCTCCGGATGCTGCACCCCCCTGCAATCCCTACACAGATCTGGCTGACACAAGCCACAAAACCACAGCTCGCCCCTATACACGAAGCCAAGCCAGAGCACAACTAAGTACAGTACAGCCATCTTCTCAGGAAAACTCTTCACAAAGTTCAAGAGGTCAAAACACAAAGACTTTAACAACTAATCCACACCTAATGACCCACCTAAGTGGTACTCAGGATATCACTCAAGAAATCACTCAAGATATCTCTCAAGTAATTAAGGAACAAAAGAAGAAAAGGCACACTAGCCTGGGAACTTCCTCTCTGCCCAGAACATTGGAGGCTATACACCACACCCCCTCTACAGTATTTATAGGAACTCAAACACTGAGATCCTGCTCTGTTCCAGTAACAAGAAGCCGAAAGCACCAGCCTGAAGATGACGAGTGAGACCTCGTCGAAACGTCGCCTAGACACCCCAACTTTTACACGGGAAGACACCCGAGGACACCAAAACCTGCATTCCTGTACCCGTGAAAATCTACGAAAGCATATATATATATATATATATATATATATATATATACACACACACACACACACACACACACACACACACATACACACACACACACACACCACCCTACATCTGTAGATTTTCCCATATCTTATCAAATTAATAAATGTGGAGTTTGATCAATGGATTTAGCAAAGCCTTAAAAAAAAAAGTCAAACCAGATTGTTTTAGAGAAGTCCCATCAGAAAACAAAGACAGCTGATAACAGTCATTACCCTGACAAAAAGTAATACATTCAGCCTCAGACATAGAAGGGAGATGGAGTTTTTCCTCCAGCTGTGTGCTAGTTAGCAAAACACAAAAATAGAGTTGTAGGTACCAGGATACCAGGGTGTGATGTCACCACAGGAAGAAATGAGTCCTTTTAAACTGAGGGGGTTTTTTGAGCAAGGGCAGAGGCCGGAACTCCATGCATGCTGGCTAAGAGAAGCTGCTCCGAGACCAGAGGGCCATAACTGCTTTTGGACCAAAGTTTGCTGAAGCTATGAGGGGAGCAACGAGAAACACTATTGTGGTGTGATGTTTTGCATTCCATTCAAAACAGTTTTCAGTTATGTGTAAAATAAGCCATATTTCATAGACACTCGTCTCTGTTGTGTCTCATTCTATATATATATATATATATATATATATATATATATATATATATATGAGGCATGCTTGTGATTAATCCAACTGAACATGAGCTGGAGGTCTTTTTAGAGTGCCACAGTTTTGTTTTATTTTGTTGAAATAGAATATTTTTCTCCATCTTAACAAACTCAGTCACATTTTCCTCTCCTGTTGATTAAATTTTAAAAACTGGCCCATGGCAGGAAAGAATATAACTCTCTGAAGTTGAGTTTGTAGTACATATGTGTGTTTTAGTATGGCACAGTGAGACAGAAAACAGTTTTGCCTTGTTCAAAGATAATCTTCTGTGCTTTTCGATGTTTAATTAAAGGGCTTATAAGAAATGATGATAGGTAAACCTGCAGGTCTTTACTTAAGCAATTTCATCTACTGAAATCCCCATTATTTGATGACAGGGTTTTCCCTTAAGCAATACTTTCATCATCTTTATTTCCTCTTTTCCTTCAACCTACCCTGTCTTTTAATTATCAGAAGGACTATTTCCTTCCTTTCAGGAATGTGAGGAAATCTAATTAGAAATGATAGTTTACAATAGTTGGTTGTCAGCACTCATTGATGCGCAAATCTCTGTCTTCATAGTCTGTTCCTTTTTCCCTTAAAGAATAATCAAAGCTGTAATTTGTTGAAATGATAATTAGAGAATATATTTTCATTTTAGACTCTTAATTGCATGTGTAAATGTGCATATGTATGCCTGTGAAAATAATAAAATGAAATCCAAAGTGAATTATTATAAAATGTACCATCAGCTCTTTTGATGGACCATCAAATTCTGCAATACCACATTTGTTCCATTCTTGCCCGAAATATTCTTAGCAGAATTTTGTAGAAAGCATAATCTGTAACAGAATCCTGGTGCAGAGCTGGAATTAACTGCATGTTGACAAAAACAGCACTTTGTGCTTCATACAAGTCACATAGTCTCAGATTCAAATTAAAGAACCAAGTACTTGCTTTTAATAGTACACTAAAAGTGCAGTCCTATAGAAAGTAGGGGTGTGAATTGGATTTAGATGAATCTTGAGGCAAAATGGGATGGCTCAAAGGCATTTTGGATTTGTCAGAGGTGGTGGGAATGATGCAAGGCAGCATAAGTTGGAGCAGGGGCCCCGGAATAGTTTTCTGACCACTCAGCAAGCCACATATCAAAATAATACTGGAGACACATCTGCTGAAAGCAAAAGTAATGTCTCTATGTGTACTGTATTTGCAAGAGCAAAGATAAAGTACTGGTAGTTCAGGCCAAATGCTCACCTTGTCCAGCTTCCTGTTCTCACAGTGAACAACCAGATGATTGTTGGAAACCTAAAGCTGAACATGAACATGAACAGAATATTTCGGGTCTTCAATTCAGGGAAGCTTAAGAGATGAAACCAGGATGGATAAGAGAGTGGGGAAACTGATGGGTTTAGAATCAGAAGGAATTGTTTTTATTTGGAAAGCAAATATATTTTAGTTCAGACTATTTGCCCACAAAATACTTGAGTGTGTCCATTTTCACTCAACCCAAAACTATAACAGCTGCCCTTGAAGGAAAATCATTGCAACTATTTTTCTGAAATTTGGTAGGATTTTTCTTATCAAAAGAAGCAATCTTACGTGTAAAATTCCTCCAATTCTGCCCCCAATTTTTAGAAGTGACCAGCAAAAAACCCTGGACCTCTTATTCTGCAAATTGCCAGGCTTTCCCCACTTTGGAGGAGCTAGTCTGTCTGTAAATTTAATCCACTCACGTCTGACTTTAATTTCCCAATAGAGAATAGAGGTAGGATAAAACAAAGACTTGGATACATGTGCAAAATTCTGCAGCCTCCAGATTTTTCTAAGCTGAATTAGGTGGTTTTATGAAGCATAAAAATTGGGGTCTTATTGTCTGTGCACACTATTAATTGAAGGGTTTTTTTAAAAAAAAAAAAAAAAAAAGATGAAGTTACCACTACTCACTGTCAGGGCCAAGATTTCTAAACAGAGGAAGAACTTTGATAGCTATTATTTACTTACTGTTATGTACTGAGTACATAACATTAACATAGTTACAAATGGCTGTGTGAAAGTATAAGTGGGCTGGGGCTTGGGTGCTTGTTTTGTGTAAGAAGAAGCTGAAGAAACTGAATGTCCATGAACATTGTTTTCCCAGTCGCATGGAGAAGGGCCTGCATGAAGTGTTTGACCATTTTCCATTTACAAGAGAGAAGCATATACATAATGCTATTTAATTAGATTTTACTTTTAGTTAACATCTGTCATATTTAGCTCTTGTGAAGAAAGTCCTTCCCAGCAGAAATTAATGACTTTTGATAAGTCACTGGCCAACCACAAGTCATTGTCATTGACCATAAGTTATGGCCAATGGTTGTACTGTATCAGCAGCGCCTTAGATTTGCTTGGGATTCTGTCACTGAAAATTGTTTTCTTTAAAGTGCATAAATTGTGCTTTATATATTGTTCGTCATTTTTGTGTGGCAAGCCTAATAATATGATTAGAATTGTTCAATAATCTTCTGTCTCTGGGCTTCATTCATTTCTGATTCATTGTGCCTATTATTAAACCCAGCTGTTGATGTTTTTGAATAAACATATTTCTGAATTACTTCTACATTGTGTTCCTTTAATAACTCCACTTCCGAATTATCCTGGGTTGCTCCCAATGTACTTTTAGATAATTAAAGCCTCTCTTTATGTCTATCCAAGTTGTCTCTTTTATTTCCCAGAACACAAGGATGTGATTTCATTTATGTTGCTCTTGGGGTCTAAAGTTGATAATCATTTTTCAACATCTGCCCTAATCAGTGTCTTCTGCTATAGATGCTACACATCCTTTTTCCCCTGACTTATTTCATTAACATTCAAATTCTCAGTCATGTGTTATCTTCCTCTTCCATGGGTTATCCCCCGCTGGATTCTTATACAGTGTGCACATTTGCTTTCAATTTGTCTTAATTTCTCCAGCACACAGTAACAATTTTCACCTTCATGACTTGTTTACAATTATCATTTGCATAAGAATGTGTCCATAACAAAGCTAAATATACTCTGAAATTTTAAATGAATCTTTGCTAACTTAACAACAAGCACACAAAGTATTTGGCACTGTGCAACACAAGAGTTTATTCAGATGATATTTCAGGTCTTCAAGAGTCATTTTCTCCCCCAATCCCTTTATCATAGGTTGGGCAGGAAAATCTAATAAGGATTACCCTGTTGGGTTTCATTCTGCTCCAGTGAAGGATACCAGTGGATCTTTAAAATGTCTGTGCTGTCATTCATTATATACTTTACTATCACCTTAACTTATGCTTTGCTTTGAACTTTTTTTAATGCTACCTATTCATTGTTTGAGGGACGCGGGTGGTGCTGTGGGTTAAACCACAGAGCCTAGGGTTTGCCGATCAGAAGGTCAGTGGTTTGAATCCCTGCGACAGGGTGAGCTTCCATTGCTCTGTCCCAGCTCCTGCCAACCTAGCAGTTCAAAAGCATGTCAAAGTGCAAGTAGATAAATAGGTACCGCTCCGGCAGGAAGGTAAACGGCATTTCCGTGCGCTGCTGTGGTGCGCCAGAAGCGGCTTAGTCATGCTGGCCACATGACCCGGAAGCTGTATGCTGACTCCCTCAGCCAATAAAGCGAGATGAGCACCACAACCCCAGAGTTGTGGGGTCCCTTTACCTTTAACTATTTCATGGCAGCAGTCAGTAGCAGCCAGTGTTGTGGGACAGAGCTACCGTTCTGACACTAGCATCACTACAGCTTGCTTAGATGGCATTGGGATAGGGTAAAAGCCATGATGGCACATGGTTCCTCCCAATTTATCATCACAGCTGTGATTTAAGGTAGGTTAGACAGAAAGGTAGTGATTAGCCCAAGGTCACAAAGTATAGTTCTTTGCCAAAATGTTAATTTGAACCCAAGTCTTCTTGTTCCAAGTATGAAACACTATTCACTACAACATCCTTACTTTATTTGGCCCAGCTTTAAATAGCTGGTATATTAAAAAAAAAGTTTTGGAATGATACAGTATATTATATTACATTTGTGGATTATGTTGTTGTTGCTGCTGCTGCTGCTGCTGCTGAATAATATACCAGGCCTTTCTCGGTGCATTTCTTCTCAAGTACTTCACTAGATTACTTGGTAACAAACAATGCCAAGTCTATTGTCAGATTTTATTTTGTTTTATTTGTACTTCACTTCAGAATACTGTATGGGAACCAGTCTTTTACTTTTATGCAGCCTTTAATTTGACTGAATTTTAAGATATCTTTTCAGTCGAGCCTGACTGGAAAATTATGTAACTCATTGGAATAAGCAAATTGACATAAAAAAGAGCTACATTTATGACTTACGGTGGCTTTCAGTCTGCACACTAAGGCTTTCAAAGGGAATAGGCTACTTGGACTGGCATCTGCAGTCTCATGAATTATTTAGTTAGCATTGCATAAGCATCCATTTGAAAAAGTGGATGAGGAGGTTTTGAGGATGAAAATTACATTGTACTTTCATATTTGTGTTGCCTAACACTATTTAGGCTAAGTCTGCCTATGAAGACTTGTCTCTTCTCTAAGGGCTTCTGTTAAACATACATGCATTTAATAAAAAGGGACTTGCTTGTTCAGTGTCCCTCCCTTTCCCCCAGTTTTTGGCTTGCTTCCTACAAAAAGGAACAGAACCGCATATTTATATACACTCCCAATGCAAAACATGGGTATGGCGAGCATGTTGGTATAATTTAATGTACTACCCCAAGATAGCAACAATTGCATCTGGTTAAATACCACAGAGCATATGTTCACAGCTGCAGATTGCTGCAAATAGCTGTGTTTTGGCCTCACTCCCACATTCACGTTTCTCCTTGAATTTTGCCCTTTATATATTATTATTATTTTCAAATCACATTCTGTGTCTGATATACAAGCAACAGGATGGCATTTTGGAATGATACTTCTGTCTAAAATAATGAGCTAAGTTAAATAGCACCTATTAATATTTCCATTGTGTGTTCTTTTGTAATGGAGTTTGATGTTTCTGTGTGGTTTAGTTTACTTCAAATCATTTTCATGGTTAGAAGAATGGGGAAATGCCACATCCTGTCAGAGTTGCCAAGAAACAAGTTAGAGCTGTCAACAGTAATTCATTCATCTGCATTTTTAAGCAAGTCTTCAGCGTTTCTCTCCACCCTTAAATGAATGAATAGCTGCTGTTGTGCTGTTGATTCAGTCCTCTATTGTGAATGCCATACAGGAAAAGAGAAAATAACATTTACACAGGGAGTTTAAGATATTATGAAGGTTTTGACTATGCATTGAATGTTTTGCTTTATAACTAGAAATGATTTAGCTTTTTAAAATGAAATCACTACTACTATAAAAGATGGATTTCAATTAAATATATATATATTTCCCAAAACATGACTCCCTTTGCAGTAGTCATGCAACCTCTGACATACACAGACTTTGTGTGCGTTGAAGGACTTCCATATTCACTACACAGTCAACTCTGTATAACTCAATTATTTCAAATCACGTGCAACTTTCTTTGGGGGGAAAGAAAAGGAAAGCAGTCAAGTGAGTTAAAAACAACAACAGTCTAGTGAATTAGAAAGTGAACCAAGGCCTGCTTTTGTATTCTAAAGATAAATGGCAAAACATTGCAAATAGAACTAGTGCACTTGGCAGTGAGACCAACTTAAAGTAAATCAAAAACTGACAAAAAGATTGTGGAATACAATTCTAATTGGTTTGCGGGGGGGGGGGGGATCTGATAAATTGCAATAAGGATGTATGAAAATTCAGAGGAAGGTTGGAGGGAAATGTAAAGTGAAAGCATTGTGTTGCATAAAATAAAATACACTGTAAAATGGTCTGCAAACATCCATGCATGCCTACTCAGTAGTACATCCAATTGCATTTAACAGGCTTCCACTCCAGGTAAATGGGAATCAGATAGCAGCTTCGAGGATCATAGAATCATAGAATCATAGAATCATAGAGTTGGAAGAGACCATAAGGGCCATCAAGTCCAACCCCCTGCCAAGCAGGAAACACCATCAGAGTACGCCTGACATATGGTCGTCAAGCCTCTGCTTAAAGACCTCCAAAGAAGGAGACTCCACCACACTCCTTGGCAGCAAATTCCACTGTCGAACAGCTCTCACTGTCAGAAAGTTCCTCCTAATGTTTAGGTGGAATCTTTTTTCTTGTAGTTTGGAGCCATTGCTCCGTGTCCGCTTCTCTGGAGCAGCAGAAAACAACCTTTCTCCCTCCTCTATGTGACATCCTTTTATATATTTGAACATGGCTATCATATCACCCCTCCTCTTCTCCAGGCTAAACATGCCCAGCTCCTTTAGCCGTTCCTCATAAGGCATCATTTTCAGGCCTTTGACCATTTTGGTTGCCCTCCTCTGGACACGTTCCAGTTTGTCAGTGTCCTTCTTGAACTGTGGTGCCCAGAACTGGACACAGTACTCCAGGTGAGGTCTGACCAGAGCAGAATACAGTGGCACTATTACTTCCCTTGATCTAGATGCTATACTTCTATTGATGCAGCCCAGAATTGCATTGGCTTTTTTAGCTGCCGCGTCACACTGTTGGCTCATGTCAAGTTTGTGGTCAACCAAGACTCCTAGATCCTTTTCACATGTACTGCTCTCAAGCCAGGTGTCACCCATCTTGTATTTGTGCTCTCATTTTTTTTGCCCAAGTGCAATACTTTACATTTCTCCCTGTTAAAATTCATCTTGTTTGTTTTGGCCCAGTTCTCTAATCTGTCAAGGTCGTTTTGAAGTGTGATCCTGTCCTCTGGGGTGTTAGCCACCCCTCCCAGTTTGGTGTCATCTGCAAATTTGGTCAGGATGCCCTTGAGTCCATCATCCAAGTTGTTGATAAAGATGTTGAATAAGACCGGGCCCAAGACAGAACCCTGTGGCACCCCACTAGTCACTCTTCTCCAGGATGAAGAGGAACCATTGATGAGCACCCTTTGGGTTCGGTCAGTCAGCCAGTTACAAATCCACTGAGTGATAGCATAGTCAAGTCCGCATTTTACCAGCTTCTTTACAAGAATATCATGGGGCACCTTGTCAAATGCCTTGCTGAAATCAAGGTAGACTACATCCACTGCGTTCCCTTCATCTACCAGACTTGTAATTCTGTCAAAAAACGAGATCAGGTTAGTCTGACATGACTTATTTTTCAGAAATCCATGCTGACTATTGGTGATCACAGCATTCCTTTCTAGGTGCTCACAGACTGTTTGCTTAATGATCTGCTCCAGAATCTTCCCTGGTATTGATGTCAGACTGACTGGGCGGTAATTATTTGGGTCCTCTCTTTTCCCCTTTTTGAAAATAGGGACAACATTTGCCCTCCTCCAGTCTGCCGGGACTTCGCCTGTTCTCCAGGAATTCTCAAAGATGAGTGCCAGTGGTTCTGAGATCACATCTGCCAGTTCTTTTAATACTCTTGGATGCAGTTCATCTGGCCCTGGAGACTTGAATACATCTAAACTAGCCAAGTATTCTTGTACTATCTCCTTAGTTATTCTGGGCTGTGTTTCCTCTGCTGAATCATTTGTTCCAAATTCTTCAGGTCGGGCATTGTTTTCTTTATCGGAGAAGACTGAGGCAAAGAAGGCATTGAGGAGTTCAGCCCTTTCGGTATCCCTGTTTGCATTTCACCATCTTCTCCTCTGAGCGACCCCACTGTTTCTTTGTTCTTCCTTTTGCTACGAACATACCCATAAAAGCCTTTTTTTGTTGCTTTTAACCTCTCTAGCAAGCCTGAGTTCATTCTGTGCTTTAGCTTTTCTGACTTTGTGTCTACACGTGCTGGCTATTTGTTTGAATTCCTCTTTGGTGGTTTCCCCCCTTTTCCATTTTTTGTACACATCCTTTTTTAATCTTAACTCAGTTAAAAGTTCTTTAGATAGCCACCCTGGCTTCTTTAGGCACCTTCCATGTTTCCGTCTCATTGGTATTGCCTGAAGTTGTGCTTTTACTATCTCCCTCTTAACAAACTCCCAGCCATCATGAACTCCCTTTCCTTTTAGTATTACTGTCCATGGGATCTCACCCAGCACTTCCCTAAGTTTTATGAAGTCGGCTTTCTTAAAGTCAAGAAATTGAGTCCTAGTATGCTTGGCTGCTCCTTTCCGCTGTATAGTAAACTTCAGAAGAGCATGATCACTCGTGCGTAATGATCCTTCCACTTCTACCCCACTAACCAGGTCATCAACATTGGTTAGGACCAGATCTAAAATGGCTGTTCCTCTTGTTGCTTCTCCCACTTTCTGGACAATGAAGTTGTCTGCAAGACCAGTGAGGAATCTGTTTGACCTTATGCTCTTGGCTGAGTTTGACATCCAGCAAATATCCGGGTAATTAAAGTCCCCCATTACTACTATCTCCCTTCCTTTTGCATGTAGAAAGGCTGCTTGGATGAGTTAAACCAACCACCTGTCTCCTTGATCCTTGCCCTTCCTGGCTCAAAAAAGCGACATGGGCTCCATGGGGTGGTGAATGCTTCTCTCTGTAAGGGAGCCTTCCCAAACCCACTGAAATAGGTGGTTATTAAACTACTTCTTAAAAAACCATCTTTGGACCCGGCCAATATGGCCAACGATTGCCCAGTCTCAAATCTTCCATTCTTGGGCAAGGTGATTGAGTGGGTGGTCCCTGAACAACTCCAAGTACGCCTGGAGGATGCAGACCATTTGGATCCCTCCCAAGCGGGATTCAGGCCTCATCATGGGACTGAAACAGCCTTGGTTGTGCTGGTCAATGATCTCCAGCGGACTAGAGACAAAGGTGAAAGCTGTTTCCTAGTTCTGCTGGATCTCTCAAAGGCCTTTGTTACCATCAACCATAACATCCTTCTGGACTGTCTAGAGGAGTTGGGAGCTGGGAGCACTGTTATACAGTGGTTCCGCTCCTTCCTCCTGGGCCATGTCCAGAAAGTGGTGTTGGGGGATGAGTGTTCGGACCCCTGGGCTCTCACTTGTGGGGTGCCTTGGGGCTCTGTCCTCTCCCCCATGCTTTTGAACATGAAGCCGCTGGGAAACATAATCAGGGGGTTTGGACTGGGTGTTCATCAGTTTGCAGACGATACTCAGCTCAACCTCTTCTTCAAAGCAGAACCAGTGAGGGTGGTGAAGGTCCTGTGTGAGTATGTGAGTGTCATGGTATATGAGTGATATACTAATGAAAGCAATGTCTTAAAACAGTGCTATTAAACAGCCCCTGTACACTATTGCAAAATGTTAAAATTCAAAGTTAAAAGTTAGTGATATTGGTGGTGATGGAATTGCTGCCATGTTTGACTGGATAATGTTTGACTGGATAACTAAATCAGGAAAATAGCATAATTATGTACATTTCTACTCAAAAATAAGCTCAGCTGAGTTCAGTGAGGCTTGCTCCCAGGTAATACTCGGAGATATGAGTAGAATAATTCCACTGTTGAATGCAATTTGTCAGGACAGAACAAAGTAATTCTGCTTATTCTTATATATGCATCAGACTATATGCAAGTCTGAAAAATGTGTTGCATGTTTGCAGCCTTAAAGGGATTGCCTGACACTGAGATTGCAATATTTTTTTAGTGATGGACCTCAGGTCCATTACTGAAAGAAAAAAAGATTTCTTATTTACAGACATTTCCCATTTATAACATTTAAATGTGTTTCAAACATTTTATCGTTATATTTGTTATGATGAGTAAGATCTGAATCAAAATATGAATCAAATGAAGAATATCTAAATGTTTCAAATAAACAAATTAATTCTGAACAGTTTAAGAATACCGAGAACCTGTTTATGAAAGGTATATATTTCCTCTGATTTGCATTGCTATCTAGCCACTTAAAGTTCTCATTCTCTCTTGGGTAGTCCAACAAATTCAGATAGTCTCCTTTAAATAAGTCACAGAATCTTAGAGTTGGAAGGTACTCCAAGCGTCACCTATTCCAACTCCCTGCAATGCAGAAATCTCAACTAAAGCAACCATGACAGATTGCCATCCAAGACATCCAATTCATGCTAGCATGTATATGTCAACTTTTCTCCAAGGATTTCAAGGTGGCACACATGCTACCTCCCCTGTGAGGTAATTAGGTTGAGAGATAGTGACTCGCCCAAGATCACCCAACGAGTTTCATGGCTGAATGGGGATTTGAACCCTCGTCTCACAGGTCGTAGTCCACCATTCTAACCACTACACCACAGTACAAGCTTGCACATTGCAATGACTATAAGAGCACAACATGGTAAATAAATATGGATGAGAATATGAGCTTCAAGAGTGACAAGAAGGAAAATAAACTCCCATTTTGAGACTCCTGTTCTTTTGTCATCCTCACAGGTATGGCAGTTTTCTACACAAATATATCGTAATTCTAGTTTATATATATATTGGAAGACATAAGGGTGGAGATATATTTGAAGAGTATTCAAAATTTAGCATCCTCCAGTCATCAAATGTGTTATACAGCAAGAAATTTCTTCTGCCTCCCATCTAATTAATATATTAGTAATCCGTAGTAATTTCAGTAACGTAGTGATTAATAAAATGAAAGTGAAATTGCATTGAAATATGTCAACCATTCAAATACACCTGTACACCTATGACATCAACCTGACAATTTCATGGTTTCATATTTACAAAACTGTAATGGATACCATAACATCTGCACACAGCAGGAAAAGTTCATTGCACAAACAGGATTCTAAGAAGGCTAATGGGAAACATATTTTTTCTTTCTTTTTTAACAGTGGAAAAAAGGTTTCTAAATGTTTACAGTGAAAATGTCTCCTTGTTTACACATCATATGGGTGGAGGCCTGATGTAAATCAGCAATTTCTGCAGCAAAAAAAAAACAAAAAACATTTTTAATTACCATTTCTAGCTAATTAGATTGCTCTGTGGATTTTGACAGTTGAATTGCAGTTTGACCAGCCCATCAATTGAAACATTTGCAAGTATTGAACATGACATTTATATGGCAGAGATGACAGTAATGTTCATTTAGACTGAATATGCAGAGAATTATAATTGGGCTAACAAGCCTTGTTATCTGGCCTAATTCCAGTTATATTTGCAATCTTTCTTTTGTGTTTCCTTTATTCATGGATAATGTCCAACATTCAGGTCAAGCATTTCCAAAGCTTCATATTTTATCCTCTTTTTTTGGACACAAACACATACTCTACATGTCATGACAAAATTCACCAAGCATGACATTATGTTGACATTATCATAAAATGGCAGAATCCTATGCTGAACGTGCATTCAGGTTTCACAAACAGAGGATTGTACTAAAGCACCACCCTTGCACTTGCAATTATGTGGAAGGGTTAGCCTAGAAGCAAGATGTATAGTGAAGCTGCAATCCCACGCTCCTTCATCTGGAAGTAAGTCTCATTGAACTCAGTGGAGCTAACTTCTGAGTAAAGGATTATGGTATGAAAGGTTTGCAATCAGAGAGGTCTGAAAGGGTCTTCTGTTGCTGCAGTGTTCATACTTTAGTAGTATTTCAATACTAAAACACAGTTTAAATATACAGTAGTACTTCTGTTTCCTCCGTGTTACAGGAATGCATAGCTGCACTTTGAAAGCAAGCGACTTGTAATCCTGATTTTCCTGTAGAACCACTAATACTGTGACAAAAAATCCTGCATTTTTAAACACTGTCCATCAATTAATGAAAGTAGAAATAGCAGTTGAAAATTATCAAAGAGAATTAAAAAAATAAAAATAAAATTCCACCCAAGAAATCTCATGAGTGGGGTACAAGTTTGTTTGTTTTTATGTAATTGCCTTACTTTTGTGTTGGCTGAATGATGTTTGTGAATGTCCTTTCATTCTATATAGTCTCACCAGTGGTGCACAATCTTCACTCTTTCCAGGTATGAGCATTTCAGTCAAAGCTCCAGGGAATAAATAAGGTGGTGTTCAATGGAATTCTTAGGCTAGCTCAGGGATTAGTGCTAGCACAGGGGGATATATCTGCACCTGTGCACCACACCATCCCGTAATCTGCTTTGGAGAGTTGAGAGAAGCCCCAGAACAGATTTAGAGGATGTGTGGAGAAAGGAGAAGGGCAGAATCTTCAATTGTAAGGAGAAATACTTGCAGTTGATGGAGTGATCACCTTAGTGCTATGTTGAATACAACCCATAATGAGATAAAACCTCCCAAGGGACTTTTTCAGATCAAGAACAGTGGGCAGCCAGGAAAGCTGCAGAGTGCTACAGAAATGCTTACTGGAAAGAAAACACATACATCATACTTGGCCTCCCAACAACAATAAGATTAGCTCAAAACCCCAAATCTGCCTAATTTCTAATGACATTCCATGCCCCAATAACGGAGCAGAAAAATGGAAGCTTCTTTTGCAGAGAAATAAAACATTTGAGATAGTAGAGGACAGATTTAGCACAACATCTGCCATTAACACGTAAGTGCCCTCATTCAGTGCTACTCAAATTGGTGGTCCGTGGACTGGTGCCAGTCCACAAACCATTGGCTGCCGATCTGTGGTGACTCTACTATACTCCAGGTTAGGTGGGATGCTTCAGGGACCAAAAATGATACCGGTCCCTAACACATTGTGGCGTGGGAATTGCTATCCAGCACATAAGATGGTTTGATAAGCACTGCCCTAGTTGAAACTCCTAAACTAGATTTATTTATTTCATTTTGTGTAGTGCAGTCCACATACAAGCTGGTAGAATTTAGCAAAATTGTTCCTCAAAACATCACCTGGGACTACAGAAAAGAGCATGCTTGTAACAATAGGTTGAATCCATGCAGTGGCGGACCTTGGGGTCTCAAATTTCTGTGGCGCCCTATACTCTACCTGTCACTGATGCTGGGATACAAGAAACAGAAGTCTGTTAGGTCCCTACTGATCATTCAGTTCTATGTAATGAGAGCTTCATACATTACTGACATAAGTTATGACCACACCACAGATACTATAAGCACTTTTTCTAGTGAATACTATGTTACTCATTATACAAAATAAATGCAATTCCTTGACCAAAGTGATAAGCCATAAGTTGGGTGCAGCATTCAGCCCCATTAGTACATGCACTGGCAGAGGAAGAGGAGTGCGGGGGAAGCACACCGCCCCCAGCAGCGCGATCCCAGTGGGGTGCTATCACAGCTGTCCCCCCTGCCCGCGCTGGATGCCACCCCCCTCAGGGAGCGTGCCACGCCCTCAGGTGGCACACCATACCCCCAGGACGCACGCCAGCCCACCCACTCCTGCTCTCCGCCACTGGGTGCATGTGAGAGAGTTCTTTTAGAGAATTTAAAAGACCTACAGTTGTACCTCGGGTTACAGACGCTTCAGGTTACAGACTCCACTAACCCAGAAATAGTACCTCGGGTTAAGAACTTTGCTTCAGGATGAGAACAGAAATTGTGTCGGTGGCGCAGCGGCAGCAGGAGGCCCCATTAGCTAAAGTAGTACCTCAGGTTAAGAACAGTTTCAGGTTAAGAATGGACCTCCAGAACGAATTAAGTTCTTAATCCGAGGTTCCACTGTACTGAGTATTTTATTTTATTTTATTTCCCTTTTCCCATAATGTCTGTGTATATGACTTGTGTGGCCCACCTTTCCAGAAAAAAAGCTCATTAGTCAAACCTAACATAGCTAAGTCCTAAATAAAAACAATCTATGACTTAAATCACCACCAAAAATAATCTTATTTAAAATATGGATAGGTTTTAGGGTTTCTTGTCCTCTGACATGCATTGTGCTTGCCTTTGCACCAGATCATATGACAAACATGGCTGATCAGATTCAACTTGGGGGAAGCAACATAGTTGAAAGTGTCTATGTTCTTTCTCAACGCTTTGTAAACTAAAAGACTTGAATAACTGTGATTTGAAGAATGAAAGGTATATTTTATAGATGTCAGCAGGTGGTCTCATAAATCCTGCACAAATACTGTTCTACAAGGGTATTACTAGGTACTTAAAGGACTAGGGGGACAGACCTATTACAGAAATTTGGACAACTAAGATAGTGGGTGGCTAAAGTTTTCCCAACACTGAATTTTGTAATGTGCCCAGGTACCCAGGAGCAAAGGATTTCTTCTTTTTTTAATACCCTTTTAAAAAATATGGAGGAGAAGAAAATCTAGGGCACAGTTCAATTAACCTGGAACTTGGACCATTGGGCCAGTTCCTAACAAATTGCCTGGAGTTTTATCATGTTTGAAACCTTACTATAAAATGCACACTTTATTATTATTATTTCTTAATAATTAAATGAAAGGAATAAAACATTTGTCAAAGGAACCATTTGATTCTGATCAATATAAAAGTTCTATTGATGTACTACAGATCTTTGCATCCTTAGATGTATTTTTATTTTTTGTTTTACAAATTGTTTTGACAGTATAATTTGTGGCTAATAGTAAATGCCTTTGCCATTATCTATTTTCAAACAACTGGCGTTGACGGGCATTTCAAAATACTGAATTTGTTTGTCTTGGCAGGGTATAGGTCAGGAAAAATCATACCAGCTGATCTAAATAAGTAGACCAGATACTTGAATTTGGGTTTTGTTACGCTCGACTCAGTAGTGAAACTTTCTTTGTATTCTCAGTCAGAGCTTCTGACTAACCTATCTGTTCTCTTCTCCTCTTGCAATCTTTTCCTTGGTCCCAGTGGCTGCTACAAAGAGCAAAGCTAAAGGTGAGTTTTCACTTTCATTCTTGATTTACGCTGCATGGCTTTGCAGTACACATCCCACTGTGATTGCAATTAATTATGCAGATTAGATAGATCTGCATATATTTATTGAATTTGCATGCTTTGCTTGCAAAACTGAAGATGGGTATTTTTCATCATTTTGAAATTGAGCTATATAATTATTCACCGTGTCTTTATCTGAAAATAATTCAAAGTTCTCGTGAATTTCTGAATGACAAATCCTATCTCAAAATATAAAACTTCTTCTGTTTGTAAGAGATTGCTGCCAAGTTAGAATAATTAGATTGCAAAAAGAGCCCCAGTTCATGGTATCTATCTTATTTGTATTATCACGCAGTTTCTGAGCTGTTCAGTTTTTAACATCAATCAGACAGGACTGCTCTGTTTGTCAAAGGCTTATTTTTTTTTAAAAAAAATCAAATAAATAAATCTGGATATCATCTGCATAAAAATGACACTGTGGATAATAATGGGGGGAAATGAAAGCCAGTAAAATTGTAGAAAGGATTGAAAAGCGTGAACCTAACACAAAAACTATGGCAAGCACCATTATTTCCAGGAATAATATGAAATAATCTTATAATATAATTCACTTGTGGTAGTGAGAATTTTCCATAAACAAAGCTTCTATCATCCTGATAGGGGTGGGGAGGGAGAAAAGGGAGGAAGTCTCTATAAAGGATTGAGGGAGAGATGTGCGTTTTTTGTAATAACAGGGATTCTCCCTCGATCAGACATGACAGCAGCCCATTTATGTGGCTAAAATGGTATTCTTGCACTACATCCAGATATTCAGTGACATCAGATGGGGACAGGCCCTCCCTGCATACAAGCCTCAGATTGGGGGTGGAATTATGAAGTTTAGCTCACAGCTTTGCAGGAAATTGGCAAACAAGCTTAGAGGAAAATATTATGTTTCCTAACTTTGCAGAGTTTTTAATTCAAGAAATTAAGACTTTAATCTTGTACCCACTTACTTCTAAGTAGACATGTATAGTATTGTGCTGTTAATGTAAATTCAGTGAAATCAATAGAGTATTAGATGGCTTGTTAATCATTACTAAAAGATCCAGCAGCAAACTATGAACCTCACTACTTGACTAATGCAGGTGAAAAGATTTAATATAAGTACCTGCACTTCTCAACGTACATTATTGCTAACATTCGCCACTTGGACTGCTTATACTTCATTAGATAATTCTGAATGGAGAAATAAACCAGGGCTTTTTACAGTATTGATGATTTCAGCAGCATAGTTATTTTCCCTTTCTAGAAATTATCAGATGGTATGCTTGGGAATGATTGTGATAGGGAGCAGTTACAGGAAACCTAGTGGAAGGGCTATACAGAACTGCATGTTATTTTTTATTTCTATTGTGGCAACATAGCACACAATAGTCTATTTAATTGTTACGTGCTTTTAGAGTTGGATGGATCTCTCTATTTCTAGACCATGTCAGTTTTGCATGTTTATTCATAAGTGTGTTCCATCCAGTTTCTAACTTGATCTGCATTTTTTAAAAAAAACAACAACAACAAAACCCACACACACTGAGTTTGCATCCGGTTTCTATCTTGATCTGCATTTTTTAAAAAACAAAACACTGAGTTTGCAAATAAGAAATATCCCAGGCACCCATACCCATCAAACACATTGTTTTTATAGCATCACGGCTGGTTTAAGCAACTGTTGGGCAAAAACTAGCTGTATCTTTACAAATTACTTCCTTAATTCTACATGTGTAATGTGTACCTGTTTTCTGACAGGAGATGTGCACCTCAGGATTTTTTTTCTGTTTTTAGCCATATGGTTTTCCTTCTCCCCATTGTCAACAGTGAAAGTATGCCTTAGAATGCTTGGGCAAACTGTGGTACTGGATAGGCTAGTATGGTCCTGTTAACTGCATAAAGATTGCAGCAGGGTCTTCAGTCTCCAGGAGCTGCTTACATGATGATCCTAACCAAACTTATTCTGAACAAATTCTTCCTGGGCTGGATGGGATGGATTCATCCCTAATGAATCAACAACTTTCATTGTCACTGGCCATATTGGCTGGGTTTGATGAGAACTGTAATCCATCTAGAGAGCATGTTAAAATATATGTGTCTGAACCCACATGTGTGTCCAGTACTCTTTGTATTCATTGTCTCCATACACACGCTTCCAAGAGGTTTAGGATCTTTTGCTAGAGTTATGGCATAGATTCCTTATGAACATGTGTTTACCCTTTATAGCCACAAGTAGTTCTCATACAAAAGAAATAAAGAAATATTGGTTTATTACATGAAATGAAAGTGACAGAATACAGTATATAAATTAAGCAGGCAGCAACTACACATACACCTTGATCTTGTGACATAGTATTTATGCAAACCTTTACTCATGCCACAATCTACAGTAATAGAAACCATAGAGAAAGTTCAGATTGACACACACTTATTCATTAACAGCTTTTGGGGGAAGTCTGAATAGCCCTGGGAGATTATGGTACATTCAAAACCTGGGGAGTCGAGCCTAGCATACACATGAAGTCTCAGGGAAATTTCTCTGCCTTGCTCATGAGGGACTTGTAATTTATGAGACTATCCTCAAAGAGACTGGTTTAGGAAGCTTCATTTACCCAGTGGTAAATGCACAAACGTCTTACCCATAGGCGCTAGGGGTGTGGGGCACTTGGGTGCTGGGCTCTCAGGGGTGCCAGGCTGAGAGTCCGGGGTTGAGTTCCAGGGAAGAGCCCGCCCGCCCGTCGGTTGGAGCGCTGCAGCGGGCTCTTCTGCTGCAGGCGGCTCTGTGCCGTGAGTTTGGAGGCGACCAAGCCAGCGAGATGCTGATGCGGCCAGCCGGCTCCGCCCTCCTGTGCGCCTGGGACTGGGCAACCTGGGGAGAGGGGCGTGCCAGGTGGATCTTTGCACCCGGCACCGCATATGCTTAAAACAGCCCTGAAGGTACTCACTGTCTAGGTAAGCTTCATCAAGCTTCTTTGAGCTGGTCTGTTGTGATTGGGAACTGAAGAAAGCTTACACCTGAAGTAGCATAGAAACAGCATAAAAAGATGCCTTCCTACATCTTAACCATCTAGCTTATCCATCTATCTCAATATGGTGGAGCTAAAGGCTCTCTAGGATTCCAGACAAAGTTCTTTCCCACACCTACCTGGAGATTGAACCTTAAACCTATGCAAATAATATGCTCTACTACTAAGCTGCAACCCTTCCTCTAAACTTCCCAATGTTCAGCACTTTTGGAGAGAACTCTGGCATTGGTTGGAGGCTTCCTTGCTCTTCCCTGTGTGAGATACATTTGGAGATCACACAGCTATGTCCCTGAGGCGATAGAAAGTGCCTTTAAATTTAGTAAGTTCCAGAACTTTATAGTAAAGTTACAGAACTCTTAAAGAATTGTATTAACACCACTGCAAGTTGTGTGCTTATAAACTCCCAAATTCACCTCCAAACTCTCCCACCCGCCCGTCTTTTTTGGGGGGGGGGGCAGGGGGAACAACAAGGTGGAAGACCTACTCCATGTTTACCAAAAGCATACAGTAGTAGAATGAAACAAAAGGTCAGAGCAGGATACAAGAAGACTGTGGTTACAATTGCAATAACATAACCTGTAAAAAAAACAACCACATAAAAAAAAATCTTGCTTAGACCCAAGTTCATAGCTCTGAATCAATAAATGCTATTAAATCTGAGGAAAATCTTAGACATCTCTTGAACTCTACAGTTTTCAGAAAACTTTTGAAATGCTTTGCTTTAGCAGCTCCCTGTGTGTCAGAAGTAGAAAATGGATTTGTCATAATGCTTGTATGAATCCTAAGTAACACTCCTCACTGCTCTTCATTCTTTTCAAGTACTTTGTAGTATCTGTTTCCAATGATGATAAGTAAGAGAAACATTCCGAATCTTAAATGTTCCAGTTAATAAAAGTATGGAGTAAAATGTACACTCTAGTTATGTATTTATTGTTATAGTGTTGCTATAGCAAATGCAATCATTTATGTGGAGCTAAGAGACTACCTTGTTCCTTAGTGCCACCACCCTTGATGCGCTATTAATGTGTGATTGTGCAATCATTCTTCCATACAGTGCATTAAAAATCTTGAGAAATTATTGGGGATAAGTGCTGTAGACATGGGGAAAGGGAGGAAAGGTGTAACTTAGATGAATAGAATACAATAGGGGCTTGTGATAGACACACCAAAACATGCACCCATATTTCAGAAGAGCAGGTCTGATAACAGTTTAGCTCATGCAACAGAAGAATGGAAATCTTAAATAACAGGGCCAGTGTGTTATACTGTCTTTAGAATGTTTGATTAGACCTGGGGAAAGCTGCATTCAAATATGTATTGAGGCGCCAAACCCACTAGGTAGCTTTGGAAATTTAACTATCTATCAGCCTAGCCTGCCTAACAAGGTTATTGTGAAGATGAAAATGCAAGTTGGGATAGGAAACACTAGGCCACACAAAGCTTCTTGGAGGAATGGTGAGGTAGAAGTATTATAAATTCAGTTTTTCAGCTGAAGTACTAGAATGATGTGAAGCTTCTTGTAACTAAGCTAAGATCAGTGGGAAGCTAATTCTTGGATACAGTTCTTAGGCTGGTGTTAATATTTCCCTGTCTCTATGTGAGAAAATCTTCCTGGCACAATCCCATTTACTCACAGTGACTCTGATTGATGGTAAATACACTCCATAATTTCTTATTGCTGTCCATATGCTATATCTATTTATCTATACAGCCTCCCATTGGCTTATATTGTGTTTCTTGTATTGCCGCTGAGAATATTATAAGTTTAACACCTTTTCATTTGGCAAATATCCTTGCTCTTCATGTGTCTCATCTAATAATCATGATTATTTCTACGTGTATCCACTCACCATTTAGCAGATTGTATATCAGACGGTATACTGAGTGATTTTACTCATTTTCAATTTAGATGTCTTTCCTTTCAACTGTGCCTATCAATTTTTGTAAAGATAGAAACTTTGCTTTTAGTGCCACCATCCAGCTGGCTTTTATAAATAATAATAATAAAGCCATGGGCACCTCATCTTTGTTCCCAGTGGTACCCCACTGACCTCTTTCAAACTTGAAAAGCTTCTTTCAACTGCTGTGCTTTTTATGCACATCACACTGGCAGTCTTAGCCTACTGGGTCCCTTTTCATCTGGTTCCCTCACCCCCTCCAACTTAAAAATTAATTATTAAAATTCATCAGATTGGCACGCCACACTGCCAATGTAAGCAATATTATGCCTTACTTTTGTTTGGTTCAGGGTTGGCAGGTTGGCTCAGCATTTCCTGATAATTGTGCAATATTAGCTTTTCTGAATAAAGGTAATAAACTATTAAAATCTTTAAAAAAAGAAATACAAAGTTGAACAAAATATTCTCATAAAAATGCTAAACCTGATGGTCCCCTTCAGTCATTCCACATCACATGGAAGTGCTCCTAAGAAGACTCTAGTTATTATTCCCTCCCACTACCTTGCACCCTAAGTGAGTTGTCAGAACTTCATCAAACTGCCACCACATACTGCAAGGTCCTCAGGTCATGGGCCATGATAATGACCTTTCAATCTGGTAGAGTTCCTTAGGAATCAGTCTTGAGAGACCAATATTATTCCATATTTCATTCAGAGTTTTAGAGAAGGGAAGTGACAGGAGCGAGCCAGCTGTAAATCACACTGTGCACTCTTTGCTCTTTGTTAGCTAGTTTGCTCTTTATTAGCAAGAACAGGATCTGCACAGACTTGGTGGAGTGTCAGGTCTAATGAGCACAGGAACCTTTCCTTGATAGGTCTTGCCCCATGGATCAGTTGCCTAGACTAAAGCCTCTCAACTCCCCACAGCTGTCTATGTCTCCTCCTCTCCAGGGTTTTCCCCCAAGCAACTGGAGACTGTGCCTGTGTGCCTGTCTTTGCTTCTCCCGCTTCATGTCTCTTCTGGTCTGGGCAGACCAGGGGGAAGGGAGCTTGTTTGCCACAGACTCTCCCAGCTCACTAAGTCCTTCAGCTTCCCACACCTCCTCTTCCCAGTCTTCTCCCTCTGACCACTCATTGTTGCCGCACCACCAATACCTGGGCTCTGAGCCTTCTTCCCTTGGTGGTTCCCCCGCTGGTTCCTCCCATCATTCCTCTGCATCCAGCCAGTCCATGACAGGAATATGATTTTGTTAATGAAACCCACTAAGACACCAGGCTAAAAGCCATAGCAAAGTCAAAGAAAGATTGAGAAGACATGCAGCATTCTGAGCTAAGGCAATGGCAATATAATTTCAATGTATTGCTTGAGTAATTTGTAATAGGATATTGAAACAGCCACCCTTTAGTTCCAAGCACTAACAATCTCACTTCTGGAAGATTGTATCTAGTTTTGGTTGCCATAAGCTGTACTAGTTTATAATGTTACTTGGACTCACATGTGCACAGCCAGCGCTCCTGTAGGTTCATATACACACTGCTGAGAGGTTTAGGATCGTTTGCTGGAGCTGTGATGTGCACTTATTATGGATGTGTGTTAACCCTTAACCTAATGCCCACAAGAAGAATGCCCACTGAGGAATAAAGAAAGCTTGCTATATTTATATATACCCTAGGAGAGACAAGGTATATATAAATGCTGCTTCAGACAGCAAAGTTACAATCTAAGCAATATTAAAAATATTCTCAAACTATTCTAAAAGGCCAACAGAAACATAGGTATGGCTGTTTTGCCATAAACCCACACTAGAAGTGGATAGGTGAAGGTGGAGGGGGACAGGAGGAAAATATACCTATCCTTAAAGCAAAGCAGATGTGTACTGAGTCTTGTGGAGCACTGGGGTAAGTGCTGTCCTGTTGGAGCTGAAAGCTACTGGAAAACCTGGGGTTTTAATAATGTTTTAGCTGATGCCTTATAGTAGGGAAGGGAGGGGCCTTGAGATAAGCAATTCTTGTCTCTTCCCCAGAGTTCCTGCCCATTTCTCATCTTGCCCATTCTAGAGAGAAAAGGACTGAAAACTGGGCTGTTATCAGAACCTGGTCATCTCTGTCTCCTATCTGCCTTCAAATCACCTTGCCAATTGTGTGGGTGAATCCCATTGGAGTTGAGTATCCTGTACTTGGCAACTAAAGTTGCATGTGTTAATCTTTAGATTAGATGTAGGTGAACTCAGAATATGTCTGACTACTTTTCAGGAGGCTGGATATTCCAGGCTCACCAAAGTACCATATTTTTCCATGTATAAGACTAGGTTTTTTTCCTAAAAAATAATGTCAGAAATTAGGGGGCATCTTATACTCTTATACTCCATCTCCTCCCCATTTTCTAAAATCTGAGTCCCCCAAAATAGGTGGCGTCTTATACATGGGGGCGTCTTAAAGATGGAAAAATGTGGTTTATCATGGTGTGTCTCCTACCATATTACAGTTGTGTCAATCTTATACTCATGCCATGATCCACAGAGATAAACCATGTCAAAAGTTCAGATTCACATACCCTTCTTCACAATAAAAACTAAAATTGTTTTAGGAATTCAGAATAAGGTTTACAAGCAGAGACCAAAACATTTTGCCCTGTTCGGCTTAGATAAAGAAAACTAAGAGATGATAAATTACACTTTGTAACTACAGCAGAAGGCATTACATTCAGGAAAATGCTATTAGGTTTAAGTGTATGAGTGGAAGTTAAGACCGTACATTTTCATTCGTGATTTTTTTGGTTGACAACAGGAACAAGATGCCTGCAGAGAAAATAGTTCCAGCAAATTCTAGCAAGTAGCCAAATTATACTCTAAAGAGAAGGCAAAAAATTCAAAGTATTCAAATATTTCTAGGCAATTCAAATATTTCTAGATAAAATCCTTCTCACAAATATGCATGGCTCCTAAATCTACAATAACTGCATCCACAAGTTTTTCCATACATCCCTTGCAAAACCAACGTCCTGAATTTAATTTTACTAGTCCCTTACTAATCCCTAAGAAATACAGGTACAGGTACCCCTGCCCGTACGGGCCAGTCGTGTCCGACTCTAGGGTTGCGTGCTCATCTTGCTTAAGAGGCCGGGAGCTGGCACCGTCCGAGGACACTTCCGGGTCACATGGCCAGCGTGACGAAGCTGCAGCTGGCGAGCCAGCACCAGTGCAGCACACGGAAACGCCATTTACCTTCCCGCTAGAAAGCGGTACCTATTTATCTACTTGCACTTAGGGGTGCTTTCGAACTGCTAGGTGGGCAGGAGCTGGGACCGAACGGCGGGAGCTCACCCCGCCGTGGGGATTCGAACCGCCGACCTTACGATCAGCAAGTCCTAGGCACTGAGGTTTTACCCACAGCGCCACCCGCGTCCCCCCCCCTAAGAAATAGTGGAGCCAAATAAAGCCTTGCAATGAATCTGAAATGTAAAGGGTTTCTGTTATCATTCTGGCTGCTTAGTTTCATTTCTGCACAAATACACAGTTCTCCTTTGGCAACAGTTCAGCCTTCATTCCCTGTCCATGTGTGATCACCACTAGCCAATGGGCTTTCCCCCCTCATTTCTTTTTCCTTCTTGTCTCTGTCTCTCCCTCTGGCCCCATAGAACTTCTTTGTCCAGTGCATTAAACTTTTTGGTTTCTTCATTGATCTCTCTGGTCAGCTCTCTTCTGCAGTGTTAATCAGGAAAGGAACCTAGCCAGACAATTCTTTGGATCTGTCCTATTCAGGACAGTCCATTCTATTCTCCCCTCCCAACAAGTTGTCAAGTTGTGTGCATGGGGATATTTTGGGGTCCCCATCTTAATCCCCACACACATTTTTTGTAGTTCTGCATGCTGTAGGGTTACCTGAAGTCTTTTGGTACCTTTTTATTGAGCATTAGCTGTGCAGTTTTAAACTTTACACAGTATTACCTTCAAATTTATTAATAGTCCACTGACTTCCACATTCTGAAAACAAATATTTGAGTCCATACACATATATGAGGGGGAAAGAAACTAAAAAATATATAGGAAAGCCCATTAGACAAAAAATCAATACATAGTTGCTTATAGCTTTATGGTTGCTTTGCAGCTTGGAATACAAACTAGTGCAGTGCTGAAATCAGTCATCCAAATTCTCTAAAGTTGTTCTCCTCTGTGAAAAAGCATTTGTTTGTCTCATTCTCAGGGAACTTTAGAATTTCTTTAGAACTTTGGTGGGTATGATGTTGAGCTTACTTGAACACTGTGAGCAGGCCATGGGGTGCTGTGTGTTTTTCTTCCTTCCCATTAAATGTTTCTCCCGTGTTCTGCAACCTCCCTGATTGCCTGTGCTTCCTGATCTGAAAACGCTTCATGGGAGGTATTCTACTGAGCTTTAGTTGAAGCACAGGAAGCAAAGAGACTGGATACAGAGCTCCTGTGCACTGATTCCTTTAATAAAATAAAGATATTGCAGCTGCCAGGCACTTATTAAGCAGCTTTCCCATACCTACATGAAAACCTAGTTCAAATTGCCATGGGACTTTCAGGAAACTTGAGCACCCAGGAAGGCAGCAGACTACAGAACACCTGATAGATTATTTATGGAATGAAATAAAGGAAATACATGAAATAAATTAGAATGAAATAAAAGAAACCACCTTGAAACTAAGACAAGTGCATTTTTTTTGCACCCCACAAATGTGAATTTCACTGATATTTTCTTCATTTGATAATTTTAATTTTTCCTCTTTAATTTATGCATGTTTGTTGAGAAAAATGAGCAGGTTTTTTGGACACAACACTAATACAAACTTTCCAACTGATTCAGTTACTTCTGATTGGGTCTCCATGACGAGGTAGGCCATATATGCTATAAAAATTATTCTGGTATAGGAACAATATAAGAGACAAATAAGTTGCTTTCTGGACTTTGCCACCAGCATTATTGCTGGAATGTCCATAGCAGAGGTAGCCTTTCAGATGTCGTCAGGCTATAACTTACATCTTCCCTGACCACTGGCCATGCTGACATCTGGAGGGCAGCACATTGGCTACCCTTGGAGTACTGGGAGCAAAAACCATGTTATAGCATTTCAGTAATGTGCAGAGAGATGCAGAAGACTAAAGTTAAATGCAAGTATGCATGCCACTCGGCTCTTGTAATCTTGTCCATACACCCCCTCCCCACTAAGATTTTTCCAAAATACTTTCCTATCCAGCCAAAGTCATAGAAAGACCTTGGTGATGGTCTTTCACACAAACACACACTCCACAACCCCAAGTAAGCAAGACTACACAATACAGACAGTTATAAATTGATAGTAACATAATATCAACATAAATTTATAATATCCCTGCCTATTGATATCAAGCAGGCATCTTAACTAGACTCTTTTCGGCACCTGCTAAAAATATTATTGTTTAGACAAGCCTACCCATATGCTCAGAAAGTTGAGGAAATTTTGATCTATTTTAGTATTTTATCTTCTGTATGTTTTAAAGTATGGTTGAATCCCCCCTTGATTTTATTGTTTTAACATTTTGTAAACTCCATTCAAGTTATGCATAAATTTTATGAAATAAATAAATAAACTGGTGAGCAACTGTCTTCTAATTAAAGTTCCCCGAAGCTACACTTCCGTGACTATAAATGTAAATAGAAACATAAGTGAGCCTGCTAAGAATGGACAAATATAGGTCTTGTATGTGATACCATTAGTGTCGCTCTTCTCCTGCCAGCTGTGCTCCCATGTTGTCACTTTCCATGCACACTCAAAGATTAGGAAATTGATAAATTGCTGGTTATTTAGTTATTCTACTCCACATTTTAGATCAAGTCCTCATAAGGCATTGTATGAAAAATAAAATAAACTTTTGTATCATCTATCTATTTATCTATCTATCATCTGTCTATCTGTATATCATCATCTATCACCACACGAAGATCAGGCTTAAAATGGAAGGGAAGAGATTTCCCGCCTCTTACTTTTAGAGATGACTTGAGTAGCATTCAAGAGCTCCCTAAAGCAAGCTCGCCGGTGCACCTGATTGCTTTCCTGAGCCCAATGCCAAGAAGGATCACCCCCTCCTACTTGGTTAGGAGGAGCAATCCTGCTTAGTGCTGTGTTTGGGCACGCCCAAACTCAGATTCTGGAGTGCCTGAACTCAGCAGGATCTGACGTTTTGTATCGGCTGATGGGAAGGGAGAGTGATCCTGCTTAGCACTGGGTCACTGCTTTGTGAACAGCTTCAAAGGCTCCTGACATCCAGATGGTTGGCGTGCAGTGCCAGATTTATGAATAGGCTAAGTAGGCTGAAGCCTAGGGCTTCTAAATCTAGGGGACCATGCCAGCCCATCCACTCCCCAGCGGGCAGTCTCCCCTCTCCCAAAATTGCAAACCCAAGACTTCATGCAAGGGCAGGGCAATTTGGGCCTCTAAATCTAGGAGGCCTCGCCAACCTGCTCTCTCCCCAGTGTCGCAGTCTCCCCTCTCCCAAAATTGCAAACCCAAGACTTCATGCAAGGGCAGGGCAACTCAGGTCCAGCAACTATGAGACTCAGGGCTAGCCAGTGGGGCCCAATTTGAAGCAGTGGGGCGCAACTTGATTATTATTTTTTGGTAGGGCCCCAGTTCACAGCCAAAGTCTGCAAAATCTTATAGATATATAGATAGGGTGCCCACTTGCCCTCTTTCTTGACATGGAATGCTCTCTTTTGGAGTCTCCAGGTCTAGTACAAAGACCATAAGAAGGGAGAGCAGGGACCTTGAAGTTCCCAATGGCTGTTAATCAAGCAAGCAAGCAAGCACATACACAGGTCCCCTTTGTCACAGTCAGGACGCCTATGTCCTGGCCAGGCCTGCGCCCAATCTTGTTTTTGTACAATCTTGTTCGTTGTCAGTAACCAAAATTATATTGTCAACATATACAAGCAAAAAAGTTGTTTTCCTTCATTTGCAAGGAATCGTACAAAACAATGTGGAAATAATAAATAAAAGCTCCAGGGAGTCAACAGAAAGCATACTAAAAATGCTTTTGCAGTTCATCAAAACTATCCAGCAATATGAAGTTATAGGAATACTGGTGCTATAGGAAACTGGTGTTATAGGAAAACAGTAATCCTTCTAGTTGGTTAATTGGTTTGGCAACTTCCATGCACATGCCATGTGATGCTAATTATTTCCCCAAAGAGTTAAATGATAACTAACCAGAGGCAACTACAATTGGAATGGAAACAAAATATCTGTGAAAGGAAGAGGAGCAGGTTTGCTCAAGTGTGCTGCAAGTAGAAATACTGTTTGTAATGAAGTGAGAGCAGTGGTTTACTTTCTTGAATTAACAAATAAGAAAGTCTTGAGAATTTAAATTCTAGATTAAAATTTATTACTTAATTGAGATGGAGATCGTAACAAAAACACTGGGGCCTAATTTGAAGAGTAGAGTGCCTGGTATCTGGTGGGCAATCTCATTCTTTATTTCCACATTGTGGCTGCAGACCAAATCACCTGTCAGGAGAGTTGTGAGATTCAGGTGAGCGTCAGATGCCTTGTCAATCCCAGCAGGTATATAAGAGCCCTTTGCCCTGGCCAGGCCTTTGTCTGCGGTTTTTTAAAGAATAACATTACAACTTCATTTTCCAAAAAAATAATGCTTATTCCACAAAAGGTTTACAAAGTTCAGCTATTGCAAACGTTTTTCAGTGCTAATTTTATGCATTTTAAAAAATCACCATGGTATTTAACAATAATATATTATGTCCTTTAGAGAAGAAATTGTGAATTGCAGAATTTTAAATACCCTTGGCTCCACTCAATTTTGTTTATAACACTCTTTCATTTTCTTCTAGTTGTGAGGGTGGGGGATGGGGAGGAGCCTCACAAATGGCATAGCCTAGGGCCTCTCTTCATCTAAATCCAGTCCTGTTGGCATGCACTTTGGGAACTGCACAAAGCAGTTTAGGGCAAACCCACCCTTTTGGTCAGGCCACACCCTTATCTGTGTGACATCAGTTGTAGGGTGGGTAGCTGTCCCTTACCCAAAATGGTCTCATGAGCCAAATGGAGAAATATTGTGGACCAAGATTGGCCCACAAGCTGGAGGCCCCCACCTTGATCTAGAGATGCAAAAATTTACCCAAGGAGTTGTAGGTCTCTTGCCTTGCCTCAGGAAGCAGAACAATCATGAAAAATGTCAAAGGCAGTCTTGAACACAAAGTGTACATGAATTTTAACATAGTTTAAGATAAATACCACAAACGCAGAAAAATTCTCTATGGGAGATGAGATAATGCTGAAATACAGTACAGAAACAGAATAGCCACTGACGCAGTGGCGTAGCGTGGGGGGTGCAGGGGGGGCCAGCCGCACCAGGTGCAACATCTGGGGTTAGGGCAAATCCACGGTTTAGGGGGCGCAAATCCACGGGTTAGGGGGCGCAAATTATTTGCCTTGCCCCGGGTGCTGACAACCCGCGCTACGCCACTGCACTGACGTCCTGGTGTCAGCTAGCAACTTTGTTATTGTTGAGTTTGAGACTGGGAAACTGAAAAGAAAATTCATTAGACAGATGATGCAATATGATGCTAATTAGCATGAAACCCTCTTTTTTTAAAAAAAGGGGGGACTTCTGTGACATTTGCATTCCCTGCAAATGATAAATGTTGGGATGAAAAGAAACAAATCATTAAGGCAGGCATAGGCAAACTCCGGCCCTCCAGATGTTTGGGACTACAATTCCAATCATCCCTAGCTAACAGGACCAGTGGTCAGGGTGATGGGAATTGTAGTCCCAAACATCTGGAGGGCTGGAGTTTGCCTATGCCTGCACTAAGATATTGCCTGCCTTGATGAATGCACAGTGAAGTGTCACCTGAACAGAGGTCCATTCTGGAGGCATTTATTTGTAGAAGTCAATGAGCTTCCATGTGTTACCTTGGTCATCGGTCATTTGCCAAAAAATATTTTCTCCACAGTTTCCACTAAGCATTACTGTAAGTTTGACACTTGCCCATGAAGCATTTGCTCTTTATGTACATTGCCACAAATGGAAACAATTTTTAAGGAAAAAGAAGTTATCTAAGTTACAGATAACTTCCTGAGGTTGCAAAACTGTTACATATTAAAACACAATAAAAAGAAAGCATTTAAACTACCTGCAGCATACTTCTGCATTCTTTTTGTAGAGAAGATCAAGCAGCTAAAAAACAAACAGCTTGATGTTAATTGGATTTAAATGCTTTTAGCTAAAACACAAAATATGTTTAAAAGCATACAAATGTTATACAAAATATGTTTAAAAGCATACAAATGTTATATGGCCACTATGGAATTACACTGCTACTCTTCCTCCTTCTGCTCTGTAACTTTCCAAGGGAGAAAACAATAATCATAGAGTCATGTAGGACTGTGGTGGTGGGCCTCAGATGCTTGGCAAGTGCCTACAGAAGACCTCAAGGGCACCACTGCGCTCACAGGCATCACGTTGGAGATCCCTGGTGTATCTGACCAATCAGGACTAGCAATTTGAAATGAGCTAAGAAATGAGTAGACAACCAATTAAGTGGGGCCCCAGATGGATTTGGGTGGCTGATCATTGCAGCAGCTGAAGTTTCCACCCTATCTTTAAAAGCAGCACTACACTGAGAGCATTGCAGTAATCTAGTCTACATTTTGTACTTATTTAGGCTCTAGAAATTGATGAACGTGTCTTCTTTCTTCTTAAAATAATCAAAATATTTTATAGTGTCTCTACTTCTTCTTAATCTCCTTGTTATTGGAAAGAGAATTGAACATTTTTAAATTATTTGTCTCCTGTGTTGGCATTGAAACTGTTGCTGCCTTTTGAGACAGCCATGCCTCTGTGTTTGAATGAACCTTATTTTTCATATTTGATCCCCTATTGAAAAAAGAATTGAATGGCAAAGGACTAAGAAGTGTAGAAAATTACAAATGATGAGATTAAAGAAAGAAAGTTGTTTGTAACTGGAAAAGCACATGCAGCCAAGATGTCAGGAATATACAGGCTCTTCAGCAGAAAAGGAATAAATGAAAGGCATATTGTTGCTAGATTACAAGTGTGTGGGTGTATGGGAAGAGCTGGAATATAAAAAGAAGCTTGAAAGGAGCAATAATTAGTCATAAACTACTGAGTCTATAGATCTAGCTGTCACTCTAAGCATCTTGGCAAAATGGATCCCCCCGCCCTGCATTGTGACACGTATGTCTTAACATGAAAGACAGAGTTTAAAGAAAAAGGTATTTCTATGGAACAAGTACCATGGCTTAGCTTCATTGGTTGGAAGATTCACTTTAGCTGAATGTGCAGGAACAAAAGGACATAAAATATGTCCTTTGATATTTAAAGTGTGGGTTCAAAAGGTGGAAAATTCTTTTGAAAATCAACCAAAAGCGCAGTCTTTTCAAACTTTTAAGGTATTTAATGCATGGCTGAATTCCAATTCTTTTCTTTTAAAAACATTAAGTAACTGTATTACAATAGGAACAGACCACTGTTTTAGACAAATGGTGAAAGTCCCAATGTTCTTGGGCACCAACTTCCATCATCTCCAGCTAGCCTAGCATGGTCAAAACAATTCCCATTCTCTCTAACAACATCTGGCAGGCCACAGGTTTCCCACCCCTGTTTTAGAGTCTGCTTCCTTGGATAACACATGACAGATTTCTACGCAATGTGCAGCACAATTATGAGCCCAAAACAAAGTGTGTTGTTCTTTTTTCACATTGGTTTGCTGGTATGGTTATGCTGTTCCTGAAACTTTGAGGTGGGGGCACAGTTGGTTCATACAAACAGTTTGGTATATGATTAAAACAAAGATACCTCCCCCAATAAAGGGGAAAAAAATAGTAATAGGAATATAGGAAGCTGCCTTACACTGAATCAGACCCACGGATTTATCAGTCTCAGTATTGTCTGTACTGACTCGAAGTTGCTGTCCAAGGTTTCAGAGTCTCTTCCAGCTCTACCTTCTGTATGCAAGGCAGATTCTCTACCACTGAGCTGTAGCCCTTTCCTCATTGGCTTAGAAAAAAACCTAGCTATCTCCCCCTTCCCCTCCCAAAGAAAACCCAGGAAGCTGCTTAACTTAATATAAGACAAATCAGATTGTATCACCTGCTTGGATTTGTAATTGAAGAACCCACATGAGTTGGTAGCATAGTGGTTGTCTTGTCTTGGATGTGAGCATTACAAGTCACTAAGTTTCCTGTCCTGGGGTATAGGGGTGCAATTATGAAGCTCAGCAACCTATCTAGCTTGGAGTCTGCATGGTTTGTGCTCTCAGCGGTAAGCACACTGACAATATTAAGAATAGCTTCTAAAAGGAGGGGAATGGGATCCTGCCTATATGCTTGTGCGTAAATTATAGAGCTCTACCTGTTCTTAGTGGATGTGGCTAATAATTCAAAGGTAGGCATTATCAATAAGTATAAAACCTCAGGTAGCAAAGGGTCAAGAAAAGTGCTGCTCACCTACTGTGCTATGTGTATTTTCTTCCTACAAGGCTTGAAAAAGAGTTATGTTTCTAGCTGTGCTTTATAATAGTGGGGTTATGCAAAATTCCAGATATAAAGGCAGGCTATTATTATTATTAAAATTAAATTTGTATACTGCCCTCCATCTGTAGATCTCAGGGCAGTACATAACACAAAAATACAAGGTAAAAAAAGTCACAAAAATACGTAATAAAAACAAGAGCAAAACAAACCAATAAACTCCCTCCCCTCCTCCAAAACATTTAAAAGGGTAGCGGTTTGAAGAGGAACATTTTGCCTGGTGCCTAAAGATGTATAATGAAGGTGCCGGGTGAGCGTCTCCAGGGAGTGCATTCCACAAATGGGGAGCCACTGCAGAAAAGGCCCGTCCTCATGTTGCCACTCTCTGGACATTTTGCGGGGGAAGGCACATGAAGAAGGGCCTCAAAGAATGATTTCAGGATCTGGGTAAGTTCATATGGACAGAGGTATTGTGATCCTGAGCTGTTTAAGGCTTCATAGGCCACAACCAGCACTTAGAATTGGGCCTGGAAACTAATTGGCAGCCAGTGCCGTCGGACCAGGATCAGTGTAATATGCTCAAACTATTTTGCTCTGGTGAGCAACCTGACTGCCGAATTCTGCACCAGCTGAAGTTTTCGAACTGACTTATTCCATTTTGATGTAGGTGAAGAAACACACATTTCCAAAAAGAGGTCTTTCTTAAGACTATCAAGTTCAGAGTCCAAAATTATCTAACTAGAGAAATGCCTGGAAAATGGGGAAATAGTTAACAGACAGAGTCTAGTGGCGCTATGCCTGCCTTTCTCAGTGGCATATTAAAATCTTCAGCGCACAAATCAAATGAGGTTCTGGGGTGACACTTTGGAATCTGGAAAGGAATAAATAGGATATAATCACCTCTGTACCTTTTAATTTAGTAGTTTATTAATTTACTGTAACTGCCCTTTTCTGCTTTTAATTTCATTTTTATCTCAGTGACATAAATGCTTGAACCATGGTTCTTAAATTTATTCTGAAGTAGCGCTATTAACAGTCAACACCTTAACTGGTTATGTAAAACTTAACTCACCTGGGAAAGTGCCAGTGCTTTTTTTCTGGGGGGATGCAGGGATATGCATACCCCTAAACATTTTGTGAATCTAAGTTTGGCCTCATTAAGGGGCAGTATTTCAATATGAGTAGGAAAATGAGAGAACCCCTAAACATTTTTTAAGAGGAAAAAAGCACCGGAACGTGTTATATTCTACAAGAGTCTGATTTAAAACGTAAGGCTTCTGTAGACTTTCTTGGTTTTTACTTGTCCTAAATATTTCTGCTTTTGATAGGTTTTGGTAAAGGCTGATACTGAGTAATAAATTTTCCTTAGTGAAATGCTCATTGAATTCATAATTTCCATTCCTTAACAAGGATCATAAGCTGAGCTGATTTTAATGACTGTTTTAATGTTTTAAATAATTTCTTTCTCAAATATGTCACAGTATTTTTACTATTAAATCTTAAAACAGAACAGTAAAGATGCTGTCATGAGTGCTAGCTTTCACAGGGTGGGGGCGGAAATCAAAGGACACACAGCCATTACCTTTTTCTTCTCCTTGGGTTTTCTGAGACTGAATTTAAAAGAGAGAAACTTGATATTAAAATAGAAAGTAGCCCAATTTGTCAGTATCTTTTACTGCAAGTTAAGCTTTCAATTCTGGCTTTTGTTGTAAGTTTCTGCCTACATTTGTCCTCCTTACAGCGACCTTTTCTATATCATTCCATCACATCATTTCCTCAAGAGATGCTAATTATCATCTTATGCCTTTAACCTAGGGGAGTCCAGATTTTTGTTTCAGAAAGCCTCCCAAAGTCAAGAAATTTGGTGACTGAACTTCCACAAATATGCTGGGGAGGTGGGAGGACATTTGAAGCAAATAAATTAAAAACGGAATTTTTTGTTTGACATCTGAGTCATGTGCAAGCCCAGGGCCAGTGTCTGGACACAGTGATGGGCGGGGCAGTGGCCAGTAATTTGAGCCAGAATTCTTAAAAGATGGAGACCCTTTGGTGTTCCTGACATAGTGGCTCTATTGTTCAGGTCAGCTACCTGTTTGGGAGTACTCCTTTATTCATCCTTGTCACTGGATGCTCAAGCGGCCTCTTTTTACTAGCTTCAGCTGGTGTGTCAGCTGTATCAATTCTTGAACAGGATAGCTTAGCTACAGTGGCTCATGCATTGATAATCTCACCGTTGGATGATTAAAGTGTGGAGCTGTCTGAATGTTTGGTTTGGTAGCTGCTGCTAGTGCAGAATGTGGCAGTATGGTCAGCCATGACATCTAACAACAGCTTATTGCACTCTCCTGATTCAGATTTAAAAGTAAAGTAGAGCTGAGTGTCATCAGCATACTGATGACACGGCTTAGCAGACAATGCTTGGCAGGGGGTTGGACTCGATGGCCCTTGTGGTCTCTTCCAACTCTATGATTCTATGATTCTATGATTTCTGCCAACGGTTTCAGATAGATAAACTGGGGAGAGAATATTGACTTCCAGTACTGCACCCCACAACTCAGCTGTCAAGAGGTAGACATGAAGTCCCCCAATTTTATTCTGTGGTGCTGGTCATGCAGGTGGGAGTATCTTATTCCTGTAATCTACTGCATTCTCATGCATATTAGTGTGTATTTTTTCCTACTCTGTTTACACACACTAGATTATGGGGCAAGGGGAAACTGGGTAACTTGGGTAATATAACAGAATTTGTTTGGAGCAAGAGGGATTTACTTTTATTTCCTGTTATTTTCTGAGATAAACCCTTCTGGAATTTAAGATTGTGACACACTGTACTGAATATTTATTTTGTGACTGCACAAACAATCAGAAAAATAAGGAAGGAAGATGTGGAGTGTCTACCTTATCTTTCATACATACATTCTGTTAATTCAAAAAGAGTGGACAGTGGTAAATGACAGAATACAATTATTCTCTGAGTCACATTGTGATGATTGAGTTGGACATTACTTCAAAATATCTATTCTTAAATATTTTTGTAGACTATACTGAGTTAAAATTAAATATGACATTATCCCAAAATCATTTACAGTAACTGAATTACTGTACTGACTGTACTCTAGAATGTGTGCCTTGTAGTTGCCACAGTTGAGATACAAATTGAATTCACCTTAAACAAATTTTAATAGATAAGACAGCGCTACACATAAATCTCTCTTTCTTAATCTTAAAATAACTTTAAACCTAACAGCTGTTTCTCTACGAACTTCATCACAAAATCTAAGTTTATGTTTATTTTATGAAGCTCTTTAAAAAATTGAGTGTGGATTTGCCTAGATACCAGTAGTATACATGCAATGCAGAAATCTGTTCAAAGTTGGACAGGATTTTTTAAAAAAGTTTTTATTAGAGAAGTCAGGAAATAGGCTGTGAAGTAGGAAAGTAGTTTTTTGGAGACTGTACACCAGTATTTGTTGTTGTCATATGAATGGTCTTTATGCTAGAGCTACTGTTCATTGCTACAGCTCCACAAAATGGCAAGTGATACCCCAAAATCTTTTTGTTTATAGTGTTGTACTTGGCAAACAGCCAGGCAAAAACTGTGTCTTTTTTGTGGCTTTTGGACGGTTCTAGTGACATTTTCCCATATGAGGATTGTGGTGTACTCCAGGGGCAAGGTAGAAGAAACACAAAATGTTGGGGCACATGGGAAGTATCACAGGACACCTTTTGTCAATACTTCTTGGAAGATTCAGCAATAGATCTATGGCTCCCCACTTTGGGCCCTCATGCTATAGCCAAAGGTGCATGAAGGCATTTATTTGCTGCAGGTAGGCAAGTGACGGCTTGGTCAGTACCTGGATGAGAGAACTCTTGGGAACCACATATATGCTTTGCTTAAAGGAGATCATGATGCTTTTCGATGATGGAAGAAAGGTTGGATATATTATGAAGTATAATATAAGCGAAATGAGTAAATAACGAGGCTGACTTTATTAGATATGAGAGAGTTTTGGCCCCTAGGCATAGTTAATGCTTCAAATACAGTAGTACCTCGGTTTAAGTACTTAATTTGTTCCGGAGGTCAGTTCTTAACCTGAAACTGTTCTTAACCTGAAGCACCACTTTAGCTAATAGGGCCTCCTGCTGCTGCGTGCCGCCAGAGCACGGTTTCTGTTCTCCTCCTGAAGCAAAGTTCTTAACCTGAACCACTATTTCTGGGTTAGTGGAGTCTGTAACCTGAAGCATATGTAACCTGAAGGGTATGTAACCTGAGGTACCACTGTATAGGGTTTCATTCTCTAGAGAGAATGTTATAGGATAGGATCAGCTCATAAGAAACTAGCAATCTCAGCCCCAACCAGGCTGCCAAGAGGAGAATAGTGGAAGGAAGGAAGGAAGGAAGGAAGGAAGGAAGGAAGGAAGGAAGGAAGGAAGACCTAGCATAAGGTTATATATGAATGGATGGCATAAACTTATTTCCTCCTGTTTCAAAGGCTAGGACCTGAACCAGTGGATTCAAGTTACAAGAAAGGAGAATCAGGACTAAATATCAGGAAGAACTTTCTGACAGTAAGAGCTGTTTGACAGTGGAAAAGACTCCTATGAGAAGTGGTTGACTCTCCTTTCTTGGGGTTATTAAAGCAGAGGTAGCATGGCCACCTGTCATGTACGATCTAGCTGAGATTTCTGTTCTGCAGTGGGTTGAACTAGATAATCCTATTCTATGATTCTGTGATAAGAGATGACTGGCTGGGTGGGTGTAAAAGAGCAAAGGATGCTGCAAGGGAGTTTGCCAAAGAAAAGTTAGGAGCTAATGCAGAGCTTTCCAAACTTATGTGTTGTGACACGTTAGTGTGTCAGCTGCAGTGTGTAGATGTGTCATGTGAATGCTCCCTGCGCTCCTCCCAGGGCTGGAATTGGAGTAGGCAGCCCACCGGTTTACTAGTAAAACACAATTAATATGTCACAAAAAGATGCATGTCTAAAAAGTGTGTCACCAACATGAACAGTTTGGAAAGCTCTGTTCTAATGAGTTATAATTTTTCTTTATCTTCTCATAAATTACATAGCTGTGGACTTACAGTATTTCATCTGTCACTATTAATTTCCTCAATATACTTCATATTAATTCAGGATCATTAGAAACTTGGAGACAGTTTTCTACACTCCAATGAAACTTCTTTTCTTTTCAGTGTCATATTTACTTTTCCTCTTAATTTGAATGCAGAATCACTTCAATTTCCAAAACTTGTATATTAATAAAACAGTAGCTTAGGTTGTTCCTCTCTTCACATAAAAAGGGTGCATTTTTTATCTTCAATTCCTCCACCTATCTGAAGCCCTTCACACTATGAATCATTCCCAAGAGTCCATCAATTCATAGAAGCAGATACAGTGGTACCTCAGGTTAAGTACTTAATTCATTCCGGAGGTCCGTACTTAACCTGAAACTGTTCTTAACCTGAAGCACCACTTTAGCTAATGGGGCCTCCTGCTGCCGCCGCACTGCCAGAGCACAATTTCTGTTCTCATCCTGAAGCAAAATTCTTAACCTGAAGCACTATTTCTGGGTTAGCGGAGTCTGTACCCTGAAGCGTATGTAACCTGAAGCGTATGTAACCCAAGGTACCACTGTATTTGGAGATGGGGTAAGCCCTGTTCAATGAACCCAGTTCTATTTATGGAAGGAAAGTTATTATAAATGTTATAATGTATGTTGCAGTAGTGCAGCATGATAAACCTGGCCATTGCTTACCATTGCCAATCCCACAGTGTCCATGACTCCAAAGCTATCGAGATTGCTTTTGCTCAGAGCAGGATCTTCGAATCTCATTTTAATTGTGCTGACTTTACTACTGTTACTAGGACTAGGGGATTGCAAGCCACTGCATTGAGCCAGATGGGAGTCCCAATGGAACAGAATATTGTGTGAGAAGTAGCCTTCACTTTATCAGTTGATAGCTGATATCAAATATTATCTCCCTATTAGTGGCCCTGTGTGAATAGGAAAGAAAGTCTCTGGTGCATTGGAATTCATAACGTATGTTTAGGAATACGAACTCCAGCACCTTAATATTGTTCTGGTATTGGATGATCTGCATAATTCATCATAAATGAACATGAGCGCTTTAGCAGTCAATGTTCATTCAGGATGTTCTGTAGTGCTAGCTGACAAAGAAAAAAATGTCTACTCCATTCATAATTTATAGCTGATAGCAGAAGTTGTTTTATTTTTGATAATAGGCTAGCTTTGATCCTTTTCAGTTTGCTGGGACAATAAAATTTAATAGATTTGTCATAAGGCAATGATTTTTAAAACTTCTATCCTATATTCCTTCTTCTTATGTTCTATACGTTCATATACATTGATGAAGAAAGTCTTGATTGGTTAATAATTAGAATTGTAGTTGAATTTGCATATGCATGAAATTAGTATTTCTGATGAAATGAAGAAATGAAAGTATATGAATTTCACTACAGTGCTATCTCATAGAGTTGGATCAAGTGCATTTAATATTTGCAAACCATTGATCTATAGCCAGTATTTTCTACTGTCCAGGAACTCAGTTGACGGTCCTTTCTATCACCTGCTTCCTCAGATAATTTTAACGGTGATGCTAATTGTTTAATACTAATTATTTAATCTAGGACCTTTCAAATGCAAAGCATGTGCTCTGTCACTCACCTATGATCCAGGTCATGTTCCTTTGCTTGTTATTGTTGCTTGAGGGTGGCCTGTTATTATCTTGCCAAGCGTACACATTTGTAAGAGAGAATTTATAACAAGCAACACTGTTTATTAAAAATATTATTGTGGCAGCTTCAAAGAGGGGGAAATGATGCATTAGCTGCTTCTGCAGGCATCCATTGCTACCTTCATAGTATGGGGTGGAGAACCATTGTCAGCTGTGCATACCAGATGTGCAGAGAGACATCAAATAAAACTCATTATATTTGTATGTTTTCAAATTATTATAGTAACCACCTTGATAAATTCATTTCTGAAATGAAATATAGAACATGAATCCCATAATACACAAATCAGTGTTAAAGATAAAAGTTAACTGCCTGTTCAGAAGGTTAGATCAGATGTGATTGCTTAGATCAGGTGTAGTCAATCTTTTTATACCTACCGCCCACTAATGCATCTTTCTTGATGGTAAAATTTCTTTACCGCCCACCAGTGCTCGATGGAAGGAGGATTCAACTTGTGCTGTAGAACCCCCTACTGCCCTCCTAGAATCCTGAAATGCCCACTAGTGGATGGTAGGACCAGGTTGACAACCCCTGGCTTAGATACAACCCCTGGCTTAGATGGTAATACTGTACTGATAGGTGAAATATTTGTTATCTATAGCTGTATGGACTTGTGCTCATGATTTCTTATTATACACTACCCACCTGGGGTCACTTGTGTGCTCTTTGGAATCTAGATCTACAATCCGATAAATAGATTTATTTATTTATTTGGGTTAAACTCCAGTTCATCTGGTTTTCCAGTGAAGTTGTGACCCTGCAAGTAATTGAGTGGGTGACCTTACATCACGGAAGGTGACCCCAATGTAATCTGCTCCAAATAATCTACTTGTGAATTAGCACAGAACTGGACATTTTAACTTTTTTTTTTCTTATATAAAATTTCCACATTTAGGAGGAATAAACCATTGTTAAGGGCTACCCAGAAGCATCTGGTTGGACATTGTGGAAAATAAGAAGCTGGACACAAGAAAGACCTTTGGGCTGCTCCAGCAGGGATCTTGTTGTGCTCTTATGTTCATTGTAGCAAAGGCAATAATAATAATAATGTCTGTCTAATTAAGGTCAGTCTCATTTCCAACAAAATTACTTTTGATAGTTGTCATAATTATGGCTTAGAAAACATTTGTCACAAGACTGCTCAGCACCACTCATTCCTATGTCCTTAAATAACATTCAATATTTGACATTAGCAAAACAGTTTGTTTTGAATCAAAGTCATCTACACCCTCCTCCCTTTACAATTATAGAAGCAATTCTTCTGGCCACTTACGTTGATTACCAATAAATCGCTCATTTGTTGCAATGAACAGAAATTACCGGGCATTAATAGGGAACTAGAGGATTTATTTCAGCTACACCCTTGTTTTGCTTTAGAATTCTCCCTGTTATATCTTTTTCCTTATACCTAATCTTGTTTACAATACAGCTGTATGTTTCATGCAGAACTTTCCCCAAAACTTTTTCTTTTTAAGGTTATGATCGGCTCACAGGTCTGCCACCTAATTTTGCTTTCTGCTTCTCTGTCCTTTGGAACTGTGTAACATCAGAATTAGCACTGAGAGAGAAACGTCGTAAAACATAAATGGATAATTAGCATTGTAAGCAGTGCATTTTGAAATGATCTTAGTAAAACTAAACTACCCAATAAAATTAGTACCCAGCACCATGCCTGTATTCCATGACAGCTTTTTCTGTCTGTGCTGCTGTATGGCATGCTTCCAGATCTCTGTTGTGCTGACATTTGCTCCTGGGAGGAGGAGAAGGAAAAGGGTCCATAAGGTTTCTACAGGCCTAGACACCGTAAACATCTGCTAGCTTCATGAGCAGCTTGCTGAACTAATTCATCAGGGAGACTCTCAGCCGATCAGCATTGCCATATTGGTAGTTATTTTGTGGGCCAAAGGGGCACACCAACAAGTCCAACAAAATCATGTATTTCAGTATTCAAAATTGCCATGTTTTAAGTGTTTTGCTACATAGAATGGCATCTAAATGATACTAAATATCTGTGATGAACCATATATACAATCCAAACAGATTGCATTGGTAGTTCTAAGCGTATATAATACAGAAGGACAACATTTTAAGAGGCAATTTCATGACATACAGATGGAAAGAAGTCAGCTAATAGAAATGGAAAGAAAGTCAGCTGGAATCCCCTGTGGTGAAATGAGCAGAAACCTTGGCAATTTTTCATAGTTTTTAATTTACTCATCAGAAGTAAAGGCAGTGAATGCTGTTTAATTTCCCCTTTGCTTCTACTTTATGCAATGTATAAAAATGTGACACATTTTTAAATTTGCATTTTCATAGCCCTTAAAAACTGGATAATGTCAGTGAAGTTTCCATTTTTCCGCCACCGAAAGGTACCATGGTGTCACAAAATATTACTTCTCAGTGCAGTGCAGTTTTCAAATAATAAAACACCTCAAATGTGTGATTGAGAGGTACATATAAATGTGAATTACAGGTCCTAGTTCAGAGCGTAACTCATTCATACTGTTTTATATGTGTAAATCTCCAAAATATAACAAGTTCTATCATAATTTATATCAGTGATTGCACTAGCAGGCTGCCTATGCATAAGCAGAATAAGCAGCGTACCTGTAAATCTAGCTCGGCATTGCTAAAGCCATGAACATCAAAGAAAGTAAATATTGACATGATGGGTGAAATTGTTAATAATGAAGAATGCATAAATGATCAAAAGCAGAAAACATATCTTATTAGCCACTGGGTGTTTTGCTTGCCTTCAAGCAGCAGAATTATTTTCTTTGTGAGATATTCTGAATTACTCAGGATACAGCTTGACAGACATGGGCATTTGTTCCATTTCTTCTCATTAATATTTTGCCAGAAATGAAACATGCATGTTTGTCTTCTCAGCACTGCTTCAGAGATGACACCCCCCTTCCCCCACATAGAGATGATGCCAGTGTAAAACAAGCATATGCATCATATTAAGTACAGCATGAAACTTTGTTTTGCTGCAAGAATGAAGCCACAGTTAACTATTTAATTTTCACTGTCTCTGGATTTCTGCATTTCCTTTCCTTTTGACCCCACTTATTACATCCCCACTCCACACCATGTGTGTGTAGATAGGCAGACAGATTCATGCCATACATCTGTTGCAGTGGGCTCTAGTCCACGAAACCTTGTGCCATAATAAAGTTGTTAGTCTTTGAAAGTAAATAACTCCTGGTTGTTTTGTTAGTCTGCTGCAGCCGATCAACACAACAACCCGCTGGACCTTTTCTTCTTGAATTTTTAGTCTTTTAAGTGTTCTTCGTGTTACAAGAAAATAAAGTCAGCTCTAGACTTTGTGGATTAGACCTCAAGTGGCAACCCAACTTAACGTTCTCCATGTACTTTGAGCTACATTTTAGCATCATCGGTTTAGGGTCATATTTCACCTGTGTAGATATGTTCATATACTATAGTGCTGGTGCTTGCTTTTCAACATCCTGCTAAGCTTATTCCAAACTCAGTAATTATTACCAGGATGTATTTGTTTTTATTATTATAATCCTTATTGTTGCTCTCAGTGCAGGGTATTTTCATTTGTTGTTTTTTTCTTCGTATATATTTCTTTATGCGTTCTATATGGTTAACTAGAGCCACAATTTGGAAAGTGCTGCCAGAAGACCACTATTTTGTTTAATCAACCTCTAAATGTTTCACAATATATATGGTTCCAGTTCATGTGCATTGTGATTCAGAGGAATTTATGCTTTTGTCCCTCGGTGTGGATTACTAATTCAATTCTCTTCATGGATGTGGATGTAGGTGGTAGAATAAATACATGTTCTTTTTACTCCTTCAAATAATTGGTAACAAGATAGCTGTTAAGTTTCTGCACATGCTGGAGCCACATATGGCAAAGCAAAATCATCACATTTCCAGCTAATGAGAAGTATCTAGGTGAGACTGGAAGACAGAAGGGGAAACTGGGTAGATTTGTGAGGGACATCAAATTATAATTCTCCTTTGAAACAGCATAATCCATATTTAGCAAGACGAATAAGTGAGTTTTTTCACCAGTAGAGAAGCAAAGGAAAGAAAAAAAGTTATAATTTATTTACTATTGTTGTTGTTGTTAACAGTGAAATCTGACTAGGAAAAAGCAGTTCTACACATCAACGTACAAATTATAACTAACTTCTTCTAGTTCTAATATGGTGTATTTTATGTATTTAATCCATTTGTATCTCAGCAGTCTTTCCAATAAAATCAAGGGGTCATGCATTGTTCTCCCGCCTCTCATTTAATCCCCACAACAGCCCTGTGAGGTAGTTGAGGCTAAGAGGCAGTGTGTGGCCTAAGGTCACCCAGTGAGTTTTGTGGCTAAGTGGGGACTTGAACCCTGGTCTCCTAAATCCTAGATCAACACTCTAACTGCTACACAACCTGTAGCTCCATAACAGTGTGTTGGGGGGGGGGGCTCATTCCCTGATTTATTAAAAAGGCAGAGAAATCCAAGCAAGCATTTAGAATGTGCTTTAAATGTGTTTCAATTTTTTTTCTGTGCATAATCCCCCATCAACCATTTGACTTTCGTTTGCCTGGTTACTAGTGGATCCAGACAAAAAAATGACCATTATTGTGCTTCTTCAGTGCCTCTATTCCATAAACTGCTTTCATACTCATATCAAACACAAAGTTATGACTGCTTTCATAGTTAGGTTTTACATACACCGTATTGTATCAACAGACACTGGGAAGCAAGGACCATTTTTTAAAATGCTGGAAGAATGAGTGGAAAATGTGGAGAAGGAAAAATGTGTTTTATATGTGTTTTCAGTTTTAAATTTTTAATTCAGGCTCATGGATTTAATTATATTTAATATTTCATTATGTCTCAGATATTTGAATGTGTTTTATTTATAGGTGTTGTTTTACTGCATGTTGCCCTGTGCCCTGTGCTTCTTTTGGATTAAATAAATAATGCAGTATATGATACATTTTGTTTTTAATATGTCAAAGGTGATATTCAACGTTATTCATACTTGGAGCATATTGTATTTTATCAATTTCCCTGTGATCTTTGGATGAAGGGTAGCATAAAAACAAAATAAATAAATAAATCTTTAAAAAGTGTAGACCCGGTGAAATAATACTTTCCATAAGTTTTCTTCCCTTTAGCAATGGAGTTTTTGCTGCCAGCACGATGCAAATGCATGATTTCTGAATCTATACTTGCTCCAGCACAGGTCATTCATTATCTTTTTGCATGGAGCCCTGGCTCCACCTCCTCGTGTAGAGTTCCACCACCAAAAGTCCTCTCCTTGTGACACAGTAGCTGCTGGTTGCTTCTCTAATTTATCTCCAGTGGCCTCTCCTGCACTACTCTATAAGGATGACAGCTTAAGGGGCATGGGTGGAGCTTACCACAATCACATGAATATTGTGATTCTTCATCATCCACAGATATGGTAAATAGTTCAGATATTGAGGTTGTTTTCCCTGAATTGCTTATCTTTATGACAAGGATGGACAAGCATTATAGGACAATACTAATGTTTCTTAGGTTTATTTTTCCTGCAGATAAACTAATAAAACAACAGTTACTCAATGCACAAGCCTCTGGGAGACTAAAGCTATTACTATTCCCCTATAAGTTTTAATGTAATGTTTTGTTTTATTTATTAAATTTTATATTGCCCTTCATCCATGGATCTCAGGGCAGTTCACAACAAAACATTACATCATAAAAACCACAAAACCGTTTTCAGAGACATCCCTACGTATAATGTGTTGCAGTAACCTAACCTGCATTCTTTTTCTTATATATCCTCCCTGCAGGTAGCCAAGGGCAGTTTCCACTCACACAGAATGTTACAGTTATTGAGGGTGAAACAGCAACGTTGACCTGTAGGGTTGATCAAAATGATAACACCTCCCTCCAGTGGTCAAATCCAGCTCAACAGACTCTGTACTTCGATGACAAGAAAGGTGAATATGCTTTGATTTCTAACTTAAAGGTAAAGGTAAAGGTACCCCTGCCCGTACGGGCCAGTCTTGACAGACTCTAGGGTTGTGCGCTCATCTCACTTAAGAGGCCGGGAGCCAGCGCTGTCCGCAGACACTTCCGGGTCACGTGGCCAGAGTGACGAAGCTGCATCTGGCGAGCCAGCGCAGCACACGGAAACGCCGTTTACCTTCCCGCTAGTAAGCGGTCCCTATTTATCTACTTGCACCCGGGGGTGCTTTCGAACTGCTAGGTTGGCAGGCGATTTCTAACTTACTTAAGTAATAAATAATTTATTGATTTAAAAAAGTATAAACTGCTTTAATAATGTCCTACAGTTTTTTATTTATTTGCCAAGAATTGCTCGCTTGAGCACCATGGTCAAATCCAGGAGTCTGTCCAATGGAGTGAAACTGAGGCAGGGCCAAAACCAGGCTTTATTTTACCCAGGTCAAAGACCCAGTTTGGAATCCCCCTCCAGAGCCTCAATGACACCTCTCTGGAGGCTTCAATGGAGCAAAATACCTGGATAGCTCCCCTCAGTAGCTATGGCCCTGACTGAGGCATGCAGACAAATGAACGATAAATAAGTAATGTTAAAACTGATAGTGGTGGTTGCTCAAAAAATGTTCGGCTGAATGCAGTGAATCTGGCAAACACTGGGAGTGAAATCAGAAAAATGTAAAGATGTTGATGTTTGGACTATGTTAATGCCTCTTGGTTCTGATTGCTAACTGACTTGTTTTCGCTCCGCTGTTGGTTTTTTGGGGGTATGGGCTGGGGAAACTGGGTCCCCAGTTTTCCATGACAGTCTAGTTTTCCTGGCATGTACATCAGATACTTGAAATTATCACCACCCCTTGGTTCTGGAGGCTGTTCCTCAATCACTGAGCAGTAGCATGGAGGACCCAGTCTTACTCAAAACAGTGATGGTGTGTTTATGCCTCATGATAGCGGCAGATAGCTGCCCTTATAGTGTGATGGCCAGCATTGGGGAGAACGAGAGAGAGAGAAGCAGTGAGAAGGAGCCATACTGGCTGACTGCTTCAATATAGTGACTGTCCTTCTAAAAGTATGGCACCCAGCACCCACCTGATTGTGCTGTTTATTTGGCTTCCCACTACCTACTCAGCCATAGCCCATGACCAGGTAGGACCATGGTCCTGATCTTGATCCTATTGCTGTTGGTTGTATGTGTGTGCTCACCCATAGTGCAAGAGAACATATTTTTGTGTTGCCTTTGTACTTATTTCCTTGATCAAATAATATGTATGTGTGACTTGAGCTGTAGTCCACAATATGGAAATAATGATGCTGATCTACATTTTTTGATTGTTATAAGGATTACCATAAGATAAAGTATGGGAAGCTATTGAATACTTTTATTATATATTATTATACATTTAATTAGTTTATATTTAGTCTCACTTCTATTACCTATCTGCTCTATGTGTGTTTTTAGTTTTTTTTTATCATCTGTTCACTTGGGGTTAGACTTGCAGCTCATTATTCCCCATACAAAAATGGTTTCTAGATTCCTTAATTCCTTGACTGCATAAAGTTTGTGTGACTTGACCTGTGGTCTGTAGCCTGGACTACCTTTCTAGTATTATGTGCTTTAAATGTAGGTTGTTTCCTGTTTTCTGACTGTAGTCTGGCTTTATTGTATCTGTGGCATCCTGATACCATGTTTAGATGGCATTACTTGTGGGGTAGGGATTGTAAGCAAATGTTTCTGTGGGGTCTTCCTCCTGGTCAATACTTATTTAATTACTTTTCCATTTACCTTAAATTTGGCAACTCAGTTCTCCATTTGAGTACTAAACAGCTACTTCACATGTTAGACATATGCAAAATACTGGTGAATTCTACACAAAAGTTTTATATCTGAATAGTCCACTGTTAATGGTGAATGCTGTGAATAACAACTTTATTCACAGCATTCTGGAGCATAAAAAAAAATTAAACACAGGGCATATATATTGTTTGGCGCTCTTTTTGACTTGAATGCTAAAATGAAGCAACAGTTCTGAGCCTTCAACTGGAAGGGGAAAGCAAGCAAGTGTGGCTATTTGCCAAGACTATGGAAGGACCCCACCACATTCTTTTACTGTGAAGTGACAGCACCAAACAAATACACAGGGTTGGCAAATGGCTAGGAGACATGACATGCAGGTATGGAATATGCAGATCCCTCCAAGATGCTGAGAGGTCAGTTTTAAAGCATGGAGGTTAGTTTTATAGGGCTCTGCCTTAAACCTGGTCAATAAATTCCATATAGAAACACCTTATTCTTCAATGAAAATATCAGATAGAATGACAGTGCAAAAATGCAGTTAATATTAAAGCATTAATATACTTACAAGTTTTTAGTCTGAGACACAATAATGCTTATACTTGGTGTGTGTGTCTGTGCTTTCAAATGGCAATAACATTCACTAGAAATCCAGAAAACATAAAATATCAAAAAAGAAAGGTAATTCCACAGCCACTCGCCCAGAGGCTTTTTCTCTGGAACAGGAACAGATTACTGTATTGGATAAAACAATAGAAAGATGATGAAAGGAATATTTTAGCAGCTCAATCCTATGTTGATCTATTCAGAAGTCCCACTGAGTTCAATAGGACTTACTCCCAGGTAAGCATGCAATAGGATTACACTCAATGAATATCCTGAGGATTGCACAAAGGTAGCATAAGCTCCACTCAATATGCTATCAAGATCCAATGTAAAGTTTGCAAGCAGGGAAGATACGTTTCTGTTGCCCTTATTGAGAGAAACAGAAAACTTCTCCGCTCCCAATCATTGATGTTTTCCTTAGGATGAAGTCAGCACTGGCACTGCTGATGGCCTGTGTTTAAGGCTAGATGCAGCCCTTTCTCCCGAAGTCACAAACCACCCTCATTCCGAATGTCCTCATTCCCCACACAGACAGTGTGGAGGCACAAATAGGATTCGCCCCCATTAGGCAGAGACCTAGAATACGAACACTGGCTTGTTTTGTTTGAAGGGCTGTTGGAGGGTATTTCTAGAGTAGATGGCCAGTTATTCAGCAAAAGTGTTGCTTTACTTAATTTATGGGCAGCAGCAGAAATGGTGACAATGAATAGAGGAAGATTAAATTCATGACCTTCAGTATCATGGCATGAAATTGAAATACCCTAATCAAATTGCTCAGTTAGCTACATGCCATGTGTTACAGTGCAAAATAAAGTAAAGCCAGCAAAAATCTAATATGAAAACTCAGCATTTTGTAGCATTTGAATGTTATTTTTAGATAGGAAAGATGGTGTTGTAGTTAACAAATGAATTTGGAAAAGGAAAGGGCCATGTTCAAATATATTTTCATCTCCTTCTGCCCAAACACCTCATTCTTTGCATTTGTTCTGTGTTAACAGATTTAATTTTGCAGCACTTTCTAATATGATTTATCTCATGGAAATTTTGACTTTTCATCCAATCATGTGATGTATGGCAAGAATCATGGGGACTTATATACCTTCTTTAACTTGTATATCTTATTTAATATATTATATACTATTTTTAAATGTCCTTTTTTTAAAAAAAAAGTTTTGCAACTCTTTAGCTGTTGTCCTATATAGAGAGATTATTATGTCGATTCACAATTCTGGTCATTGATCATAATGGTACTCTTCAAAAATATATCAGCTTTTATATAATAGATCAGTGAGAAAAACATATTGCCAAAGTGCAATTCAAGAAAGAATCTTAATTTAAGTAAGTGCACACATAAAATTACATACAATGATGAATTAAAATATGCATTTTGATTGCAATAAAGCAGCCACATTGGCCAATGAGAATAATACTGAAATCCATATTAAGACAATATCTTTATTACCAACCAAATGTCACTAAATAGTATACAAGCCTATTTTGTGCTGTTTGTTTGGTCTAATAAACATATTGTTCCAATATGGATTTTGGACTAAATTAACAGAATTCTAGTCCAGTATCCTGTTCTCATAACAGCTAACCAGATGCCTATGGGAAGTCCACAAGGAAGACTGGAGCGCAAGCTCATTCTGCTCCACTTGTTCTCCCCAGGTACTGGTACTCAAGTAGTGCACAGCCATGGTGACTATTAGCCATAGTTACCCTGATAATACTTTCAGGTGGTTGCCATATTCATCCAATGATTTGTCAATTTTAAATTTATCAGCAAGGCCTAGAGATTAAGTTTCTTGTTATCACTGTATGCCTCTGTTCCTCAGACTCCCTTCCTGTGCAAATTAGTTCAGACAAAGAGATCTGCCCTACAGGGTAGATGGAGAAAGAAATTGGGCTTTATTGTGCATATAATTTTTAAGGTGAATAATTGTGGCCTAAATATTTATCATTCCTCTGCTATGAAGTCAATAGACTAATTACCTTTCTATGAATCTTTTTATCACTCTAAAAATAAGAAGAACTTACAGTATCAAAGCTGCTCAGGATAGCAGGGAAAAACCCTGTTTCTTTTAACAGCATGATGAAGAGTTTTCCTATGTACTTAACACAATGATGGTCTGAAAATGAAGGATAGGAGGTGAAAAGAGTAAAACACTGCTCTTTTGAGTTGAACCGTGGGGAATTTCTGGAAGATTTACAGCTGTATTGGCTCATTGCTTAATCAGAAGGCAGAGATATGTTCTCAGTGTGTGTTCGTTTCTCCTAATGAGAGAGACTATTAAACTAGCCCAAATGATATATCCCCCCCCCCCAGTTTGGTATGAACGTCTTTCAAATGGATTCTATTTTATGTCTTCATTTTACTTCTCTGCATTTTCCTGTACTGATGACTTTTAGGTAATATATAGGAATGTGGCTCTGGTTAGCTGTGGATATTTCCTATATTTATAATCACGGGAACATCTAGGGTCTTACTGCAGATTAATATGCCCCTAAAACACATCATTCCCCCCCCCTTTATTTATTTGATGGGTTTTTTTAAAATTCCTGCCAAAGTAGCAGTTTTTGCTTTCATACTTAAGAAAAGGAAAACCTTGACTGTGAGATTAAAAATCAGATCACCATGTTGTCAGGTTGTAATGAAGGGTGTTGAGAGGACCACACAGAATCCCTCCAGTCTTACTGAATAATGAGAGAATATTCAGAAATAAATTGATTTTATTAATATAATATAGCCACTATTTTCACTGTCTATGAAAAACATGTATACAACCGCTCTAATGCCACACGTTGTATCTGTGCTGGAAAAGCAAAAAGTAGATAAAAACAGGTGCAGGATGGGAAAAATGAAAACATAAATATTGTAGTTTAAAATTTAATAATGAAAGACAATATGCATGCAATACTGTTACATTCACACACACCCTTTCTTAACTGCTTCCAGTAATTTCAAAAAATAATAATTTAAAATTCATTAAGGATCTACAGGAAACAGTGGTTAACTTATTAGCTTAAATAGTGGAAGCTGTGTTCTGTGTTTCTGTATATGTCACCTGTTATGATTTCTGCTTGGCCTACTTAAACAATGTAAATAAAATAGCCCTTTTTCCTGTAAGGGATGGAAAGCATGTTTTTTATCTTGGAGTGGTACAGAGACTGGGGAGTGAGGTTTGCACATGTACACATTTTCAGCAGCCATGAATGCTGATTTCCCCATGAGAAAGATAGGCAGAGCAATCCTATACACTGATTAATTTAAGAACAGAGAAACACCACAGCTGTAATTTAATTTGCTGTTGGTTGTTAGGTGGGGATATTGTTTAGGTGGAGGGGGGGCATTGCTGCTGAATTTAATGTTTTATATCTTTATTTTAGATTTTATGTTTTATGTGGAAATTGTTCCAATTTCTTCATGCACATTTTGGTGCTTTGTTTACATATCCTCCAACATTGCTCAGATGAAGATAGGGCATTTCTCACTCCTCATAACTGACCCTCCTCAACCCCCCCATTTTATAGCCCTCCCCCACCCCCCACCAAGAATTATCATCATCATCATCTTATTTGTAAGCTGCCGTTCCATAGTTACAACAATGCTCAAGGCAGCTTACAGCATGACAAGATTTACATAAATACCAACATAACAAAAGTCATAAACAATAAATAAAACACATCAAAAAGTACACAACCAAATGGAAAACAATTTCCACATAAATCATACAATCTAAAACTAAGAATACAGCATTAATATCAATCACAATTTAAAATGACATAGATAGAAAATAAAAAGAATTAAAAAAAACAGACAAAAACAGAGCCCTCTCTGCCCAGCAGCAGAACTCCTTTATGGAGCCTGTCAGGCCCCGCCCCAAGCCAGGTGGAGAGAGGCAGGACAGGGCCCTTCAGGCTGCTAGCCGGTCAGTCCTGGGCCGTGTCCACCACCACTACACCAATGGGACACAGCACACACACCCTCCACCGTCCAGTGAAAACCTCTTAATGCTGATTTTATTTTATTCTTTGGTAGATTTACAAAAAGAAAAGCACACATCAATAAATAAATTTTGGAAAAGGCCAAGATTAAACACAGACACACAAAGCATTTAAAAAACAAACAAACCTTGCGCTCCACTCCCCCTTTCTTTCTGCCCAGGGTAGCCTTGCCCTCTGCCTGCCCCTCAGAGTGAGGCTGGGTCTTGGTGGCAGCAGGCTCTCCTATTATTCACTAACTCTCCAGCAGTCACTATGAGGTGCCCAAGGGAGGAGACTGGCAGTAGCGGCCATGGAGAGGCAACAGGATTATACCTCACAGCCAGTCGGAACAAGCATCAGTATAATGGTTGAGAACTCAATTTCACCTGTTGAACACCAGTCTGAAGAGGGAGAAGGAGGAGTGAGCCCACCTGCAGCTGATCATCCATCAGAGACAAAGAGCAGAATGCACTGATGAGAACCAGCTGGCTCCAAACCTCTTAAACAGAGCTCTCAGCAGTAGTCAGATGCTGGAAACAATGTCTGTAGTTCCTAGCTCTACCTTGCAGCTTTCTGCCCTCCATCTGGGCTCTTGGCTTTGTGATCATCTGGATTCCCTGACCCCTAGACTGTTTGACTTCATATGTGGATTCTGTTCTCAAGCAAGTGTTCCTCAGAAATACCTAGCCCCTGCTTGCTTACCAACATGACTCAGACAGGGCTATGGCAACTGACTCATCTTTTTTCTTGAGCTCTGTGGTGGCAGCACTAGCAGAGGAAATAGCGACATTCTGGGATCAAATCAGAAGCCAGGATGTAATTCTGGGACTGTCCCTGGAAAACAGGGACAATCGGAAGGGTATGTCTTTATTGTTTATGACTACTTTTGTTATGTTTGCTGTTAATGTACTTTTTTTTTTTTTACATGTTGTAAACTACCTTGAGCATGGTTTTAACTATGGAAAAGTGGCATACAAATAAAATGTTTGATCATTTGATTAATATACTCCTTACTTGCCAAATAGCTTCTAAGTAGTTTAAAAGTAGAAAAGCTAGTTGTGTGTCAAGGTCCCCCAAGCCACCCCTAAATAATTCACAATTCACACATAATTTTTGTTTAAGGCTTTTGGCATAATTTTGGCCACAACTTTATTAAAATACATAAATGTGAGTGGTTGCTTAGGCATTGGTTATGATTATCTGTCCCCACGCCCAGGGACAGAACTGACTTCCGGATTCCAGAGAAAGCCAGTAAGGGAAAACAATATTGGGGAGAGCATGGAGCCGGGCACCAGACCCTCACCCCCGCCCCCCCCACCCTCTGCATGCTCCCGGGGGCTTGCGCGGCCCTAAGCCCCATTCAGGAGAATGGACGAAAGAATGGCAAGCCCCTGGATTCCTTTAACGGAATTCCCTTGCAGTAGCAGCATTGGAGGGGCATGCCCAGCCTATCCTTACCCCTCCACCAATCAATTTTTTAACCAATGCCTAATCGTAACCTTACAAGTTGTGACGATTTGCTACGCAGTAGGCAAAAACCAAATGGCACCAGCCAATCAGCCAAATGGACAAAATTTCTACCAGGCCCCTGTCCCAAAAGCAGACGACCCCATGACAGGCATAGCAAGGTCAACGCAATAGCCCTAGATTAGGGAGAGTGGGCGGGTGATCCGATGCATGCAGCAAAAGAGCCCAGTCAGTGCTGCGTGACTTGATTTTATAATCTTTGGTCCGTCCCCCTAAATGGCAACACCAAAATTTGCCCAGTAACCCAACCGCCCAATCACTGCAGATGGTCACCCATACTAAGCCGCCCAGCAACAGAGGTGTGGCCTATCAGACCCCACCGCAACACATGCTCTCTATGAAAGATAACACGCTTTGTAAAATATGCCTGCACATAATTAAAATACACAATAAAACAATTTAGCTTCCATACCCAGGAAGCTTAGATGCAAGCCATTAACCAATAGTATCTGATTTGAATCAAACAGGAAGAAATGGTCAACTGAGACTTCTTGACTGCTTGCATGCATGAAGGGATGAGCAATGGGGTTTTATTCTGGCAGGTGAAAATCATGCATATCTCATTCTGCTAAGATGAGATTTGATCATGCGAAATTGGCCATTGTCTGGCCATCGATTGACTCTGGAATATTTAGCTCAAATTGGAAAGACAGGTGCTTTTGAAAATATAGGTGCTATACTTTATTATTTTCAAGCATAATAAAAACTTTTAAAGACAACAATGACAGCTTGTTCTTTTTAATCTTAAAGAACATACAAAGCAGTTTAGGATATATAAGAAATATATATCCTGTTATATAACAATTTTTTAACAAGGCTATCCAAAGTCCCTAATCCAGCAAGATCTTGGAATGGTTTCCTTGAGTCTGGGATGGTTGTCTCATTTGGTCATTGCAACACATGTAAGAGATGAAAGGTTGCCAAGCATTATAGGAGGATAAAGAGTCTGTTTTGCCCCTGGGCATTTGACTTGAAATGTCAGTTAATGTGATTTCTTAGGTATAACATAGGAAAGACTGGGAAGTACCGTAGTTGGAGCTCTGTTCCTAGCTTGAAATGCCCTGTTAGGCAACACAAGTATCACAAATGTCAGTTATTAATTAATGGTTATCATAACATAACAATGACATGTTATATTTAATTGATGAGTCATACTCTAGGAGTAGGAATCTCTTCAAAGGTTTAAACATTAAGGCCCTCTTTCTGTGGAAGCACTTTAGTACTGCATGTCAATCCTTTTGTCTTCTGAGGTAATGACTTGAATCTTATTCAGAGAGTGTCACCCAGTGCATAATTATCTTTGCGTTACTATTCAAAAACAGAATGTGGTTGATTTCGTTTAACTTGACAGCCATGTTTCTTTGGCTCAATAAATGTTATCAGGCATTCTTTGGCTGCTTCTATTGCATCAGCTTTAATTAGTTTTTGATTGCTGTTAATTTCACAGCCTTTCTGTTTAATAAATTGCATCAAAAATGCTTTAGTTTTTGTTGCATCAACTTTAATTAGTTTTGTGCATTGCTTACTTGATTTTATTTGGTCTCTTTGAAGGAACATGTCCCCCCCTTCCTTTCCCAGCATCTTATTCCTTATATATTTCCATGATATATATGGTGTCAGTGATGAATAGAGCTAATTGAGTCCTTCTCGAATGACAGCACACATGTAATTTATTTTTGTCTATTTATTGAATTTATATACTGCCCTATATCTGGCGGTCTCAGGCAAGTTCACAGAATAAAATCAAGATATAAAACCACAAAATACATAATTAAAATAAAAACAAGCCAATTGCCCCCTCAAAAAAAGCACATTTTAAAAAGGCATAGGATGTAAATCAGATCAACCAATCCCTATATAATTGGGATATAGATGGCTCTATAATATAAAAGATGGCAACTTATATTTTAGCTGCCATCTTCCTCGGCATTCAGTAAATATTCCAATTTTTAAAGTGATCACACTACCAATCTAGGCACTTGGATTATCTGCAGTTTTTTAGTCCTGGGTAAAAAATTTTGCAGTTAGGACAGAGTCTTTTTTCTTCCTTTCTCTGCAACAAAGTATCTGATGTTAGAGTGGCTGATTTCTTCCTTTGATGTTGTTATCCAGTTACATTTATTTATTGCATATTTATAAACAACTTGGATTAAGGTATTGAGGAGAAGTTCAACAAATCTGCAGATGGTACCAAACTGAGAGGGGTAACCAATGCCTCAGAAGGCAGAATCAGAATTCAAGTTGACCTTAACTGAGAACTAGGCCCAAACTAAAAAAAAAAAAAAAATCAATAGGGACAAATGCCAGGAAGAACCAGCTGCATCAATAAAAGATGGGGATGTTTGGCTTGTCTGTAGTACATATGAAAAAGATCTAGGGGTCTTAGTAGAAAACAAGCTTAACATAAGTTAACATGAATGGGATGCAGTAGCAAAAACAAAAATAAACAAACCAAAACACTAATGCTTTTCCAGGCTACATAAATCATACAGAAATATAATGTCCAGATCAAGGGAAGTAATAGTACCACTCTATTCTGCCTCCGTCCGAACACAGCTAGAATATGTGCAGCGAAGTGCAACCAATATGATCAAGGGTCTTGAAATCAAGCCTTATGAGAAACGGTTGAAGGAACTGGGTATGTTTAGCCTGGTAAAGAGAAGACTGAGAAGAGGTATGACAGTCATCTTCAGATATCTAAAAGGTTGTTATATGGTGGATGGAGCAAGCTTGCTTTCTCCTTCTCCGGAGGGTAGGACCCAGACCAATAGATCTGACAAGAGAGGAGATTCTGACTAAACTTCAGGAAGAACTTTCTGACTGTAAGAGTTGTTCAACAGTGGGACAGACTCCCATGGATGGTGGTGGATTCTCCTTCCTTGGAGGTTTTTAAGCAGAGGCTGGGTGGTCATCTGTCATGCATGATCTAGTTGAGATTCCTGCACTGCAGGTGGTTGAACTAGACGACCCTCTGGATCCTTTCGAACATTACAATTCTATGATTTATATCCCACCTTTCCTTCAAGAAGCTCAATGTCGCATATAAGATTCTATGCTTCCCCATTTTTATCCTCACAACAAACCTGTGAGGTAAATTAGGCTGAGAGTGAGTGCCTGGCCCAAAGTGAATGTCGTGGACAAGTGGGCACTTGTCTCCCAAGTCCTAGTCCAGCACTCAAACCACTATGCAACACTGTCAGTTCCCTGACAGAATCAGAAGGCATTTTTTGTAGAGAGAGAGAAAAAGGTATTGAAAACCTCAGCATTTTCCTTTAATCATCGCTACCATTATATATGAATGTCACTATGCAAATAACGATGAAGTAGTGACAGTCATCTATTGTTTGTTATGCTTGGGATGCCCAAGTGCTTCAGGCTCAAATTCAGCCAGAGTTATAGTAGTGAAAACTGACAGAATCATTGCTGGCACTAGCATTTTCATTCCATAAGTGAGGAACTGAGGATGGTTGGAATGCCTTGCATTATAATTCTTCTAGGCTACTGGCCATTTAGTATGTAAATAGGTTTAATGTTATGATGTATTAAGGAATGCAATGCCGATTATAATGCTAGTAGATAAGTGGTATATAAGTGGGACGTGGGTGGAGCTGTGGGTTAAACCACAGAGCCTAGGGCTTGCTGATCAAGGTCGGCGGTTCGAATCCCCGCAATGGGGTGAGCTCCGGTTGCTTGGCTCCTGCCAAGCTCCTGCCAACCTAGCAGTTTGAAAGCACGTCAAAGTGCAAGTAGATAAATAGGTACCGCTTCAGCGGGAAGGTAAATGGTGTTTCCGTGCACTGCTCTGGTTCACCAAAAGCGGCTTAGTCAGGCTGGGCACATGACCTGGAAGCTGTACGTCGGCTCCCTTGGCCAGTAAAGCGAGATGAGCTCCGCAACCCCAGAGTCATCCACGACTGGACCTAACTGTCAGGGGTCCCTTTACCTTTCAGTGGTATATAAATGCTAGTAGTTCAGTGGTATATAATACAAATAATATAGTAAAATGAAAATGTTAGTTACTTGAAAGACACAAATAAATGACTCGAGCAGAACATAAACAATATTGTATCTAGTTCAAAATTCCATACTAAAAGTAATACTTATACTGCAATGGTATACATGTCTACTCAGAAGTAAGTCCCATTGAATATTATGGTACTTACCCACAGGTATATGCATATAGCAGCCTCCTCCAACCTGGTGCCCTCTAGATGTTTTAGACTACAAGTCCCATCAGCCCTGACCACTGGCTACATTGGCTGGGGATGGTAGGAGTTACAGTCCAAAACATTTGGAGGCACCAGATGGGGTTGGGCTGCCTGATTCAAGTTTGGGTGTTCAGCCTGTCTTGCATGGGCTGCACTTGCCTTGAAATATTATGTCCATAGTTGGAGACACACCTTGAACTGGAGCTTTTGCTAGATGTGAGGTAGCATTGGTACTAAGCGGCTTCTAGGTTTGACTGTGTACATAAGAAAGCAAGAGAGATAATATCTGCCCCAAGTCCATCCACTGATTCTATAGCTGAATAGGCAATTGTTCCTCAGTTCACAAAGCCTAGTCAAGACCTGTACACAGCATCTATGTCATTCCTTTTACTGTGTCTTGTAAATGCCAAATTGTCCATTTTATTGCATAATATAAACACATTCTCAGCTTTGATAGCACATCCAACTTCAAGGCCACCTCCATAGTAAGACACAAGGTGAGACTGATTTGCAATGCCCATGAAAGTTTCTCTGCCTCATTTAACAACTACAAGCTATATACATTCTGGCTTCTCTTCAGGAAAAAGCCTCAGCGCCTTTCATTTCATCTCTGTGAGAAAGGGGCCTGGTGAATGTGTTCATTTCCGTATATTAAACATAAGCAATGGCCTGTTACTGAGGGTTCCAACCATATTCTTCATCTGCACCTCATATTTGTAACTAGAACGTAAAAGAGTTATATTTTATTTTCAAAAAAATTAGATGTGTATTCTTCAGGCTGCAGTCTCCTTCCTCACCTTAAACTTTGGGGGTTTTTTCCTTTTAAAATGACTCTAAAAAGTGGCATTTTTGTTCTAAACATTTGGAAGATTATCATTTCCCTTTTCACAGTTTACAACATCCTTAAATGCTTTGGCACTAACCTTTGATTACCTTAAAACATATGGTAATATATCTCTTGTTTATGCTTCAGGCTGTATTTTAAATGTGTGACTTGCTGCAGTACAAGCATTATGTTTAGTTTCATAATCTCTGTATACATTATTTGTTTTCTTTGTTCTTATTTAGGTATTCCTTTAATTCAGCTTTGACAGCCTTTAAGTATGTCAGACTTGCTAGTAATCTCTCTCCAGCCCAAGGCCAAATGTGCAATGCACAGGTCTGCAGATGTGAAGTAAAATTAAGGGTACTCAGTATTTCAAAGCAGGCTGTGACTATACTCTTGAGTGGGTTTTTAAAAATAATTTTAGCTAAATGTTGCAGTCTTAAGCATGCTAATTTGTCCACAAACTTTCTATACAACAGATAGCAGAAGGTTATTTATTGCATCACATGGCCAAACTCTGAGACCATCATAATACAAATTTTGTAAATGCTAAGTGAAATATTTGTGGATGTAGTACAAATACATCCACAAGAAATTACTGATTCAAAGATCATCCAAAAGCCTATAGCAGCTTTACAGCTGAAATTGAAATTGTAAGTACAAAGAACAAATTTTGAATCATTGTAAATAACATTTTTATGACAGGATAATAGAAATTGAGAGGATATTGGGGGTCATCTGCAATGCAGGATTCAACTGCTTTGCTTCTTACAGATGGCTATCCACTCTCTGCTTAAATATGTTTAGTAAAGGAGAGCCTAAGTCAGTTTCACTGTTCCACAACTCTTGCCATCAAGATGTTTCTCCTAATATTTATCTGATACCTGCTTCCTTGAAAATTCTATCAGCTAGTTTTAGTCCTGCCCTCTGGAGCAACAGAGAACAAGTGCTCGATCTTCTGCACACCAGACTATAAGAATTTGCAGACAGCTGCCATGTCACCAGACTACACATGCCCAGCACTTTCAAGCTTTCCTCCAAACCCCTCACCATTCTAGTCTTCCTTTTTTGGACCTGCTCCAGTTTGTCAATGTGGCACTTAGAACTGGACACAGTACTCCAGATGTTGCCTAATCAGGATAGAATACAGCCAAGCTATATTGTCTTGCTATCTGGATCTGGGTAATCCTGAATTTGAGGAGCACCCCCTCTTTACCCTCATTCAAATTATTTATAAAAAATGTTGGCCCCATGGCAATCCACTTGAAACCTTCCTCCAGTCTAACACATTAATGAGAGCCATTAATAAGTATTTATTGGGTATGGTGGTTCAATCACACCTGGATTGAATTAACCATATTGTACCACTATCCAAATCTGGTGCTGTCACCACTTAGGTTCTGCAGTGTGGCAGAGCTACCACCATATCCAGAGCCTGGCAGTGGGAAGTGGGGGACACAGACTGGGACACATCCCTGCACCAACTTAAGGCTGCTGCAACAATCAAGCCCAGATCAGCCCCTATGCCAACCAGTGCCAGCTATTAGAATAGTTTGGGATACAGAAGATCCTCTAACCAACTGAGCTGGATGGATAGTTCCTGGACCAGCTCAGCTCCACCACTGTTCCCTGGTGGGCCTTACACCCACCTGTGTGTTTCCCAGACAGAAGGGAAGCTCTGTGCCAGTGATGCAGCTGTGGTGACAGCCAGTAATACACAAGGAGAGCTGACGGAAGCAATTCAAACACCACATAGCCCAGCATGTGGGGAAGAGTTGGCTTGAAGCCTTATGTCTACCTCACATTTTGCCACGAATCCAAGGAAAGACTTGTTGAATGCTTGCTGAAATCAAGACAGACTATGTCCACAGACCTCCCATGATCCCATGATAACTATTAAAAGGGGGAAATAATGTGTTGGTAAAATTTGAGTGGTGGAAGGTAGCTGAAGATCTTGGTCTTTATCTTATTGGGCAGTGATGGGTCTTCTCTGCTGAGGCATGGTTGTAGACAAAGCTGCCTGCAATACCAATTACAGCAAGCAAGAATTCATCAACAAGTTTAGTTTTATCATCATCATTTATTAAATTTGTATTTTTTTCTTGCCAAGACTGAAGTTGTAGCAGATTTGCATGAGTTCATGCTGCTACATTGAAGAATATTTCTTCTCTAGTAAAAGAATGTGGGGCTTTTGAATAACAGATAATATATTCTATGGAAAGAAAATGGAAAACATGGAGGCCTGAAGGCTTTTGTTCTCTATTCAGAAGCAATTTCAGAGTGACAGAAGATGGAAGACTTATGGCTTTGCATATATGGGGAAAAGTAGGCTTTCATGCCCAAGTGATAAAAGCTTTCAACTTCCTCAATTTGTTTATTTTCTAGACTGTTAACTTTTCTACTTCATGACCCATCATCTTCCAATTCCCTCCTTCCATATTTGACCACTGCTACCACTCCCCCTAATTTTCTCTTCTTCTTTGGAAGATGCTGGTTAGCCTAGAGTATCTGAGTTCCAGTTTGCTCCTGTCACTCCAAGTAAATTTCCCTCTGATTCCCCTCTTTCTCATCCATGTTGTTAAGGGCTTCTCTGTCCCCTGTATTTCTGATACTATTATTAATATTATTTAGCATTCTTTTAATCCTAACCCAATCATCACCCTGTAAAGTTGGTTTCTAACTAGGAAAGAATAACAACAGCATCAGCTCTACAGAGATTAAAAGTATATTTAATCCTTACCTCCTTTTGAATGCCAATGTCTTTTTCCAGAGAAAAATAACCTTTGTGTTTTGAAGATTTAAATTTTAAAAAATGTGGGAAAAGAATACGGGTGAATTTAAATCTCTTTCTAGTTTGGGGAGTATGCTGGGGTACCAGTATGGGCTTTGTATCCAAACCATTTTCTGGTCGTCCCTTGAAACTCTCCCTTTCTGCCCCCATGGCTGTTGAAGCTCTGGTGTTGGTTGGGCCATGCAAATTGATACCTAATGATCTCCAACATTGGAACTTTGTTGGAGAACAATCCTACGTATCCTGTTTCTCTGGGATGCCATCCCAGCTGCCATAGAATTGATCTCTAAAGTTTCTAAGCAGACTTATTAGGTGTTTTGTTGATTTAAGATTCTTTCTTTCTTTCTTTCTTTCTTTCTCTCTCTCTCTCTCTCTCTCTCTCTCTCTCTCTCTCTCTCACACACACACACACACACACACACACACACACAATGTCCATATATGAATCAAACTACATGTTTATATTCATTTTATGTGGTATATATTCTTGGAACCTCTGTATAGTGTTCCATGATTCCCTTCCTGTGTTGATTTTGATATTTCGATCTATATTTAGAATTTTTAGTTGATGGTTGCTGAACAATAAAGGGAGGCTGGTAGTGATCCTCATGTGGTTACTAATAAACGCTCACTGGCATTCAGATTGGCAAATAACTTTAGCACCTGTGAATGTAATCCACCTGTTCTTGATAAAATCTGCACTAATTGCTCGATTTCCAAATGCAACCCTTCTTGTCAACATAGTTTAACTGAATAATAAATCTATGGTTAAAGATACAATCCTAAACAGAATTACCAGGAATGAAATAGTGTTGACCCCAGTGTGAGCTACTCCAAAGTAAACATACTTAGGATTGGGTGATAAGTCTCAACCCCGCCCTCATTCTCTCTGTGTTTCGTCTTATAACTTCAAAACTTTGAATTGAATGAATTTTTTTAGGTCTTTCTACAGCCTTCTAAAATGTTTTCTCTTTCCCATATTCATGGTAATAAAATCCTGCACAAGATTAGAATAGAGTTCTCATGTTTGAATTAGGATTTTTAAAAGTGCTGTTTCAGAGAGAAACGGCTAGTATTTTACATCTTGTGTATGACTACTAAATACAGTGGTAATGTTTTCATCTCTTTGTTTTGTGGATTAAGATACACCAATGGCGGACGAGCATTCTTAGTAAATGGGACAAAAATAAAAGATTTTAATGCAGGTTGGACACGTATTTCTCCAAAAGCATGTTAGTGAGCTCAGAACATACTTGGTAAACATGGAATGCTGGCTGTTGGAGGAAGAAGCAAAACTAGGGGAAGGAGGAATGGAATGACTGGTACACTCAAAAGCACATCACACTGTAACACTTTGTTGCAGTGGCCCATTTGTTCCCTCTATTTCTGATGCTCAGGAGTTGGTGCCATTCTTTATGTAGCAACAACAGCACCACCTATTCATAAGTGGGAGATACCATCAGTCTTGTAAGGCTGCAAGGTTTGCAGAGCAACAAAAAATGTTTAGGATGAACAGAACTAAAAAGGGAGCAGGTACAGCCAAATGTGCCCTGAGCATGCTCAGTGACCATATTATGCCAGTTATCTGTTTTCTGTTTGAATGGGGCAAGCAGAAGGTGAGCATAATGGACTAACTTGAACAGTGAACAGGAGCATCCTACACTACAATGTTTTGCTGCAGGTTCCATTCACCATGACTAATAGCAGTTGGTAGACCAGTCCTCAGTGAATTTTTCCGCTTCCTCACCTTGTGGAAGAGAATTCCATAAACCCATTCTGTGTTGCAAGGGTGAATGTTTTCTTCTGTCAGCATGTTTCCCACAGAGCATCTTCTGTATGAAACATGTCTTATCTTAATCCTGTTAAACATTTGGGCAGCAGCTTTATGTGATGTCAAATGCACACCCACTCATGTGTTGTGATGTGGCAGGAGTTTAATTAAAATATCCATGTCTCTGGCGGTGCTGCCCATAAGAAATGTACAATCTGAACACTTACCTTTTGTGTGTGTCTATCAGGGGCTTAGTGTTGTTGCTGTTGTTACAATGCTGGTCCTTTGGGCAGAACAGGAGAGCCTATAAGGTGTTTCCATTGCCTAAATACAGTGGTACCTCTGGTTATGAACTTAATTCATTCTGGAAGTCCGTTCTTAAGTTGAAACCGTTCTTATCCTGAGGCGTGCTTTTGCCAATGGTGCCTCCCACTGCACACGTGCCTCCCGCTCACATCCCAGGGCAAAGTTCACAGCTGGGAGCAACTACTTCCAGGTTAGTGGAGCTCGTTACCCAAAGCGTGCGTAACCAGAAGTGTTCATAACCAGAGATACCACTGTAGTTACCATTTGTAACTGAGATTTTTGAGGCAGGGGTATACATACAGTATCTCCTGTCAGGAGGCTATTTAGTTTCAGTTTCATAGCTTGTTTGTAACTCTTCCATGACTTCACAACTTTAAATGCTCCCAGTGGTATCCAATATAGAATTTTCTGCTATAATAAGCTTACTCTTGAGGTGTGTGTTGTTCTCTTCAGAAAGGAGATGTGGAAAGCATTTCCATCTTCCCAGGAGTTAGTCATTATTGCCGCCGTGTTTTATGGTCCTTCACATTTGATCATGGTAGGCTTTAGTCAGACATAACCTCATAAGCTGAGTTTAGATATAATGGCTTGCAGTTTGGTAGAAATATTTTCCCAGAAAGGCTAGAGCCCTAACATCTAGAATTTGAGAAAAGAAGCACTGGCGGTTATCTTAGAGGAGCACCATAACATATGGGGCAGAGGGAAAGAGACCAGGAGAAGAGAAATTCTCTCCCAGAAATGGGGAACCTGTGGTCCTCTGTATGTTCATAAGAACATCCATATTGGATCAGATCAAAGGTACATCTATCCTAGCATCCTGTTTTCACAGAGGACAAATGAATGCTTATGGGAAGCCCACATGCAGCAACCAATGGGAGAGTCTCTAATACTACACATTAAAACTGCACATCGTAATTCTTCTCTATTTATGGGGCCATTTTACAAACACTTTATTTTTCTGTGTGAATGAACACATGGGGAATGTAGCACAGGAACAATCACATCACCACCATTATGCAGGCCTTTTTCTCACTGATGCTAAAACAGAATGGTCATTGCAGAGGAAAAAGAAAATCATAATGCAGTATTTCTAACTCTTCAAAACAATATGTATTTGCATAATACCATCTTTTAAAAAACAGTGCAAAGCTATGATATGTCTCTTTAAAGATCCATTCACTAAGACTTGTCTGTTCAGCAATGAGATGTATTTGTGTGGGGTACTTTAGACTGCCAAATTTGAGTGTAGGAAACTGACATTCAAGCCTCTGTTCAGCTTCAAAATACCTGATTGGTGGTTACTGGGGAATTAATTTCCCCATCTCCAGTATACAATTGTGAGGCTAAATGCTTCTCAGAATTCCTTCAGTGAAGAGTTGGATGCAAATGTAACAGTTAAATAATAATAATAAAAAAATTGCTCTATGGAACTCACCTCTACAGGATATGGAAGCATATTTTTGAATCTTTATTGCCCTTATCTGTTGAAGCTGTCTGAATGTCTCAAAGTCAAACTAGAATACAGAGATGTAATAATGATTCTGCCTTTCTAATTTATTTTGCATACATCAGCTCTTTTAGCCTCTGCAGTTAGTTCCATTTCCCTCATTTTCCTGGTGAAAATCGCCCTCCTAAAAATTCTGTTTATCCCCATTACTTAAAACATAACATGTTCAAATATGATTTTCCTAACAGTTCAAACAGTAGGAAATCCAAGTAAGGGAAACATAATCACACAGGTACACCCCACTGAGCACCTGGTAGCATTTGGATAATTTTTTTAAAAGTTGGAGATGCTTTCATGCATAACTGTAATCATGCTTAGTTTGGTCCAAATTCTCACTTTCCACTAAACAAAATGTTATTTCATTTTTTAGCATTTCTTGGTATATGAACCTAGAAATGAAAACTGAACACTAATGAAATCTTAATTTCTAGCTGTCCAATTCATTGAAGGGGTAGTTTAACATCAAATAAACAATACTAAAATAGCAGCAGTATATGTCAAAACATATAATACCAAGTCATATTAAAATTACTCTTCCAAGTTAACCTTCGATATTAAATATGCAAAGCAAATAGAAGGTCTTTCTATACTTATGGAAAATGCTCTGGTTCAGAGTTTGGCAAGTCTCCAGTGGAAGTGAATTCCACAGCTGCGTCGTTGTAACAGAAAACAAGACTGATTTACATTTTTGTTTTAAAAATCTTCAGGGTTTTAATAAAAAAAAATTGTAGCCAAAATAAATTTCAGTGTTTGGGAAAGCCCCTCTTCCCTTAATTTGAACTGATCTTTTAAAAATTATAAATAGACAAAAATATGTACTTATTCCCAAGGCATGAAGAAAAAAACACACCACTTCAGGCTTTAATGACTACTCAAGAGCTCATTAAAAGCTTAGCCAAAAGGAGAGTATCCCTCTCTCTCTTTGTTGTTGTTGTAAAAGAGCAATTTGAAAATACGGCTTTTGACACCACCTATGACTTTTATTACCATTCCAAATTATATGCAGTCCAAGTAAAAAGCAGTTTAAAATGCCACACGTTGTAAGAAATTACAGCTACTGCCAACTTCATATTTAATTTTTCTTTAGCAACTGGTATTTTTATAGCATGTTCCTTTAAATTAGCATTGAGTTTTAACAAACAAATTAAACATTGGATGTATCTGAAAGAGCATTCAAATAAGCCCTAAAATTCTTTGCTAAATTTTAATTGACGGTCTTATTCCAACCATCAAATGTCACAATAATGTTAAATGAGAACAGTTGTCTTTTTCTTTTCAGAGAATCATAGAATTGTAGAGTTGGAAGGGTCCCCAAAGGCCATCTTGTCCAACCCCCTGCAATGCAGGAATCTCAACTAAAGTATCCATGACAGATGGCCATCCAACCTCTGCTTAAAAGCATCCAGGGAAGGAGAGTCCATCACCTCCTCTTTTTAGTGATCTGGTTGCCCACCCTGGTGCCTTTCTGGCTGAAGCATGGGATAATAAATAAATAATGAATGAATGAATGAATAAAACTGATATGATTACTAGCCAGATAGCATTAATACAGATTTACATATATTGCATATCTAAACAATGTATGAGCAACTGCAGTGTACATATATTCTTGCAATAACTGAGTTCAGAAATGATTCTGAACTACGTTTCTAGCTCTAATCTGCAACACACAATCTAATCTGCAACACAGCAACACTCGGGCGGCTGCCGAGACCACATAACACTGGTCTTGAAAGACCTACATTGGCTCCCAGTACGTTTCCGAGCACAATTCAAAGTGCTGGTGTTGACCTTTAAAGCCCTAAACGGCCTCGGCCCAGTATACCTGAAGGAGCGTCTCCACCCCCATCATTCTGCCCGGACGCTGCGGTCCAGCACCGAGGGCCTTCTGGCAGTTCCCTCATTGCGAGAAGCAAAGCTACAGGGAACCAGGCAGACGGCCTTCTCGGTAGTGGTGCCCGCCCTGTGGAACGCCCTCCCATCAGATGTCAAAGCGATAAACAGCTACCTGACATTCAGAAGACATCTTAAGGCAGCCCTGTTCAGGGAAGTTTTTAATGTGTGATATTTTAATGTATTTTTGGTTTCTATGGAAGCCGCCCAGAGTGGCTGGGGAAACCCAGCCAGATGGGCGGGGTACAAATAAATTATTATTATTATTATTATTATTATTATTATTATTATTATTATTATTATTTATTATTTATTATAACACCTCACCCAACAAGAAGGAACACTACTGTCAAAGGTCTCCATGTCTGATGAAGAACTGGAACTTGCAACTTTGGTTTTGCTGAAGGCTTTTGTTTTCAGATTAGAGTGGTACACAAGGCAAGTCACAGGTTGCAAGGATCAGCTGTGATATGAGAGATCAAAGGCACCAATAAGCAACAGCTTCCTTTCAAAGGGTGGGGTGGCCACAACATTAAGTGTGGCTGGCGGCTAGAGTTCTAAGATAGTGCAGGCAAGCAGGCACTCCTGTGAGCTGGCAGTGGCTAGGTTAGGTTTGTGCATACTGATATCTCCATGTCCTAGGAGATGGATGTTGGGTGAGTGCTGGCTTGGCATCATATTTTCCGTTGGCTGCCACCCCTGAAGGGCAAGCTGGAACCCTCACCAACACCTCCTGGTCCCCTAGATCTAATTTCCCAAGCTCCCTCTACTTCTCATTGGAGCCTGACCACCTTCTTCCATGAAACCTCCACAGGACACAGGACATCACAGACAAGACTTAATGTCTGAAAAACATATCTCCTCTCTTGCAGGTTCATAGGGTCCAATTTGAATCCTCCTAGGTGAGGGGCAAACCTGCCCTCTCCAGACTGGCTGTCAGAGCAAGACAGACCTCTCAACCCCATTGCAGACTCCCCATAGAGTTCCTTGATGCTGTTTCAAGGTGCCTACTTGGTGTTGTTGCTTCTTATTGTCTCTTTCTGTGGTGCTCTGGAGCATGACAGACATGAGAAACAGATGCAGGATAAAAGCAGCCTACCCTGGTGCCTTATGCTAAGGATTTATGGCCCTGTTGTTACTGTTATGTTCCATGACCTGGCCTCTGATGAGAAGTGGCCCCTGCCCTCCAGGAACCACAGGAATAGAAATTCATGGTAAGAATTTCCATTTCCCCCCAGAGTTTTCTGGAGGGCAGTCCTGGTATGGGATGTAAAACAGTTGTAGTATGTATGGGTAGAAGAGGACTAGGGTCATGGACTGACTACCCGCTGAAGTACTTTTCTCCCAAAGACTGTGTTGAGTGAGGCCCATGAATCTATCTTATAGTGTTTGGCAAATGTGTGCATGGAGGCCCATGTGAAGGCCCTGCAAATGTCCAGAATGGGGAAGCTTCTTTTAAATGTGGAAGATGTGGCTGCTCCCCTAAGAAAGTGAGCTGTCAGTCCCCCTGTGGGAATTCTGCTTAATCTGAGTCATGGATCAGTCTCAAGTGTATGCCTATAGTCGCCCCATAATCAGTGTTATCATTCTTGATGCCATTATTTGGCATTTCTGAGGAGGTCAAAAGTACACAATAAGTCCTTCTGCTATTATTGCAAGATCTGCCTATTATTTCATGTAAACTCATTTACTTTTAGTAGGAGAAAAATCAGTTATCTGTGAGATATACTCTCAATGCCAACCCATTAGTATTTTATGGTGGTCTGGTTTTCTGTGAGATTAGTGCAAACATTATCTGTATTACTAATGAAAATCATTTCTATTTTCTATTACCGCTAATCGAGTCAATAACCAGCTTTTATTTCATGTAGAAGAAAACAATTTGTTCCAAGAACTACAACTCCCAAAATGACTTGCAGAGATAATGAACTCTTTATAACAGAGGGGTGACCACTTAGCTATCAAGTAAATACTGTATTTGATGTATGATGAAGACAAAGATCAAATATTTAGGCAATCAGTGGCCCTGTAAATCCTTGCTGTGAGGCCTATTGGCTCTCATCCACTCATTCTACTTCAGCTGGACTAATGGAGTGGCTGTAATCAAAGCTATTAATGGCACAGTACAATATCTGCAGGGTTACAGATTGCTTTAAAATGTACGATACTCCATATTCATTACAAGAGCAAAATACAAAAGTGCTCATTCTTTTCCTAGCTATCAGCGTGCCTTTAAATTCAAGCCACTATTCTGTGGACAGAACAGGATTTGAAATTCCCCAGCAGTTATTTTTAAGCACTGCTTTGTTATGGAAATGCATTAAACGAAAGTCATTGTCCCACGTTTGATTTTGACATAAATAATTCTAAGAATGGACAAAGGTCGGTTCCAGCTGGGTGATAGTATGCAGCTACAGGAAGATAAAAATCCTGTAAAAGTACATAAGTTCAAGGTCTTCTATGCATGCCCAGCTCACTGCACCCCACCACCAGATCCTGGCTGTTATATAGTATATCCTTCTCTCCCCCCCCCCACTTTAAAATAGTATCTGATGCATATAGGAAAGGTATAGATAGTTGTTGTATTGTGAAGTGCATGAGTGGTTCAGGTTTCACTGCTGGTTGCCGGAATGTAAAAATATTCGGGGGTGGGGTGGGGTGGGAGAAAGGAAATGGGTTTAGGCCCTTTTGGTCATGCAGTTCTCATCAATATGGGGTTTTGTTCAGCTCTTATATGAAACCAGTTCCCAAAAGTTAAATTTAATGTGCAAATATAAACTAGATATTGGGTGTTTGACTCCATAATTCCCCAGTTCTAAGTTAATCAGTGGTGTTTCTGTATATTACAATTTCCCTTTATGGGTGTATAGGAATATAGGAACACATCTATGTTAATGTACTGGATAACAATTGCTCATATTTGTCTCATAAGCCTATATTGTACATCTGGGAAACAAAGAGTAACAGTGATTAAACACAGTCTTTTCTATGGTGGTTCTGAAACTATGGAACTGTTTTGCTGAAGATCACTGTGACTTCATTAGGCACTAAGCAAAGTGCATACTATATCATGCATGCTTTATTTGAATGTTATTTTGTTAGGACTTTAAAACAATGGAAAAGCTGAGTATAGATTCCTTTTGTGGAAGAAGATTTTCTGGCCTTCAGTTCTCTATTTAACCCATACTTAAATTAAACTATGGTTTAAATGTGGGGTGCAGTGTTGGTACATTCTGCTGAAATGACAAGAACTTTGCTTCTCCCCTGACAAAAAAACCCAGCCATGTTTTTGCTTAACATTACATCCGAATTATGCTCTAATTGTTGTTTGAGGACTAGTCACTTGGTCTAAGATAGCTTCCTGCGTATTGGTGGCAAAAAGGGCATAGTGCTCTGTGCCTTCCTAAGGAATGGTTTGTTAACTTAAGGGAAATTTCAGAGCCAATAGAATTGGCTAAATTTATATATATCAGAGAGGGAATAAACAAACGGGAAGATTCTCTAGAAAGACATTTGCAGCTGTTGCGCTTATAAAGAATAGATACAACATGGAAACTTTCAATGATCTAAAAATAGAAACTTTCAATGATGCCCCCAGCCTTAGTCTGTTAGACTGGCCAAAGGTGAAAGTGAGGCCAGCATCTTACATTTGGAGGCAGCTGTGGTGACAGTTGCAGAGATAGGAAAGGGCATCAGAGGAGGGAGAGAAGGAAAGAGGGACAGAGGCCAGGGTTGCCTGCCACACCCCTGACCATCATTCAAAGCACCCCAGGGTGCCACGGTACACTGGTTGAAAGCTACTGATCTAAATTAATTTTGATTAGAGATAGAAAAGGATGGATAGAGAGAGATCCCATTCCTACAGTGTGAGGCTATGTTTAAAATAATCTTAAAATATATTCTACATTGGTATACACCCATATTTAGAAAGCTGTAGTTTAACTAAACAAAAGGCACTGGTTATATATATAAACCTGCATATATATATATATATATATATCCTCTAGAAAGAGCCTTTAGCTTAGCGAAAGCTGAGTACAGCAAATAAAAAGTAAATGTATTCAGGTCACATCTTTCATTCACATATTTTACTTGTATAGTGCCCTCAGAAAGGCCAGATGGCTGAAATGTTGGCAGGCTCTTGCACCTGAAATTATAATAAAATACTGTGCTATTATCTGAAATATGTGAGTTGAATGTTTTTTTTTTTAACCTGCTGTTGTGTTCACTGGCTAGACAGCTTTTGTATATTACTTAAGCAATAAGACATGGTAGGGTGTACGTTACTGAAGCTTAGTTCAACTTGTTTACTGTGTCACGTTGCCAAGGAACAAATAATTTCAGCCACTGAAATGATGCACTAACAGCAATGCAGTGCTTCACTATTAAATATCTTAATGCTATTAAAACATAGTCAGAAAACGGAATTGCTAATTTGTCAAGTTGATGATGCTGTGCCTGTACATTACAAGAAAATTATTATATAAACGTGACATATCAGAATTCATTAGGAGGCAAATAAAAGGCAACTAACACAGAAAACTGGTGCAAAAATTAAAATAATGATAGCTGCTACTAGCAACTCTATATTTCCTGTATTATTAGTAGTCTTACTTCTACATAATTGCAGTACAAACCCCTGCATCTACAGAGGCTTACTTATAGGACACTTAAAGCTATGCAACTGCTGTTTTTCTTTTCTTTTTTAAATTAAAAATGCAACTATTCATGTTTGTCAATTCTCTATGGGTTTATCCACAACTGCTTAGGTAGTATCTGTGACCCAGAACTCACATGGGATGGATAACTGCTCTGATTCTTCTCTTCAGATGCAACAAAAGAGGGTCTCTGGTGACCCTGAGTACAAGAAGCAGAAAAGCACCCTAAAAGCAGAAGAGCATAAATATATTTACATTTACATTCTTAAACTATAAATGGATTGATTCATTGCTGTGTTTTCATCGTACAAAAATACATTTAAAATCTAATGACAACTACTTAAAATACAATCTAACAGTATACAGGTTCAGCTCTGTGTAACAATTCACACCGTTTGTATGATCAACATATTAATTTAGTGTTGTAGAACCCTTTTCAGCCCACTGCTGCATGCAAGTGGGGGGGGGGGAGTGTGCAGGGAAAAATTGGCCACCCCACTCTTGTGTTCATGTGTACACACACAAACACAAACACACACACACACACACACACACACACACACACACACCCTATACGCACAATTCAAGGAGGTAGGATTTGAACCCGTGGCCATAGCTTACATTTTCCCCACATCCTATTTTTCTTTTCTCATCTACAGCATAAACCTACTTTGTTTATGCTTCTCTGTTGTTGAGGGCATGCCTTTTTTGTGATTTACCCCTTACTAGTATCATCTGCCTAAGATGGTGGTAGTGATGTGAATAACTTTGTCCTCACCTCATAACTTCCTTTATACTAGAGTCAAGCTAACATTGTATTCCGCATTTGTTTTATTACCTGGGTTACACCATAACCAGCAATTTGTCCGTCAGTGCTGAACTGGACAAACATATGGGCAAGACAGCTTTGGCAATGGCTCGTGGATCCAAAAGGGTATGGGAGAATGTGATACTAACAAACCAGTACTAAGATTAAGGTCTGCCAGGCTTGTGTGTTGAGCATGCTGCTTCATGGAAGTGAGTCATGGGCAAATTACAGCCAGGGGCAATGCCTTCCACATGCAGTGTGTCAGGAATATTTTGGGCATCACGTGGCAGGACAGAGTCTCATACAAAGATGTGCTCTCCCACAGCAGTGGCCAAGAATGACCATTGGGATGAGCACAGAAAGAAGAAACAGCATGGTGTATCTGCGGCAGCACAACTGGACGCCTTCATTTGCCCCAGCAGCAACAGAACACATCTCTCCCATATCAATCTATACAGCTGCAGCAGACTCTGCAACTGTTTGACTTCACCCCCTCAAAGCACACTCTTCTATTGTCTCCCAAGACAACTACTACAATGTGAAAAAATAAAAACACACCTACATTTTGCATGTGCTTTAGAGGATCCATTCAAAACTTCATATAGTGCTGAACACTAGAAGACAGTACACAAAAAAATAAATCAAAATCCAAAACTCCAAGATTCTGAGCAAAGGAACTGTGCAATCCCAGTGCCTCTCTGGCCAAGCCTGGGCTGCAGCAGAAGCACAGGGCCAAACTAGTTGCGATGTGGGTGAACATGATCAGAATTAAGAGCAGGGGGAGGTCAGGGATGTGGCAGTTCATCAAATGCTATTGTTCATCCTCTTAACAGAAAAATACCGGTAACAGAAAATCATTGCATTAGCTTTCATATGACAGAAGTAACAACAAACATAGCTGAATGTGGTGTACTAGTTAGGTCAATTCAGTGTTCAGAATGAACACCACTTATGGTACATTTGGTTACTTCTGCATCTTCCCGAAGCCTTGTGTCCCTAAGCGCTTCATATTTTTTAGTTGTATTTCTACTTCTTTCACAGATTCAGCACTTACTGTGACCTTTGCAAGCAAGTATTAGTCAATTAAATCCTGTGATACCCCTAGGCACAAAGTAAATATTCTCATTACACAGACTGGGAATTTGCCTTAGTGAGGATAAGCAGTTTCCCAGGATTCATATTTCAAATGGAACTTGTAATCTATGTCTCTCGCTTGTTTCCACCGACCTACACTTACACAACTGTCCATTAAATGGACTTTGCCTGGAGGTAGTTGAGAGTCTGCATATACAAAATGGGCATATGATTTTGGTTATTTGGACATCTTGGTATCTGTGCCTTTTAAATTATATGTTCGATATGATTGCAGTTACAGGCTGAATTCACAGGTCTTCACAGTGGGCATTAATAAATGTGATGACATCACAAGTCAAAGTTAAATCGGATTTGACAATGTACTCCCCCCCCCACACCCACTAATAGTGCCCCTGTGCCAATGTGATTTTCCAAAACTGGAATCACTCAGAAACAGGGGAGTATTAACATACCCAGAGTAACCACCTAAGATTTAAGGAAGAACAAAAATCATTTAAATCACTGAGCTATCCATGCTGATACACACAAGACACATTTTTGTGGCATATTACTCAAACCTTATATTGACTTTCAAGAACATCTGCAATTCCTGCTGAAATAAGAAACAGAAGTCAGTTAGCACTTAACTAACATCTTCATGTGACCTTTGTGCAAATGCATGCCCAATGGTAGCCCAATCACCAGCAGCAAAGACAGCAAGTCTGACTGGCTGCCAATCCTAATCTTCAATAGCCCAATTGTATTCTAAATCGCAAGATCATGCTGAAGATTCATAGACTAAAATAAATTAATGTGTGCTTTTCCACAATACATAGTCTTATTCTTTGGGCTTTGCCATTCCAGCTTCACAGTCAAAATGTGTAATGCTTTACAGTATAAACTATTATTTTACAAAACAGCTTGCACAGTAATTTGTCATGGTACTTAGTGTTGCTTTGCAGAGCAATCCTGTGCATTTTTTCTTGGAAGTAAGACTATTTTGGTTTAGTAGAGCTTATTTCCAGGTAAATGTGCATAGGATTGCAGCCCCTGTGCATTTTGTAGAACAATTATATTTTTCACTGCATTGTTAAGAACCCCTAAATATTGAATTATATTCCACTATTTTTTTCTAGAACAAAAATAAACATTGCCCTTTTTTCTTTCTTCCTACCTTCTTTTGGTGAGGTGCTGATATTGCAAAACTTTGTTTGCCCAAGATAGTTACTTACCTTTTGATCAAAAGGTAATTTATAGTTTGAGGAAGCTTAAAGAGTAATGATCCTTATTTCAATATTTTTATTTGCCATATAGTTCTAGCACCACACAGTTGTCCAAATTGTTAATAAAGTAGCACCAGTTATTATTAACAATGAGGATTTAATAATCACTAAGAGAGCATCTGAAAAATTGTTGTTAAAGGGAAAGCAAAGTTGAGGTAGAAAAAGGCAATAATAAATATCACAAGCCTCAAAACATCAATACATTTTTCAAACAAAAGTGCACACTGGATGCCTGGGTCCATGCCCATCTCTGTCTTCTGTCAATCACACACATCCTTTTATTAGTCTAAGATAGAAAATAAACAAGAAGACTGACAGTTTTGTGTCCTTTGGCATTTTTGTGTCACCACCACAAGAGGAAGAGGGTATTATGTCATCAGTCAAGTCTGTCAGGTCTGGTTTAGGCTGCTGTTTATCTTTAAAGATTGTTTTCCTTAATTTTCCCCCAAAAAACGGATCCTCACATCTATTATGGATTGTATGTTGTTGATACTCCAGGAATCAATTCCCCCCCATAAACTGGAAATATTCACTAGGAACTATTTGTTTTCTTTCTATTAGTGGCCATAAATACATTTATTAATATAGCTACAGTCTTGGTGGAAAACATTTTAGAAGCAGTAGCTACAGTCTTTTTCAGCATAGGTAACTAGCATGGAAATTTCTGGAGATTCATTTTGAGCAAAGGTCAGATAACTTTTGGGGCCCAAGGGCACATTTGCAAACTGCAGAAACTGTCATGGGCACTGCACATACACATGCAAGCGCACTCCACAGCCTTTTCTCGTACCACCCTATGCTTCCTCAGTCAGACCATACCTGGAATACTGTATCCATTTCTGGGCACCACAATTTAAGAAGGATGTTGACAACCTGGAATGTCTGCAGAGGAGGGAAACCAAGATGATGCAGCTTTCTTCATTGAATAGAAATGATGGGTGTAACCCTGCAACCAGCTAGCAACAAGCTTAAGTAAAGTGAAGGGAAAGAGACTTAAGTACCTGCAAAATTAGCATTTATTTTTGTTTTATGATATCTGGGCAACCCAATTAGGAGGCACAACTACTGTAATAACAGCAAATAATAAATTAGAACTAGTGTGTCAGAAATTGTTGTTGTTTTTGTAGCAGACCTTACTTTTAAGAATCTCATTATATATTATGTCCATTCATATTAGCTTGCTTCTTTTCATTGTTGATAACAGAGAAATGCTAACAGCCTGAGGTAGTAAAAGCTTTTCAGCTGCATGGTCATTGTTGCAGTCTCTTTTTTATGTGGCTTCTACAGCTGCTAAACTTATTCCTCCGGGGCTAATCAACAACAATTCCCTTTTTATATTGCTCTATTTAGCACTGTTTCATATTAGGGGGGTGGGTGCTTATGTCTTTGATTACCCAATTCATTCATGAAATCGTCTATCTCAGCACAGAAGTGGAAATGATCAAGATTGATCACATGAATAAATTGAACTGTGTGAATCCAAAATGTGTTGAGAGCACTAAAATAATTTATTTTCTATATGCTCTCTCATGCTATGTATCTTGGCTGCAATTTTATTAGTAGAACTGTCTGAGAGATTGATTCAGTTGCCTCCCCTCCCCAATAGAATGGAAGGAAAGATTGCAAGGCTTTGTATATAGCTGGGGAAATACTACTTACAACATCTCCAGAGTGGAGAATTTATTAACATTTTGTGCAGTTCTGCAACTCTAGTACTTCCAAATATTCATTTAATATTTTCTCTTATTTTCTCTTAATTTCTTTCCTTACCAAAACAGAAATGTATCATTTTGAATTTGATATTTTTAAGAGATTCTCTATAAAAAGACCTCTTCCCTGTCCCATTTCATTTTTCTGATGACTTGTCTTCTTCCAGTAATCTGTATTTGCATGGGGAATTCTTGAGGAAGTGATTTATGCATTTGATTAAAACAATATTTAGTGTGTAGGAGGAGTAATGTGTGCATCAGGTTCCCAGTGGTTTATATGCAAGGCAGAACTTACTGTGAGGTGGGCAATGCCCTGCTACCCTGGGAGAACACATGCGGCAGCAGTCCCTCTTTGACAGTGGTAGATGGCCAACAACTGCATTCTGAGGGTGGGACTGCAGTCCTGGCAGGTTTTGTGGCACTACAGTTGACAGGTGTCGGGAAATCTCAGAAGCATCACCATTTATACAGGTGTGTTGCAAATATGAAAATGTGAAACTCCTACCACTGGAGGAGCTGCTTGATATTATTGATTCACATAAGATGGTGTACACTTCATGTATAGACAACACAGATACAGTAGTACACTCCCCACTTCCCTAAGTGAAGAAAACATCCAAGGGTAGGGCTAATTAAACTTCAGTTCATTTCAATGAGAGCCCTGAAGACTGAAAACACAGTTGTAACATTTGCTTTATTTTCAAATATACAAGTAGATCATGTGTGGATGTAAACAGCAGACACTTCTACCAGGCAGCAAGCAAATTCCCTGAAGATTTGCACATACAATCTACTAGCCAGCTCACATTTTGCTCCCTGACTGTACCCCCCTTCACATATTACTTGTGTGAAAGGGGAAAGCACACTATTCCCTACCCCATACTCCCAAGGACATGTGGCTTCCCCTGGTACTACCCTCAATATCCATGCATTGGTGAGATTGTCTGACTCAAAGAAACCTATGCAAGTATTTATTATTTTAGTGTGAGTGTGTGTGCTTAATATTTATATCCTGCCCCTCATCACACCTGAGTCACAAGGCTGGGTCACAACAATTTTTTAAAAAAATATGCAGTAAAAGCAACTCAGCCTACGCTTTCAAGAAGAACCATCCTCCATCTATTCAGTATGTCAGTGGAAATAACCATGTACTTCAGTGCACATTCAGCTGTCTCTGCTTGTCCTATCTTCCTGCTCCTACTCATCTGCCACACTTATCTTCTCCTCGAATGTGGTTCAGAAAATTCAAAGAAATGTGCAATCTAATCTATAACTATGTTCCTAATGGCATATAACCTCTAGTACTCATAGACATGAGGAAATATATTTTAATAATCTTCAAGCATGGGTTTATAATTTAGGCTGAACTTTTTTCTTATGGTAGTGAGCCTATAAATGTGGCAGGGACTCCTTATGGCCTCTGGATCCTGGAAAAGCGTATCCCTACCATCACCACCACCACCCAATTCCTGAGGCCTAAAAACACTAAAGAGTGGTCTCAAGGGCTCAAAAAACTATTCTCTAGCAATTTGTTTCTATCAGTTCACCATTCTGGGTGATTAACAAGTAGGTTGGCAATAATACACACTAATAAATAAGGAAAAGCAATATTGTTGTTGTTTCAAGATATATGATGTTATCTTGTACCAATGCTTGAGCCGAGCATACAGTCCCATGATCTGCTTTCAGGGAAAAACAATTGAATATAGTGGAGCCGGAGTGCAAAACTAGCTAAACTATAGGTTTGGGTTGTGTGTTTTTAAACTGAACTGATTTGGGAAAACAAACTCCCAGACACATAAAAATTCTAGACAATACAAGTGAGATGAACGCCAGCCGTTGCTGTTGTGTATCACTCAATGCAAAGTATGTGGTGATTTGTTCTGTGGTAATAATCCATTCAGGTTACCTACAAAGAAGACTATTTTGCAGAATTGTAGCATTTGATTTCTTCTTGTTTTGTATTTTGATTTTAAAGCAATATTTCATTTGTCTTGTCCGATATTTGCCAAACTGAGCATTTGTAAAACTCTGTGATATAAATGGTGTGAAATTGCTTTTTAAAAAACTCTACACCTAACATATTTCTACAACTTCACATTAAACCTGCTACATTGAAGATGGTATTACAATGCTCATTTATGAAATATTTTGAATATATGTTTTATTTTTTGCTTTACAGCTTTGAGGGACAATAGGATTGAGCTGCTTCGAGCTTCGTGGCATGAACTAACCATCAGAGTCACTGATGTGTCACTGTCAGATGAAGGGCAATACACCTGTTCTTTATTTACTATGCCTGTCAAGACTTCCAAGGCTTTCCTCACCGTTTTGGGTAAGCATAACAGATTGAGAATACCAAAGAGAAAACTGTTGACAAGATAACTTATATAGCTTCTTATGAACTTTAGAGGATTCTGCAGAATATGGCTGCATTCAAATGTTGTGCTGAACCATGGTATATTGCCGGTTTCCCCTCAAGCACACATTTACCCACTTTCAGACATGGTTGTAAGGAGGAGTTTGGAAGCTAACCACAGCAAGTCATCTGAATAAAAAACTGTGGTTTATTTTAACTAAATTTAGTGAGAACAAGCTAACTTGATAAACTATGCCTTGAGTTAACTTGCTTCTACTTATCATACTTAGTTTGTCCAAGTTCAGGTGATATGGCTCCCAAACTCTTCTTTGCAGCTGCACTAGGTGGAAAAGTGAAGTACACTATCTTGGAGATAGGCTAGGCTCATTCTCGTAATGCTAAACTATATTTTACTGTTACGTCTGAACCAGCCTTGTATATTGAGTAGACACAGTGGCTATAATTGCTTTATACTGAGATTATCTGTAGTGAAAATTATATTTTGACTACTGTATGCTTCTGGGCAGTGTGCAAATGGCAAATCTCCTAAACTTAGTGAATCTCCTAAACTGGTGTAGCCAATGTGGTATCCTCCTGATGCTGTAGACTTAAACTCCCATCATTCCTCATAATTGGCCAAGCTTTCTGGGGCTGGTGGAAGCTGTACTCCAAAACATCTAGACTAACACTGTTGGATAACAAATGGAATAGCATTAGAAACCCATTTATCTTTTCATTTGGAAGATAGGTAGGGACCATAGCCTAATAAAAGAACACAAGCTCTGCATGCAAAGATTCTAAGTTCAGTCCCTAATGCCTTTAGTTAAAAGGATCAGGTAATATGAAGATGGGGACGCGGGTGGCACTGTGGGTTAAACCACAGAGCCTAGGACTTGCCGATCCGAAGGTCAGGGTGACCTTGCTCCCGTTGCTCGGTCCCTGCTCCTGCCAACCTATCAGTTCGAAAGCACGTCAAAGTGCAAGTAGATAAATAGGTACCGCTCCGGCGGGAAGGTAAACGGCGTTTCCGTGCACTGCTCTGGTTTGCCAGAAGTGGATTAATCATGCTGGCCACGTGACCCGGAAGCTGTACGTCAGCTCCCTCGGCCAATAAAGCGAGATGAGACCACAACCCCAGAGTTGGCCACGACTGGACCTAATGGTCAGGGGTCCCTTTACCTTTTCATATGAAGATACAGCATGATTCGATGATGAAATGAAAGATTCTCAATAATTGCTGAAAGTCAAGAGTGTACCATGTTAGGCTAAACGGACAAATAGTCTGACGTGGTATAAGGGTGTGTCCTAAGTTAATGCACATTGCACAGAAGCATGAAAAGAAATGCAAGTGACTCATGCATTCATCTTTTACTGCCTTTCAGAATATGTAAAACTGCAGTTTTGTTGCAGTATCTTGTAATCTGGGTTGATACAGAAACCATAGTACACTGTACAGTCCAAGGACCAAGGAGTTTGTTTATTTATTTATTTGTTGTATGTGTTCCTTTTCTCACAATAATACTATATAGTGCACAGGGAAAGAAATCAACATGTCTAATGAAAAGGCACTAAGACCATCTATTTTATTCCTTGCTCCCTTTCTATTTTAACGGAAGTGCACATTTCCACAGGGATGGCCAGCTTCTTTAACTTCTAAATATTCCACCTTTTTTAACACATAAAGAAAATCTATAAAGCAAAAGACTTGGGAAGTGACCCAGAAAATAGTTGAGGCATCAAGATTCATAAGAATCTATGAATGTTTGTGTCCACACACACACACACACACACACACACACACCCTTCTATATGCTACTAATAAATTATAAAAAATTGGCACGCTAATCCAGCAAGGCAATTCTGCCTATGATATAAGATGTTTGTCAGTGAACTATCTTCTGGATGCAACACTATGTGCTTGAAAGCAAGCTGTGTGTGTGTTAATCCTGCACTGCATGTATACCATTGGACTGATGGCATCTATGGAGAATGAGGACGATAATTGCAGGTACCTCCCCACCTCCAATATACTAGCACTGTCAGAGTTGCCAGTGCTGACCATCTGCTCAGGGACAGGGGGAGAACTTTGCATATAGCAATTTATATATAGGCTGCTGTTGTGCATGGGGGTTGCTGGATCTAGGAGTTGCCCCCTGAGTTTGACATGTTCTTCTTACCTTTTCTTACTCGTCCCTTTTTCAGTTTTTTCTCTGCTTTTGACTCTTTGTATATAGTAAGGTGAGAGTTGAATTTAATAAGGCTCATGTAAAATGTTCTGTGTGCCAGTAATATTAAACTTAATCCAGCCAGGGAATTGCTTTTGTGCCTAGGATATGAAATATGTGCCTCTGCTAGTTCCACTGAGACTATTTTACCTGTTTGACATTAAAGGGGAGGGGGAACCAACTCAGAACAGAGTATTCCAAGACAAACGCAGGTCAGTTTTCAATCTAAAGAAGCATATCTTAAGATAATAATAATAATAAACAGGCGGCCGTTTAAACTCATTGTGTAATATACCCCCACTATCTTTTTGGTTCTAGGGAAAGCAATGTTAAAAAGGCATTTGTCAAGCTGTAGTTTTTTTCTCTCTTTTTTGTAATGTAAGGGCAATTATCAAATCAGTTTAAAAAATCTCTTTTCCTGTAATTCGTTCATGCCATCTTTTTAATAAGATAGGAAATTTCTGAATATATCAGTTCCCTTTTCAGTCTTTTGAATGATTAGATTTTAATGTTAGGGGTATTATTAAGGATAACATATCACACATCTTGGAGAGAATTAATGCACTGAAAAAAACTCTGCTGTTTCTTTCATGTGTTGACTACTGCTCAGGCATAATCAGCTACCTATGAATTTAGATAGAAGTGTTGTTGTTGTTGTTGTTTTAAAAAAGCTGAATGACAAAGTGAGGTGCATTGTAAATTATATCTGACCTCTGTCCAGTGATAAAGTCAATGAATTACATAAACAGCATTCTTAAAATAGTGTTGCCCTTATCACTGTGTGTGATAAGAATGGATAAAAAAAGGCAATGGAAGGATGTATTCCTCATCCTAACCCTTCTTAGCTAATTTGTGAAGCAATACTATTGATATATTTGCACAGAAATAATTCCCATTCTGTTCAGTGAGGCCAACTTCCTAGTAAGCATTCTTAGGATTATAACCTCATCTTTACATTTGTTTTTAAATTTCCCCTTCCATTTACGTGGACATTTGGTGGGATGTGTTTCATGCTTGTATTTTTTCCTGTGGTGTAAGGCTGCACTGGACTGTATGTTGCTTCTGAAAGAGGCATCTGCAGTCTGGGTTAATTTTAGCCGAAGAGGGCCAAGTGATAGTGAAGGTGTTATTTGGCACCAAGGTCTGGCCTCTCTGCCCAGCGTGCACTGTGTGACTTCTTGTGCCTTATAACTTACCTTACCTTACCCTCTGCTGCTCTGTGGTCTCCCCTGTCATTATCAGTGCATCTTGTTTTTGTTTTTCTATTTCTCACCAAGGCTGTTCTCCTTTTTGCTGTAACCTATTTTTCCTTATCACGTCACATGCTTTTTCTACTCTTCTATGTTTACCACGTAAACTCCTTTACATCCCTGTCTGTCCCCTGATGCCATTGATCTGTCATCATTCATCTTCTGCCTTAGCTATTTTTAACAAACAATGGGCTTGCAACACTGTGGTAGGATCTACTAGAAGGAAATAACTCAGCACAACGACTAGCAGAATCTCTCCTTTAGTTGAAGAACCATTGAATTTAAGAGTCCAGCATAAATTTCCATACACTGCATAATACCTAGTCTACTCTGTACTTGGAATAAGGAACTGATATGCAATAGCATGGTATGGTTCAAAATGCTTACCCAGGGAGCTGAAAAGCATAATTCACAATAGTACGACATGTCTGGGGTTTGAACAAATAACTGATGATCAATGGTCTAACAGAATATCTAGGTGAGACAGTTTGGGGGATGTATGAGGAATTCTTCAACAGGAAAATAACTGGTTGTTCCTTTCAGTAGAGATAGATGAGCAATACTAACAATTGGATATCTATGAAAATTTATCTGCACCTAAGATGCTAGTGTTCTGGAATGTAGAAATAACCACCTTTTGTGGGGAGTGTATAAAAATATCCACTTATTTGGAGAAGATAACTAAGAATTCTTTAGCACCTCTGGAAGAAAAGTATAGATCAGGACTGTCTTGTGTACTCTAAATCTTTCCACCTTGCCATTTCCTTCTACTTTATTTTCTTTGTTAGTTATCTGTATTACTTCATTGTCTCCTTATTTCAAAATCTCTGGGACCATTTTTCCATTTTTGCTTCACTCAAGGTTCCCATCCATCTTTCATTTCTATCACAACTGATGGCACCACATTATGAACAGGGATGCTGGAGGAATTCAATTTCTGACAATTCTCGTACAAGCTGACTTGATTCACATCTCTAGGACTAAACTGCAAATCAGAATATAGCTGTCTATTTGTGTGTGGATTTTTCTAAAAATGCATATTAATGGAGAAGGGAGATGAAGCATCTACAAGAGTTACACACCAGAAATAGATTGGTCTATCCCTGATTATAAGTCACTAGCAGCCTCTTGCCCAGCATTGCTTGGGACTTCTAAGAAAGACAATTAATCAGTTCAATTTTGAAATCAGTCATTAAAATCAGTATGGCTCCCACAGGTTCAGTCCACCATCTTGATTCAAAATGACATTCAACCACAGCTAACCATAGAAAAATCCCTGCTCCTTGATTTCAGGAACCATCATACAAAATTTGGTGATGATATATTAAGAGGCACCCAAATGCATAGTGAATAAACAAACCAGCCTTCTATAATACATAGTTACTATTGATCAATGGTAAACCATCTACTGCTATGTCTGCTTCTTCATGTTCTATTCCTGTTTTCTCCTCTTCCCCATCTCAGTACCCCTAATAAAATTATTGTGCTTTGGGGGAGAACATAGGAATTATTTGTAATAATTTCTAGTGGAGTGAGGATAGAGGCGAAAAAGCAAGAAATGTGGAGTTAGGACAGTAACATAGAATTCAGAGACAAGCCACACTGGCAAATAGTTAATAGAAAGGCTCTAGTTGCTGACAAAGCAATGAAAATGGAAAGTGCTGGGCTCAGCTTGACATGCTCTTGCCTGCCCTGAGGCCCACACCTCATCACCTTACAGATACACAGGCTTCTGAACCTGTTGGCGCATCCAGATTTGCTTCAATTGCTTGGCTGTCTTTCCACAGTGCACAAAAGTCTCTGAGCTCCAGCTGCACACTGAGTCCAATTTCACGGTCTGCATGGAAATTCACTGTTTCTGTGTAGTCCATGAAATCATAATTTATACAGGATATAAATTATGATCGTATGGTTTGATCAAAACCACACTATGATCTACAGAAAGGATATCAGTGAATTTTAACTTCTTATTAACTAATTAGACTGGAATAAGTATAACTTTTATATGGCCTCTTTTCTTTCTGTATTGCTAGCTCAAATTATACTGTAAAGCTTTCAGATATTAGCTTAGTTCATACTATAGATAAAGGGTAAAAGGCCCCTGACCGTTAGGTCTAGTCGCGGACGACTCTGGGGTTCTTGGCTTTTACTTCTCAACATGATATGCTTAAAATCAGGAATCCATTGTTTTGAAACTGAAAAAGGAAGTCTGCAAAATTGTTCAAAGATTCAGAATGCTTGTTTATTTGGGGAGAAATTTATGCAACTCTTATGTTGGATATGTAGTGCCTTGGATTTTAAAAATGATAGATTATAGATTAGTGTCACTAAACTTGATATTGCTGAAATAAATGTCTGTACCAGTAGAAATTGTACTAATCAGTAATGCCATTTTACCTCTGCACTGTTAAAAGCATTTAAAACAACTCGTATGGTATCAACATTATAAATCATGTTTATGCTTTTTGCTAGGTGTTCCAGAGGTTCCTCAAATTAGTGGATTTATTTCACCGGTTATGGAAGGTGACAGGATGGAGCTTACATGCAAAACTTCTGGTAGCAAGCCAGCTGCAGATATCAGATGGTTCAAGAATGACAAAGAGGTGAAAGGTATTGTTCAGAATTGCATATTTCATTTATAAGAAACAATTGTTAATTAAACAAGCAAAGAAGTGGATTTGATTTGCAAAACTGTTACTGTTCCATTCCTGGTAGATAATCAAAGAGTAACCAAATGAATTTTCTAAGCAAATGCTAAGTATTTCTCATGCTGCTATGAGTGGGTAACCCAGTTTATAAAATCATTGTGACAGAAGGCATCTCAAAGTTCATCTAGTTCATTCCTGCAGAGGAAGAGACCTGCTACTGCACTACCTCTGATGGGTGACCATCTAGCCTTTTCTGAAAACTCTCTGATGAAGATGAGTTAACCACCTTCTGATTCCTTTGTTGGTGAAAAGAGCCAAGGCTCTATGTATCAGTGTCTTCTTTCCCACACCAACCTAGGGTTTGCAGCACAATTCTCCCACAGTAATTCCACACAGTGATGAAAATAATGCATGTACCTGATAGCCAACATTCACAAATACCAAGTACATAGGTTGGATAGAAATGTGTCGGGTCACTCCTTCACTCCATATATGTCTCTGTTTTTCCACCACCACAGTTTTATGTCCTTGGCCTATGTAGCTGCTTCTTTGCTCTGGCTGGGTGGAGCAATCACTACATCCCTTTTCACTTCTTCCTGGCAGATTAAATCACATAACTTCCCATTAGAATTAACTGGTGCCCATTGGGGTTGGTAGAGTTCAGGATAGGGCAACTGCCAAATGGTAGGGGGGACCAGCTCCTTTTTTTTGTCCAAATCTTCCTGCCTTGTAAAGGTACAAAACATACTTACAGAATGCAGTAGAATTACTGAGCAGATATTCAGTAGTTTTCTCAAGTACGGACAAACCACAAAATTTTGGAACCTGCACCAGGCATAGAAATGACTAGTCATTAACTCTGCCACTAAAGCAAGCTTTAAAAGTCAATTTCACCAAAAGCAGAATGGTGACGCTCGGAGTCCATTAACCCAAGAAGCAGAATCCATGCATGGTATCAAAGCAATTCACAAAAACACTTTCACAGAGAGCAAAGTGGTGAGGCTAAGAGTTCAAATCCCATCCACACCTCTTTTACATATACATCCCTTCATACTCTGTAACCTCACTCTAGCTACCTAGGGGGCAGAGAAAAAAATAAAGGTAGGAAAGCGGAAAGACTGGAAGTAGGCAGGAAAGGGAAGGAGGGAGAAAAGGGAGAAAGACAAAAAGAGGAGACAGAATAAACAAAAGAAAGAAAAATGGGCATGGGAGATGATAAGGAAAATTGCTGCTACTTAATACACACTGAAAAATCACAAAGCAATCCCTTCTGCTACCTCTTGCCTATTCTCTGGTTGTTTTCTGTTCCCAGTGCACACTGGATCACATTGTCTGCTGTCTGGACACTTAGTAAGTGAGTCAGTGTCTGTGAGGATTCTTCATTAAAAAAAAACTACAAAAGAAAGTCATAAAAGCAATAAAATAGGAAAGCAAAACAGCATTCATGCAGCGGCAAATTTAGCAGACAAAAACTTCTTGATCAGTTCATTAGGATAGCATTAAAACACCTCAGTATGGTAGACCAAAAACAAAGAAAACCTCCTAACAGTAAAAATGTCTTCATTAAATGAAGTTCAAGATCAAATTAACTTCTGAAATCAGGGAGTTCCATAGTCTGGATATCATCACAGAAAGGCCCATTTCCCACACAAAGCTTATTGTGTATCTTCTCACACATAAAGGCCATTTCACAGCATTTTCAGAAAACAGACCTCACTGCTGTACTTTTTGTGCTTATTTGTTAAAACAAACACCTGGAAAACTAACATGGAAAGAAGATGCCACGAGTATACAAAGGCTTCAGAAGAAAGGTTGGATGAGATTTATCATGGCTCTGTTGTTGATGTATCTACCTTAAGAGCTTATCAAATTGTTAGCATTCCTGAATGAGAGTTCAAAACTACAATATCAGGATTAGATAATTGGGTATATAATAATATATATGTATAATAATGCATTGCCTGTTAGAAGAGTGCTGATATTTTAACAGGCACCATGGACAGATCTTATTATATACATTACATTCCCAATATATTAACCTGTTGAAGGATATGAATGAGTGATTGAGGCACATGTTGCAAGACAAAATATGTTGAATACTCAACATTTTTACAAACTACAGTTTAAAATGGTTGCACTGTTAACATTTCTTCTGAGAAACAACAACCATATAAAGTGTTTTTAATGCAATCTTGATTTTCTCTCTGCTTTGCAATTTCTTGCTCTTTGTGTCTGCTGCCAGAAATACAAGTGATCATGTTACATTGCTGCTATAATTTTTAACACCTCTTTTGCAATAATGTTTCAATCTAGCTCTTTCCTTAAAAAATTCAATTAGAATCTGTGAGTGTCAAAATTGTATGGCATTAGTTGGCCGCGAAGCTTCTCCAAGCAACGTTGCAGAAGTAATCGGCTAAACCATTAATCTTTATTTAATATCCACCAACACTGAGTAATGTATAATACAACAAATACTAGCATATTTAGAAAAAGAAAGAGAAAAAAAGAAAATTTCCTCATTCTCCCAACCCCTGTAACATTTCATGCTGTGCAATATTTCTAAATCAAAATCAGAAGATAGTAATGGATAGAGAAATATTAATTTTGTCAGAATTAAAATGTATCTGAATTCCCATGGCCAAAATATGCATACAGAAAATACGCATTATCCTGCATCATAGCTGGGGGATGTTCCAAGCAATTCTTGTCATTCTTAGTTAATAAACCAGGTTGAATTGAACATTAGCTTTCACACCATAGTTCATACAAGGGTGGAGATGCAAGTAATTTCCCTGATTCTAGCTGTTGGGTGAAAAAATCACATATTCCCAGCTGCAGATAAGTGTTCTGAATATAATAATAGATCAGAGGGAAGGAGGCCGAGTTATTCCTTTACTTTTTCAGACATTGCATGCTTAAGCCTATTGCAAAGATGTGGAAGGATTTGCAATAGCCTGGCACCGTGGGAGTAGTAAGTCAGTTAGTACTTTGAACAAGCAACTAAATATGATGTCCAGAAACCTGGCCAGCATTTTGAATTAGAAAGTATGGTAAAGAAATACCCTGGCCTAGCGCAGTGGTAAGGGAGCTCATTTTTAGTCAAGAAAGCAATGCTCAAAGCTACTTGCTCCCTCTTATAGCAGAAACAATACTCAGTTGAGCTTTTTTCAAATGAGCAACAATCATGCTGGGCTCTGAATTAGCATGCTAACAAACATGAGAACAATTCAGAAAATTCTACTCTATCAATGTCTACTTAGCTGCAAAAAAATTCAGGGGAGTCTTGCAGACACAAGAAAACAATCACTTTAGAAGGAAGAAGAGCAATCTTCAATGAACTCTTTCTCTTGGACCTCCCACTGCCTTAATACAAATGTAGGCTCATTTGAAAACATCTAGCTGCTAGCTCATTAAGATAACTTAGACAGGACACTCAATTCTATTTTTACTACTGTCTAATTCTTTAAAATGGCTGGTCACTTCATGCTGGGAACCCTGACAGTGCAGTTCTATACAAGTTAGTTCAACAGGGCTTACTTCCAGATAAATGGATATATAATTAACAGGCTGATATGTTTGTTTACTTTAGTCTTGTGTTTCACATTTCTAGATACTGATGAGATAATTTGGATAAGTAAAAACTTTCCTTCTTCTCTGCTATTACATCCCTGTAATCTGGTGAGACAGGATAGTTTATCACTCACAAAGTATCAGCCATCAGAAAGCGCCACAATGTTGATATTGAGCGAAATGATGTCTACACATGCTCTAGTCCAATCAATCAGGGCAGAGAGAACTTGGCTCCGCAACCAAAATTTTACCTTTCTACTGGAGCCTTTTTGTAGTAAAAATGATCAACAAGAGGGCAGAATCTCAATTCTCAAATCATAGGAAGCCAGATATATCACTATGGCACTATTTTCTTGAGTCCACCAGCGTCTCTTCATGCAAAGATGGCTAAATAATGCCCATCTCATTCCTAATATGTCCAGCCCCTACACATTAGAGACCATCACAAATTTCTCTTTCAGTGTAGGGATGGATATGCCATCTCTCGGTGTGCATTGTTTTCTATCCACCTGACTTTCACAATGGCTTCCCTTCCATTTTCACTTTGAATATTGCCCACTTGGGAATCACATATTGGATATTAATTCAGATTAGACTTTCATTGACCAGTGGTGGATGGCATGGTAATATAATAAGGGCCAAATGATATTATTTATTTAAAATACATTTATCTATCATTATATCATAAAGAATCAAAGTGGTTTATTATACACAGAGACAAAAAAAATCAAATATATATGAACACTAACTATTCATTAGGGAAAAGATCTACAGTGGTACCTTGGGTTACATACGCTTCAGGTTACAGATGCTTCAGGTTACAGACTCCACTAACTCAGAAATAGTACCTCGGGTTAAGAACTTTGCTTCAGGATAAGAACAGAAATTGTGCTCCGGCGGCACGGCAGCAGCGGGACGCCCCATTAGCTAAAGTGGTGCTGCAGGTTAAGAACAGTTTCAGGCTAAGAACGGACCTCCGGAATGAATTAAGTACTTAACCCTAGGTACCACTGTAATCTTATTTGCCAGCATAAGCCTGGTGGTGCAGAAAAGTTTTCTGATTCTCTATTAGCAGACCATTTCATAGGATTGGGTCAATGACACCAAAGGTTCTATTTTGTGTTGATATCAAGTGAGCTTTGCCAACTCAATGGACAACTGATGACATGCATGCAGATTATCTCAGTGATTGAGCTGGGATATAAGTGTTTAGTCAAACCCTAAATTAGTCCTAAATTTTTTAGGCTTGAATCTAGCAAGGTGGTAGATGGGCAGCCAAAGCTGATATTATAACTGTGTTGTCACATGCTATTGTCATCTACCCACACCAGCAGTCTGTCCACTGCATTCTGCACCACCTGGCACAAACCAGGCCCAAGGGCACACAGAGCATGTTTCAGTAATCCAGCTATAAGGTTACCAATGCATGGAGTATGGTGGTGAGGCTATCCCTGTCCAGCAACAGCTGTAGCTGATAAACCAAATAAAGCTGGTAAAAGATACCACAGAGGAGACTTTAGCCTCAAGTGACAAAGATGTATCTAGGAGTACTTCCAAGCACCTGCACCTTCAGAAGGTGTACAGCCCCATCCAGAATCAATAGTTTGCCAATCTTACAGTTTATACCATGGGACATGTTACAGATTATACGTTGGAAAGACATAGATCACATCATGGGGATTTTTTGTTTGTTCATCAACTCTTCTTCCTTAGAACCTCTATCCTCATAGAACTGATGGGACTAGGGAGGATGAGATTAATAAATAAAATTTGCCCTTATTTCAAACCCCTTCCAGCTAAATCACTTGACCTAGCAACCCAGTAAAAGTTATGCTGGCAAAAAGGGTTGTGTAAGCTAAATTCTATTTTAAAGGCTTGTTTTCCCTCTGCCAGGCTCTAGCCAGCTCAGCCAACCATAGCCCTGCTCCTGAACAGAATTTGGAATAAGGGTAAATTACACCAACGTGGTTTATCCCAGCATAATTTACAGTGGCTTCCTATAGTTTGAACTGCTCTGCCCTTTAACTTCTAGAAGACAACACCGTCACTTCCTCTTTCATGGATATTCTGTAGGGATTGCTTTACATCATAAAATGATAACAATATAATTTACTTTTTTGTAAAGTATGTTAAAATTATGTTAACCTTATGTTAAAATAACCTTATGTTAAAATTTCCACCTTTTCATTTCATTTCCTTGCATCATTTCTTATAAGCAGAAAAAAAGATAATGTGCTGTAAGAAAGGAGTAAGCTAGTAAATGGTGCTTAGAATGGAAAGACTGAGCCCACACTGCTGTTGACCACAGACCGTACTTGTTAATTCATTTTAACAGGTTATATGACTTATGCCACAGGAGTTACATCTCTGATACATGTGCTATAATGAGCTAAATATGTGAAAATGGCTTTTTGTTCCTTTGCCATTCCCACCTGTGTTGTAGTAATGCTCACATTTAATTTAGTCACTTATAAGATATTGTAGACTACAGCTCTGTTCCCAGGGTGTTGTCATCTTACAGAACATTAACTCAATAAGTCATTCCTTCTGCTTCCCAGGGATCACTTTCCTCTCAGAATACTACACATTTTCCACCTATGCAGATACCTTGCAGAAGATAGGTTCACAACACTTGTCAATGTACAGTACAGATAGGTCACAGCCAATTTCCCAGCATATTGTTTGATAAGTGGAGTACATTGCAGCTGCCTTTTGCAGTGGGGCTCCCTCTTGGTTTATGATATGCTTGTCACTCAAGAGTTCTACATAATATATTGTTACAGGCTTTTGGTGTGCTAATGCCAATGACATTGCTGTATCTGCCTCTGCAGGGAAAGATTAGCATTCTGCCATCTGTATTGTTTTTGCCATAGAACCAAATATACGTTTGGGCAAGAGAGAGGTAAAAAATAATAATGAATAAAAGCATTTTTCACTTTGATCTTCTGTTTGGTCAGTATAGGCATATTGTAGATTGTAATTAATTGATGAAAACTTGTCCAACGTATCTTCAAATGTAAAACATTTGTACATCTTCACATCTCATGTACAGTGGTACCTCAGGTTACATACACTTCAGGTTACAGACTCCACTAACCCAGAAATAGTGCTTCAGGTTAAGAACTTTGCTTCAGGATGAGAACAGAAATCGTGCTCCGGGGGTGTGGCAGCAGCAGGAGGCCCCATTAGCTAAAGTGGTGCTTCAGGTTAAGAACAGACCTCCAGAACGAATTAAGTACTTAACCAGAGGTACCACTGTACTTTTTTAATTAGTTTCTATTAAAGATTTTCTTGTGTTACAAAGACAAATAGGTGGAGAAAAATACAATGGGGGGGAAAGAGAGGAAAGAGAGAGGGGGATGTTGTTCTTTCATTCTATTGCCTAGTGTAAGCTCAGGGGTTGTGTCAGCATCACATAAATAGGTTGTGTGTCTGTGTGTGTGTGTGTGTGTGAAGAGAGAGAGAGAGAGAGAGAGAGAGAGAGAGAGAGAGAGAGATTGTGAAAGGTTAGGGAAGGGGTCAGCAAACTTTTTCAGCAGGGGGCTGGTCCACTGTCCCTCAGACCTTGTGGGGTGCTGGACTATATTTTTTTGGGGGGGGGATGAACAAATCCCTATGCCCCACAAATAACCCAGAGATGCATTTTAAATAAAAGGACACATTCTATTCATGTAAAAACACCAGGCTGGCCCCACAAATAACCCTGAGATACATTTTAAATAAAAGGGCACATTCTACTCATGTAAAAACAGGCTGATTCCCGGACCGTCCGTGGGCCGGATTTAGAAGCTGATTGGGCCGGATCCGGCCCCCGGGCCTTAGTTTGCCTACCCATGAGTTAGGGGGTATGTCTCATGCACCTCTGACTTAATTTCAGTGAAATACATGAGGAAGAGTTCCAAGTCTCACACTTAAAACAAGTTTCTAATATCCAGTACTAAGCATTTGTGCCTAAGTGTGCCTGAAGCTGTAGTACAGAATAACAGTTAATGTTTTATTGGTCCCCCAAAATGTGTATAGGCATTTTCAGTTGCTTTTAGGAAGCTGAGTTAGTTTAAATTCAATAACTGGAAGGTTTACATGATGACAGGTGTTTTCTTTTTCTTGTCTTTTTTTTTTCTTTAAAAAAAGAAGAAGCCAAAAGCATAGTGATATTACTTCCTAAATTCGCAGAGAATTGCCCTGTGGGAATGATGCTACATTAATTGCATGAATGAATTTAAAACACACTTTTTCTTAGGAAACAAAAAGAAAAGAAAAGAACAAAGGAGATCAAGCAGCAGCCATCTGCTGTTGTCTCAGCGAAAATCCCCCCCCCACCAGCTGCTATTTGCATGCTGAATAGGCTGCCCATTGGTGCAAATGGGAGAGGTTTTATTAGAGGGGGGAAGGGTTAAACTCTATCTACCCGTATCCTGCAATCCTATTGCTACTCTGGCTCCCCTGTTGCTGCCATTTACATTTTTTAAAAATGTGCATGCTAACTGAATTCATAAATTTAGCATCACATCTGGTTTGGCCTTATATGGAACTTATTCCATGTCAGGAGTCAGCAACCTAAGGCCCATGGGCTGGAAGCGGCCTGTGGAGGTCGTTTGACCACCCCACGAGCCGCCCCTGAACCGAGGTGCCCGCTTGCACGCGGTGCTAAACTAGCACAGTGCGGTGCAGAGACTCGCTTCTGCAGTGCCAAAATAGCATCTGTGCATGCGCAGACACCAAAAATCACATCTGCACAGACGCAGATGCCGAAAATCGTGGGTGGGTGTGTTCCGGCCCTTGGAGGGATTTCTGCGGGACCGATCCGGCCCAGGCAAGATAAACCTTGCTAACTCCTGTTCTAAGTACACACGCATAGGATTAGTCTATAACCACCATCTCTCTCTGCTCTCTCCTCTCTCTTCTGCCATCTCCTCCAAGGTTGACCATTCCCCACCATGAGTACAGTATGCCATGTACATTGCAAGATTGTTAACACTGACTTTTCAATGAACCCATCTTCCTCTAATGGGACCTAGCAAAATTATAAAAATGAAACCACAGAGGGGACATGCGATTTCAATAGGAATTTCCTTAAGCTCATTTTAGAGACCTTCATTGTGACAAACAATGCTATTTGATGGAATAAACCAACATTGCTTAAACAGAAGAGGAAAAAGATCAGTTGTATAGAGAATAAAGTATTCCCTTTGCATCTTGCAAAATACATTATCACCCTTGTGTTGTATTGCAAATGCAGCCGCTGCCTCATTCATTTCAGTTGAGCCAGCAGGTATATTGTTCAGTATATGAGGTGAAGTGAATCCACTGAAGTGAAGGAGAACAGGAAGGCTCCAAAGCTCCTGTGGCTACAACACGCCACTCATTCAGGATATATGACTGTTTTTCATCTATGATTTGTGCATTTTGCAGCTGGACATTTTGTTGGAATAAAGAGCATGACCCAAATCCAAAAGGCACCAAGGAATTTTATAAATAGCTGAAAGGTCATTGAGTGCCAGGATCAAATTGGGCGGAGGGGGAGTGATATAAACTTATATCCAAAATTAAGTTAAGAATACAGATATATGTTGTTGCAGTGCCCATGGCATTTCGGTGACTGCAGAACACCTTGATGACTTTCTTTGACAACTATAAAAACAATTTCAGTCAAACTGCCTTAATATCTACAGTGTTTCTACCAGAGATCACCTTTCTCGTGATTTGCTCTTTCCTTTTGGATTGACTCCCTGATAAAGTGGGAAAATACTGATTGTTAAAGTGTTCTGTGCTGACCAGCTGTGGAACGACTGTGTTTCAAGGCACCCTGGCCTCCAGCTTCATATTGCAAGAGGCAAAATGAGAATCCACCTGCACTCTTGAAGAAGCAGGAAGGACATGGTTTACTTCATACTCCAAGTTCATAGTCTGAAAAGCTCACACTGCTGATTTAGGTGGGCTAGTTTAAACTGTGAGGTGATCGATCCCTTTAGAAAAGTTAAGTATCTTTTTTTCTTGATTTATCAACATGAAGACAGGATGCCTGTAGATACTGGAGACCTCTTCTTTTTCATACTGTGGAGGCCTATCAATTTTTGAGGCTTCAATTGGTGATCTGCCCAGCCTGCTGGGCAATTGGTTGCCCTATTTATTTGCCAGAGTTTTATTCACTTGCCGTCAAAATTCACCCCTACTCCCTTCTATCATGGCCTGCAAAGCATATTATGGAAGGGTTTGGGGGGTTTTTTGCATGGAGGGCGGTTATGTCAACACTAAACAAAACTGAACCGAAGAGGAAAATGAATATTAATTATTCCTCACTTTACCATCTGTTTTGCAAAACCTTTTAGTAACAAAGATGAAGCAAATAATTGTCAGCATTTTGTTTAGCAAACTTATATTTTAGAAACATATTTTAGACACATACCTTTGATTTCTCTTTAAAGTATTGTTTTTTGGACTAAGCTTTCAGAAAAGAATGAACGAAAAAGCCTAATCAGGTGATTTAAAGGTGGGGGAAGAGATATTATGTTTCTTTAATGGGCTTCAGGGGAAGACTATTTGGATTGTAATCTAGTTATATCAGAGATAATGAGGAGTAGAATCCTATTCTGACAGTTCTGCCTTTTGGTTGATATTGAAATTGCTTTTCCCATCTGTGTCTGTGTACATTTGGGAATGACAGCATTGGTAGTTTTGTAAGACAAATAATGGAACGTCTGGAAATAGAACTTTGTTTGCTTTCAAAGAGTGAGCAAACATGATGAAAGGTGCATTTATCATTTGCTATTTAAAATGGTTTCATGTATTGTAGTCTTCTTTCCCCCTTTATTATACCAAACCATGGTGCTAAACTAGAGCAAACTTTATTTTTGCAGATGTTAAATATTTAAAAGAAGAGGATGCAAATCGGAAAACGTTTACTGTCAGCAGCACAATGAATTTCAAAGCAGATCGCAGTGATGACGGCGCAGTCGTAAGTTGCAGAGTAGATCACGAATCTTTGAACTCTACACCCCAGATAGCAATGCAAGTTCTAGAAATACATTGTAAGTAAAATATTTATGCCTTTGATGTTTGTAGTGTATGCATAAAATGAATATTGCTTTTGTTCCAAAGGGAGGTTTGATTAATTATTTGAATTTTTTATTAGTAAATTATTTCCATTTTTAAGAAACCTAACATTGTTGCAGATTAGTAGGCCTGGATTGGTATCCAGTAGGATTCTTAATCCCTAACTTGAATTTTGGCAATAATCTATGCCAAAATAGGGTTTCTTGATGGCGTTAATACTGAGACCATGTCTACAATACATATTCAGGTTCAACATGTATACCTTTACCATATGAACACTGAATATAGTTCTTGTTCAGAATGTTTACTGGAGACTTCCTAGTATGGGCTATGAAATGGTGGCATTTCATAACAAGTTGAATAGGACGGCTAGTTATTATGATTGGTTTTCAACATCATACCTATAGTTTAGAAAACCAGCTTATTTGTTACTATTTATTAGAAATTTAAAAATAATATTTTGGGGGTATACTGATTCTATGGCCCCAAAATACCTTGCTGCAGTATTGATCAGAAAAGAACAATGCCTAAGAGAGAAAACATTGTCATTTTTATTAGTATTTTATTCTCATATTTCAAGCACCTTGTGATGTGTGTTTGTATAAATGTGTATGTGTACACACAGAGAGACGCACATAAATAACATTACATTAATCCTACAAGCTGTAATACTTGCCTAATGCTGTAAATCAAGGCTGGTTAACCTGTGACCCTCTACATGTTGTTAGACTGAGACTCACATCAGTCCCAACCAGCATGACTGATTGTCAGGCACTGTGGAAATATAGGCAATCACTCTGTTCACTCAAAAGTTGGTATAAACGTTTGGCTCATGTTCTTGTAAATTCTATTGTTAAAACTACTATTATTGGGCCACAACTGTCATCATCCCTGACCATTGACCCCACTGGTTGAGGCTGAGAGGAATTGGGATCCAACAATATATGGAGGGCACCACATTTGCCAGCATGGTTTAAACTATTGGGACATTTCTTCTCAGAACTAGTAGTCATTGCATTATTTCACATTAAAATAAAAATCGCTGAAGAATTTCAGTGAGCTACTTTTGTCAAAATTGCACCACTATTAGATAGTTCTTTTGGGAGCTACTAGTATAATAGAAAAGACAACTTAGTTATAGTGTTAAGATCTATGTTTGTTTGCTCATTTACAGCATTTGTAGACCTCTCTTCACCTCTGTTTAGTCACAAAGCAATTTGACATGATATTGTAGGTGCAGAAGTAAAGGATATCGTGGATATAGAAGTAAAGGACAGCAGCTGTGGTCAATATATTTAAAACAATGTCTCAAAGAATAATTTAGATCTATAACACCAATTCCTTTGCGTTAACAAATGCCAGAATTCTCATTGTGAGAACTGACTGTTCACTGGTTCAGGGATATTTAGCAGAAGAAAGAAAACCTTGTCACAGCAAGTTTGGAAGCCTGCTCTAAATTTGTTTTTACATTAATGCTAATGTCTTGGGAATTTGTTGAAAAGTGCCTAATATAAAGACTTAAAAATCCACACAGTATCAAATGCCTTTTTCGAAATGCAGCTTATATCCATGGCTGTAATTGATGCCTATTGTTTCTGCCACATATATATCCATCCCAAAGAAGGGAAATGACTTGGTAAGCCACTATACAGGAGACGATATTAACATACAAATTCACTTGATTCACCCTACCACTTGGCAAATGAGGACCATTTTACTTGGACCATCCTATGCAGGAGTGCCAACTTGAATAAAATATTGTGGGTGCCCATGTAAGCCCTGCCCCACATAATCAAACTCATAAAAGAGGGAGAAGGGGTAAAGGACCCCTGGACGGTAAAGTCCAGTCAAAGGCAACTAGGGGGTTGCAGCACTCATCTTGCTTCAGGCCGAGGGAGCTGGTGTTTGTCCACAGACAGCTTTCTGGGTCATGTGGACAGCATAACTAAACCACTTCTGGTACAACGGAACACCGTCATGGAAACCAGAGTGCACGGAAATGCCGTTTACTTTCCCGTAGCAGCAGTACCTATTTCAAAATGCTATGTTGATAAAAGCTGGGACAGAGCAACGGGAGCTCATCCCATTACATGGATTTGAACTGCTGACCTTACACCAACTTGTTTAGACCACAGTGCCACCCGTGTCAACACATAACACAGTGAGCACACACACCATTTGAATGGGAATGCCCAGCACCTTTAAAGATTTTATTGTGGGGACCGAAGCCCCCATGGCTCCTCTGGTCCTATATATTACACAGTTTAATATAACATTCCTCCAATCTTGTGAATAGGAAAACCAAACACTTCTTATGGAGAAGCTCATGCTTCCCAGCCATTGGGGCAGAATGACAAGTGGAAGTTGATGCTTTCAGGTTGATCTTGACCATCACTGCCATTGCAAAAGTACTAAGCACAAAAGGAGTGCTGTGTGCAAATAGCTGTTGATTAACTTAGTGCTTTTGTTCTCAACAGACCTAAGGAGTGACTAACTTCAAATACTTAGTGTGGTTGTGTGGAAAGGGGGTCTTGTGTAAAGAAAGGCATTTACTTATCTCCATAGTCCTGTAGTAGACAGTGAGAGCAGATTTAATCGAGTGCTCTGATGGTGTTTCCTGCTTGGCAGGGGGTTGGACTTGATGGCCCTTGTGGTCTCTTCCAACTCTATGATTCTATGATTCTATGTGTTGATCTGCTTCCTTTATTGTGCTTCTGCAAACTCTTGCTTGGCCAGTTGCATAGCCTAGCCTAGGTGTGAGACAGAGCTGCTTAGCAGCTGCAGCTTCCAAAATGCAAGGGAGTGTGTTCAGCATAAATCAATAGTTCTGATATTTTTTTGAAAACTATTTTGCAGATGTGCTGTCTCAGTTTCGTACCTATTCATATAGTGCTCTGGTTTCAGCTAATAAAGGTAGAAAAGCCCACAAAGTAGAAAAAACAACATACAGTTTTGTAGCTAGGAACATTTCAAAGTAGGATGTGATAATTTCACAAGCCATTTGGTGGTTACAAGGAAAGCCTGGATAAGCTCAGTTAGCAACAGCTGGAACCATGTCAATTGACCGGCTACAGCACAAGCTTAATCTACTAAAAACAGTTTGCCTTGAGTGGAGGAATGGTCATTGCAAAGCTGAAAGATCAGCATACATAAAAATGAATTATTCAAGTTCTACATGCTCCCTGGCCCCTTAAAGTGAACTCTTAATTGTGATTAAAGAGCATCTGTGCTATAAAACTGTCAATAATCTAATCACAACCAGTGTACATTTATAGCCATGTAAGCTCTAGTAGCACTTTGATTTCATGGCGCTATAGGAAAGTTAAACAATGCAATTATTCAAAATTGTATAAATATCTCTTATGGGGACAATGCTTAAGATGGCATCAGTAGGAAAACTGAAACAAAATCAATAATACTGAGCTTTGTATTATGACTTCCCGTGAAGTTTACTTTTCTGGTTACAATTTTTTAATGTGGTAGACCAAAGAAATCAGTGTTTTCAAAAGTAAATGAGAAGTATCCAAGAACAACGAATCTCCTATTTCCCTTTAAATATTCAAATTCAGAAATAATTATAATTATCTGTCTGAATTATAATGTAAACACTATAATCAAATTTATCTTATTTCAACTTTTCAAACTAATGAATGCTCAAAACAAAGAAACTCAGAAGATACAGTAAGCAGTAAAGAGTGTCTGCAAACATGAAAGTTCAGTGCCACAATCTGCATGTTTAAATGAGTTCAATTAGGTTAATGATGGATGGAAATAAGAATTCCATATTTTAAATGTAAAATAATTCCAAACCATGCAGGTTCATTTACTACTAAACTTTTATCCTCTGAGAGGCTTTTGGGTTCAAAGGGTTAATGTGAAATCATACGATTGATTATCTGAAGGACTATCCTCAAATACAGTTTGCTGATAATGAAATATATATTGATAATGATAATATATATTGATAATGATTATATATATATATTGATAATGAAATACGTAATGATATATCCATAAATGTTGAAAATATTATATATTGATGTAAGAGCTATGCCTGCTCCCAGGATCAGCACTGACTGAGTCAACAGTTCCATTGCAGGCTCATTCCCTACACCCCAATTGCCACATATCAAAGGTGTCTTCAGGGATACTGTCAGCAGTAGTTTCCTCCCACCTGTTTTTTGGGTGGGTGCCCTGGGGCACCCAATGGCAGGGCTGGCAGCAGAACTCCCCTGCGCAGTGCTTCATTTAAGACACAATGCTTCATTCATGCAAGATCATGATATTAGAAATTGTTAGAGAATAAAGCCACTTAAAAAGCATATTAATTTCTATGCTTTTAGAAACATAATATATGTTTGTTTTAGTAATGTCATAAACTAATCATGGTATTGACAAAGTGATAAATCAGAGGAAGCGACGTAGGTTGACGGAGTCTCCTTCTAACATCCTGAAGCTCAGCTGGTTGAAATACAGAAGTTCTAAGTTCTCTAACACCTAAGCATTTTGGAATAAAGTTCATAGTAGGCCAGATCTTGTTGTTTTCAGCTAGTTGAAACAAGAGTTGGATAAACATCAGGCATTGGTGGAGGTGGGAGCTCCTTGCAGTTTTTACATTGATCAGAAACTAGACTGGAGAAAGGACTTCCACCTTTTGCTTGCATTACATAAGTGGGTTAAATCACATAAAACATAGACTATGATCTGGACTCTTGTTTATCAGCAGTTCTTTGCACAGAGCACTTGGGTGCACTCCAGCACTGCCTTTCCAAAACTTGTTATAGTCTCACATTTATTTTGGTACCATGACAGTTGTCTACATGTTGGTAGCTTCTCATTATGCTGACAGCATGATGCTTCCTTCTAATCTTATTATCCAGGATGCCAAGGTCTCACATAGCACTCAGTTAAATTCAACAGAAAGTTCCAAGCCGAAATGACAGAGTTCTCTGTTTCATTCATTTTGATCCTTCATGGCTTCTCTACTGTGAGCTTGAAATTTGCTATAGTTGATAGTTCTGCAGGTCTGGCAGAGTCCAGATTAACCCCAGGCCCTAATTTTAACTAGATTAAGACAAATCAATCAGATCTTTTAAAAAACGTACAGGTGATTTCCAACTAATACTCATGGGAGAATAATTATATTTCATAAAAATGCAAATTTAGTGACCTGCTTTATTTAAAAATAAAAATAAAAATCTTTGCCTAGGCAAAGCATTGCCTTCTCCCACACACGCACAAAATTCCCAAAGTGGTACTGCAAGAATAGACATTCATTCCTGGAAATGTGTTGTAGATGCACAATAATTACAGCTTGATGATAGGTGGGTAAATTTACCTTTTCATAGTGTTCTTTTATGCTGCTCACAATGGCTGACTAATATCTCATTCAAGCTGACAGAATTCCCTATTCATCCATTGTTAGTAGCAAGCTAAAGTGGAAGGAAAATAAGGCTGTATGCTGATGGTCCTCATCTATCTATGCTTAGGCCTAATTGCAGTCATGTTGTTGTTTTTAACATAAATCACATTGTTATATGTTCAATAGTAACTTATTAGTCAGGAATTAAGGAAAACACTTTTTATTGACTGTTGTTATCTCATGAGCACTGTATTGCAGAATGTGAACTCACTAGTTCTTTTTTTATTCATTTCAATACAGTAACTTGTTCTTAAGTTTTATTCTTAATTTGTCATTCAAATCTATGCATGTACAAATTATTTGGGAGAATGAAGCTAATTCTATTGATATTTGATATCAATAGGATTTTAGTATACTTTGGCTTAATCATGCCCATAATCTTTTTTCCCTTATGATCTACAGAAAATCATCTGTATGGTGTAGTATTTGTTGTTGTTTCCCTAAAAACATATATAGGCCTAAAATTTAAATTTGTTATAATTTATTAGGCATAAAATACCAAATGCTTCATTCAGCTTGCAATTAAAAGAAATGAAAAAAAATGTTTCCTGGAATAATTAAAGAAATGTCAGAGTTATAAAAAAAAAAAACCAATTTCCTATGTGATTGCCTTATATTTATATTTGCAGACGTAACGATTTGAGAATATTTATGTACAAGTAAAAAGACTGCAGTGATTAGTGCTTTTAAGTAACGTGTTTGAAATTGCTGGGTACATTTATACAAATGTGTCCTTTTTTAAAGAGCAAAACCAGCAAGTTGGATTTGCCCATGTAATTATGAGTGCAGTGTGTCTTCCTGGAATACTATATCACCTCTTTTCCACAGCTATATATTTAGATGTTTTGGAAATGTGGCTGTGATTTGTAGAGGCACCAAGCTAGGAAAGAAATCAATAGAAATCTGGAAGACAGGTACTATAAACACGTAGAATATGAATATACTAAAATACTAAAATATCATTTTACGTTTTTTAAATCAAAAGATAATAAATGAATTAGTTATGCAGGAAATGGTGTAAAAGCTCTGACTGAGTAGGGGTTTAGCTAGTACCAGGTGGTCTTTTTTCCATAATCTTTCAGAATACTTCTTGAATTATTGTGGTTCAGCGGCATAACAATAATAAAAACATTAGAGAAATATATTAAAGCTTTAAATATTCAGGAGTCATTAAGTCATAAAGTCATCGAGATATAACATTAGTTTTAGTTCACTATTTCAAATAAAGTGGTGGAAGCCAAACTGGATACATGGTGGATTAAATCATACTAATTTGCTCTGTGACACACAGAGAAGGAACTGCTGATAGACTGCACAAAAATTAAATAGGAATATAAATATAGTGTAAAATGAGTTCAACAAGGCAAGATTAGAGAGCAGGTGCACTCTAGGATATGAAATGCTATTAAAAAGATCTTTAAAACTTCACCCACACGCAATCACTGCATTAGTATGCTTGAGTCTGGAGCACTTGTTCTCTAAGGCTGGCTGCAGATGTTGTTAAGTGTGGCATGGTTATATTTTTAAAGACCCACACCCAAATGATTTCCAGTTGCTGGAAAGTCCACAACTTTTCCTTTCACTGTTTCTTTTTATCATTCAGTGTAAATAAAAGCTGAACTCTCATATTATTAAGGAACTTCAATGATAGTTGTTACATCTGATTACCCAGAATAGAGTGTGTGATCAGCCACAAATCAAAATTAAAAATGTGGGGAAGGTATCCAGTGAAGTAGTTCCATGAGTGCAGGGACTTCTGGCTGTAAAAAAGGCACTTGTCCTCCCTCTCCTCTCTGGGTTTGCCCCCTGTAGCACCTCAATCTGTTCTGGTGGTTCCCCCAACCCTCTGGAACAGATTTAGGAAGGGCACAGGGGTGCAGGGAGAGAGAGAGGGAGGGGAAGTTCTGTTGCGGAAGTAGAATCCTTCAATTAATGGAATGACTTTGTTGGATACCACCCATGGATTGAAGTAGACTTGCTAACTGTAATTTACACTAACTCTGGTTAGTGAGTACCTATGAACCGATAATCGTATTTACATCCATCTCATTTCCTCTGGAAGAGGTTCCTCCTCCATTGATATAGACATTGTGAATAGACAGGTAAAAGTAGCTGTCCCTGATGTTTCCCTAAATAACTTCTCCCAAACACTCTAACATGGCCACAGCTTTTATCTCCCCTCCATCAGATGAAGCTCCTCAAAACTCAAGTGGGAAGAATGCACCATCACATATTTGTGTACGTATCAGTTATCTTTCTCAGAGCTCTATTGAAGTTATCAGCACATCTCCAAACAGTCTATGGCTCTGTTCCAGAATAGGGTTTGTTCACTTATCTTTTCATCCAGTGTGAAGGTGTGTGGTTGAGTCACTGTCTGACCATTAGGTCCAGTCGTGACCGACTCTGGGGTTGCGGCGCTCATCTCGCTTTATTGGCTGAGTGAGCCGGCGTACAGCTTCCGGGTCATGTGGCCAGCATGACTAAGCCGTTTCTGGCGAACCAGAGCAGTGCACAGAAATGCTGTTTGCCTTCCCGCCAGAGCGGTACCTATTTATCTACTTGCACTTTGATGTGCTTTCGAACTGCTGGTGGGCAGGAGCAGGGACCAAGCAACGGGAGCTCACCCCGTCATGGGGATTTGAACCGCCGACCTTCTGATCGGCATGCCCTAGGCTCTGTGGTTTAACCCACAGCACCACCCGCGTCGCAGTACTTAACCTCTAATTATTTCAAGTGATTGATATACGGTGGCTAAAGGGCACGAATAAATAAAAAGACAGAGGAATTGGTATAGTTAGGGAGAACCTGAATCATTCAAGGTGTGGGGAGTGTCCAGTGGGAGAAAAGTGTTAAAGGAATTGCTTAAAGAGCAGTTTTAGCAATGTTACAGAGAGAGATGGGGAGCTAATTGAGGCAGCAATGTGGTTTGAAGGGTACAATTCTCAGTCCACTTCCTCAGGTATAAGTACCATTGAGCAGAATGGAGTAAACTTATTAAGGAGTTGTTGTAAAGTTGCCCATTCCAGTTCAGCAGTGCTCAACCTCTTTGAAAGGTTGGGACACTGATATAGTGCTACCCGAGATAACGTAGAAACAAATTTCCCTTTCTACTTCATTGTGTGAGTGATATTCCAGCGATATTCCAGAAAAAATCCCAGACTCTGAAAATAAATGGGGACTAGTGGAAATTAACTGGCAATAAGCTTAGGGATAACAGAAAGGTCATACTACTTGATACACTGTATGATTAGCATGTGGAGTTCTTTGCCACAAGAAATGAAATACCAGCTGTTCAGAAACAAATTGGGATATCCTCTCAGAGGATTTTTTTGTGGCGGGGGGGGGGGGGGAGTCTTCATGCCATGCTTGCTGCCTTCCCAGAAGCATCTGGCTGACTGCTGTTAGAAATGGGACTCTCTACTAAATGGTTCCATGCTCTTATCTAGCAGGTCTTCTTTTCTTCATATCATTACAGAGTTTGCGTGCCACCCCCAATCTCTGCCAAGCCATAGCAAGATTACAGGGGGTTCCAGGCATTCACTCAGGGCCATTTTTTCCCCATTGAGAATTCAGGCATGGCAGAGACTGCAGTGTTTTAAGAGATATGGTTTATTTTATACACCTGGGTCTTGATGGAGGAAAAGAGTTCACAGCAGTACCTCTCGAGTGGTGCTTGTTCCCCACAGCAGTGCAGCATCAGAATCCAATACATTTCCATACCTCTGACCCACTTTCAGGTAGTTCTTAACTTCAGCCCCCACAAGTTCTACCTCTTTCCTGCTTCTCCTTCCCAGAAAACCCCTTGCCAAGCAACTCCTCCCTTTCTCCCTGCTATTCTAACCTTAGTTTTAAAATGTGATGATTTTCCTTTGTTACACCACACCCACGTTACCCTGACAACTTCCTCCTCAGTTACCTGTACGGTTTTTTGTATTGTAAATATAATCATCTCCCTCTGCCCTCTGTCTGGCACTAAAACAAGCTGCAGCCTGTCAGCTCTGATCATAGCTGTCCACCTTCCCTTTTTTTGTGGGAAATTCCCTTATTCCAGTGCCGTTTCCCGCTGCTATCCTGGATTGTTAGATATCCTGTAGACTGTCCCTGGGACAGGTGAGGCTACTGATCCCTTATTTTTGAGGCTGCTGATCCCTTATTTTCAAATCTGAAAGTTGACAGCTATGGCTCTGATTAAACCCCAGCACCCAAGAATCTAGTGGTGGAAATCTGGCACCGAGGGAACTGAGGGATCCCTGTTCCCCCACTAACTCGTAACATTATAAAGAAGGAAGACAAGTCAAAGGAGGATGCTTCTCTTATCAGACTGCACAATGGTTTGTCAATACATTCAGAATATTTAAATGTAAACCAGGGTTAAATGATATGTCTACACCAAGCCTCATGTTTACAGGACATGTGGACACCTGAACATCTTGACTCCCAAAATGGAGAGAGAACTGAACAGCAAAAGGTCAGATATAAAAGAGCAATGCAACATTACACACTTCCATACTAGCGATAAGACAACCTATTGTTAGGTCACTGGTTTAATTGGTTTAGTTTTGTTATTACCTAGGAGTATAAGTTCCCAGGATTTTGGGGGGAAGAAAAGGTGCTTTAAACAGATTCTGACTGTGTGCACACCATACATTTAAAGCACCTTTTCTTCCCCCAAGAATCTTGGGAACTACCACTTTGAGAGCTACAATTCCCAGCACCCTATTAAAACTATAGTTTCCAGGATCTGTGAGTGCATGCTTAAAATTTGCTTTAAATATACACAGCCTTAGCTTGTGAGTTGTACAACATGGTCCCTTCCAGGAACATTCTCAGAGTCGATTGACTTTATTATTTGTCAAAGAGCTAAGAAAAGGCCTCATTGAAAAGCCTCCCTGAAGTGTGACACACGACTACTGCTCCCCACCCCATTACTCTGTTTCCTTAGCAATGCTTAACTTGGATTTGCTTACTCAATGCAGACATTTTCCCCAAGTTTGGGAAGTTTGGAGAAAGGAAAAAGACCTATCATCTCCAACTGTTTCAAGTATTAAAGCGAAGTATGAAAAAACAGTCTGTAGAATCAAGCTTTGACACTCAAGGTCTCAGAAGGAGAGACAGCAGGTGTATATTTAAGCATTCTCAGAACTTTCAATCAACCATTTAAAGAGCTGAATACAAAGGGATTAAGGATATTAGCTTTCTTGAAAGTACCTAATTGAATTCAGCAATTCATATTATTTCTAAGAACTAAATAAAGCTTTTCTAATAAGTATTCATGCCGTGTAATAATAAGAGATATTTTTTTGTAGAAAAGAGTGGAATGAAGGAAAACAAGCACGTTTCTGAAATGTAGAATTTATTTTGTGTGTGTCCCCCATATCTTTCAATATGGTTTCTATTTCTGTAATATGTGTGTACCCTGTATCACTTGCTGACCTTTTATCCTTTCTAAATCAAGATAATCATCATCTTCACATCTTCTTATATATTTATTTACTTATACCCCTGCCTTTTTTCCTGTTGGGGCTCAGTCATATGGCAAGCTCCCAACACTTCTGGTAACTACCCCCAAGTGATTGTGTTCAGGGTTTGGATTACCTGCTAGAGAGTCTCTTAAGTGAGCACTGGGTTACACATCCTCATTGTAAATCAGGTAGTTTTGAATCAAAGGAAAGCCAGTTGCCTCCAGGAAGCCCACAAGAAAAGAATGAAAGAAACAACTTGTTCACCCCAGCAAACCAAAAAGAAAAGAAGGAAGGAAACCATTTCTTTTCTTCAGAACCCATCAGTATATATGTTTCTTATATTTATCCACAGTGGTGGCAGTTATAACTAAACAAAGCCATTGGAAACACTTTTCCAGGTGGAATCTGATAGGGAAGTGAAAGGATGGCTGCAGTGCTACAATTTTTCCTAGTATGATCCAGCAGGCATATCAGGGCTAAGAAACGTTTTCCTTAGACGTAGTCAGGGGAGACCATAGACATTTATGTTACAGACCTTTTCTAATGAAGCTAGGTCATGTGAATTTGAACATGAACTGATGGGCTAATTAGACACTGTTTTTTGTAGTTTAACGGGTAATCAGGTCAGAGCAAGGTTATTGCAAGAAATGGACTTTACTGCAATGAATAGTGATTATTCACATGGCTAATGAAAGCTGAGCTTCCCAAATGAAAGTGTTAACAAGCCGTGAAAGAATAGAAGTACTTCTAATTAAAAATGAATATCAAATGCAAAATACCAAGAGAAGAAGAACTGCAGGCACCAGATTTGTTTGCAAAAAAAAATAAAGATGTGCAAGCAAATGCTACCCAAGCTAGATAGTTGAAATCCATATAAGTAATGTGGTCACTTTACTGTTTGGTATTTTGAAAGTACATGTTCTGTGTAGTAATTAAGAGTCTTTCAACCTAAGAATAAGAATAAAACAGAGATGGCTAGCCTTCTTCAGGCTGAGAGCCACATTGACCTCTGATCAATCCTCCAGGGCCTAACTGGGAGTGACTGGTGAGTGGAACGTGAGCATAATCATTTTTTTCTATTATTATTTATTGAGGGACACATTTTGAAGGTCTTGAGAGGTCAAGAAAACCTTTTGGCACGACAGAAACCTATCAGGAGGCCTATGATTGGTAGATGCTGCAGTCCCTGCCACACTTGTTTCGTGTTGTTATTGGCTAGCCAATTCTCCACCTTAAGCTTATATTGTTGTTTTGCCACCTTGATGCCTTTCCTGAGCTTTGTTCTTGCCCCTCTGTATATATATCTATGTTCCCTGCCTTGAAGGCAGTATCCCAAGCTTTCAGGAGTGACCTTACTTCAGCAGTCATCCAGGGTTTGCTGTTCCCATAGACTCTAATACACTTCTCCGTTATTACATTATCGGCACACACTTTAATGTAAGAAAGTACAGCGTCTGTGTATCTGTGCGGATCTTGATGTTCAAACACACTCCAATCAGTACTTTCAAAAGAATCCTGGAGCTGACTGAAAACACCCTCTGACCAAATTCTAACAGTTTTTATAACTGGCTGAATTCTTAATAAACACGTGGACACAAATGTTTAGATTAATGATATAAAATAAGCCACAACTTCATTTGTTACAGATGTAGAGTGGTTTGTTTTGGCATTGGGTGAAACCGGACTATGTCCTAACTCCTGCCTGTCTGCAGGGAGTCTGCTAAGGGTAAACCACCTGTAGGAGGAACCCTATGATATACATCAATTAATAGCACCCCAGGGTCCCCGATGGGGTCATGCCATGGCCCTAGCCCATGCCCAGGTTTCAGACATGATCCATACCCCCGGATCCCTTTAACAGGGTACCCTTAATGTGGAGGGGCAAGCGGAGGCAACAACCTCCCCTCTCATAAACAAGGCTTACTCAATGCCTAACCACCACTCGAGCCCCAAAGGCTCACTGCCAACACCCTCACACCTGCAACCAATCTCTTAGTGATATCAACCAGCCAAATATTTCCCATATCAGAAAGGTGAACACCATCATTGTGAAACAAGGCCTCCTGGTCAAAAGTAGTGGTGGGGAACCATATCACCCGACCATTCAATAGTTTCACCTTCTGTGCCACTGCACAATTAGCAATTTTGTTGGGTATGTTGATTGCCACAGGGTGGGGGAAATCATACCAGCAATGCATCTTCAAAAGCTGGAACCAGATTAAAGTGGAGTCTGGGTACAAGGCAGCCAGCCCTCCCACCAACCTCATTGGCCAGCCGGGGTCGTGATGTGGGCAGAAGTTCCTATGATGCGGGCGGCATCCCTCCGCCCACGTCCAGGACACTGGGAGGTCCCGGATACCCTCCCACAACACCTCCCCCCCAGGAAGGGGAGTGGACTTATAACAATATATATTTCTCATAGTGAGTGGATGGTGCTGGTAGAATAGGAGCCAGCAGTTGTCCTCAAGGAATGTTTTGTTTTTGTTTTATTTACTACATTTATATTCCATTTTTCCTCCAATGAACTCAAAGTGGCATACATAATTCTCACCACATAGTTTATCTTCAAAATAACCTTGTAAGGTAGGTCAGGCTTTGAGAGAGCTACTATTTCAAGGTCATCCAGTGGGCTCTGTGGCTGAATAGGGATTTGAACTTGGGTTTCCCCACTCTTAGGCTGCATTCAAATGACACTTTCCCCCATCTTTCCAACATTTTCTTCTTTGTTAATTTATGTGGTTGATGTGATGTTCCACACAGCATAAAAACCACTAGTGGAGGTTTAGCACTCAATTTCATGTTAATTTTTTCCCAGAAAAAAACCCCCAACCATTTACAACCCTGTTAACTTGGAAAATTGTAGGAGTTTTGCACTGTAATTTCATGTGACAAAGTTGGGGGCCATATCCCAGCACCAGCATTATAATCGATAAATCTAATACAATAAAACCCATGTCCGAATGCAGCCTTACTCCTGCATGGTAACCATTACGCCATGCTGTCTCTTTTACTTTTCCTGATAGAAGTGAATGTCAGATTATATGGGAGAAAAAAAGCACCGGAGACAACAGATAAAGTGGGGGATATACCAGTATTTTCAGCATGAACCAGGTTCCTTTTCAATTGTGTTTTGGATTATTGCCAATTTACATTGTTTGATATAATTCAGCTGGATCCAGTGTGGGCCTAGCCAGACCTTATTCAAATGTTATTTCATCTGCAAGTTTCATCTGTGATTCTTTTCTTTTTGCACACTCTAGTGACAAGGACTGACTTTTCTGTTGAAAGTTGATTGCATAAAACAGAAATAATATTTTAAAGTTTAGCATGGATTATATACAACAGTGTGGAATTCTTATCTGATGTCCCCATAAAAATTGTTTGAGTTTTTTAAAAAAAATCAGACTACAAGGGATGTTCACAAAAGAGGGAAATACTGTTGCATTCCTGAAATATATCCTCAGTAATGCAAGGTTTTTTAAAAAAGAAATTTATAAGAGCTCATGGAAGACTTTCTATTATGAATTCAGATTACTATGCCAATAAATATGTTCATTTGAATATACTTTTAATGCAGTCTTTTTTGGTAATAATATTCACATCCATCTACAAAGCAAAGGTTGTGTGGAGTGCTTGTTATTCATTTTCAGTAAATTCATTTTTCTATTTTCTATTTCAATTGCAAATCTGTTTATAACCATGCTCTCCAAGGAATGCCCGCAATGATGTAGGGATGTCTTTATTTTCCTCTAGAACCCAGCTGTTGCTTGTTCAGTGAATCATTGGTAGACTACAGCATGCAGCACTCAGGGCTACAGAATTGGGGCGGGGAAGAGGTCCAGCACCCTTTCTGGAGAGTGTTTCTGTGTGGCAGTGAAGGTAGCAAGGCTGCTAATTCAGCTGAGTAAAGGCACATGGCTACAGAGTGAATAGCAACTGCTGACACTAGCCACTGATGGCATCACCTCTACCAAGCATGACTTGTTGTTCCAGAAACTGTCCTGGCAGCTTTTTTGTTACAGTGCAGCACCCTCTTGTAAGGGCATTAGGCCCCCATCCATATTCGGTGGTGCTCAGTGGCAGAAAATAGTTCACCAACAAGCCACGGCACAATCTCATACTACCACCTGGTCTTACAGTTGGCAAAGGACAATATATATTAGAATCTTAAAGTCCATGGATATATAAGTGAAATCTCACACTGTTTAAATGCTTTGCATAATACAATGGGTGTCCAGTTTTCATGTAATTCATCAAATATTATCTTTTTTCAGATCTTCCGTCAGTTAAAATAATCCCTTCCACGTTATGGCCAGAAGAAGGACAATCTATAACTTTGATTTGTGAATCCAAAGGAAAACCACTGTAAGTGATTTAACAAGCAATATATTTTTGTTATATTCTTTATTCTCCTTTGATTGCAGCCTCTGACTGCAAAACTCTACTGTTTTTCTCTTGTCCTGGGGTGTAAAGTGATCTCTGGTACTGAAAACGCCTTGAAGCATGTCTTCATTAAGTGCCTATGGAAGACTGGTCTTTTACTTTGTCATTTATTTTAGTTTTGGGAAAGGATTCCTGCTGTGCATTTTTTTAAAGTAAGCTATTTCAACCTGAAAGGATTGCAGTCTTATTTGCTGTTCACATAGTCAGACTGATGATAGGTACATACTCTCAAAGCCTCACATCTGATGAAAAAACTTGTAAAATCAACACATTTTTTTTATCCAAGCAAAGTGTTGAACTCTTTGCCTGCTTTGGTTGTCATTTACATGGTAATTGGAAATTTAATGATATATGCAAATTGTCTTTTCAACTATCTCACTTTTAAAAATAGCATTAAGAGAGTGAAGCTGTATATGTTTGAGTTTCAGCTGAAATTACTTTTTTCTTCACAAACCTTAAACCCACTCCTGAACTCTTATTATTCTTTTTACTACTACTACTACTACTACTAGACAGCATCTGCCACTTGAGGAGAAAATAAAAATAACCCCACTATTGCATTACAGGCTTCCCAGGCATAACCTCCATATTTATTTTTATTTAGTGTATTTATATACTGCCTTGCAGCTGAATGGCCCCCAGGGCAGATCACAATAAAATACAAATTACAGGCTAAATCCATTTCACAAATGGAAAAACTTTTTTCCCATTTGTGAAAAGGGACTTGGGTCTAGCAGACTCATATTCATAAGAAAGGCTTCAGGAGTAAACCCAAAGGAATAAACCATAAGCACTGCCTTTCAGGATATCTTCGAGAAAAGAAAAGGCTATGGAGCAAACACCTCACAAACCCAGAGTGGATTCTCTAAGATGGTTGGATGGCGTCTTGTATGCCTCCTTCTGGTAATTCCTGCAGTCAAGCTGGTACCAAACATACTGCTCTGCTTTTCTTTGGACCACTTCAGCCAGGCCGAGTGTGGGGTCTTGTTGTCTGGGCAGCCTAGGACCTCCATACACACTGCTCAAGCTAGCACCCCAGAGAAGTCTCTTCTGGGCTGCTAATGCAGCAAAACCAACATGGTTATGAGCTCTTGGTCTCTGGAGTCATAACAGGCACTGTGATTCTCCAGCAGTTTAAATTCATCCCCAGGGTTGCACTCCATTGACTCTCGAGACAGACAGATGCCAACAAAAAAACACCTTTACTCTTTTTAGGAGAGGAAGCCCTTCTAAAACACAAATGATATTAGGGGAATTTAGCTGTTTTTCTATGTAATCTCTGTCTCTGCTGTTGCTTTGTCTCTAGCCTACTGGAGTTTAGCCTGTCATTTGTCTGTTAGTGGTGACACCAATTCTTCAAGTGCTAGCTGGCTGTTCTTGACACATGTATGTCCAGCTTCTTCTTCTCCTCATGCTCTTTTTTTCCATAGCTAGTGCATAAGCAGTGTGCAAATCAGCGGTATCTCATTTCTTCAAGCCTATAGCTCTCTCTTATCTGACACTGCCTTCCTTCCTCCTTCCAACCCATTGTTTTTCCTAGCTTGAGGCTTCTTTCCTGGGTTTCTGGTCTCCTCTCCACTCAGGCAGGCTTCTGGACAAAGCGTCTTAATTTTCTGTTACTCACTGCAGTTCTTCATGGTCCAAGAACTTCAGCTGTCAATCTGCTCCCTGTATCTTCTTGGCCACTCTGGTCTGAGTGCTTTGTAGCTGGGCTACTGGGTAGTGGCTGTTGAGATAAGGCTCTCATCTACTCACTTAGGCCTCATTTGCACTGTACAGTGGTACCTCAGGTTAAGAACTTAATTCGTTCTGGAGGTCTGTTCTTAACCTGAACCTGTTCTTAACCTGAGGTTAAGCTAATGGGGCCTCCCGCTGCCGCCATGCCGCTGCCGCACGATTTCTGTTCTCATCCTGAAGCAAAGTTCTTAAACTGAGGTACTATTTCTGGGTTAGCGGAGTCTGTAACCTGAAGCGTCTGTAACCTGAAGATTTTAACCCGAGGTACCACTGTACATTTAAAGCAGTATCAATCCACTTTAAGCAGTCATAGAACTTTTGGAACTGTAATTTGCTAGGGGTTCTGGCAGTTGTTAGGAGACTCATATTCCCCTTAAAGAGCTACAATTCCCAGAGTGGTTTAACAATCAGCCCCTTTAGCGGTTTCCTAACAACTTTCAGTACCCTTAACAAACTCTAGTGCCCAGGATTCTTTGAGGGAAGCCATGCTTACTTAAAATGGCATGATATTTCTTTAAATGTATAGTGCAGATGGGACCTTAGAGACTCCAGTCTCTTCTTCAGCTGCATGTGGGAGACCATCACAGTGAATTTCACAGTTCTTAAGAGAGCCACTGGTGTTGCTGCTGGTAACATTCTGCTAGCTTTTAGGTTTGCGGCTAGAACATCAACTTCATCTGCTCCAGGAATCTTACCATTCTTCCTTCTATTTTACCTCAGGCACTCCTTGACACACAGTCCTCCTTTTAGGAAGCAGAATCCCACTTCTAGCACCAGTGTTAATGCACACCCAATCTCCAACCAGTTGGTGTGTGGTGTGTCCTATCATGTTAATTTGAGCAGTTGCAGATTCTGGGAACTATTCTTGTGTAAGTTGCTCCCAAATCTGTCACCATGAATCTGCTTCACACAAATATAGGACCACGGCACAATGGCAAAATTGACAATGTGAACTGGACCACAATGTGAAACTAATGTGAAATTAATGATATTGAATCTGATATTGAAGAGAGAGACACAGCTCTCTCTTTCCGTCTCTTTGTCTCTCTGTCTGTCTCTCATGCTTCCTGTCTCCATGTCCCCACACAGTGTTTCCTCCCACTTCATCCCCTCTGTGGCCTTTTCGAAGGGTCCCAACTCCCCTGAAAGATTTTTCAAGTGTTGCATTGGAGAGGATGGGGAGGGAAGCCTTATTGCGCAGAGCCTGTGTGCAATCTATGTGTAGTCAAAAAAATTGTAGCTACATTTTCACAGCTTACATTGAAAATGTGGCACTGCATACAGTTCCCATACAGAGGCATCTTTTCACACAAATAATACCACCACATAAGCTTGGTGGAAACATATACTCCTGGATGCTTCTGTGAACTGGTGGAATGTGAAGGCAGCATCATAGAATCAGAGACTTGTAGAACGGGAAGGGACCCTGAGAACCAACCCCCTGCAATGCAAAAACATATGCAGGGTGGAACAATCAGTGGGCTTTACAATCCCATTTTGAATATATAGACTTTTTTGATTCTTCAGGAATTTAGCACAAAATTAGGAGGCTGAGAGAATGCTACCTGGAATAAAATTATGCTCATCACACCTTGGGTCATTTTGAAAGTGCAACCCACACTGGCTCCCATTTTTATTTCCCTGTCAGGACCTACAAAGTCTGAGGTCAGGGCGTGTCTGACTTAGGATAAATTGATGTGCTGATTAAACGTGGATATGATGTTTTTATGGTTATGATGCTTGTCATGATATTGTGCATATTAGAATTTCTGCACCCTTTTAAGTGTGAAATATTTTTCCTCTTTTCACTGCTTCTAAGCAATGATGCTTGGCAGATAAGCAAATGGTAGTTCTGTAACTGAAAGTATGCAAGAGCAGGCTGTTTGAAGCAATACATTTTGATCTCGAAATGCGCTATGCATAGTCCTTATCAATTAACACCTGTAACATTTCAATGGAAAATAATGATGCACATGGTGTAGAAGTGGTAAAGGAGCCTGTAAAAATACCCTGCCAGGAAGAGAAAAAGTCTGCTGCTTCCTTCTTTCAGTCCTCTTCCTCTGTAGCAGATGCCACACTTTAAAGAAATAATTTTCCTGCCACTGTGCACAGAACTCATAGCCAGACAGACCTTATATTTGACAGGTGTCAGACAAGAGTTAAGATTGTCCTTTGTCTATATGTCTTATTCAGAAGCAGTACTTGGGCTGACTAATGGTTACTTGACATCAGATAGGTGGCTTTTCTCTTCTTTGTCTTTTTAAAGCTCAAGTTTTATTATTTGTGTCAAGTAATACAAAGTAACTCAGAAAGTCTTGTCTTCTTGGATTCTGCTTGATTTAAATGATTTGGAATATGTGTTTCAATCTAATCCCTTTGTGACTTTTAAAGAACCCTCTACCTTTCCTAGCTAATGCTCAGAAACAGATTCAGCACATATGTAGAAATGTAATCAGCTTGATGAACAGAATATGAGATCTTACAAGAATAGTAGCTACAGGGGCAAATATATATGTACCGCAATATTTATTACCCTTCCCAGAGGCAACACACATTTCTAAACAAATTATGCCATATATATTATACTAGCAGTGAGTGTCCAACCCTGTCCAGGAATTTTTAGAAACCAAAGATATATTTTGATTTTAAATGGATAGTGCAATTTGTGTTTGGACCCGTCACACAAAAAATCAGGTGAAGTCATGCCAAAGTCACATTCAAACATCAGTGAAGACTGCCATCCTCACCTCAGAAACCCTCATGCCAAGTTTGCCATCAAATGCATGCCAAAAAATAGGTGAAGTCATGTGAAATTGACATTTTGGTCTACCATCTTGATTCAAAAGGTTGCCTGGCGTCTAAATTGTAACAGCATCTGCCACCCCCACCTTGAGAGTGCTTGTGCTGAGCTTGGCAATAATATCTTGAGGGGCAGTCAAACCTATGCAAAAAAAAAAAAAAAAGTGACAATTCAGTCCTGCACTTTGATTCCAAATGGTGGCTGAGTTTGGCAACGATATCTCAAGAGGCAGCTGAACTTATAGAGAACAAATGGACAAACAGACTGATAAACCACTCTCTAAAACACATAGTGAATGATGTTGTTGTATCAATAAAAGTAACTGGAAAAAAATATGACAGGTAAAACAAAAATTTCACGTGTAGCATTACATGAGTGCAACAGCCATGACACTGTAGTGGGTGCTTTTCCTTATGGTGCCTCATCCAAAAGACATGTCAACGCAGACAAAAGGATGCATTACAAAAACTTTCTGGACTTTTTGGATCAGTACCACACTTTGCAATCCACACTGAACAGTGCATTCTAAAGTATTCAGCATACTAAAAAAATACTGGAAGCTGAACAATCCTCCGAGTGTGGAAATTCTGCTTTTTTTAGCAAGGCTCCCACCTCATGTTGTGTTTAAGACTATCTCAGAGGGATGTGTTATTTTCACACAACATATCATTTATAAAAAATGCGCTCATCATACAAGGTATAGAAATCTTTCTGTCATTGATTCTGTTAATATAGAAGATATGCTACTTTAAGGAAAGATAATATTTGTTCTTGTTAACTTCTATGGAATATGCAAACAAAATATAAGGTGAAATTTATCTATTTTGAGATGGACACATTCACAATATCTTAGCTTTTAAATATCTTGAAACAAGTAGAGTTGTGGACTTGAAGGATTTCAGCATGAGAAAAGTAGCTTATCAGCTACTGTCTTCAAATGGAATGTCCATATGGCTTGGGTGTATGAATAATGTAATCTTGCAAAATCTCATATTTTGAAGAAACTGGAACTAGAGAACAATGTTCACATGTCTGTCTATTTGAATAGACACTTGAATAGACACTCAAAAAGTCAACAAACCTTTTCACAAAACATTCCTTCTATGTTTATAGAGCATCATTAAAACCAAAGCATCGGAAGAACTTGGACCATTTTTCATGCTAAATTTTGTGCTTAAGTACAAATATATACTTTATGTGTGAAGGCCTTGCCACTGTGTAAATCCTAATTTCTCCATTTCAAAGCAAGGGAGGCCTCCTCTGATTTTTATACTATTTGCCTATATTTCTCCTGTATAAATTCTGCTATGGTAATCGGAAGAGTCGATTTCTCTATGCTCCATCTTTGGAAAAGCAAACTATGTATGTACAGAAGAGACAGCCTTCACTTTGCTGGTTCACCTATTGTAGAATAAGCACTTGAGGGAGGCATGCTTATTTTTAGCACTAAGTTAAAACCTTTTGTTTTGTCAGGGTATTTTAGATTATGGTATTTTTTGCTGGTTAAAACATATTGTTGGTTTGTTTTGTAATTTTAAATTTATCCGGATACTACCCAGAAATTCATTTTTGACATGGAGTGGTTTATACACTTTTAAAATTAAGGCAAAATATAGAAGTAGAATAAAATTATGTGCCCTTTACAACTAACCACAATGTGTTTGTTTGAATCCAGGAAAGTTCTACACAGGGTAGTGAAATTTATGGCCCTATGTCAATCATGTCCATTAACTTCAGTGGGTCTATGATGAGTATGACTAACATTGGATACAACTCTTAAGAAGCTCCCTTTAGTGAGGTGATTTTTAAGGATCAAATAACTAACCCTGGAATAGTTTATAAAGAAATGAATCTGCTGTGGGTAGAGATGTTATCAAATGTAGATGGTGTGGTGAAAGGAGAAATCAGCCTGCATAAAGAGAGAGTGGTTAACATTTGACCTTCTCTTTTCTTCATAATACATGACTACTAGCAAAAAGGCCTATTGTCTTTGGCTATCAGCTGCTCCCTGTTTTGTGTGTTCTAGTCACTGAAGTTCCTTCTCAAGGTAGTTCTGTGACCAACTCTGTAACATAAAATGAAAACTTGTAGAACAAATACAGTTGCAAGCAAGGCATAAATTTGTCTCAGTGTATCTGTGTCATGATTACACAGACATTCAGAAAGTGTTCCCCCTAGTATAATGTTAGGACTTTAGAGATTAACTAGGATGGTTTCTATGATACATTAGGTTGAGTCAGGTGAGAACCTATGATGACTGATAAGTATTTCCTGGGTTGCATGGCTGGCAACTTAGCATGTGCTCCTGCCCTCCCTCCTTGCAGGAAGCACTTCCTAGTCATCCATATGTGTGACACTGTGGACCATCTCCCAGACCAGTTACAGGTAAGCTACTCCAGTTTCTTTGTGGAGAAAGAAATTAATTGGATGCTGTGAGCCTTAGTACTCTTTGCCAAGGCGAGGCACTTGGTTTCCTTGCTCTAGCAGTGTGAAATATGAATGAGGCACATAAACTTAAGATCAGATATCTAAAGATCTTAATGGCTATCCTGAAAGACTCCAGGAAGTCACTGCTAACTTCTGCTTGGAAAGGATGGGTAGTAATATCTGGAAAAGAAATTCAGATAAAGCCTTTTGATATTCATTTTCAAAACATAAGAGTCAGAATTGGGGTTTAAAGAATATGTAAGCTCTCTCTCTTCAAGAATTTGGATTATATTTCAGAGAATATAATCCACTTACCTGGAAGTATGCCTACTGGACACAATACAACTTGATTTGGAGTAAACACAACACAGGATTGTGCTCAGAGGCAGAGGTTCCAAAAGTTGGGAACAGAGTGAAACTTTAGTTTCTCCATGAGATTTGAATGAATATGTGAATCAAAGGCTAATATGTAGGTCAAACGCTCCCATTACACTATTTATCAGGGTAAACATTTACCATATTCATATAACTGTAGGAGATATTAGTAGACATAATATAAACAGAAGAAGCTTATTTCTTGATATAATTGACAGATGATTGACAGATTCCAGTAAACATTAAAACAAAAATACTTGCCAAGCATCTATACCCAAGACCATCAGGCAAAGGTTTGAGGTAAAATTGTGGGTAAAATTTGTTTGTATTGATGACATCATATTCATATAATGCATACAAGCTGTACATCGGTTGGAATAAACAGACTAAAAAGCTACAAAGAATCATTTGTGTTAAAGACTCTGGCTCAATTACTTGGACTATCAACAAAGTATTAACAAATAGAACTTTCAGTTTATTTTTCTATATGTCTTTCTGAAACATAGCTGAGTAAATAGGAACAATGTAAAGAGCTTTTTTTTTTTTTTTTACTCATTCTCCATAGCTGTCCTAATTACATGCAAAACAAAAACTATAATTGCTATTTGAGCTAAGATTTCTATCAAAGCTGACATGGATCAATTTAAGTACTGCAGTATGCAAATAATTGAAGCAGACTGGGATATATGCCCAGAGATTTGACAAAATAAAATATGACAAGTTTTCTATATATTATTGTACTCAATTTTAATTTTAGATAGTTTTAACATCTGATTTTTTGTTGACTGCTACCATAATTTTTTTAAATCTTTCCAGCAGCCTGCTGTGTGAAATTTCCTTTGAAGCTAGATAGCTTTGAAGAGACTACTTGTCCCATTGTAGTCAATGCTGACTTTACTAATTGTGCATCAGCAATATGGTGTATGTTCAATTACACATTCTGAAGTCCTACAAAAGTCACACCTGAGAATGAATATGACTCCACTGAGGGAATATACTTGGAAAACCTTCTCAGATAGGTGCCTTGTAACAAAAAGCCAATTATTTTGAAGGACAGTATAAATGTTAGTTTAGTATCCCTATTCACAAATACTACAATACATTTAAGGCTTGGAATTGGTAATGTAGCATTATACAGAGAGTTATACTTATAAAAATGCATCATTTCTGCTAAGGTGTAAACACATACTATAATAATATATTCAATTTCAAGTTGCAGTTAATAGATTTGCTGTCATGCAACTAGGTTTTCATTTTCCGTTTGGGAATCCCTTTTCCCCTACAAAGCAGCAAAATTGGTGTCATAAAAAGTGTCATGGAAAGAAACAGGGAGAAGCATTAGAGCCCATTTATAAATTACACTTCACAGTAAAACTCTCACTATAGTACCTAAGAACTTCTCTTCAAGTTGTCTGTAAAGTGATCAGATGGCTTAATGGGCTCTGTTCAGTAAAGAGCTTTCTTAAGACTCTTTCCTGCAATGTTTGCTCCAAAAATGGTGCAGAAAAAAATACAGTGTGAAGGAAGAAAAATCTAAATGCAGCCTCTTAAGTACTAACATGTGATACATCATTGAAATGCATTTTTTTTCTTTCCCTTGAAATTATGGAAGACAAAAATATGGTTTTAAAGGTCTGTATCTTAGAACTAACAAAGACTATAAGGCAATGTCACCTGTGCACCATTTAACCCTAGAACTTAGAAACCATGAAAATATAATCAAAAATCTTTTAAGCATTCAACCTTTCAGAAGAGGGAAACAAAATGAGCACATTTGTCATATCCTTTTCCCACGGCTTGCATTTGGTATTATTATATCCTCCCTTCAAAATGCTATCATTGGCATCGAACAAGCAACAGCTATTCATGTAGTAAGGAGGTATTACTCAGCTGATTGTTAGAGATTCTGCCACTTTTATGTATCTTTTGTTTCTATGTCATGCCCTTCCTCCAAGGCAGCCTTTCCCAACCTGTGGGTCCCCAGATGTTGTTGAACTACAACTCCCATCAGTCCCATCACCCCAGGAATGATGGGAGTTGTAGTCCAACAACATCTGGGGACCCACAGGTTGAGAACCACTGCTCCAAGGAGAGCTCAGGGTGGTATACATGAAGTTGCAGTACTTTTGACTGACAGCAGTTGGCCCAAGGTGACAGTGATAGGTGTTCATAGGGGAGAAGCAAGAGGAACAGTTGCTTCCCCCAGTGAGCCATAATCCCCAGATTTCCAGATTTCATTTAAAAAAAAATAAAAATTCCTAGCTGTTGTAGACAATGATGTGGCCCCCCCCCCAAAATCCAGCGTTTTATTTTTCTGTTGAAAAGTTTATGATTCAGAAGTTTATTAGTTACAATGAACTGATTATGTCAATTCTAAATACAATGTTGGGCAATATTTAGCTTTTTAGCTTTTTTTACTAATTACAAATACAATAAACATGCTAAATTAGATCATTTTCTAGGACAGCCATACAGAACCTTTGACCCATGAACCAAATTAGCAACAGTAAAAAGAAAGCCAGAAGTTATGCCAGACAGTCTGAGCCAAGGATCTATTAAAATCCTGTCCAAACACATGGCAGTTTCATGGGTCAAGGCAGCTATACTCAAGAAGCTGAAGTTTCAGAGCCAAAGTCTTTATACTCCAATAACTGGTAGTGATCGTGGCTGGGTAAAAAACACAGGAAAAGAGAGTAAGGGATCCACATGACACTTTTGCTGTTAAAGTTGGTCCCCTCCAAATACTTCTTTCTACATTACCGACAAGGTTCCATTCTCAAGGCTACAATCATATACTGTACACCCTTATCTAGGAGCAAGCCCTGCTGAATTTAATGAGGCATGCGTAGAAGGCGCAAGTGAAATTTGTCTGCAATAACAGATAACTTGGAGTCAGGTTAAAGATCTATACTTTTCTTTATTAAGTGTGGTACTGCTGTTGTACACCTGGAATGGGTTTCAGGAATTATTTTTGTTTTTTTTTCTAGTTTTTTATTTGAATGAATGTATTATTACTTTGTGTGTGTTTAGTAATTTGAGCGACAGTAATACTTAATAACAACAATAAAACAATTGAATGAGGCCCTCCATTTTCTATACTATATCTTCCTAGGAGAAGATAATATTTTGCCCTTTTAAAATCAGGCCTTCAAATAAAAATTTTGTCCTCAAAAACTATGCATAAGAGAGTTCTCACATTCAAGTTTAATCTTTAGCATGTAAGAGTATTGGGATAAGGAACAAATTAGTGATTGTAGTCTAAAGTTGAAAACATAATAAACAATTAAAGTTAACTGCAGTTCTTTATAAAACCAATTCCATTCTGAGGAGCTTTATAACATATACAACTATTCAGTTTCTGTTTCCAGTGTTGTAGTCTCATCGAGTTCCATGGAACAACAGAGTGAGACTTCAGTCCCCACTCACTCACTGAATTCATTAGAACTGACTTCTGAATAGATATAGTTAGGATTGCACTGTTAAAACGTTAATTGGTCGCCCCCCCCCCCTTCTCAAGTGGGATTAAATTATTTTCTGTTGCCTCTTTACATGGCTTGGAATCTGTTGCCTCTAGTGGCTTTACATTGTGGAATTTTTTTTTTGTTTTTTGTTAAACAGAGCAAAATAAAATCCTGGAATTATATACGAGTTGAGATGCCTGTTACTTTTCATGTACAAGCAGCCCTGCTTATTGAAATACCTCCTGTTTCTGTTAGTAATGCCAGATGCTATTCTTCGCAGCTACTCGGTTCTCAGCAAAGCTTTCTTTGGGAATGGGCAAAGAAGATGACAGAATTTCATGACATGAGTAGGCAAGAAAAATCATGACAACACGTAGGAAACAGCTGTGGTAACTGAACAGCAACTATTAGCATGAAAATGTGTTAAATGTAACAAGCTTATTAAGAGCTAAAAGCCATTAAACCAATTGCTTTTAGCTCCTAATAACTTTATCATTATTCTTTGTTTCTGAAATCTCCCACAATTTAATTCCAATGATGAAAAATAATTACAGCCTTTCAGTTCTGGAAAGGGTGCAAGACTCTTAAAGAAAAATGTAAATGTATACTCAGAATGATATCTGAGTAGAGGTAGCTGCAAAAAGAAGAAGAAAAAGTAAGAAATAAGCAAAATGGAATGTTTTGGAACAGAGAGCTACAAAAATAAAGTTGTGGCTGAAGGGTTCTGAGCTGGTTTTATTGCACTTCTAGTTCTCAGTCTACAGCATCAAATAATTTATTGGAGGTACAAACAGAATATTTGTTTATTGCAGAGGCTCCATGACTCTGATAGCTGTTTAACTGGTAACATTGCTTCAACATATAGTGATTGTATTGCAACATAATATATATGAGATGGTAGGAATATCAAAGTTTTCAGTTTTTTAAAAAAATGGTGAAATGTGGGGAGGCAGAATGATTCAGATTTGCATCTTCTACTAGCAATCAAGATCAGCTTAGTGAGGGTGATTCAAACAGTTGTTTGACCAAGCATTTTTGGCGTTCTCTTGATATGTAAAGTCTCTGTCTCCCCCTGCCCCACAAAAAAAGAAACTTCCTGTAAGCTTATCTGTTCCCTTTATGTTTTGTATGAGGTAGACAATGCATAGCATCTTAGAAGTACTCCAGATTATAGATTGCTGGTTATTTCTTTATTGTGGCATCCAGGTCCCAGAAGAATGCCACCTCCCATTCCCTTTTAGCTAGTGTGTTTTTGCATTCACAGAAAAGGGCAGCACCACTCCATCAGTTGGCTAGGAGTCCTCTTTTGTCCCAGATGGCCCATCATTTTAAGGTTCTGTCCAGATTCCAGTCTGGATGCTAGAGTGTTTTCTTCCTCTATCTTACATTTTCCTTTCTAAACTACAAATGTAACAAGTACTGCACAGATCTTCCAACAGTTTCTAGATCATCAAGGAAAGGAAGAAAATAATTTGGAAGCAGAAAAATGGTTAATACTTCTTGAAGGAGGAAGTCCTCCCATTTCCATCTTCCAACATCTTGTCCACCATTCAGGCCACAAGAAAGTGAGCCGGGGGGGGGGGCAGGAAGAGAGAGAGAGACAGACAGAGGGGATGGATGAATGTTGTGTATATGTTTGTATGGGAGGTAGGGAGAAAGAAATGAACTCAAGTGAACAAACACTGGTGGCTGGGGGAGGGGAAGTACTGTAAACCCAGTTTGTGGCAATTGTTTATGTGTGGGCCTACCTTAATTCTTTGGTTATGAGAGCCAGTGTGGTGTAGTGGTTAAGAGCGGTAGTCTTGTAATCTGGGGAACCGGGTTCACGTCTCCGCTCCTCCACATGCAGCTGCTGGGTGACCTTGGGCCAGTCACACTTCTTTGAAGTCTCTCAGCCCCACTCACCTCACAGAGTGTTTGTTGTGGGGGAGGAAGGGAAAGGAGATTGTTAGCCGCTTTGAGACTCCTGAAGGGGAGTGAAAGGCGGGATATCAAATCCAAACTCCTCCTCCTCCTCCTCCTCTTCTTCTTCTTCTTCTTCTTCTTCTTCTTCATGAGAGCCTTTGTCTTTAGCTTTGTATTCATATTTAAATTATCCTTATTTAAATGTGCATCTGTACATATATAGTATGCAAATCTGTGTATTCTTTCCTCTTTGGGGGGATGCAAATCTTCCTTTTTTTGGCCTTGAGTAAGCAGACACCTAGTAATCATCAACAGAGATGCAAAGTAGCAAAGTATCTTCCTTGACTGTTGCTGCCCCAGACTTCGCAAGCTTCTGGCTACTTGTTTTTCTCTCATCTTGCTCTGTTCTGGCTTTCATTTTGCTTTTTAAACTTTGGACGCTGTTCCTGTCTGTACTGCTCCTCTGGTTCCTTGACTGCTGGCTAATTTCCAGATCTCCTAGCAGTTGACCACCTTGCCTGAACTCAGCATGTTACTGATTTATCCTTTTGATCTGACACTCAGCCCAGCTTGATCTCATTCCTGACTCAACTGGTGTGCTGTTTTTCTGCTATTCTTAGGTTTTTAGCATTTATCTTTGAGGATTAGTGAAGCTTTTTGTTAATGAATATTGATAAATGAATCATTCCTATGTAAGGAAAATACAGCCTTTAAAAATATGGGATTTAAACATTAAGAAGTAAGAGTGAGGAAATAATTCAATTTAAAGCATGTAGAGTGTTTTGGGGTGCAGCTGGTGATAAGAGGTTATTTGCCACTGTGTCATGGCTTCTTGCCTTATCTGAACTGTACCCACCCCTCATTCAAAATAGCACAGGGGTGTCTTTTAATTATTCTCACATTACAAAAGTCATTTGCAATGTAGTCAAGAAAAGTAGGGGGTAAGCATAGGTCAGATGAAAGACAGCAGTCCTGTTGTGAACACAGAAGCTCATAAGTCCCATTTCTGGATCAAGGCCTTTGTTTCCTTCTTTATTCATAAACAGCTGTAGTAAGAAAACTGTGAGAAATTGTTTCTTCTTAAAACAGGGAAAACAAAGAATGGGAAAGGCTCAGCATATTTGAAGGACGATAAATATCTCTTCCTCCCCCCACCCCCCAAGGCATGCAAATGTCAGCAGTATCAAGATAATACAGTACTCAAGTGGGTGCATCAGAATAGCTGTTACAAATTACTGAGATTAATTGAGAGCCATGTTAATGCTAATGAAATGCAGTTGGGGATGTAAGAGAGGAGTTGTACAGTTTGCACACTTTTGTTCTAAATACATTCTTTCATTAAATCCTTGGATTTTCGCTTCACCACTAATTACCGGTAGATGATTCTGCCACTTTCAGCTGCTCCTGCAGTTCCCGCCTTTCCCCCCCTGCTGCCTGAGCTGTGCAGGTATGACAGTTGAGCAAATATGGTAGGGGATCATAAATAAGCAAACAGCACACTACCAGATTCACAGGAACATCCATGCCATAAGTATATAGGAAGCTACCTTATTCAAGGTCAGATGAATGCCCACCTTCTTGAGTATTGTCTGCTCTCCAAGGTCTCAAGCAGATGTATTTGCCTTCACCCCTTATTTAACTCTCTTAACTGGAGATACCAAGAATTGAACTAAAACACTGAGCTTTGGCCCCTGCCTTCTGAAAGCAGCAGCACATACTGAATATATATTAGACATCTAAAGTGTCTTATGCTGAGTCAATCGGTCCTGCTTAGAACACGACTACCCACTTTATATTCCTGAGCAGAGATCTGTCCCAGTCTTCTTACCAGACACCAATTTAATGGGAAATGCTAGGGGTTGTACTTGGAATTGTATTTTGCCTCCCCTAGTTTGGGGGAGGGCTATTGCATTTGAGCTCTGTTTATGAACTTTACAAGTCATCTGGTTGGCCACTGTGGGAATGAGAGGCTGGGCTAAATGGACCATAGTCTGATCCATTCAGTCTTTTTAATTGAAATTGCCTTCCCCCCCCCCCTGGCCAAACTGCAGGCTGCTTCTTCTGAGCTAGTGGGCCCACAGCCCACCCTTGGAATAGGCAAACCAGTTTCATGGCCACCACATCCTTTGGAGCAGGCTGTGAGATGGCCATCCAAATGGCTAAAGCAATCTGCTCCCTTAACAGGCACTTAGTTAGCATTTATGGTTAGTAGCAAAGCCATGTGAAAGAGAATCCTTGAAGAATAGGAAAGAATGCCCTGGCCTATAGCAATCTTATCCACCTTTCCTCAGCTTCTGCGCTTGGATAAAATTGGCCCCTATACTGTATATTTAATGCTTTTTCCTTGAGCTAATTTATAATGGCAACCCTACTTAACCCATTCTTGCATGGCATGCATTCCCTAGGGTAAAATAGGATTTAAACTTTTATAGGGGATTTAAAACTTAGTTTAAAGGATTTACAACTACGTTATTTCTCAAATGGCAAATTTGCGTGTGTGTGTGTGTGATTTACAATGTCATGCTATTGCAATGACATTTGTATTGTTGGATGTTCTCCTATTTTTTGCCTCAAGGGTCTCTTGAAATTTTTCACCTTTATAGTTTCCTTTTTATGCACCCCAATCCTGGTTACATTATTTATAAGCTATCAGCATCATTTAAATTTTGCAACCACATATACTGTAGCAACAAAGGTATGCACAGTTCAGTTTTTAAAGTATTATTTTGTTCCTGATGCCAGGTTCCATTTGACCTTAGCATGCAAATTTATCAAAGCATCTATTTTTAAAGTACTGACATAAAGTTTATATTATATTATATTCAGCAACTGATGGCAGTTTAGAACAGCAGCTGCATTGTTATTGTATGCCTGCTTACTCAGAACTAAGTCTAGCTATGTTCAACAGGGGTTACTTCCATTTAAGAGTGGATAGGTCTGCAGCCTTACCCATCTGTTCTAGAAGCAGCAACACAAGTGCAAACATAAAATGATCCTGATTAGTTGACATCAATTTGTATTGAGAGACAATGGAAAAGTGCAGCATCTGGGGTAAAGTCAAACCGTTGGAGAGTTACAGTGCCTGCTGTGGCTGTAAAAACCAATATGGGAGCAACATGTTTTATTGCAGCTGGGGCAGATAAAGGTGTCCGGTTTTGTTGTTACAGATGCACTATGGAGTTTTAGGGAATGTGGATTTATCCAAGGCCTGTTTATATATATGGACGGGGAAATGTGCACAGTTTCCTCTTCCTGGAAGGATTGTGTGCACATGCTCCTCCATGAGGCCTGGTGAATGTGCACAATGGCTGCTTGTTAAGCACATTAACTTCTCAACTTACATTCTCCTTATTATATACACACCATTCTAAAATAGTAATAATAATGAAACCCAGATTGTTACTGCAAATCAGAATAGTTCTACATATTCCTATATTTGTGAAGATGATGTTCAGCTTTATGCTTGACAACATAGTGTGCAGCATCTATAACTACATTTATTCTATGAGTCACAGAAGAGAAATCCGCTTGTCTTTCTTTCGAAGATAGTAAGTGGAGATAGGAGAGGAAACAGAAAGCTTTCTGCTTCTCTCTTCCTTCTATTCTCCCAAAGGCAGACAATAAAATCTCTTGGAAGGTTTTATAATGATGGTTTTATAATGATATCTTGCCTTCCCTTTTAAACTGCAGTGGTAAAATACAGCTTTAGATCTTTTTCTCTCTCTTTTAATTTCGTGTTCTTTCCTCCGGGAATCCTGAAGGCATGGTCTTATTTTATTTAAGCATGTATTTAATTGTTTTTTTTTATTTTCATGCTGTCTCATTTTATTATCACTATTATTATCGTTATCCAACAAGCTGCTCTTTCAACAAAAGACCCCTCAATACCATGAAACAAACGGCTGTTGAGATCAACCTTAGTTTCAAAAGGGTTTGCCATTCAACTCGTTGAAGATGGGGGAGAGCTACTATTCAGAGAATGTATTGAAAGCACAGTGAGCACACAGAACTAGCTTCATGATTCGTTGGATTCTGACCATTATTAGCGTGTTCAATTCCAATCATGTCTGACATCGGTGGTTTGGGGTCAAGAGGTAGTTGCAGTGCTTACAACCAATTTATGCCTTGATCTTGTCCCACTTGATTCTTTACTTCATCCCAAATTCTGTCCTAACACCACCCACTCATTCTCTGCTGCTCACCCTCCTGCCTCCCAAACAAAGAGGGATCATGCTTACAGGTCACTAGGTATCTGTGCTATCTTCTCAGCATTCCCTTTCCACCATTATTTGCCTTGTACATGGCTTGCATGCAGGAGATGCTCTGGTGTAGCTGCATTATCCTGAATTGCCACAATCTACTTCATTGCACTGGTGCCACCGCTCCCTGCACCTTTGCAGGTATAGAAAGAGAGAGATTAAAATATTACAAGAAATTGCTTAACAATACTTTAAGATAATCTGATTTTCCAATATCCAACATTGCTTGCAACACATGTAATATAATACATACAGTATTCAATAACTTAGCCTATCTTTTTCCAGAAGTATTTGATTCTTAAAAGCTCGTGAGAAACATGAGTAGATCAACTGGGTGATGCATGCCTTATGCATTTGTGAGGAACAAGACGGAGAGAAATTATAAATCTAAGAATACCTTAGTTTTAAAAGAACCCCTCTTTTCAGCAAGCTGCATCATTCTACCCCTTAAAGAGAAATTGGTTCTGTCAGAATTTTAACATAAACAACATAGACTGTTTGAACACAAATGTTTTCTACTAGATTACATGTGCAAAACTGGCTTCCAAGCTCATCTGTTTGCTGCATAAGGGATTCTCTTTAGCTTCTAGCTTTGGTATCAGATGTAAGTCAGAGGACTAAATAGTCAGACTCAACACATAGTTAATAAAGTTAAATAACAAACATTTATTTTTACCGAGGAAATACTGTTTTTGCAACTAGAAACACTACGTTGTATTTGGAATGCATTTATTACTATGTCAAATCTATGTTTATTTTTCAACAAATATTTCATCTTCTGTCTCTGTTGTTGTGTATAATCCAAGTGAAAGTAATTGCATAATATTTTTTTGAATCAAAAATATATTATTTAAACACAGATTATCTCAGTCAGGTGATATTAAATATGCCTTTCCCACATAGCTTCTATTTTTAGGAACAGTCACTAGGGTCAGTATTCGGATATATTATCAATAAACTAAAGGTGCTGACTCTGTAAATTGCAACTTTTAAGCATGTTACATTATTGCATAATATTATATGATATGGAAGTACTGCTCAGTGTGAGAGATTATTTATATACGAATTCTGGTCTATTTCTCAACCCAAAAGAGCCCACAAAGCTTACGAATGGCACATTAAAATAAAATCACGAAAACATTAAAACTCTACCATTAAAATAGCAGGAAGGAATTATGAACATGCAAAAAAGAGAGGTGTTAAATTTTTGGAAGGGCTATTGGAAAATTGTTGCCTTTATGTCCATATTTCTTTCTTAAGACTGTGATCCTAAACACCCTTATGTATGAATAAGTATCACTGAACCAAACAGTGATCAGTTCTGAATAGGCATGTTATGTTTGTGCTATAAATATCTATAAGAAATGCCAGAAGGGAATTCCTATGTCAAAGTGTCAAACTTTGGAGAGTGCTGGCATGTGAAGGCAGTTAGAGACTTGCATGGTCAGAGGCTAGAAGATGTACACCAAAGGGCTGGTCCTTGAAGACACTTCATTAACACACAAAAGCAGGTGGTAGTAAGTAGCTGGCTTTCCCTTGGTATTTTACAATGTGTTTAGTACTATGTGTCCAGTTCTTTCTTCCTCAGGGATCTACCATATTTACTCAAATCTAATGCTCACATTTTTGGCCAAATTACGTTGCGAAAATTAAGGTGCACATTAGATTCGATGGTACATTTGCACTTGCCAGCCAAATCCTTTTTTTGTTTTTTGTTTCAAGGTTCTGAAAACTGAGGTGCACATTAGATTTGATGGCACATTAAACTCAAATAAATATGGTAATAAGCCAGTCCATAGGTTTACAGTGAGAACTGGTTAGACTAAAACTGGGTGGTTGGGGGCAGGTGTATAAAGGTCCCATGCTAATATATAGCTGGAGGTGCCACTGTTTTTTTCCTTGCTAAAACGTAAGCTTTCTTCATTTATTTTTATTTTTTTTTATTATTATTTTTGTATTGTAACCTGCCCCACTAAAACATATATGCTATTGCTAGAGTTTCATACATAGGAAAACCAGAGTCAGAATGTATGTATACAGATTTGTGGGTTAACATTTGGGTTTCTGCTTGCTGCATTAAATTTAATGGTAGCATTACAATATTGTATATTATTGCTAGACTTTCTGTTATTTATTAGGAAATATATATATTATATTAATATTTTATTTCACCCTGAGGTTTTGGACAGAGTGGCATAAAATAGAAACGCTATAATTTTTCATAATTTATAGGCTACCACATAATTTATAACTACGTGTGAAAAATATTTTCTCGTAGTCCTCTGATTCCTCTTTACAGACTTTTTGCTTCTCCGTAGTTCCCATTACAGAATACCTTTATTGTTACCAAGCCTTTATAGATTAATTCTCTTCCACAATTCTACCTGTCTGTCCCAGTTCCTCTGATTTTATTGCACATCCATTGCTATACCCACGTATTTTTTATTTTTCTTAATGACCATTATAAGAACCTGGTACTAACCTTTTCCGTAGTTTTGCTTTATCTGTGCCTTTTAGCAGCCTGTGATGATCTTCCTACACACTCCACTAATGAATTAGAGCCTTGAAGTGTTGCCTTGTAAAGGCTTATTGTTTTCAGCCTAAAGTAGTGCAACTGTTATGTGCGCCTATATAACTTTGTTCCCATCATGCTGGCATGACGGGTTTAGGTACTGTTCCATACTGGTGCAATAACACATTTTATGCATGATATTGTGGCTGTGTATGCATGCTTAATATGAGACTAGTTGCTATTAAGATTTCAGTTAGTCCCAAAGTTGGTAGATATGATCATTGTTATTATTTCTTCCTTATTCATCGCCTTACACCAAAACCTTAAGGTGGCAATAAAAGCAACCTTTACACTTCTATAACAATCAGTTAAATAAATAAATAAATAAATAAGAATCCATAACACAAACAGCTGAATCAATTAAAAGCAATAACCATAGTGCCATAAACACAATGACCATTAAAATTAATCTGACTAACAAGATACCAAGAGCAATAGCAATAAAAATGCTAAAGAACATTCAAAAGCTTGGTACTGAGAAGGAGGCAATGGGGGTGCCATTGCTGAGTCTGCGTGTTCCATAGGAGGGGAGCTCCCACTAAAAAAGCTTTTGCCAGAGGAGACACTTGGATGTGGGTCTATGAATATATACTGTAGGCTTAATTCTGAAAGAATAGCCTGTAACTCATATAACGGACAGGAACAAATCAAGTAAATGTCACTAGGCAGAATTTATCAATAGGAAAGTATCCTGAGATATAGTTTAAAAGAGACAACATTTTGTAGGAAAAATTAATCATGAATATTTCTATAGTTCTAAGGCATTTGCAAAGCCAATTATAAATAATTGACCTTACCACCAATCAATATTTTATCTAATTTAAAGATAATATTTAATTGTAAATGGTGTTGTTCAGCTCTGTCTGTATTACTTACTTAATTATTTTTATGGTTCTTAAAGTTTGCTGCATGAGAAACCCATGTTGAGTTGGTTTGATATGATGTACATTTATTTTAAAATGAATTTGAAAATAATGGTTTCATCTATTTGTTTTTAATAGGCCAGATCCAGTATTATGGACAAAGGATGGTGGAGATTTACCAGATCCAGAAAGGATGGTTGTCAATGGTAGGGAGCTAAACATTAATTCCCTAAATAGAACGGACAATGGTACATATCGATGTGAAGCAGCAAACTCTATTGGCCTAAACAGCGCAGAGTATGTTCTGATTATACATGGTGAGTACTTCCTTCTCTGTCATTTAAATGATGGCGTGCATTGACATGTGCTTTGATTAATTTGTTTGGTTTGATTTAGCATTAATTTTACCCTGCCTTTCTCCCCCAAAACAAAGTTGGCTGGCTAATCGTGGCTTACCTTGATGAACGGCAGCTCAGGTTGCTTCTGCTTTGCTTCTCCCCTGGAGTAAGTGGGAGAAACAAATCATGAAGCTGCAATTAAGCATGGCTTGCTTGAATATCTAAACCCCTAGAAGCCTGGTTTGTTTTCCCCTAAGCAAGCTCTAAACTATGAGTTTTTGTGGTCTACAAATCCTGATGTTTTGGAGCAGCAAATTAGGACCCTGGTTTCAGAAGTCATACGTTGTGGTTTCCTGATCCGTTTCTCCTGTCCCTGTGAAGGGAAGAACAAAGCAGAAGTTATCAGGATGCATGTGTAAACATGTTGCTTGTTCATGGTAAACCACAATATACCAGCGACCCTGGCTCATCACAAAAATGTTAACTCAGCCAGTATTTCATTAAGTGTCAGGCAGCTGGCAGAGGCAAATATCCAGAAATATGTGCTTGATGGAAGTTACTTTCTAGTGAATGAGTGACAGGGAATATTTCTAATTTGTAAGTTCTGAAAATGTAGCAGTTGTTTTTTGACAATAGGTTGAAAGTATTTTCCATGTTATTGCACTCCTACCATGAAAGAAATTGAAAAGAATATTTCAGATGGGAAATGCCAAATATGACAAAAATGTATTTTATAGATTGGTCAATGCTGGCTGCAAATTGTGCTTTAGACTTCCTCTAATCGAAGGGATCACTGTGACTATACTTGCTAAGGCAGGTGGGTGAGCTTTGCCAAGACAGCAGCCCTCTTAAAATTATTGTGGTGATTCAGAGCTGAAAATCTATAATTCTCATTAGATAGGGGCTTTACCCTAAATCTCATGAACTTTCAGGTATGAGGTGGAATCCAGAAACACGTGACCCCCCCTCCATTTAGAAAGCATCAGTGTAGGAGATAAGAGGCAATGCTTTCACACAACTGGGAATCATAAATGCTGAAATGTAAATTCCTGAAATTCAGTTACCATGCCTCCAGTTAGGAAACTGTTAGCCATATAGTATACCCATTGAAACAGCTTCCTAATTTTCTTGATCTGTAATCATGCACACACACACACACACACACACACACAAAAATAATTGTTGCATTTAAAAAGAAGGTGGCTCCATGTAAAAACCAAACAGTTCTGAAATATTAAGTTAATTTAATAATGCTTGTATTTTATTTGGAGATTTTCTTTTGGTGATTCAAGGCCGCTAGCAGCAGAGTTCACTAGGCATCCATGTTACTATTATGCAGTTTGCTCACATTTACAATAAGTACTTCTCTAAACAACTTTTTAATCAGCCATTTTTTGCTCTGTTGTTGAACTGTACTTTATCAAAATCACCCCATGGATTAATGCTGCTCATGCTGCTAGATAAGTGCTTTGAAATTTATCATTAGTTTACGTAGGATTAGTGCCATAGGTAATGACAGGCTCATTAAAATTTCAGTAACTTATTACTCAGGTTTAAATTTTAAAAACTTCAATAAATAAAACACAAATATTAGTTCACCTCCACCCCACCCCCATTACCAACTCTGAATACTTTGGAAGCAGTCTGCTATCATATTTTGGCTTTATGTGGGTGAGATGTTAATCTGTGTCCTTTAGAACATTTTTTAACTGTAAATTTTCTATAATTATTTCCAATTAAAAAGAAAGACGCACAAAGTGGTACACAACATTAAGCCCCCACAAATACACTGAATAATTAAAATGGTCTTTAAAAAACCCCATAAAACAACAACAATCAGCATAGGAGTTAGAAAAATACAAGATATATTTGCCAGTTCCCTGCATTTCACCAAAAAATGAAGGCCATGAAAGGGCTTGGGAGGTGAATAGATGAGACAATGCAAACAGGATCAGGCATGGTACACAATAGCTGGGGCAACCAGTATCAAGGAGCAAATTAAACCTCCCTTTAACTTTCTTCTATATAAGTTATAGGTGAGCAACCTGCAACCCAGGATCTACATGTGGCTCTGATCTAATTTTATGGGTCCTCCAGCTGCTTCCATCCCATTAGAATTTCTTCCTCCCTGTTCATTTCTTCCTTATTTTTCTGACTTTTTGTTTTTAATTAATCCTCTGTATACTTAATTTGAGAGAAAATCATTCAAATCCTGTAGGGAATTTTACACTGAGATAACAATGGTGAAAAAGCAGAAGAATTGTTTATTCCAGGCCCCACCCACCACTGATATGCAGCCCCTGACAGCCCAGAGAGATAGTGACTATATATAAAACATCTTCAGAAGGAAATTAAGCCAGTGCCCTTGGGGATGCTTTTATATTGAGTCCAAGACATGACCTGTACCAGCCACATAGGATGTCCAACACATATTGACAGGGATTCCATGTGATGATGCAACAGCCCAGTTCATATGACTTGCTAGACCCCAGTTCGGTCTGACAAGTTGCAGTAAAGCTTTTTCCTCTCTTATTCCAATGCAGCCACAAGAAGATACTTTTTTTTTGCTTGACCGCAGTTTTTCATGTCCAAACCAACAAACTATGGTTGAAGTAAACTATGTTTTTTCAAAACAAAACAAACAAGCCAATTTGAAAATGTAGTGGAAGGGACTGGGATGTGTACAAAGCTGGCATTTTGGGTGGCTTGTTTGCATAAGCTATAGTTTACTTCAGGGATAGCGAAGCTGGTTCCTTCCAGGAGCTGTTGGACTCAACTCCCGTTAGCCTCAATCAGTATAGCTAATGGTCAAGGATGATCTTAATTATAGTCCAACAACATGTGGAGGACATCAAGTTGGCTACTCCAGGTTTACTATGATGTTTGAATGCAGTCTATGAGAACAGAGCATAGATACAATATGTATTACACCCCATGCTTCTTTGAAGCATACAAGCCTTAACCTGCCTGCAGTCCCCAACCATTCTTGTTAATTAAAACAATAAAAAGCAATGAGGCAACTTGTGAATAAGCATTTGATGATAAAGCTGTTGGCATTTTCAGAAATCACACATTTTGCTAACTGAAACGACTTCAAGACGTAGTTTTTCATTTAGTAGTTGCTTTAGAAATATAGATGTCTGAATGCACATGAGCTCCCCCATATTGGTCACTGCTCAGCTGCTTGCACCCTGTTCATCTGATTATCCAGCTCAAAGTGAGTCAGGCATATTAATCGTTATCAGGATTCTGTTGTTAAGTTTGATTACTTAGTAGTCTGTGCCTGCACATCTTTCATATTATCTAGCTGAAAGTTGGCCTTGCTGACATTTTTATTATTGTAAAAATGGATACTGGAGTTTCTTCCTAATTAAATTTCTGCAAATATAGATTTGGAACTACAGAGGGTAATTGCAGAAGTATATATTTGAGTTTATTAGCACTGTAAGCCTTCTAAAATAAGATAATGTCAAATGTTCCAAGTTTTAAAAGTTTCAGTGTTTAGTAGTGTTTGATATCAAACGCTTCTTCAGTATAGTTTGATTATAATGATAATCTTAGACAATTTCCTGTTCTTATTTTTTCAGCATTGAGATTAGATGCATAGCTTTATTGGGTGCACCAAGTGGGACAGAACTCTTCCCCCCTTTTTTCTTACTTTGCAGTTTGAAAATTGAAGAAAGGGTTATGCCATTTAATAGAGGGCATATATTTCCTTATCTTCATTTTGCACAAAAATTGTCTCTAGCATTTAATATATTCTTCCAGTGCAGAGTTAATAACTGCCATGGTTGGGTAAGGGAATTTATGATGGTCTTTTCCCCTTTGTGAGTTCAATTTAAGAGGACCAAGCACAACAGAATGAAACTATTTTGGAAAGAAATTGCCAAGAACCTCTATTGGGGTTAAGCAGAATTGGTGCTATACATCTTATCATTTTCCAGTTGGTCACGTGACATTGCATTTGGGAAGCAGAGTTTGCACAGATTATCAGTTGTGCCTGACTAATCTTATAAAGTGTGAATGGGTGGGAGAGAGTTTAACCTAAGTGGTGAAAGTAGTAGGGAAATTGATCAGAGTTTGATAAGCACTATTTCCTTGGCTCACAACTTTGCTTGAGAATTGGGAAGTGGAGCTACAAAGTTTCTGCTTAATTTCTCTGGGTAAAGATGGTGCCAAGAGTAAAAGGAGGGAATACTGTGGGAGGATTCTCTAAACATGAAAATCTATTGATAAATATGTTTACTGAATTTAGGTCCATTATACGGTCTTCTTCTTACCGACCCTTCTTCACAGAAACTATATAGGGTAGTTTCAGCTGTAGACTTTTAGCAAGTGTCAGCCCTCTGGCTAAACCATTTCCTACATTATTTGTTCAACTTCGAGTGCTTCAGTTTGAGTATTCCAGTTAACCCTACTGGCTGTAGGTAATAAAACTGAGAAATACTATGGCACTGTATAGTTTCCTCAACAAAAATAAACTTTAAAAAATTTAGAACTTATTTTGAACTAATAATAATTGAGCATTATTAGGACCCAAATTATAATATCTGAATAACTTAAAATGTGAACAGTTATATATCCTTTGTCAAAGACAAGCAGCTGGCACATCCAAAGGAAAGCCTATCCCTCTTTGTATTGGCTCTGTTGCTTATCTAAATGTGGTTGTCACAATCAGTTGATTGTCATAAGTTTCATTGGTCTTATGTGCTGGTATTTTCTGAGGTAGAGTGGAAGAAGTAAAACCCTTTAGAACTAAAGAGGAAATTGTATTTATTCGTCATACACGTGTGTGAAATTAATGTAGTTTCTGCAACTTTTCCCCAGTGTGAATCTCAGAATATGGAACAAGAGCCCTCTGTTGTTGAACAGGATCTGTCCTACATTTTGTTCTTTAATTTGTGCTTTAATGTTTGCACACAATTTCCACAAAATGATCTTACTTATTTTCAATCACAGCAGTTTTTCTTCCTCCCAGCTTTCATTATCGAGTACTTTAGAGTCACCTATCCGTCTTTTATTCCCTTTCCTGTGAACAGTTCTCTCAGTGGAACCCTATCTGCTAATTCCCTCAATTTCCAAAGTTATCTTCAAAACTCAGGAGAGATTTAGACAGCTTTAGTGCAAGCAGAGGCTTGACTTAAATGAAAATGTGTAGTTTATCATAATTAGAGATTAAGAGTAAGCATAGTGTTTATTCATATTAATTATACAAACAACATGAACACTGTGATGCTTTAATTGGGACAGTCTAAAAATAAAGTTATAGGGAAATCACTTTCTCCCACAGTATCTGACTATGGAATATTTCTGTCTTATATTCTCTTATAGTAGCTCAAATCAATACATCTATCAGCAGATGAATAGCAAGCTAAATCTTTTAGCATGCAGCCAATACAGCTCTATTCAGCCTAACTGAATTCAATAGTGTTTTCTCCCAGGTACGTAGGTATAGTACTGGAAAAAACACCTCAACAACTTTTATGTCTGGATTTTCACCCTTTGAAACATGTCAACCCTAGTTCTACCAATTCTTGGCTGGTGAAGCAAGGGAGTCCTGTCCTGGAACCTACCCAATGGATGAAGGGACTTTGCATCCCAGACCACCCATATCTCACAGCTGCCCCCCCCCCCCCGAGCCTAATTCTGTCAACAACCAGTGAAACAACCACAGGTGTAGCCGACACCTCTGTAGTAGATGTGCCCCTCCATCAGTGAAGCTCTTCTCTGCCAACATATACATCACCTCAATCTTAATGCCTCACCAAGCCAGTGAATTGGGGAGTTAGGGTTCCTTTATTAGTAAATATCTGCTAATATGAAGACAAACTTGATCTTGTGTGAATTTTAGTTAACAGATGGTTCTCTTTATCATTTTTTTTAAGTGTATGTAAGACTGAAATCTTACATACACTGGTATGTGGCAGGTCCTGATGGAGTGGCACAGCCACTCCACAGCACTCATGCCACTCAGGACAGAAGGGGCGAGACAAGAAAAATGCCCATTTACTGCACCAACTCCCAAGCAGGTGCACCACAGAGGCTTAGAATAGGACCATTGCCATCATGTGATGGCAGTTGGGTTTGCCCAGGCTTCTAAACCACGACTTGCCGAACCAGCATCATTACATATGAACTGAAGCAGTATGTGTGCTAGAGCAATGAGCAAAAGTGGTGTTTTCGTGAGGAACCATGGCCATGGTTCAACACAAGGAATCCTGCATTCCCTATTTGTTCATTTACAGCTCACCTTCCACCATGCAGTACAATTAAACTATTTCCACCTTTTCTGGTGGAAGATGCACCCCTTTGTGCACCTTGGCCTGATGTTAAACAGAAACCGCTCTCTTACACAGCACTGCCTGACAAATTTCACATGGCGACGGAAATCCCAGCAGAGCCTCCTCTGCATATCCAACACCTGACCAGTCTATATAGGATGGAAACCCCTGCAAATATATGAGGCTGGAGTTGTTTAGGGCTTTGTATTACAGGGAAACACCTTGAGTTGGGCTTAGAAGCACACTAGTACTCAGTACAGGCCTATAGTATCCAATTGATTATACTTGTAAACATATTTTCAGTATGTGGAGAAATCAGCTTTTTAGCTCTCCCATTGATTTAATTAGTGACTGAGTTAAATCTCAAATTAAAAAAGCTAATTTTGCTGGATTAGAATAATTTAATGATAGGCAATAAAATGAGGCCTTAATTTCAACATTCCTGCATCCTGTTGAGTAAGCCTCCAATATCTGCTTAACAATTGGCTAAATCACAATAGTGAAATTTTCATTGCATTTCCGACACAAATTATTTTCAACTAACTAAAACATAAATTAATATTGAGATTATTGCATTTTTTAGAAGCTCTCTCATTTGGACCACTGGAGCATTGAATGTGTAATATTTCCATCTTTGACATGCACTGTTGCTTCAGTTTTCTAATATTGATAGATTTTACCTTTCCAGATGTTGAAGTTCTGCTTTACTAGAGATTATCAGTTTTCATCCTATAAATAATGCCAGAATTCATGTCTTTTTTAGAGTTAGAGAAGGTAAGAGGGTGTGGAGATGTCCACTTCGTAGCACTGAATAGGAGAGGAGGAGCTGGCTTAGCTCATTTGCTTGATATTGGAGAATATATATATTTGAGATAATAGTTTGGGGAAAGGGTAAAACATCTAAGTATTAAGAATCCCATCTGTTTTAGTCATTCACAACCTGTATTTTATTAGTACTGGGTTTATATTTTCACTTATTACAGTATATAATTTAGTTCTCTTGCAACAACATGTGCAAAAGTTGTTCAAGTTTATTTTTACACTGCACATGAAAACTGAATCACTGTTGCATTTTATGGCTGACAACTTTGTGAAAAAAAGGTTAAAATGTCACAAAGGGCAAACCAGAACATTCAGATGTTCAGCTCCTTGCTTTAATGGTTTGGGGGGTTTTTTACCACAAAAAATGCATTTATATTTTAACAGAACTCTGCCAAAAACAATTCATAAGCTATTTTAAGAATGCATAATCTATTTTGGCTCCATATAAGTACTAAAACTTACGTATATCAAGTTATGTATGCCGTGTGTATATAGAGCAGGTTGTAAAGTAGCTCCCACAGAAATCTGTTATGACTAATATGAGATCTGATTTTCAATGCGAATTTGGTATTTGGTGGTGGGGTGAGGACTACAATGTTCAATTTAAAAAATCCCATTCCTCCTCCTCCTCCTCCTTTACCTCCCCTTGTTGAGAAATTCATGTTTAGTAGTCTGAGGTGGTGAGGGCGCTGAAATGAAAGTTCCCCGTTGCTGGCACAAGTGGGCTACTAATTTATCACACCAGAATGCACATTCATATAAATGTGCATCCCATTGGAATTAATGCATTGCAGATGAACAATTTATGCATTGGGTGCTTATCTGGCACCAGAGAGCACCATGCAGGCATCCTTTCTCAAGCTCCACAAATTGAGGGTATTAAGCACATGTCCTGCTGCTTGCTCTCCAGTAGCTTAGTCCAAACTGAACTATAGGGATCAAAACGGATGGGATCGAGCTTGCCCTTCCCATTTGATCAAGAAGTCCTTGAGGAAGTTGGAGTTCCTTTTGCTCAAGGGGTGAACTATTCATCTCCTGAGCCTGACATGTTCCTCAGTAATGGCTTAGTGACAAAAGAAGTGGAGGAGTGAGAGAGAAACACTATCTCTATCATCTATCTATCTATCAACCTGCACACACACACTTTGTACTTCAATTATTGCTGGTCTGGTAACAAATACTTGTGCACATGCCCACAATGGGTCTCAGGTTTCAAATCCACATTAAACTCTGGTGTGGAAGCCCGTTCTTCTGAGCTCTAACAGAAAAGTAATAACAGAGCTGACTGGGTCACGTCCAAGAAGCCTCCTGCAGCCCCTTCACTCTTCCTGAAATCTCCCAAGGTTGAACAGAGCTTTGTCTAAAGTCAGGTCTACCAACCCAGGAAACTAGTAGGATGGAGGGGAGGTAAAAGGAGAGGAATGCCCTCTGTCCCATTCTCCTTTTGAAAAATTGGTTTTATTTCCAATAACCTCTTTAGCTGATTAGTATTATATTCATTTTAAAAGTGGAGCCACGAATGCCTTATTTAATTGTGTACATTAAATTCAGGGACAAATGATTATGAAACAAATCTATTACTGTTTTAAGTTTACTGATGTTGTTCACATTTTTAGAAAGCATATAGCAACATATTGTCACTGTGCCTCTTTTGCTTTGAATGTTCAGGAATCATTTCCTCACTTGTTCAGTAAAGTTGGGGGACACACGAATATCCAGGGGAGGGATATTCCTCAAGTATTTTATATGGTGGCCAGGTAGGCTACTGCCCTCTGGATGAACCACTGCCTCCTTTCACCAAAGGATATTTGGGTGTTATGGGTCAATGAGCTACACAGTATCGAAAATGTGCAGGAAGAGCATCTGGAAATTGATTCATTTCAATTCTGAGTGAGGTCAGGCCCTGCATATTGCTTAGAGTTGCTATTGTCTAACTCATGCGCTCCTTTGCTGGTAGATTTTTTAAAAAAGAAATGCCACAAGTGCAGAATTGCTTTGGCAGGCAGCTGCAGCTTCTGTTTACATTTTTATATACAGAGAAATTGAATGAGGGGTGGGTGAGCAAATAGAAGAACAGCCATAAATTTGAATAATTGGATTTTATCTTTTGATAGTAAGAACCCTAGTATTGGAAGTCCACCAAGATATATAAAATAGAGTTCTCGGCAGTAATGCTCTAGCTAAAGAGGAAGAGACTTAAGTTGATGCAAGGGGCACACTCTTGAGTTCTGCCAGTTCTCCCTTTCTCCCCTCCACTGTACTGAATGATATTCTGAAGAAGAGGGTCCCCAACCTTCAAGAATAGCTGAAGGCAAGGGGTGGCTGCAGTGGGAAGGAAATGGGTCCACAGCTCTGCTCACAGTACTTAGGATCAAGTCTCTTAATGATCAATATCACCATACATCAATATATTTGTAGCAATATTATACTTCTAAAGAAAATCATGTATCAGACTAAAACAATCATCCTCTCTGTGGTTGATATTTCATAAAGCAACCTATTGACATAATAGTGATTATGATTAAATGGTCGGGTTGCTTATCCTTTTGGTATTGTGTATGAGCAGTTAAATGTATTTTATGTTGTGAGTTCTGTTTATTATCACTGAGACAATACATGGAAAGTATGAGATATGTTTCTCGTAAGATTATATGGCACCCACACACCCATCATATACAAAATGCATAGTGGGTGAGCTGTTGGAATTCTGCCTTGGGTCAGAGGTGTGTGCCTATCTGTTAAGGCACCGGCTGAATTCCTTTGACCTCCCTCCGGCGACTCCCGGCAGGAACAACACATGAGGTCTGTTCCGGCGATTTTCCTCAGGCTGTGAGAAAAACACACCAACTGCTTCTCCTCCTCCCTGCATATCCCCAGGGAGGGGAATCAGACTCAGACAGAAATGTATCTACATGTCTTTATTCCTGTCTTTAGCAGTCATACAGTCAAAGATGTCTGCTCTCTTAAACAAACAGAGAGAAACTCCAAACTCCACCCATGTACATCCTGTACAGGTCATATGACACACACTGAGCTCACATCCTGTGCTCAATAAGGAGAATGGACTGCCCCTTTGTTTCCATGGCAACAGTCACAAACATCCAGTTTGGCTTTGCAGCCACAAGCAGCTGACTGAGCTGCTAGAGCCTTTGCTTGCTGCAGCATTGCTGCTTTAGAATAACATGAGCAACACTCTTTCTTACAGGCTATGCCTCTTATTTAACACTCATTCTGATCTTATTGTGGCCAGGTTATATGATGTTGCATCAAGCAATTTTTATCCCACGCTTCCTAGTGCATTTTGCCATCACTTTCCTTATACCAAAAAGTCAGTTGTTTTGAGGAAGTGCGTTTGTTGCTCAAGACCTCCCAGTCAACTTTAATTGTGCAACCTGAATTTTCTGAAATATGACTGAATCCCACCTGAAACTAGGGAAGTGGCCTGTATTTGTAGGGAGTTGCTGATGGCTCTGTCTGCAGAAATTCATGGTAACTATTCATGAATTCTTCCCATTTTCCACATGATTATAGCAAAAGCTACATTTTGAATGAGAACCTTTTCAAAATGTCATGCTAGTTTTATCATACTCTTTGGGACAAAGGCTGAAACACTATGCCTTAGCTATGTATGCACAAGGCTGCAATATTTAGCCTACCTGCCACCAAGCAAGTATTGCTAAACTCGGTGGGATTTGCTTCAAGTAAACATGTTTAGGATCATGCAGTAATCCTACTGATTAAATGCAGTAGGATGTAAATAAGTGTAACTAGGTGAAGGCTTGAAGCAAAGAAGGTTAACAAATGGTGCTCAGGTGCCTAGTTTATAGGTTATATAGCTAACATACTTTACATTTCGAAACAGGCATTAATTTAGAAATCCTGGCTAGAGTCATTACTTCTTCTCATAAGAAACCAGTATGTGTCAAAAGACCAGAAATATTCCTGCAACTCTGGGATCTATAAAACAGGAGTAGTTGTTTTTACTCGTAATATCAGTGGACTTCATCAATAAGCACGACATTGTTATGTTTTACATGCCCCAGACAGAAACTGCGACAATACCTTGTTAACACTCTGAGCATATTAAAATTGGGTTGATTTGCTAAGGACCACTAAGGACTACTATATCACCTAGTTCATGCCCAATAAACATTGAAATGGAGGAGAGCACTGGAAATTATCCATCATTCTTTTATAGGCCTATTAAAGTAGTGTAACTTGGTAATATTAAGCCCCACTTCAAGGTAACATATGGCCGTGACAGAACAACTGCAGGCCAAGAAACCAGACTCAGCATTGCTTCTAGCATGACTGTGGTTGGAGAGAAGTTACACTGGTGTAAAGTTGTAGTTGGGAAAGGGCAGAGCAGCACATGTCCCCTTATGTGGTCATACATGAGGTCCTTAAGACAAATGTACAGTACATGGTCCATTTCTCATTGTAAGATTGGTTGATTGGCAAACTAAAAGGTATACATAACATCAGGCAGTCCCCTCTTGCTGTACTGTTATCGATGGCTGCTAACAAAAATAAATTTCAGCAAGTCTGTCCAGACATGTAATTCTATTGTGTATTATGAAATTCTATTACAATAAGGGACGGCAGCTGATTGAACCTGCCCTAAAGATATTTGGTAGCAAAGTGCTTACTCAAGTGCTCTGTGATGTTGAAATCTGGGACTCTGATTTGAACCCCATTAAAGTTTTGAAAACGCTGCAGAATTTTTTGGGGGGTGGGAAGCTATACTCCCTACTATCAGGGATATCAGCTACTCTTCTTTGTACAGAATCTGAGTGGCCAACAATTAAGGCAATAGCCTTAACTGTGCTGAGTTAAATAATATTTTATAACATTGCTACTATGCCTATTGAGTGTTTTCTTGCTCTGCGCTATGTGGAATTGGGTGATAACCAACTCTGGAAAGCAGCTTGTCAATATGTTTTTGACTACTATTATTTTCCAGAACGGAGCTTTGCAATGACCTTGAATAAGTGTCAACTAAGGGATTGGTTCTTCTGGATAGAATCGGCAACTAATTAGAAACCCCATTCTGCCCCTCTCCCAATGGTATCCACTCTTGAGAACAGAGCATTTTAGAGCTAGTTATCTAACCAAAGTCTTAACAGTTTCCTTAAGAAATGCTTCTACGCTTTTGGATGGCTGCTACAACAGGGTTCAATATGCAGATAGATTTTTATTTGTAGTCAACCTCAGATGGAATACATCACTCATTGTCTGTTAACCTGCCCCTTATATAGAGAGCCAAGGGATCACTTTCTGAAACCTTTGTTTGCACAAGCAAACAATAGTTCAGTTTCCTTTGAGTGGCAGTAACAGCTTCATAACATACATAGTGGCCCTGTATGCACTGGCTGCAAAAAAGAAAAAATCAGGAAAAAGGAGTTAGATAAAATTGCTGTAAACTGTTGTAATGATTCAGAGGTTTAATCTGAAATTAAGCTGGATTTGAGTTAGTGTCTCAGATAACTTTCTCTTACATCATCGATGTTGGCAAATTGGATTTTAAGAAAATCAAAATAATATTCGAATTGGAGCTGTCAGAGATGCACAAGGGAAACTGTGTTTTAATGATCAGGACCTTGACAAAGTCCTTTTTATATTATGGATTTTTGTACTATGGATATATGTTCTGTATTATTTTATTAATACTATTGCCTAATACAAGTTGTTCCTGAACTTGAAACTTGAAAATAAAGCTGTGGTTCTTATTTGCATTACCATTTTTTGTAAACCCTTGTTGCACAGATACCACCATTAGCTGCTTCTGTAGTGATGGTGTTTGCATCTGTGTGAGTGCAACCATATTCCTCTGAAGCTTGGTTTCAGTCATGTAGCATCCTAGATGTTTAACTGAACTTCACAGTATTTGAAGTTGTTTTCCACTGTGCCTTTTCTTTCTTATTTTCAGTGTCTTCCTAGACAAAGGAACATTGATCTTCAGTGCTCTAGGCAGTGCAGATTTTAGAGGTGTTTTTTCTCTCTCCCTCCTACTTCTCTCTTTATTGTCCTCTATATATTAAAACCACAAAAGGTTTTGCTACAGGGAATTTATGATGTGACTTAGCAACAGGGCCTTTAAGCTTTGTGTGTAGATGTGCACTTACTCAATTTGGAAAATAACCTAAGAACTGATAATGCTTGTTCGGTTTTTCTATTGGTGAAGTTCCTTTATGGATCATACATATGGTAACATTACTATGAATAGTTTCTACAGTTGGTCCTCAAATGATACAATTACGTTGACTGAAATATTGCTTTATGTTGAGTAACCCTTATTCACAGTGGCTGTTGGTAAAGATTTTGATGTGTTCTTTGCTCTGGATCTTGGCAGACTGTTTCCTATAACAAAATGTGGAAGAAGAGAAGCAAATCAAATAAAGCAGCTTTTAGAGTTAGTAGCCATTCACCCCCGTTTTCTTTCATTGAGTCTGTCTGAAAGTAGGTGTTTTAACATACAGCCATCTCTTGTTAACATGTGTGTTTATTTTAGCATGACAGTGTTGTGTTTTCATCTTCCCACGCTGACACAGCATGTTGTTGCATCTATATTTGCTTTGTTACTGTATGAGGCATTTAAAAATGGCTTAGTGAAGAGAAGGATTCTTGTCACAGATTCACTCTCCCACTTTGTGGAAACATGAATCATTTGAACAAGTCCTTTTTGGTTGTTTAAAATTCTGTCTGTTGCTGTTTGAATAGAATAAGAGAGAGTGTGATCTAATGTCAAGAATTTCAAAGTGCACTACCGTACCTTTGTTGGTCTGTGCTAAGCATGTTTTAATTTGAACATTTTCTACACATGTGTATTTACAAATTGAATCATTGTTATGCTGCTTCTCTGTTTGCATGATATGATTTTATTTTATATTTTTTTCCACTCACCAGATGTTTCCAACATTTTGCTTCCCACCACTGTCATCCCCTCCCTTACCTCTGCAACAGTCACAACCACTGTAGCCTTAACAAGCACAGTCCCATCGGCAACAGCCATCAACACACGAGGTACAGTATGCTTCTTTGTTTTGGCCTGCAAATCACAATATAAATAGGCAACCACAGGTATATGCGCACTAAGTATGATCAAGATGATAAAGGGAGATTGTGCATATTGCAAATTTATGTTCAGTTTAATATACATGGGGACATCCAGTTTAATTGTCAGCAATTAACATAGTTGTGAATGATTTAACAGCACATTGTGCATCTTTGTCTAATGATATTTATGAATGTTGATGGGTGTTTTAACTGCTGTTATAAGTAATTGCTTCATTTAAGATTATCATATTAAACTTTTGTTGGAAGGAAACATACTTAATTTTGAATTAACATTGTCTCTTAAAACGATAAGTTTGCTTTCTGTTGCTAATATGCTGTGAATGTGTAAGTGGTTTGGATTTAACCTTATATTTATTTAGAAACTATTTCATTCATGTTTATAGTTTAATTTTACAATAATTCTGTTCCCTTCTGTAGCTGTGTAAAAGGCCTTCCCAGACCACAGATTTCTTGCTCTAGAAATCTGTAGCTGTTCCTGCAATGGATAATCCAGATAACCTTTTGAAAGTAATGTTTCTTTTATTGGGAAATTACTGTTTCCTACTGCTAGTGGTGGTGTGAAATGGCAGTCACTTTCCCACACACTCAGCACATCCATTTCCATAGGAAGTGCAAAATGATATGCCAGTGGAGATTAGTAACTCATCCACACAAAACAAAATAAAAAAATTCCTTCCAGTAGCACCTTAAAGACCAACTGAGTTAGTTCTAGGTATGAGCTTTCGTGTGCATGCACACTTCTTCAGATACCTGGTATCTGAAGAAGTGTGCATGCACACGAAAGCTCATACCTAGAACTAACTCAGTTGGTCTTTAAGGTGCTACTGGAAGGAATTTTTTTATTTTGTTTTGACCATGGCAGACCAACACGGCTACCTATCTGTAACTCATCCACACAATAATCCCTTACCTTTTTGGCTGTGCGGATGTTGTACTTAACAAGGCTGCTGAATGGGAGTAAGCCTCCTTGAACTCAGTGGTCCTTACTTTTGAGCTGACATTAAAGGATTACACAGTTAAACAACCAAGAAAAGTGGTTGACTTTAAATGCATAAACTTGAAGCAAATTTCCTATTTGCATTTCATATTTCCTAAGTAATGGTACATACTGATAGGTCACTATAACCACTAATATACATTAATTTGCAACTACATTTTTGTTTTAACTATTTATTTGTGTTTTTACCTAATACCCTTATCTTGTGAACCACCCTGAGATCTTGTGATGAAGGTTGTTATATAAATCTAATAAAAATATAAGCAACCAGGGAAAATTTACTTGCATAGGTAAGAATGCAACATATATTACAAACATACATACATTCACACATGTATAGGTGTGTGCATATTTATATATTGTATTACTTATATTTATCTCCCATTCCTCTTCCAATGAACTCAAGGCAAAATACATGCATACACTGCCCTGTCACTTTTTTCCTCACAGCCACGCTGTCATTTGGCCTGTGAAACGCTGGCTGACCCCTAAACTGTATGGCTGATGGCAGACTTGAATCTGGGTCTCTCCAGTCACAGTATGATACTCTTGCCACTTCATAGAATCATACAACTAGAGAGTTGGAATAGACTACGAGGGTCATCTGGTCCAAGCTTTTGCAGTGCAGGAATCTTTTGCCCATCGTGGGGCTTAATCCCACAACCTTGAGTTTAAGAGACACATGCTCTACTGACTGAGCTATCTCAGTAGAATATGATAGTTTTATTTATTGAAAATGGTACACAGTACATAGATAATTGTTATATGTGTCAAGCTGCATTGAATTAGGAATATTAGCTGGAAATAAATCACAAACCTAGAATTTTTATTAAACAATAACCTTAAAGGTTATTTTATTAAACCAAGTATGCGCAATGGGATAGACAAAAGAGATACTGATTATTCCAACACATTTTGGGCCTTTCTGGTCCTTCTTTGGGGAAATTCAGAGAAATAAAGATTTAACACTTAAGGGGGCAATTTTATGGCCAGTTCTGCTGGGATGAGAAGTTTAGGATGCAGTGGATCTCTGTCTCAGCTGGCTGTTTCCTAGCTCAGCCAGGCTCAGCTGTTGTTAAATCCCAGCCCCAGCTCAGCCAAAGATACACCAGCATAACTCACTTATCCCAGCTTAGGTAGCTGAGCCAAAACTGACTTAACTGAGGCTAAAACCAAACAAATTCCTTCCAGTAGCACCTTAAAGACCAACTAAGTCAGTTCTTGGTATGAGCTTTCGTGTGCATGCACACTTCTTCAGATACACTGAAACAGAAGTTTCCAGACCCTTCTATATAGTGAGAAGGTGGGGAGGGGTATTACTCAGAAGGGTGGTGGGAATGGGTGATTGGCAGATAGCTGTGATGAGCCTGTTGACGACTTTGTTTTGTTTTGACTATGGCAGACCAACACGGCTACCTATCTGTAACTTAACTGAGGCTAGTATGCATCCTCAAAAATGAGTATTCCAGGGTGTGCTGGGGGCTGGCCATAGAGGCTGTGTCCCAAGCCTATTCAACTCAGCCACATGACCTAGCAGCCTGGCTCACTTTTTTAAAGGCTTGTTTTCCGTCTTCCAGGCTTAGGCAGAACAGCAGGCCTGCTGTTGAATGGAGGGCAACTTTACGCAGGCATGCAGGCATAGGATTGTTTCCTACATGTGCCGCCTCTTCTTTTCTTAGTTTATCTATTCCTCTGCAGAGACAACTAAGTACCTAGAACTATAAAAGGAAAGACTATCAGTTACTAGGCGGAACAGTTTGTTTTCATCAGATGGATGGGAAAGTACCATCTTTGCTTCTAGCAACTAGATATACTCATAATTTTAGCACTGAGCAGTTACTCGAAGTATTTGAGGAACATAAAAAATAGTATGCAAGATCACACAGGGAGACCCAGTGGATAATTCTCCCACTTGTATACCAGATGGCTGAGCCAATCTGTGGAGACAAAATATAGTGTTTAACTAGTGTTGGATTAGACATTATGCTGCTTTAATGCACAAACCTAAGCACACTGTTTTTATTTCAATATCTTTGGAAATCCTTTCTATATATTGTTACAAAAGTTGGGTGCCACCCTCACTCACTGTCGAGCGATAGCAAGATCCCAGGGGGGTTCCAGACAGTCACCCAGGGTCTGTGTTCCTTTGAAGAATTGAGACACGGCGGAGACTGTAATAACTTTAAGAAATATGGTACCTATTTACACCTTCTGACTGCATGGAGGGAAGCCAGATCTTACAGCATGGTTATTTCAAAAGGAGCTTAACCCCCCACAGCAGTGCAGCCATGGAGTTCAAAGCATCTCTTCCTATCAGCCTTCAGCCAGCCTTCCCAAGATGTATCCTAGTCTTTTTCTCTTCCTTCTTCCCAGAACACTCTCTTTTCCTGTCACCTCACACCCAGTTACCATGGCAAGCTTCCAAACTCATCTCTCTTCACACCTCATTGCTGGGGGGGGGGGGAGGACAGTTCTCTTGCATTGCCAATGGCTCTCAATGGCCCTGTATTGTTTCTTAATAGCCCTAGCTTGGCCAGGCCATTTTGCATAGGCTAGCTCAGGAATTCCTCTGCGGCTTGTATTTCTCCCTTCATGCCCCAAATAATCAACATCCTACCATTTGTTAATTTCTAGGGTTTAGCCTCTGCCCCCTATCTATAACAATATTTTTGTAGTTTGTTTAGTTCCCGGGTTTCTTCTGCCTTTCCTAAGACAATCTACTACAGTGCTTAAACCCTAAACAACCCAGACATGAAATTCCAGAAAAACTGCCTTCTTCCCTACAGGCTATCTTGGATGGGGCCCCTTTGTACAGCCCTCAGTGGCTGCACACTCACTGTGGCAGCTTCTAAGCTGTGGAATTCCCCTCCTCTCAGTGGTGCATCTAATTACCTTCATTATATAGTTTTCATTGTATGCTGAGGACAAACCACCATGCACACCCACCCCTTCTTTTGAAAGTATTTTGAAAATTACTCTGAAATTCCATATGGCTCAGATCAGCATGCCCTGTCTCACCTATCAGCTGCTGTAGCTTTTAATACAGAGTTGGTTGCAAAACATGCACAAGCCAACCACCATTTATTTTCCCTGTCCCCTCATTCAGGAAAATATATTTCCTTAATATTTGTTATATTATAAATATAGGTACCTATTAAAACATTTATTATAGAAAAGGACTCCTGCTGTGTTCAGCATTCCTTGCTTGTGTGTGTGCTCTTTCTCTACCAGTGCTGCAAAACAAGTACCGCAAAGTAGAAATCACTCTTTGCTGCTTCTCCTGGTGAGGTGTGGCCTTCCAGGAAACAGCTCTAAGCATCCTGAGATCACATATCCTGAGGCTGACCTGCTAATGTCATACAAGGACTATCTGTGTGCTGTAGCTGTATGTTAGCTTCTGTGTCCTGCTCTCGTGACAACAGGAGTGGGTGGGAAACTGCTTGTGCAAACACAAATAAAATGCTTTTTTTAATAATAATAAAAATTGGTTCTTCTAACTGGAGACAGTTGGGATGGACAGGAATTTGATTAGACTTGGCTGAGCAATGCTGTTGATGTAAAATTGGAAGGCTAAGGAGTATATGAGACTGGAAGGATTGTGACTGTCTGGTTTTTGTGAAGATCTACATTTTTTTTCCTTATCATTCCCCTTGGAAGGGCAATATTGTGGCTTGTACTATGTACCATCCAGCCACCACAGAGCCAGTGTGGTGTAGTGGTTAAGAGCGGTAGTCTCGTAATCTGGTGAACCGGGTTCTCATCTCCGCTCCTCCACATGCAGCTGCTGGGTGACCTTGGGCCAGTCACACTTCTTTGAAGTCTCTCAGCCCCACTCACCTCACAGAGTGTTTGTTGTGGGGGAGGAAGGGAAAGGAGAATGTTAGCCACTTTGAGACTCCTTAAAGGGAGTGAAAGGCGGGATATTAAATCCAAACTCTTCTTCTTCTTCTTCTTCTATGAGATTCATCTGAATTAAGCCTATCAGCATCTTAGAAAGTGTTTGTTGCCTTTTATGAGAACAAATCCTATATAAAGACCAGTGGATGCAATTGATTTTAGTTCGGGCGAATGATTGTTTCTTACTTGACAACATGGACATTGTATCTATGGCCAATTTTCCATATGCATTCCTTACCATCTGGTGGTGATCTTGCTACTATAAGAAATAACAATTCCCAAAGAAAATGAAAGGAAGCTAATTCAGCTGTCTCAACAGACTGCACGCAATGCCTTTTTGTGTGTGAAACTCATTATTAAAACATGTTCCAAACATTAGTTAAAACAGTTGGGTTGCAATCTGTACCTAATCATCAATTTATGGCTTATCACACCTCACGCAACTAAAGGAAGTATCACAGTACAGGGTTGCATAATTCCACATCTGATTGCTTGGAATGATGAATATGGCCAATATGCGATACATTATGCCTACATTTCCTGGGACTTTATGGTTATACCACCGTTTTTACTCTTTATGCTTATGATCCAATATGGTATCTACACACTGAGCTGTTTTTTCTCCCTTTGAAACATAACATTTTCTACTATAATTTTTATTTCCAGTTTGGCTTCTTTCCCAAAAAAATTCTTAAAGAATGTCACAGTGTAGAACTAATAGCACTGAATAGCACTGTTGGAAATACATCATCTAACTCTCCTCACCCCAAAAGCTGTGTAAGATGTGTGACCACTTCGAGCAAGATACAAATTCATGAATTCTTTTCATTTTCATATAAGGTCTCTAAATTTGCATTAAGTCATAATTTATCATTAATCACAATCCCTGTATTTCAAGAGCCATGAAATTTGTCTTTCTAGAATTCCATATATAGTCACAAAAGCTACTATTTCAATATGAATATTTTGCACAATAGACAGCTACTGTGCTTTAGAGCTCCCATTTTAACTATTAACTCATTTCACACTGAAGTGGTTCCTTACAGCCCATGCTATATTCCACAGGAAAGTAAAATTTACAGCTGACTCTAAAGATTTGCAATCCAGGCATGCTTTCATTTGCATAACGATCAGAAAGCAACCTTGAAAAGTTACTAAATCTACTTGGGTCATTAACAATGGTATTTCATGAAATACTTCCTTATACTAGCTTTTTACTCACTTGGTCAGATGTGCATTTGCTCTTATGTTCAGTCCTTGTAAGTGATATCCTTTTGTGCTTCTATATTACCCATTAACTTCAAATAGACTTTTAAAATATTTTGTCTTCTATGCCTGGGGTGGGAGTAGGGATCAACAAACATATCAGCAAACATATTTCGGGGACCAAAATGCGTAGACAGAAGAAAACTGAAGAACCAAAAGACAGGGAAACATGAGTGCCTCAAGAGGCTTTTGCTGTGGATTTCCTTTCTAGTTTCCATATGGGAGTTGATAATGGCTCGCAGTAATGGACTTTTATTGTAATGGAATGCTACAGAGGCACTTTTTCAAATTTCCAGTGCCTTCAACTAAGACAGCCTTAAACATATACCAGTTCTTTAAATTACATACATTTGACATAACAAGTGGCAGGCTACAATGGGCTGTTCATACAGGCTCCTTCCATTTTTAGTGTAGACAACCATAACCTGGGAAACTACAGGGAGCGGGTGGCACTGTGGTCTAAATCACTGAGCCTCCTGGGCTTGCTGTTCGGAAGGTTGGCAATTTGAATCCGCGTGACGGGGTGAGGTCCCATTGCTCAGTCCCAGCTCCTGCCAACCTAGCAGTTCAAAAGCATACCAGTGCAAGTAGATAAATAGGTACCACTATGGCGGGAAGGTAAACAGTGTTTCCGTGTGCTCTGGTTTCTGTCACAGTGTTCCGTTGCGCCAGAAGTGGTTTAGTCATGCTGGCCACATGACCGGAAAGCTGTCTGTGGACAAATGCCAGCTCCCTTGGCCTGAAAAGCGAGATGAGTGCCACAACCCCATAGTCACTTTTGACTGGACTTAACTATCCAGGGTCCTTTGCCTTTTCTTACCTTTACCTGGGAAACCCCTAACAGACCTGGATATTGCAGGATATAATGGATATAATGGACTTAAGTTACAGGAGAGTTGATTTTGTTGATTTTGTTTGATCATTAGTAGAAGCTTCTTGACAGTTAAGAACACTTACCTAGAGGGGTAATCGAGGCCTTCAGGCAGAGGCTAGATACCCATCTATAGAAAATGCTTTAGTTCTGGATTTCCTGCATTTAGGATGGGATTTAACTACATGGCCTACAAAGTCCCCTTCAACTCTATCATTCTGGAGTCCAGTGGTCCTACAGAGTAGGTAAGCTATATGCTAAACATCTTCTGGGAAAGCCAACCAGTAGATGTTCCAATCTGCGTTACCAGGCCCTGAGCAGGTGGGCTTTTGCCAGGGAAAAACCACCTTGGCTGCCTGTGACCCCATGCACTCTGGCCACTGCTTGGAGGGGGTGCAGGCACTGGGCTTTTGTAAAAATATTTTAAATTGTAAACCATAATTTGAAGAGCTCAATATAAACTTTATTTAGAGTAAATTAGCAGATGCATTTAACATCTTACCAATAGAGTTTAGTTTACATGAAGTTAATATTTTTATTTGCCATACAGAATCTCAACAATCCATAATATGAAGTTGTGTAAATCTATTTTTCCCTTTTGCACTGCTATCTTATACATGTCTACTCAGAAGTAAGCCCCATTGAGTTCCAGGGGGCTTATATTCAGGTAGGTGGCTATAAGATCACATCTTTAGGGGAGAATTATAGTTAAGTGCAAGTATTTCCATAAGACAATATGTTCTCCTTCTCATCCCCTTGCACACTGTTACAGGGGTTCATTATACACACTCACCCACTGAGCCGTTGCGGGGCAGGGGGGAGAAGCGGGGAGGACTTGTACTGACTCCTGAAACTGTTTAGCTGAATCTGATCCTTTAATCTGTTTTTAAGTATATGTAAAAGCTAACTAGGGTGTACCTTTCATTAGAGGAAGTTAAATCGAAAGAATTACCTGGGCCCCTTTAATATTAAAATGTTTTCCACAACACCAGATCTTGCTTGTGACTCCAATTTTTATTCTTCTTGATCTCATTAAAGTACCTTAGTACTTCTGAGATACTAAGAGAAAGAGAGCACAAAGCAACAGTATAAAGTCATAAACAAAGAAGAGAGGCCAGTTCTGTTGAATGGTGTCTGAGATAAGGAAGGAGTTATCTTTAAGATAGCTGTTATAGGGTTCCTCACATGTACAACTGATAATAAAGAGAGTGATCAGTGTCTAACCTTTGAATCAGTTGTGTTCAGCAGCATGTTAAACAGCTAGCTATTTTATAGCATACTTCATAACTGTATCATTGTTAGCTAATTAATTAAACTGATATGGTGTCTTGCTTTGACCTCCATGGGAGATACTGCATTTCTCATTTCCTGCGGCATTAATATTTTTATAAGCTTGTTTAAAGCTTTGCTCTTTGGCTTTTTCCTTATTCATCTAGGTCCATCTTTTTAAAAGTGTTTTCCCCTTGTCTCCCCACTAATAGAACCGAGAATCAGTGAAAGAAGGATTTGCTATATCTATCAGAGTCTTAACAGGGTCTAAAACAAACCAAGAACTAATCAGAAGCTGGAAGGAGCAACTACCAAGGCCACCCCATCTACCCCAGCAGATTTTTGCAAACCTGGCTTCTTTCAAGAAAATGTGAAACCAAAATATTTAGGTATAGAGTGCCCTCCCCCAACCTGCCCACACAAGAAAAAGAAAAAGAAAATGGAAAGGAAAGGAAATTAGAAACCCATTTTAGTAGTAAAGTTCATCAGACTGGGTGACGTAAAGAATCTTCAGAGGCAGTGGCATCGCAAGGAGGGCAGAGGGGCGGTGTGCCCCGGGTGCTATGTTTGGGGGGTGACAAGAAGGCACTCTGCGGGGTGCTCGCCCCGCTGTCCCCAGGCACGGCGGTGCAAGCAGCCATCGCACCACCGCAGCTGCATGTGGAGGATCCTCCATTCAGAGCTGCAGCCGCAAGCAGAGGATCCCGCCACCGTCCGTACAGCGTTTGAGCAGTGCCAGTGGCAAACCGCTATGTACAACGCATTCGCGGTGTCGCACACATCCACTGTACGTAGCAACGCTGCACATGCGCTGTGCATAGTGGTTTGCAACCGGTGCCGCCCAAGCGCCGTACGGACGGTAATGGGATCCCTCCATCGCCACTACAGCTGCAAGCGGAGGATCCCTCTGCAGCCGCGAGGAGAGGATCGCACCACCGTCTGTACGGCGCTCGTTCAGCACTGGCGGCAAACTAATACATACAATGCATGCACGGTGTCGCGCACATGTGCGCTACGTAGCAACACCGCACATGCGCCCTATGTAGTGATGCCACGCATGTGTCGTACATAGCGACACTACACGTGCATCGTACATAGCAGCGCAACGCGTGCGCAGCCGGCGGTTTGCCCCGCCCCGGGTGTCAGTTAGCCTTCGTTCGCCCCTGTTCAGAAATGCTTGCATCAGCAGATACGAATTTTACTAGTTCCCAAATTCTTCTCCAAGCAGATAGTCTCCATTATGTTTGACATTCCACTCTCTAATCATCAAGCCCCCAAACAGCTGGTACAGGCTCCCTGCATGTGGTATCTTCCTAATCCAACCCCCTGCAATGCAGGAGTCTCAGCAAAAGCATCCATGACAGATGGCCATCTGCTTAAAAACCTCCCACCACATCCCAAGGGAGTCCATCCCACTGTCAAATGCTCTAATTGTCAGAAAGTTCTTCCAGATGTTTAGTCAGACTCTTCACCCTGATTGCATGGAAGAGCCTACAAAACTAGAGGCCCCTGTCAAACCTTCCAATGAGCACAGATAGGTGCAGTGCTGGTCCCCGTTCCACACATTACATGCCGATGGAAGGTGTGAGAGGTGCTTCAGTGGAGCCTGGAAGAAAAGGAGCAAGGAATGTAGGCGATAAATAGCATTTCCTTAACTTTTCTGGTTTAGGTGAACCTTTACTTCACACAAAATAAAAGAAATAAAGGCTGGATCAATTCATTCTTCTAGGTCTAGCACATGTTTCCCAGGTTCTGTGCACAATTACTCAGAAGGAAGTCCCATAGAGTTCTGCAGGATTTACTCCCAGAAAATGAGAAATGTTACAAAACGTTAATTTCAGGCTCAGAATATTGATTCTGGTAGTTCAGATTGCTTACCTTCCATATGAGTAATATTCCTTGAATATTATCACTCTAGCTTGGGTTTTAATTCTACCTATAGAACAGAATAAAAGAGTTAGATGGGTCCTTGAAGTTCAGCCTTCAGCTAGATAGAAAATAACTTCTTCCTCCTCACTTTTCTGCTGTTCCTGGATTGGGGGGAGGTATTTTTTTTCCTTCTTTCTCTTTTTTCCTCCTGTCCTCTGGTGCATGGAATACTATTAGGGCAGGCCCCTAGTATTTTAACATTTATTTCTATTGTGTTTTGGCTATGCACACATTTATGGATCAAAACACAGTGAGGTTGTTTTGTAAGCTGTGCTTCAGGTTGCAGCATCTTGCTGTAAACATCAGTACACTTTGATGTGTTTCTACATTGCATGCTGTCAGTCCACTCTAGTGGGTACAGAAGAAGTAGGGATATCTTCCCCCTTGCAAATTGCCTAGTTGGTTTCCTACTACAGTTTTCAAGTCCAATCAAAGCTGGCTTTGGGGAACATGGATCAGAATACAGTATTTCACATGTAACTCTGCATCCTGGATAATGTTGTGTGTACACAGATTCAAAAATCAGTAGTGGGAGTGCACTGGAGCCACAGTAAATGGTGATGTTTACACAGCCCTTGTTTTTCACATTTGTGGGCTCACATTTGTGGCAGGTGAAATAGGGTGCTCCTGGGGGGGAAGCCAAATTGGAATTCATTTTTGTCACAGTTATAGGATATGACAAATTTTGTTATATTTTCCTTATATGTTTCTAGTTATTTCGTGAGGAAAGAAGTTAGTTAAAAAGAGGAAGTCTATGCTTTAGATATTTGTATTCGTGTGTGTGTGTGTGTGTGTGTGTGTGTGTGTGTGTGTGTATATATATATATATATATATATATATATATATATATATATATGACATAAATATAGCTTGAGTTATCAGTTATGCCTTTGAAGCTAGAAAGATTACAGGGTCTGCCCTTTTTTGTGCTGACACTCCACTTGAAACACTGTTGATAACTTCCAGGGTGAGCTTGATGAAATACTGCATTAATACTAATTATACTATGTTTTTGGCTGAAAGATGACCTTGATACAATCTTGGTTGCAATATCCCTTAGAACAAAAAGATAGTGGCAGCATTGACACAGTATGACCTTGAATATCTTGTTTACAAGAAAAGTCAATTATAGCAAACAATGTATTTCTGTGTTTGTTGATTTAGCAGCTTTATTCAATTCCACGGTATTTGGTGCTGATTTCTAGTAGTCCATCCTTCCTACAATAATCTTCACATGAAACAGCCTCATGCTCATCTTAATAATAAACTGCTTCAGAAATATGCTTTTTCATTTCAGCTTTTTAAAAGGGGAAGTTTTGCAGCAGACTTGCCAAAACAGACCAAATGTAGAGTGATCCGCAGCAGTTTTCTCACTAAATTTGGCAACCAGAACATATACTTAAAGTTTAAAAGGAGAATAGTTTTGCCTTCATGTATTTCCCCTTTTTAAATGTTAGAATTTACTTAGATTTCATATCCACAAGGTCCCAGTTAAAACAAAAAGAGTTAACCAGCCTTAGTACAGTACTGAACTAAGACCAGGACATAGTTGGTTGATTTTAATGTAGTATATCATAACAGCCACATCTACATATTACATTCGCACAGGCTAAAAATGCCTTACTTGAAGACCTATCCTATGCATCCTTACTCCCAAGTAAGTGTCACCTGTTCACAGACGACAGCCCTGGGCTAAATGAGCCACTACGTTCAGCGAGACTTACTTGCCAGTAAGTGTGTCTACAATGGTAGACTGAGTCGCACTGTATGTGATTGTAAAACTAAATTACAGCTAAAAGTCTGTTTTTAAAAATCTAGTCCACACCTTAAATGAGTTTCCTGAAGTTAACAGAGTTGGAAAAAAATCTGGCTTCATTCACAAATAATAGCAAACCACAAGTTTGCACTATGAGCACAAGTCATAGTAAGCCTTGGGTTCACATACTCAACCTCTCCCTCACCTTCTGATGCAGCCAGGAGGAGTTGTGAAGTTTTTGTTTCCATTTTAGACTAATTGAAATTAATAATTTTATTATTTATATGCTATCCATCTAACTGGGTTGCGCAGTCACTGGGTAGTGATCAGCGCAGCTTGTGATGTGAAACTGGCTCAATTTAACCAACCATAGTTAAGAATAACTACCGATTCTGTTTTGGTCATAGTGTGTGCATTTGGTGTGGTTACTTTGTGTATTTTTCCTGGCACTGTGCTGTTGAAGGCTCCCTTCTCTTTCACAGCAACAGTCTCTCTCTCCCTCTCTCTCCCTCCCTCCCTCCCTCCCTCCCTCCCTCCCCCTCCCTCCCTCCCTCCCTCCCTCCCTCCCTCTCCCTCCCCCCTCCCTCCCTCCCTCTCCCTCCCCCCTCCCTCCCTCTCTCTCTCTCTCTCTCTCTCTGTGTGTGTATGTGTGTGAGTGAAAGAGAGAGAGAGATTGTATGTTGTGGTTCGAGGACCCGACCACCGCGACGTGAAAAGAAGACACAGGGACTCGCACAGGACGACGAAGAGAAATGAGGCCGGGGAGAGGCTGACGCTGCAGCATCAAGGCTGCTGGACACGCCCCCCCACGGCACCTGGTTGGACGGCCACCAGGGGGGCGTGAGCGCCAGCCAGGTGAGCTGGAGGCAGGGGGCTACGCCCCCTGCTAGGGGCGGTGTTCAGGCTCCCGCCCACAACCACTCCCCTCTCTTTCAGGGAGGAGAGTCTTTCTCCACAATCTAGACCTAACTAACTTCCCATGGTAAGCCTGACTATATACTCAGCAGCCACATTGACCTGTGCCATGACATGTCCTCCCCTCACCATGGCAGACATTTGGTGACTGGTACTAGCTGGTCCAAACATGTTGGTGACCCCTGATATAAAGCATGTGTTCTGTCATTGGGCTATTTTCCTATTCAAATAATTGATTCTGAGTATTCCAACTGAGAGCCACTCCTCCCTGTTTCTCATGAGGTTGTGTTTTTTACTGTTTGCATGTAACACAAGCAGATCCCCCTATGTGGTAGGCAAAGCCACCATGTATGGAATTTACCACCTTAAAAAAAGCTTGTGGAATTTATGAAACTTTTGCAAATTTGATTACAAGTAATCTAACCCTGCTGTGAATTGGATAGCATCAATCTGGAGGTGTGTGTAGAATTAATTGTTCTTTTAATCAAGGAACCTCCCCTCATTTACATCCCTGTAAAAAATTCTCTTTCTTCCCTCCCTTCCCTAGACATGTTTTAAGTCTTTTTCATACTTCTGTCAAAGTTTCTGCATTTTTTAAAAGCCTCTCTGACTCATCTTCCCTAAATAATTACCACCTTGTGTCTCCCCTTCCCATATATAATTATAATTTCTTAGAAACATTGTTCTTTGGGTCTATTAATTTATTTTAATTAATTCTTGTCATGGTCTTTTCCAGTCTGGTTCTTATTCTTTGTGTTTTACTGACATGGGCCTTCCTAACTTAACTTGTAGTCTTTCGTAGGCTAAACTGCAGACTTGTTAAACTCTTTAACTGCAGGCTACAATTGGAAAAAGACTTTGTAGGGAGTGAGTCCCATGGGAGTAAACTTGTACAAGATAGAACTGTTAATGAGGTGTAGAAGCTTGAGAGTTGGATTAAGACTAGAACAACCTGGGTTTAAAGCTTAGTGGGTGACCTTAGGTCAATGTTTCTCAGCCTGACCAACCTCAACAAGGGGGTTAACTACACTATCGTTCATTTATTATTTTTGTAACTGGATTTTGTTATAAAGACCTTTTGTTTTAAGAGGATAATCTGCATCTGTACCACTTCACTACTACTCTTTTGTGTTGAAACTCTTTTATGGTTTCTGCCAATGCTTCCTGAATGTCTGCTCTTCCCACTACCTGCCAGACTTAACCTAGATAAAACTCTCATTAATTAATTTGTTTCATTGCATTCTGTGTTTCAAATAAAAAAGAAATTATTGGGTTATTTCAGATAACATAGAAGTTATTTGATTGTTTTCAATTATTTAGCTCTCTCCTTTTTTATTCTGGAGAATCAAGTTTAAATGTGTTATTCATACTGAATTTTTCAACTTTAATTCAAGGCACAGTTTGAGTGGTGCCTTTTAAACCAAAATTAGACACAAGTTAATAATAATATAAAAGAAAACTAGGTTAATTCAGTTCCTTTATTAATCTTACCATGCCAACTACCTTTCCTTGCATCACACATACATTTTGTAACCACAATTTGCAATAGTTTTAACGTCTTTGGGAAGGCTGCATTGGTCTTACAAGCCTGATCTGGTTTCTCGATCTATATTCCAGCGCTTTACAGAATAAGCAACCGAAGAGTGGACAGTGTATCAGAACTCGCTATGCGTGACTGCCTTCTGGGCAATTGAAAACCAGTAGTTTGCTTCTCAGAGTGCAGCAGCATGCTCGTGCATTGCCAATCCATTTCACAGACCTCCAAGTTACCAAAGTCTATGAAATTTTTGGATCCTGTAGCTCCTGATTTTGCTTTAAAGCATCTGTTCCCAATATTTCCGGGCTTGGAGTGATGAAAAGAAATGAGTCTTTCATAGCCATTGGCTTTGGCTATTCTCCATTGCCTGACACTCTGCCAAATACTTTCCAAGAGTTGTTATAGACTCGCAATGCCTTTGGGACTTTTGGTTGTATAATACATCCCTTGAAGCACAGCGTGATTGTTGGGGTTGCTGGCAGCAAAGTCTTAGGGAACCAATTTGCTAATTGTTTGAGTGTGACTGAGGCATGTACTTCTTTACTTCCGGGCACATTAGGGCACTGGCCTTTCAGAATGGCCCAATGGTTTCTGATGCTAAGTTCTTTGAAACTATTGTGAAAATTGGACTTTAGCTTTCAGCATATTGTCAACATGAAAGAGAGAAACAGAAATAAGCAGGGAAATTCTGTTTACTGCTGTGTGCGCTATGTGATCAAAATGCAATGTTCTTTTATCAACTGGAACAGTTATAATCCATCTCTTTTGAAAGAAGATAGTGGGCAATGCTGATCGCACTGTATTACCAAATAGTCAAATAGGTAATACAAACAGAAACTATTTTGTCAAATAGTTGCAAATAGAAACTATTTTGTCATTTTTAGTTAGTTTGTTTGTTTTTTAATATTGCTGACCTACAGCAGCAGGATATTTTGTTTTAAAAATAAACATGGATATAGGTGCAAAGCAATCTGCTGATGGATTACCTGTCAGGCACTCGCTGATGCAGACCAGTACTTGTGTGTATTTTCCCATTCTTTCAACAATTGAGAGCAAAATGGTGTATAACTAGCAGTAGACAAGCTCTGTGACACTGGAAATAGTGCCTACATAGATGAAGATCACAAAAGCCTTCGTTTTCCAGGGTGTCTAAACTATATCAATTCTCTTAAATGTTTGTGGAGCTGACCAATAGCTTCAAAGAGCTTCCTTCCTCTCAAGGAAGTGAAACTTCTCTTGAAGTAGATCTAAGTGGTTTACGAGTGGCTTCTCATGTGAGATACTCCTCCATAGCAATGCATTGCCTTTTCAATAATAACTTTTATTAAAAGCAGACACAGACACAAAACCAATTTTCTTTGGATAGTGTGTGTTCCAGCTCTCCAGCACTCTTAGAGGAGAGAAATGGTCTAGAACGGACACTGTTTGTGATCCAGTCTAGGAAATGTCTTCTCACTATTGATTATCTTGACAGGGAGAAGTGTTTGAATTAGCAAGCCATTGAAAATGCACCCAATACTATAACATTTAAACTATCTGTAAAATTTGTTTGCAAATTGGAAAAAAAAAATCAGATGCCATCACTGAGAAGTTGTATCTAGTTTATTTGTCAATACTTCTGGCCATTTAAATCATTACAGTTGGTACCTCAGAATTTCTCTACCTTCTGGCACATAACTGTCATAATTCCAGTACAGGCTCTTACAGTGACAGATAAGTGATGTGCCCAAGGAATTTCCACACCCTGAATGTTCTCTAGCTGCTTTAATGGACCCCAGAGGCTGCAGACATCTTAAAGCTCTTAAGACTTCTATAAATCGCATGTGGGATCCTTGCCAGAGCAGTTCAGAATTTGCTGGTTGCAAATATTGCTTGAAGCTTTCTGCGCTGAGCTTTCCCTACATCACCCATCTTGTTCTTAATAGCTTGGCTACATTGTAAATAAGCTATGCAAATTAATTTCACCATTTCAGTGAACTTTCGTGGGTCTCCATCACACAAATATATAATGTCACATTTCTCAAAGCTGTTTCTTCTGTATTTGGGGAAGGTACTTCTGACAAATATTTCTGTATCAATTACGCTTGATTATATTTAAAACAAAACTGTTTTCTTATGATAGTAACTGGGAGAAAAAGCAGCAGCCTGGGAAGACATTTGCTCTGCCCTGTAAATGCCCATTCACCCATCTCTATGGAATAAAGATCTGATTCTCTCCTATAGTTCAAAACAATAATTTGTTTATCACGTTGAAAAATCAAGGTCAATATACTCAGTTAGTTATTCTCTTAACAAAGTTTTCTTAATTTATAACATTTGACAAATATATTGGGAGAACCTAGATTTAGGCTGCAATCCTAAACCCACTTACCTAGAACTAAGCCTCCTTGAATTTAAAAGGACTTACTTATGAATAGATAAATTTAGAATTGAGTGGTTAATCCCACTGAAATTATTGGAATTTAAGTTAGTCATGGTTATCTTAACTCCCAGGTCTATGCAGAGTTTATTTGAGGCTCATGGCAGGTGAATGGGAGCCTTGTTATATTGTGCAAGACTGCAGGGTGAGAGGGGGAAATACCTGAAATCATGTAGGGAACCTTGCAACACAATTCATTCTGTACAAAACAGACCCTTTGGAGAAACGTTTTTGGGAGTGCTGGGCAGCAGAGGGAAATAGAGAGATTTGCCTCCCATTCATACAACCATGAGATTAAACCTATTATTTACTAGCTTTATTTAAATCAATTTTTAATAAATAGAGTTTATTGGGGAATGGGCAGCCAACACTCAATGTAAGATTGCTGGAAGACCCTTCTGTTAGGTAATGAAGGTGAGAGTGGTAAATACATTTTCAGCAAGTGGGAGAAGGGAAATAGTAGCACAAGGCACATTTAATTTTCAGTAGCAATATTATGCTCCATCCCCTTTCAACAGCAGCTCCTGCTTGCTTCAGGCAGAGATTTGAAGGCTGGCTTTATTCCAGCATGTTGAAAAGGAGCTGTTGCCTATACAAATCTGCATAATAGCAATCTTCATCATTAGTAGTTTTTATATTTTTCTCCGTTTCTCAAGTAATGATTCATAATGAGTGGAAATGAGCTGGATAGTTCATTGGTGAGCTTGAATATTGATTAACTGAAGCCCTAAAACAGCATCTTCTGACCGTGTCTATTTTATTGTTTATTTGTTTGTTTTTATCAATACTGGATTTTGTGGCAAAAAAAGATATATTACAGCACAATACTTGGGTTTTGATTTTGATTGGTCCCGTGCCATTGCTTATAGCATCCCAGTATGCATTATACTTCCTTCAGGGGAGGCTCCTCATGGGCCAAGTGGGGTGTAGCCCTGCCAACATTCCCCCCCAAAAAAAAACATTCCCCAAAACCCCCTCCAAAGTCATAAAAATCACGAATAGTAGGTCCCTTCTCTATCTCTAAGGAGAGGAAACAGTTAAAAAAAAACCCACCCAAGCATAGAAAGAGTGAGGGAGTCAGGGCAGGAGGATTCCTATCTCTTCTCCTGGCTTCTCTCTCTCTCTCTGTCAGAAGCCACGCCTGGGGGAGATTTAAACAATACTTTGTCTCCCTAAAGCCCTGAGTGTGGAATTGAGCCGGGCTGTTCTTGCATAGCCCCATGCTGTTTACTTGTCCTGCTTTGCCAAAAATGCTTGTGAGAAATCCACTCCCCTTCCCTGAGTTGCAGACTGGCATCCGGGACCCCCAGTGACCTGGATTGGGCCCATGTCACCAAGACTCCGGCTGCATCACACCCCCGGCTGACCAATCTGGGTGGCTGGGGGGGGGCTGGCCGCAGGACGTTTAAACTGCAGCACGGCTGGGGGGGTGGCTTCCTTTTGCCTCATTACTTTTGACCGGGAAGCCTTGTTTCACAATGGTGGTGTTCACCTTTTTGATATGGGAAATGATATTTGGCCATTTGATATCATGGAGGGCATTTGAGATTGGTTGCAGTTGTGAGGGTGTTGGTGATGAGGCATTGGGTACGCTTTTGTGATGGGAGGGGTCAGGATATAGTCTGGTTTCACCCAATGCCTAAGCCAAACCGCTCACATCTGTAACCAATAAAGGTGTGGCCTATTTTTGCCCATTAACCTAAATTATCCATGTCTCTGTGTGTTTATTATATAAGGGAACTACAGGGCCTGGGGCCTTGCTGTGCAAATGATGGGCCTTTGCTTGTATTGGGAACCTGTTTTTCTGATGGGGAAGATGGAATACTGTTGAGGGCTTCTGTTGAAATTACAAGCTATCCTATAGCACTTCCTTTGCATTCCTCCCCCCCAAATATTTTTGTTTCTGTGTTTTAACTTATTGTTCAGCTAAGCCACACATGGCCAAACTTGGCCCTTCAGATGTTTTGGGACTACAACTCCCATCATCCCTAGATAACTGGACCAGTGGTTGGGGATGATGGGAATTGTAGTCCCAAAACATCTGAAGTGCTAAGTTTGGCCCTGCCTAGGTTAAGCCTTCTAAGAGAAAACCCATTGAAAGTAATAAACCTAAGGGCTTACTCTGAATAGAGCTAGCATTTAATATCACCCATTTATGCCAGAGTACATATTTATTGATAAGGAGGGGGGGGGGGGAATAAATGGCAGGCCTGAAAAGCGAGATGTGTGCTGCACCCCATAGTCGCCTTTGACTGGACTTAACCGTCCAGGGGTCCTTTTACCTTACCTGAATTCAAATCTTTACTCTGCCATGAAGCTCACTATATGACACTGGGGCAATTGCTATGGTTTCATTTTGGTGAACAATGCATGCTGCCTGCAAACCTCTGTCCACTTAAATGAGAGCAAGTTGCATTGGGCCTCTCCTTCATGGAGCAGGGAAACAAGCTCCAGTGGCTGACTTCGCGTAACAACAAAACTACTCACAAGGAATGAGGAGGGGGACCTATGTGATGTCACAGGTCCACTGGATCTAGGTTCTACCAGTTCCCAGTTACTTCCTTGCATTAAGGGTTGATTCACGTTTTATGCCCTTTAATCATCAGTGTGTGCAGTGTAAGCCCTGCAAGGTGTGAAGGGAAGGTTCAAGAACAATGACAATTTGAAACAGCCCTTGGACTTTGGAACTGCTGGACTGTTACACTGCAAGTTCACTCCCCCCCCCCCCCAATGAATGAGTCTTGTTCTAGAAATGGCTACAAACACACAGCTTCTGGACATTCCTGGAAGTATCAGCACCAGCAGCTTTTATTACAGGCCTGACTAGCTGTTCATTCTGATGAACTGAATAGAAATAAAAGATGAGAAAAAAACACTCTGAGACTGTCAGTGTCACAAAATGTCAAATCTTTCCAGAAAAAAGGTGCGGTAGAGAAATCTATACATGTCTTTGTCTTAAGGTGCATGTTTTCAGGCTGTAGCAGCCCTTTTCAAAGAACATTCCTTATGTGTTAAGTGTGGGGGAGCAATAAGACCACACTGGGCAGTCATGCCGCCCATATCATTGTGTGCCACTCCGGTGTGCTCCCTGGGTATCATATTGAGTTAAATGTATGAAAGGGGCTCTCTACATGTATCACTGAGTAGCTCATTTCTGCAGAAAGTCTACATGTGCCCAAAGACAGCAAGGAGTAATGAGTGAGTCATTGTAGTAAACCAAGAAAGAGACCCATTTTTTTCTGCAGCCAGCATTGACCCTAGTGTGTGCCAGCCAAGTGGGAATTGGTTGCATATAGATAGCTAACTGACTCCCACAGAGCTCTGTGCCATATCTAATACAGTCATACCTCATGTTGCATTAGGTTAATGTTGCGTCTTTTCGGCTTGCAAACATGGCAAACCCGGAAGTGTATACTTCTGGGTTTTGCCGTGTGCACAAAAGTGTTCTGCACGCTTTGCAGAAGCACTGCTCTAGTTGTGGACTTTCTGGGGTGCAAATGGCACCCCAGAACGGATCGTGTCCACAACTAGTGGTACCACGGTATAGGCACCTTTAATCTGCCACCAATCATCCCTTGCAAGTGAACGGCTTCCATCCAGTAAGCATATGCTGCCTCAAATAAAATAAGTACCCTTTTGGCATTTCCCGAAAGATTCAAGCTCATCCCTTCAAGGACAAGATCACCTTATTAAAATAAGAGTTGACTGGCAGAGATACACTTGTGACTTTGCTTTAGCCCTATGGCATGAAACCTCATGAGTATGAATCAAGATGACCCACAAAAACTCATCTGCCTACACAATGACACTGTTGTTTCATTTCTCCTTCCTTGTCATACCGTTTGTTCCTCTCCAAGCAATATAGCCCCTTCCTAGGGGTTTTAGTTCCCCACCGCCAGTGATGTCAGGCTGGAGATCAGGATGACAATGAGAGTTTAGAGAAATATTTCTTATATAAAGTATGTGTAATTGTCCAGTCCTTTTATATATATTTCTTTACCTAATTACTTAAAAGGCAATATTTTTAACTAAGTATCCAAAGACACGAACTAATTCTGTGATATTGTAAAAACAACTATTTAGCATTAACAATTCTTGTCTTATTTTGCTTTCCGCCCCGCTTCTTCCCTTCTCCATTTCTCCTTGCTGTGTTGGGTTTTTAGGTAAGCTTGAAGGCAGGGACTGTCTCATTTTAACCGAGTGTATACTAACCATTCTGGAAGCCTTTCTATGTTGGAGAGCAAGGTACAAATACTGGAAGGAAGGAAGGAAGGAAGGAAGGAAGGAAGGAAGGAAGGAAGATATATCCTCATTAATAAGAAATTACACACCATTTAGAAGGGCAGGAATTTACATGCAACTTTTCTTATGCTTGTAAAGTGACTAATTTGTTAAGTGAAGTAAGGTTAGAAATAAGGAAATGAGGTCAATTGGCTTAGATGTTATAACAGAGGAAATGCAGCCAAGAAGTATACCCAAGCCCCCTAAATCTCCTTCCCCGCCTTTTCCCCCCTGAAGGCTCTCCCATGCCTTCAAAAGCTATCCATTTGAAACCCCACTGTGCAATTGAGAAAAATTCTCTCTCTCCCCTCCCCCAACTCTTAAACAATTTTCACTCATCTCCTTTCACATGCCACTTCTAACCTCTTGGCCTACCTGAATTATAAGTGCTTCAAGGCAGAAGCCAGGTATGCAAGTACTTTTATATATCTTTAATCTCCTCCTCTGATGGTGACCTATTTTTTTCAAAATAAAGCAAAACAGAACAGAACAAAACAAAATACTTAACACAGTTTATTCTAAACAATTTGGGCCTTTAATGCAGTAAACGTCAGAATTCTATGAACAGGGACATTATTTTTCTGTTTATACTCAAAAGTCAGTTACATGAAAAGCAGGGAACTCTCTGTATTTACTTATGCTTTCAATAAATGTAGGCACAATTACTTTGAATTATTTCTTTACATTCTCAAGAATCATTTTCAAATCATGAATATCAGCAAGGGGAAAGGTTGGCTTTATTTAACAGTACCACTATCAACTCAGCATCAACTTCACTATAATTGATTTCAAGTATTTTCATAGGTGTAAAAGTACTGAAATGAGGCAGCTTGTTTGGAGGGTGTCATGAGGATGAAGGGGGTTCTGTACTATTTAGGTATAGATGCTGCTATAAAAATGTTATGCTAAATAGCGCTCTCTGTTGAAAATGGTGTTTGATTTTTTGATTTACAGCAACAGCTCTGCTCATCATCACACAAACACACACTCAGAGCTCATTACTTTTCACAATATTATAATTATCAGCTCTTTTACATCTTCAGACTTTATTGGAGGTGTCTGGAAGGATGCACAGCTGGTTATTTCACACTGATGTTACTTCTCCCCCAGTAAAGAAAGATGTGCTCTGTTGGCTGTACAGATATGGGGGGGGGGATCTTGTTCACCACGTTTTATATTAATGTAGTGTTATTAGGAAGGTCACAAAGGACATTTAACAAAACGGGCTCAATTATATAGTTAATACTATATAAAGATATATTTATTTTTAAGTGATCATTTTGTATGCTATTATCTTTGCTGATTGCTAACAACTGCAGTGTTAAATTTTGATTAGGTAGCTTAGTTTTTTGTTTAATACTTTCATTTCCAAACTGAGCTCAATATACAAAGACTTCTTGATGCATGCATATGATAATTAAAGGACCAAAATGGTGCCAATATAAACAGCTTTATGGTTTTTTATAGTTTATAAAGCAGCTGAAAATAAGTAGCTGTAGTACAAAAATAAAATACAGTTCATTATACCAGGTTTCCATTCTGAGCACTGGTCAACACCTAGTTCTATAAAAAACTTTGAGGGAGTTTAGTAATGAGCACTGGCCTATCTTCTATTCTCTCCAAAGCAGGCTGTCAGCAAGCCTAACTCCCAGTCACCATTTCTTCCTCTACTGGCAGTTGGGACCAGTTTTTTGAACTGCCTGAGCTACATCTCATATTGGATCCCTTAGAGGCTGAACAGCCGTATTGTCCACCAGTCATAGATCCCAAATTATTTCTAGTAATAGTCCTAAATAGTCACTTGTGAGCTTTCCTCTTGCCCTGGCTTGCCTTGGAATCCATTCTCTGAAGAAAAATATTTTAGCATTTCTTAAAGAAAGCTTCTCTTTTCTTTTTAATGAAATCGTAAGCAGTGGTGAAGTATGTTCACTGGAAACATGAGAGGCACTGCCAGGTTCTCCTTACCTGGAAAAGATGCTACTGAGCTGACAAGCAGGAAGCAGAGGTTGCACCATTTTCTGTGCTTTAAAAATCAATCTGGGAGATAGAGGAAACTGCAGATCCCATGCTCCTGGTAGGAAATTGTGTTTCTCAGTTTGCACAGGAATTCCACTTGCGGGTAAGGTTTCTTATATTGCTACTAAACTGTCCTTTCCTGGTTACTGCATTTCCATTTTCTAAGTAAAGGTCACATTATTTACAAAAAAAGTGCACAACTTGCTACCAAGGTGAAGATATGAATGTGATTGTAAGAAAGATTGGAATTTGGGGGGATCTAGACTCTCTCATATCCAAAAAGGCCCCCTATTTTTGAATGAAGTCCATTATAACTTACAGGCTTTCAATGCAGGGGCATAAAATCATAGAATTGGAAGGGACCCCTGGGGTCATCTAGTCTAACCCCCACAATGCAGGAAATTCAACTAGATCATACATGACAGATGGCCATCCAACCTCTGCTTAAAAATCTCCAGTGAAGGGGAGTCCACCACCTTACTGTCAGGAAGTTCTTCCTGATGTTTAGTCAGAATCTCCTTTCTTGTAACTTGAATCCATTGTTACAGATCAGAGCAGGAGGCAGCATTAGCTTAGTCTCATCTCGCCAAGTGAAACAGTTAAATCGTATGCCTGTCTGCTCAGAAGTATGTCTCATACAACTCAATGGACCTTAGTAGGAATAGGGTGAGTAGCATCTTTTCAGTGTGACACGTGAAAGATGCATGTGAGAATGTTATGCTGCATCACAAAATGCCTCAAACACACATTAGATAGCTGACAACTGGGGCAGCTTATAGCCATGAAAGGTATTAAACCAGTTAAAAATACCATGGCCTATGGTACCAAAGGCAAGTCATAGTTTTAAATATAAAAGTCCACTGGAGAATGCAAGGCATTTGCACCCTTCTCACTTCCCCTGGCTTTTTGAACTAGTGTGTCAGTCAAGAGTAACCATATCCCAAATATTTTTGTCCACAGTTGGTAATCTGTAAGCTTTTCTGAAGTGCTGGAGTTGTTACTGATTGATTTTTCGTTTCATTTCTATACTGCACTTCCTTCCGTAGAACTGAAAAAAGGTCCACTGAGACTTCACAGAGGCAATGCTGGAAAAGAAAGCCATTGCTGCATCTGCTGCAGATACAGAATAGGATTTTAAATGCTGCATTGAATCAGATTTATTTTGAACATTTCTATGCCGCCCTTCCTTGGTAGTATCAGGGCAGTGCACTATAATATAAACACATTGTTCATAAAAGCAACACATTGCAACATATACAACAATCACAGTAAAACCAGCCAATTCTACTAAAGGGCTTGGTATTAATAACCAGCAAATGCCTGGGGAATTAGAAATGTATTTAGGATGTGTTGAAAGTATGTTGAGGTAATAATATGTTCCTCCTGTTGCTTGAGACAGGAAATGCCTCAACAGAATCTCTGATTAACTTCTCCACTGGAATGATAGTTCACCAAGCTTGCAAGTACAGCCGTACCTTGGAAGTCGAATGGAATCCGTTCCGGAAGTCCGTTTGACTTCCAAAATGTTCAGAAACCAAAGCGCAGCTTCTGATTGGCTGCAGGAGGCTCCTGCAGCCAATTGGAAGCCACAAAAGCCCCGTCGGATGTTCAGCTTCCAAAAATAGTTCGCAAATCAGAACAGTCACTTCTGGGTTTGCGGTGATCGGGAGCCAAAATGTTCGAGAACTAAGCTGTTCGACTTCCAAGGTATGACTGGAAATGAAACATTCAGTGAGACAAACAACAAAACAAATATTGCACATACTGACCACACAACCCTCTCTGACCTCCTACTTCTAATCCACCCATCAACCAAATATGTCTTGCAACTCTGGGTGGTCCTTGGCCTCCTGAGAACACCCTTCAGATGTTTCCAGTGGATGCTTCTCCAGTGAGCACTTGGTTTCATGATTTAAGACCTGCATTCAAGGCACGTTTCTTGTTAAATAGTCTTTTATTACACTTTAATATTATTGGGAGTATTTTTGCATACATCACCTATCCATTTCATACCTTGTAGAAATGTGTTTCTAAATAATGAGATTTAGGGGAGTGGTCAGTCTTAGTTTTAACATGAACAGCAACATTTTATCATTCAAAGTACAGCGTGGTACACAACTGAGTAAACATATTTCAGAACAATTGTCATTTAGTAAAATGAAATACTGCCATTGTTTGGTAATGCTCGCTTAACAGCTCTAAGATTAGACCACATCTCACTTTCCCCCAGTGATCAGCATTTAAGAAGTGAGTAATAGGTCTGTCTGCCTTTGTCAAGTAATCCCAAATGTAAGTAATTTACAGGACGACATTAGAAGCTGCTACAAGCGACATATTGTAATATGTCATTGGAAATCAGCTTCCCTTTGCACGTTTGATCAACGGCCAGATGGAAGCTTTTATCACATTTATTTAATCTGAAATATACATAGTAATTACAGTGGACCTTTTGATTTGAGCCCTCATTGCTGTCTCCAGAGAAACGGGGGAATGAGTCTGTCATTGTGGTATAGATGCAACCTGGTAAGGCAGAATTCTGATGTGCGTATCGTTCCCCAGTAGTTAGTTGACACAGGGATTATCAGTCCTGTTGGAAAGAAAAGCAGTAAGGGATACGAAAAGCCATGAACCAACAACTGTCCAGCTTTTTATTAGACATATTAACAGCTTTTAGAAAACCAAAGAATAGCCTCAAACTTGGCAGGCTCATATAACCCCAAGAAAAACGATTAAGAGTGCATATTGAGTAGTATTTTACTTTTAGGCAATTAGAAAGAATGAGAAAGAAGAAAACAAGACTTTATGGTTCCCAGAAGGGAATTTCGTTAAAAACATAAAATTCAAATATGCTTTAATTAAATGATGACACTACTGGTTGTTTTCACTTTAGATATACAGTGGTACCTCAGGTTAAGAACTTAAATAGCATAAATTTAAGTACTGAATAAAGTATCAAGAACATAATGTACCACATTTCGGTATACAGTTGTACCTCGGGTTAAGAACTTAATTCGTTCCGGAGGTCCGTTCTTAACCTGAAACTGTTCTTAACCTGAAGCACCACTTTAGCTAATGGGGCCTCCTGCTGCTGCCGCGCCGCCGGAGCACGATTTCTGTTCTCATCCTGAAGCAAAGTTCTTAACCTGAGGTACTATTTCTGGGTTAGCGGAGTCTGTAACCTGAAGTGTCTGTAACCTGAAGCGTCTGTAACCCGAGGTACCACTGTATAAAGTAAGTGCTGTGTCAAATAATTTATCTTTTCCTCTCCATTTGGGATTTTTTTGCCCCACTGGAAGTTACAGGTGCCCTGTACCAGCTTGAAATATCTATACCTATAAATTCTGATAGGCATGAAGAATGGCAACTGTAATTTCCATTCTTTTCCCCTTACTGTTTTTGGAGTTAAATGGAGCTTAATCCCAGGCAAATGAGTAAAGGATTGAAGCCAGCAGATTAATTTTACCTTCCTGGGCAGGGGAAATCTGCAGTTGGAAGCACCACGCCATCCACAACCCTATTAAGGTAAAGGGACCCCTGACCATTAGGTCCAGTCGTGGCCGACTCTGGGGTTGCGGCGCTCATCTCGCTTTACTGGCCAAGGGAGCCAGCATACAGCTTCCGAGTCATGTGGCCAGCATGACTAAGCCACTTCTGGCGAACCAGAGCAGCGCAAGGAAACGCCGTTTACCTTCCCACCGGAGCGGTACCTATTTATCTACTTGCACTTTGACGTGCTTTTGAACTGCTAGGTTGGCAGGAGCAGGGACTGAGTAACGGGAGCTCACCCCTTCTGATCGGCAAGTCCTAGGCTATGTGGTTTAACCCACAGCTCCACCCGCATCCCTACAACCCTATTAGCACATGTTAATTGCACCCCACCACACCAGTTTTATTTTTATTTTTTCCTTCCCATTGATTTCAATCTGAAGGGAGGGGAGGTATGCCAGCCCCAGGGCTGGTATAATTTTTCAGCACATTGGTAAGTATGACTGGGAATGAGCCATCTTCAGATCCTGTGGACCAATGGCTTCCAACAACAACACCCCCTGAATGCTCATTAATGATCCCACCACAGAGAGCCACCAGTGGGTCTACAGTGGCACTTTATGCTGTCACACATATAAGCCTCCAAACATAGACCTCTCTCTCTGCCCACAGTGAGGTCCAGTGTTTTATCGCCTCTCAGGTTCTCTCTGTCACCAGAGGAAACAAAATTTTACTGCATGGTTCACACCTCTAGGATCAGTTTGCTTTTTCTCTATTTGCTTCAGCTTATGTCATCACTCTGCTATAGGTATCATGAGACCCTTGTTTATGTACCTCCCCATATCAGAAGGGCATCATAACTTTCATGATTAATTGGTATTGCAGCTCACAATAAGAATCAGAAGGTCATCATTATGATTTGTGAGTACACAAGTGCACTGAGGATTACGAAAAATAACGCAGAATGTAATATTGCACTTAGAATTAGTGTCATAATTAATAGAATAAAATACTTTTTATAGTTTACAGAAACATTTTTTCATTTAAATAATCTCTGGCACTTATTTGACCACATTAAAATATTAAAATGGATATGTTAGTGTCTGAAATTGTATCTTGATAATGACAGCTTGTATCATAACACAGAAATGCCCTAGTCTGTGCTTTGGAGGTAATTGGGGGGGGGGATCATGAGATAGCTGAAGTTTTAGAGACTCTTTAAAAATGTATTTCTGTGACACTGAAAGTGAGGGAAAGGAATAAGTAGAGCAAAGGAGGGAGAATAGTAATTTGTATAACTCCCTCCACCAGGTCTCTCGTTTTCTCTCTTAAAGCTATGGATATCAGCCTGCAAAATAGTTATAGTACAAAGCCTTGAACTGTTGACTGTTGAACTATAAGCAACAGAGGTCACCCAAACCCCCCACAATGCTCAAAACATAAACTGGCAGTCAATATATAGCATTTATCCACAGCTTGATTGAAAGGTGATGAAAACTGTGTTCTGATATTTAAATTATCATGGGGAATTTTCCATTTTCTTCTATGCATGAATCAAAGAACAATGGCACTGTGTATCAACAACCTTTTTAATAAGAGAAATTATTCAGCAATAGATAAGGCAGGCAGAAGAGAATATATACTTAAATGTGCTTGAGAATGACCTTTAGCATTCTGTTCTTGTTTCCATTACACAGGAAGGATTAGCCTCTAAGTTGCTTTACTCACCCATCCCCGTTGGTATATTCTTTAAAGTATATAAAAATCAGGGATAGTCAGAAGCTTAATTAAGAATACAGTCTAGTCTTTGAGGGCCCTTCCCAAAGTCTTTTACATTACTGCTTTCATAGGAAAAGCCTTAAAACATTTTCAAGAGAAAAGCTGGATTTTTCCATTACGCAGCCTTCCATTTTAACTTACTAGAACCCAAACCATTAACATTTCAAGGGGAATAAGACAGAGATAACATATTTTGAAATCAAAGGGAATTCACTGTTCGGGTGGCATTCAGATGCTTCCAGTACACGTTTTAAACACATCTGAGATCATTCTAATCAGATTCACTTTTTTGCACTTTCCCCCCATTCTTTTTTGAGTCCTGTTAACAGTATGTCCAGGTCATAAGGTGCATGCATACAAGTGTGTGTGTATACACACACCCCAACACAAGCCATGTCTCTTTCTTTGGACTACCTGTTTCTGTTTTGAAACATTTCACATAACAGCCATGGGCCATGATTTAGCATTCAGTTTTATGGTATTAGAAGGAACATCTCTTTGCCCACCCTGAGAGTTCTCCCTCCCAGCAGTGCATCATATATATTCTGGTGCCGCATCCATTCCTTTTTTCCAATCAGAATTTACTGGGCAACATCAGCAAGGGCAAATGGAGGCCACTTATTGCCCTCACTCTGAAAGGGAGGCGAGAGAGAGAAAAAATATCCCTGTTGCCAAGGCAATGAATATTTCCCCCTCAGACCTGCAGTTTTTTCTTTTTGTGTTTTTTTTTTTTAAAAAAATGTATACTGGGATTTGAATATAGCTGAATTAACTGTCCGCAAGCCATTGTGACTGGGAGCTGTGGAGATAGTGTTTCGGGAAGGGGGCAGCAGGGGACCTGAGTGACAGTTTGGCTGTAGTTTACCATGTATCAAACTAAGGATAAATCTGAGAAAGTAGTTTCTTCTGCATATACATACAAAATGGATCAAAACCTGGTGAGTTCTAATTGGTCAGGCACTCCTTTCTTATCGTACTGGATTGTTGGTATAGGCCAGTGGGGGAGCAAAACTGCACCCAAATTGAAATGATTAGCTAAGGGAGCCTTTGCTACAGAAAACAGAAGGTTGAGCTCTGGCCAAGGAGGACAGAAAAGAAAACTGCTGAAAGAGATTGTTGGTGTAAGAGCTGGTGTCATATAAAGGAAATCAAAGGACTCAGGAAGGCGCTTTTAGAGAAACTTCAGAGGACCGAGAAAACCAAAGAGCTAAAATCACTGGATACAACTGGGAAGGTTTGCAGAGAAGAGTTTGTGTCTTAAGAGGCTGAGGGAATGCTAAGAACAGAGGTTGCTGGATCAGGGTGAAGACTGTAGCAGAAACACTTCATTAAGTGTGGACTTGGTTGAAGACGACAAGTACAGTGGTACCTCGGTTTACGAACTTAATCCATTCCGGAGGTCCATTCTTAAACCAAAAGCGTTCTTAAACCAAGGCACATTTTCCCTAATGTGGCCTCCCACTGCCCTTCCACCATTCGGATTCCGTTCTTAGACTGAGGTAAAGTTCGCAAACTAATTCCGGTTTCGCGGAGTTCATAAACCGAATTGTTCGTTAACAGTACTGTTCTTAATCTGAGGTACCACTGTACAGTCCTCAGTGCCTAGTTGATGAGTGTTAACTAGGGAGGAGTGGGATAGGGAATCAGCTTTAGGTCTGATTATGAACAGAACTGAGGCTTGCATAACTCTCTCCTTAAGGTGACAGAAACCCTACACTGTATTTGCTAAATAATTCAATGATACAGTCAGATAATTCTTATATAAAGCAATTATAACAAAATGAAGTTAACCATCTAGTTTATTAAGTTACTATACATACAAACATCATTGTCTGATTAGTAACTATTTTAAATAAATTATAATTTACTCTTATTTTTTACTTTTACCTTTCTCATTATCAATGGCTCATAGACATGTTGAGTATGCTCTACTTTCATGGCTAGAGGCAGCAATGCTTCTGAATGACAGTTGCTGGAGACCACAGGAGAGGAGAGGGCTCTTGCACTTGCTCTGCTTATGGACTTCCCATAGGCAATTGGTTGGCTGCTGTGAGAACAGGATGCTGAACTAGATGGGCCATTATTACTTAATATTTTAGTTTCCATGCTGTTTTGTCCGGTGCTTCTCCAGAGCTTCTGGTGGATAAACTAAGGTAGAATACAAATTGTACTGAGACGTGTGGTGGCCTCAATAACAAAAGGTTAGGAAAAATAAACAATAAGTAATATCTGGGTATAGGGGGAACCTAATGTGTGAGACATCCATCCATAACCAATAAATAAGCAGTAGAGGGATTCTTTTTCATAAGAATATGACTTTGTCCAAACAAAATTTACTGGGCTGACAGCACTAAGGATAAGTGAAGGCCTCCTGTTGCCCTCACTTTGAATGGGAGAAAAGAGGGAACATATTCCTGTTGCCAAGGCAATGAAGACACTGCTATTTCAGCCCCACAATTTAGTGTGAAAGAAATGAATGCTGCATTAGAAAGGACATTATTTTAAAAAATGATTTGCTGTTGTGCATATGCACATGAATGCACAGAACAAACAGTTCAAGAAAGAGTCCCTTGCAATGCAGTGCTGATTGTGACCAGTCTGAGGTGGAGTGGGATCATGTCCTCAGTGCCTTGGCAATGGGGGTGCAGTCTTTTTTCTGTCCATGCCTCTTTTAAGTGGGAAAACATTTCTACTCCCTTTTGAGTTCTCCCCAAATGCTAGTCTTTATTTTTGTTTTTAGCTCAGTATACATTCCTTCTTGCTATGTGCGCCCATTTCACCCCACCAGGTAGTAATCTAGTTTTTAGAGGAGAAACTCTTCATTTTTAGCAACTTTCCCTGAAGCATTTAGCCAGAAATGGTAATTATGTAAGATAATAGAGGAAGTAAATTCAGCACTGTAGTTCACTCAAGGGATTTTGTGTGTGTTGGTAAGTGCTGCAAGATAGTGCATAGCTCTACATATATATGTCTTTCTTTTCTGTTAATATTTTCACATTAGGGATAGCTCCTGTTTCATCGTATTTTATGTAAATATGGTTTTCACCTTGAGATGGCGAAACCTTAATAAGCCTGATTACTGGTGCACATTTCTGATAGGTTATTTGTCTTAATGAAAACATCCTAAATAGCTGTACAGTTGGAATCTCAAATTTTTGGAATCTCTGCATTTTGTTTTATCATGTATCCAAAATACAAGCATGTACTTGTGTATTTTGGTCATGTTGAATTTCTGGTATTCCTACCCTTGAACATCTAATGTTTGTCAGGGGTGAAGAGAACAAACTGCCTAAGGGGCAGGTTTGTGTCTGGAGAGATAGACAGAGAGAGAGAGAGAGCTTTGCTGGGTTACTTTTCAGCAGGAAAGCCTATCTGCTAATTCTTTCCCTGGTGTGCAAGGAGAAGCAGGAACCATGCTGCTTCTGAGAAGTAAACAGGAAATTACTCTCCATTGCCTGCTCCCTATTGGCCGGGATGGATGGAGGAGCAGTTGGTAGCACTTGCAATTGTTTCCTGGAGCTCTGTGCTTGGTTCTGAGGCACATGGTTCAGATATGGTGATACCTCACTTAGGTATCTTTGTGTGGGAAAACAGAATCTCACTTCTGCTACTCTTGCTGATGAAAATGCCTAATACCTGTTGATGTGGATTGGGGACTGAGTAAAGGAGAACAGAAGAGTAAGAAAGGCACCAGTCAAGCCAAAACAAACAAATGGAGACTCTTCAGAGTGCATGAAAGTCAGTGCTATCTTTATGGCCCTGATCTGGCCACAGTGATCCATGCGACAGTCACCTCCAGGCTTGATTATTGTAACTCGCTCTACGCGGGGCTGCCCTTGAAGCTGCCCCAGAAACTCCAGCAGATGCAGAATGCCGTGGCGAGACTCCTTACGGGGTCCTTGCCATGTGACCACATTCATCCAGTGCTTTACCAGCTGCACTGGCTCCCGGTGGAGGACAGGGTCAGGTTTAAGGTGCTGGGTTTGACCTTTAAAAGCCCTATGCAGCCTAGGACCCTCGTACCTACGGGACCGCCTCCCTTGGTATGCCCCACAGAGGACCTTAAGGTCCACAAATAACAACACTTTGTAGGTCCCAAGCCACAAGGAGGTTAGATTGGTCTCAACTAGGGCCAGGGCCTTTTCAGTACTGGCCCCGACTTGGTGGAACGCTCTGTCTCAAGAGACCAGGGCCCTGCGGGATTTGACATCTTTCCGCAGGGCCTGCAAGATGGAGCTGTTCCGCCTGGCCTTTGGTTTGGATTCAGTCTGACCCTTATGTTTCCCTCCCCTTATGGTTTTGATTTATGGGCTACTACTAAAATGATGCTGCATTTTAAATTGTATTTTAACCCGTATTTTAATTAACTGTTCTTTCTTTTTTTATTACATTTTATTGTAATTTTATTGGTGTTAGCCGCCCTGAGTCCAGTTCTGGCCGGGGAGGGCAGGGTATAAATAAAATAATAATAATAATAATAGTTGTTGTTGTTGTTATTATTATTATTATTATTATTATTATTATTATTATTATTATCATCATCATCATCATCATCATCTCCCTCTTTTACTTTACTGTGTCTTAAGCCTCAGCTAATAGGTATTTTGAAGGGAATAAAGATAATTGTTTTTAAAACCTGGAATTCAAAGCAACACGTGATGGAAATGAGGGAATTGGGTCTGTGTGCTATAGAGAAGGCTCCTTCCACTCCCTTAAAAACCCTAGTGTGAGATCTGACAGAAAGTTGTGAAAGATTTGTTGCTGAAAGAAGAACTGCAAAGCTCAGGTGTCCACCTCTTCCTTCCCTTCTTTACATATCTATGGTCATCTTTTGAGCAGTATTGTGTCAACTTTTTAACTAAAATTCAAAGTGATTCCAGGTAAATTTCTACCTATAACTCAAGTGGATTAGGGGGACTGAATTTGATACATTTGTTGCTCTCATTCAGATTTTTAAAATGGTCTGATAAACAAGACTGTGAACAAGCTGTGTGGCCACAGTCCCTTTTTTCCTTTCCTTTGCCTCCTTTCCTCATGGAACTGACTTCAGTAAGACTTTCAACAAAGTCCCCCAAGATTTTCTTGTGGAGGAGCTGGCAAGATGATGTTACTGTTAGGTAGATCTGGTTGACTGACCAAAGCCAAAGAGTTCTTACCAATGGTTACTCGTTATCCTAGAAAGAAGCGACAAGTGGGATGTTGTAGGATTCTGTCCTGGTGTTGGCCTGGTGTTGTTCATCATATTTATAAATGACTTAGATGAAGAAATTGAGGGGATGCTCATCAAAGTTTCAGATGATACCATCTGGGAGGAGTAGCTAATACCTCAGAAGATGGAATTGGGATTCAATATGATTTTAATAGGTGGGAGAACTAGACTGAAACTAACCAAAAGAATTCCAATAGGGACAAATGAAAGGTACTACAGTTAGGCAGGAATAAACAGATGCACAAATATGATGTTGGAATGGGGGACACCTGGCCGTACAGCAGTACTTGTGAAAAGGATCTAGGGGTCTTGGTGGACCACAAACTTAACAATGTGATGCAGCAGCAAAAAAAAGCTAATGCAATTTTAGACTGCATCAACAGCAGTATAGTGTCTCAGTCAAAGGCAGTAATAGTACCACTCTATTCTGCCTTAGTCAGACCACATCTGGAACACAGTGTCCCTTCCTGGGCAACACAATTTAAGAAGGATGTTGACAAGCTGGAACGTGTGCAGAGGAGGATGATTAAGATGATCAAGGATCTGGAAACCATTTATTATAAGGAATGGTGGAAGGAGTTTTGTAAATTCAACCTGGAGAAGATGTTCTGATGTTCTGAGATGTTATGATAGGCATCTAAAATATTGTTACATGGGAGATGGAGCAAGCTTGTTTTCTGCTGTTCTAGAGGGTAGGACCTGATGCAATGGATTCAAGTTACAAGAAAGGAAATTGCTGCTAAACATTAGGAAGAACTTTCTGATTGTAAGAGCTGTTTGACTGTGGAATGGATTTCCTCAGGAGGTGGTGGACTTTCCTCCATTGGAGGATTTTAAATAGAGCTTGGCTATTCATCTGTCAGGGATTCTTTAGCCATGGTTCCTGTATTGCAGGGGGTTATGCTAGAGGACCCTTGGAGTCCCTTCCACTTCTACAGTTTTGTGTTTCTGTGCTTTTAAGCTGTTAACCTCCTGTTTCTCATGGTACCCGAATCAAGAAACTGGCACAATTGCTTCTGAAGGCAGCTCTGTTTAGGGAAGTTTTTAATGTTTGGTGTTTTATCATGTTTTTAATATTCTTCTGGGAGCCGCCCAGAGTGGCTGGGGAGGCCCGGCCAGATGGGTGGGGGATAAGTAATAAATTATTATTATTAGGTTTACTATTATATCTAACTTTTTATATAAAGAATCTCTTATAAGGATCTGATATAAATTGTACAAGTCTCTTTAAAAATCCTTTATAGAACAATCCTAAGAGAGCGGGAGAGAAAGACCCTTATTCATCTTTTAAAAACATTTCTTATTCCCATTGCTTCTCAGTTCCAGGAATATGGGAGGCTTTTGGTTCCAGTGGATCCAATGCCTTTCCTGATCTACCGTGGAATCTTTTTAGCCCTGTCTGACATTAGCTACCATGAGGCTACAACAGTTGGTACATGGACCGACCTCCTTCTCAGGCCTTGGGCCTCCCTCTCTGCTTGCAAAATCCCATGGCCCCTGAGAAATCCTCCCAAAGACTTTAATACTGTGCCCTAGATTTTCAAAGAAAGCAGAGTTCAAAAGATTAAATTTATTAAGGCTGTGATTATAAGCGTGCCTGCTCACAAGCTCAAATCAATTCATGGGATACTTAACAATTAAATATGTTTCACAGCCTTGTCATATGAAGCATTTCAGTGATCATTTGCAGTGTGTGTGTGTGTGTGTGTGTGTGTGTGTGTGTGTGTATCTGCAGCTGTACTCTCATTACAAATCTATGCATACTTTACATGGGAGCATATCACACAGAACACAGTGGGCCCTTTTTGAAGCATGCTTGGGATTGCAGTTAAATGGGTCAATATTTCATAGATCCTTTGTGTAAAACGGATAGTTCTAGATGGTTTGAAGGCATGGTGGCAACACGATGCAAGTGGAAAGATAAAATAGGAAAGATAAATGTATGCATTACAGAGATTGCCAAATTATTACTTGATAAATTTCTTACTTGGTAAGCAGCTGTGCAACTACTGCTATTAGGATTGAAGGTCATTTTCTGACACCTTATCTGCTATGGACATGCCTGTTTGTGATGCACAACTTTAGGAGAGCACCATTTCAGAGATGGTATTTTCCCCACCTTTAGTTTGAGCTTTCTACCCTCCACCCCCACTCCCCCAAAAATCTCAAGAGTTGTTTTTCAAAAGCTGCTCCCTCCCCCTTTTTTCCTCACTGTACATTTTCAAATGAATTGCAAAAGATACCTCCTGAAAGGGAACTGTCCATATATCACTGCATGTGAATCTGTTAATATACATTGTGAGCATACTAATAGTGATCTTGGCAGAGCTGCTGTTCATTGGTAGTTGAGGCATTCTTAATGTAAAATTAAATTATTCTAGCCTTATCTTTAAGACCAAATCATTTTCTATATCTCCTTCTTTCACTTACTTTAACCGATACCCAGGAGGTTACTGTACCACTTAATCGATCAGAACTTCTGAGGAATTACTCCCCTCGGTGATGCTATTTTTCCTGGCTGCCTTTCTGATGAGGCCCCTAAAAATAAATGAGCACTGTACTAAATGACAAGTTTAAATCCTTTGGTGTTCCTAATGTTTGGAACACGGAACCTTAACACAATAGGGGCTAATATATATATAAAGTTGAAAACGATTTGAATTTACTCACTTCAGCATTAATCAGATAGCTGCTTTGAATTCACGAACTAACACTTGAGAATGAACGAAGTTCCTCAAAGATGCATTTACGTTTATCTGACCAAATTCATGCAGACTCAGCTTCGCCTGCAGAACTTGCTCAGCTACACTTTCTCCCTCCCTCTCTCTTTCTCTACTGCAAAAGGATACGGATGACAAAAGGAGAATATATAAGGGATTCCCACTGAGATTCAGCTCTATAAATTATGTATTATGCAGACACCATTCTGCTGATTCTATCTGTTCCCCAATTCTTGATTCCTTGTTTTTCCGTCTATAAATAGCTATGGCCAGATTTTCAGTTGAAAAGTGATGAGGACAAAACCAGAAATCTTTCCTATTAGTACTGTCTGCTTAAGATTCCCTCTCCCTTTCATACTGTGACGTCCTCAGGGCTTTAAGTCTCTGGGAATACAAGCAGTGCTGTATCACTGATAAGCTAGTAGGGAATGGACTGAAATAACTCTTGTAAATATTTCTAAAAATGACTTTTTTGTATGTGGGGGGGGGGAGACAATTGTTTTATACCTTATCATCTGGATATTTTCATTTTTCAGCATATCAGAATAATGTTATACTGTCATTTTTTTCCCCTAGACCCCAATGCTATGGCTGAAAAGGACGCAACGGACCACGCTGTTATAGGAGGGATAGTTGCTGTAGTTGTTTTTGTCACACTATGTTCTATAATTCTGCTTGGTCGATATCTGGCAAGACATAAAGGTAGGCTAGATTTAATCACAGTGCAGTCACCTTTTGTAGCAATATTTCCTAGTGATTAGTTTTACCCTGCAACACTTTTTTTTTATTTAAGAAACTCTTCTAGACCCCAGGAAAACTCAGCTCTGATGTTACAGCATCAAGTTTTTGTTTTTTTTGTGTGTTTTTTAGTGAGGTCCTGATTTTTACCCAATTTTACAGCTGGATTAACTGTGGCAAAATAACATCTAGCAATCTACCCAAGGTCACACAGGGTGTCTGTCTGACTCGGAATCAGGCAGTTGGGATTCTGTTTCATGCAATAGACCCCCACTGTCCCTTAATTTAACAAGTTTGTAAGATAAAAATTCTATATAAATAGGCAGACAAGCAGATAAGATAGATAGTTGTGAACTGCTGGGTCTCAAAAATGCATTTTTTTTCAACCCTCAAAACAGGAAAGATACTGACCATTAAATTCTGACGTCCTAACAGTCGTTTCTAAGCCTGGTGGGGGGAGTGTGGTGCAAAATGGGCATGTACATTTTGGGGATTTTTCTCCCTGGATGTTTTAGGGAGGAAATAAGTATGACGAGGCAGCCACCATCTATTTATGCATCTAAAGCAGGGCAGGTTGGGCCTACTTATTACAAGAAAAGCAAGCAGGTGATTGGAATAAGCCTATCCCTTTCCCCATCCTCTTTCCTTAATGGAATCTGTTGCCTTTCTTTTCTTCAAAAGTGCTTCAAAGAACTGAGCCCTGCGCGATATGGCAAGGCAAGGGAGGAAGGCTACGGGTCTTTCCCCCATGTCCTCCTCTGCCTCATGTCACGCCATTAAGAGAGTTGGGGCATGTTAACATCTGAATCGGGAAAGGCTGACTGTTTTGAACCAATGCTTGGATGAGGGCCAACAAACTGAAATTGAACCCCAGTAAGACAGAGACTCTATGGGTGAACAGTTCCCAGGTGTTGGGGACTTTCTCAGTTCTAAAGGGAGTAGCACTCCCTCTGAAGGATCAGGTATGCCTCTGTGTGAAACAAGCACCAGTTATCAACTTAGGCTGGTATGCCATCTATGTCCTTTTACTGGATAGTCTGACCACCATGATTCATGTGTTGGCCCCCTCTTAATTGACTACTGAAATTAGCTCGACGTGGGACTTCCCTTGAGACTGGAATGGAAGCCACAGTTGGTGTAGAACAATGCAGCCAGGTTGTTAGTGGAGCCCCTGGGTGAGCAGATATTACACCTGTGCTGAGGAAACTGCCCTGCTTGTCAGTCACTTACTAGGCCATGTTCTGGGTCTTGTTACTAATATATAAAGCTTTGAACTATGTGGGACCAGGCCATCTTAAAGATCACTTGCCCCCATATATACCTGCAAGATCCCTTAGATAATCTGGGGACATTCTACTCAAGCTGCCATTGCACCCTACACAATATCACAGAGTGGTAACATGAAAAAGGGCATTTTCCACCCTTGTCCCTGAATTGTAGAATGTCCTTCCCTCTGCCATATGTGAAGTGTTATGCATCAGTTCCTTCAGACATGCTATAAAGACATACCTTTTCTCCAGGCTTCCCCTAACCCATAAAATGGAACACTGCTATTACTTAATTCCTTCCTTTGTTATGTTTTTTTTTTTATAATGCCATTTCACTGTTGATTTTAAGTTGGGTATCAGGTTTTTATTTATGATACTGCTGTTGGTTTTATATCTATATTTCTTTACTGCTTAGAGATTTTTAAATATTAAAGGGTTTAAAAATGTTTTTCAGTAAATAAGTATTTAAAAGTAATGCAGAAATATATGAATGGGCTGGGCATATATACATCTGGCTGCCCTATCTTATCCACATATATCCAGTCCTAGCACACATTGGTTTTTTGATTATGGGTTGGTTTTTTTTAAAAAAGTGCAAAAAATACAATATGGTCATTGCTATATTCTCATTTTTCTGCAACATCTCCCCACTGTCTTTTAATCATAACCTGCATTATTAGAACTGTTCATGTAATTTGCAATAAGCACCTACTGAAGTGTGTTCCCTTGTTCACCTGATAATCAGAATATTGTGTAAGATAAAGCTGCTTGTTATCTAGGCCAGGACCATTTCCTTAGCTACTTCATACAAGCTAATCAAGAATGTTTCCTTTTAATTTTTATACCATGTATAAGGTATGTCATTTGATCAGTCTACTGGAAAACATGACACCTGTGTTCAACTAATACAGGAGGGCCACATGCACATCCCAGCTCTGAAATAACCAAGCTTTTTCCATTCAGTAAAAATTGGCTTTTTCAGACATCACTGAATGTTGCTGCACAGATCCAAGATTTGCTGTACTAGCAAATAAATCCTTACAATAGCATACCCTCTATTGTGTTAGTGTTAAAGGAACAAAGCAGGAGGTAGGAGCAGCAATGCAGGCATTTTATATTGGCACAGAAAATTAGGAATAGTGTCTCAGGTTTACTATTCCCAATGTAAGTGAGCAATGAAGTAAGTGGGCAAACCTAGCGTAGCTATTGAAGGGCACAGTGCATTTTGTGTCGATTGTCTTTAAACTCTTTATTTCAATCAAAAAGTTATGCACAATTAACATTGTCCAACTAAAAGTAAATCAGATTTTGATGTGCTAATTTTGAAATCGCAGCGTATACTACTTGGCTGAATTATAACTTCCATATAACAAAGGAGCAAAATAATCATTTTGAGACATTTCCCCCCAAAGCTTATTCTTAATGTGTCCTTGACAGATCTTAGTGCAACATGCTCTCTTACTGCTTGTATGTACTTATCATCAAAGAAAGGCCATGGGTCACAATCGCTTCTTTCCCAAAATGGAATAGCATGTGTGCTGTAAAAGTTCATTCTACAGTAGTGCAGTGACATACATCCTGAACCTCACCAGGAGCCATTAGAGAACCACATTGGAAAAGTATCAAAGCCCCTAACATTTTTCTTTTAATCACATTGTTTCCTGCAGGAACATATTTAACAAATGAAGCTAAAGGAGCTGAAGATGCACCTGATGCGGATACAGCCATTATCAATGCAGAAGGCAGCCAAGTCAATGCAGAAGAGAAGAAGGAATATTTCATATAGATGCAGACTTAGGTTCTCTGAGTATTACTCACCAGGCTGACTGCTGGAGAAAATTGGCTCTCATCTTTCAGAATTAATTTCCCCCCATCATTTTTTGCTACCTTTATTAATGTACACAAATGCTTTCAGTAGCCAGTTTATACCAACAATCAGCCATGGACAGCATTTCTTTTCCTTTAATTATGGTACCATTCATAATGCAGGACATTTCTTATTGCCTAATCATCATATCCATTGCTCTCTTAACATACAGTGCTTGAATATACAGCCTTAACAACTTTAATCATCATCTGTTCAGTTTTTCTACATTTTTAAAAAACAAAATGTTATATAGCATTTCTTTTTGGTTTTATTTTATCATGGTCCTTACCGGTATTGCACCAGGCCATTTTCATAGCAATTGTTCTGAAGGTGAGGACCTCAATGTACTTACATAAAACATTACAAGTAAGATTAGAGGTTTACAAAGAATGTTTTATATATGTCTATAATTCAAAAAGCAGCCTAGTTTTGAAACATTATGCCCTAGGAAACACCAACTGAAAGCATTCTAGTATAATTTCTTGTGTGTTTGCAAATGATAGCAAAGGGGTATGAACAGACCTTTTATTTTAATGGCACATTGGTACTAAAGCAACGTCTGGGTGGTAACCACATCATGCCGTTTGTCTACACAGAATCCACAGAGATGGATGATGTAGCTCCATTTTGAAAATGTTTGTCCCGCTCTTTTACTGCATTTAGGATCATAAAGACTTCCGTTATCTATTTCTGTAATTTCTGGTTTTAATTTAATTTATTTGATTCATGTGGGCTCACCTGCCTTCTCAAATTGGACATGTTCATGGGGCACAATTGCAAGGCATTTTAGTATCTGTATATAGTGCATATAATAAATCCAATTAAACATTATTTGATACATATTTAACTTTTGGGGCTGTAGGTAAGTCAGTCACAAGTAAGCATTTTCTAATGTCCATTATATCCCTTTAGATATGACTTAAATTAATATTCTGAGTAGATAACATGTATTAGTACTTTTGTCTGTATGTCCTAGCACTGTTCAGCAGCAAACTTTTCTAGTTCCAGGTTTTTTTTTTCTTTGTTATACAATGGAAGCACAATGTTATATGGAAAGGTAGTTTTAAGCTAACAACCAGTGCACAGCCTCAGGTTTTAAATTCCAACCACATTAATGATTAATGATTAAGTTGCTAAAATTTTCAATATATAATTTGGCAGTTCCAGAGCTGCTTATCAATGTTGGATTTGCCAAAACACAAACAACAAAGTGTTACAACAAAAAGCTCTATGTTTTGTGTATACGGTAAATGGACTAATTCTTTATATTAAATTCCTGTCTATGCATTTTGTGAGGTACAAACTTATGTCACGGTGAATGATAGAGAATATCTGCCATGCTTTTAGCTCCACAGTAAAGACCTCTTTTTGAGATTGTTCTCAAAATGTGGGGCAAAATGACATCTTTAAAAGATACTCACAAATTCTAAATCTACCATAAAATAAGCTGATTGGCTCGATTCCTCTTCCAGAAAAAATGTGAAACATCACCAGATGCGCTTACTGGTCCCATGTCAGAAGATTCAAATCAGTAGCGATTGCTGTTCATGTCCTAAGTGCTGCACCTTAAAATAAAATAAATAAGATTTCTATATGGATGCTATTACTGGTGAAGTCTAAAAGCATAATGGCCTATTGTAAAGGATTATCTCCTGGGATTTATTTTTTGCGTGGGGGGAGAGGGGAGGAGGGAGGGTAGCATTTGAATATGACATCATGTGTCACAGTAAATGGAAATCAAAGGTGTTGTGTCAGATTATTTATCAGATGAGTATACACCTTTTAAGGACAATAGTAGTTTTTAAATTGTTTTTGTTGGAAAAAGAACATTTACCTTGTTAATTTCTATGAGAGAGAAAAAGAGAGACCATCAATCAAGCAGCACTTTTTCAAAGTATACAGAACATAAATAATATGATGTGGTTGAGTGTTAACATAATAAATCATATACAGTATGACATTTTAAAGAAATACGTCTGCATTGATGTGATTGCATGCTTGTTTTTACCATTCACTCCAGATCATCTGTGGGGAAAAAAATGCAATAATATGCTAATCTAGTATGGTAGTTTGAGAGAATCAGGTAGGAACTACTAGACACATTGATACTAGTATAGGTTTACAACATAGTCAAGTTGTTCAAAGAGTACATTTTAAAAAACAAAACTGGCAAAAGGAATTAAGCTTGCTACTACTGGGAAGAAAAGGTGTTTCTCACAGCAGTTAGCTGTAACTTCAGAAACTGATTTATGGAACTAATGGCAAGGCCAGCAAAGAACTTAACTGTGCTTAAATGCCTTGCTGCATTAGGATTATGTTTACTAAAGTCACATGTCAATTAGTGCTGTATTTGCACATTTTTACATTCTTTATAAATTCCATTTTGCTTAAATGATATAGAAATGCTGCTTACATGACCCACCTCTTCGTCACTGTGAAGTGAAAGTTTTCAAGCATTGGGGCATCTTTAGATGTAACCATCCCAAAGTGTCTTGTCAGTGTAGCAAAAGGAAAGCAGTGGAACTTTGCAATAGTAGATAGGAATTGGACTGTTAACTTTTTCTTGTGCACTCTGTTGCAGTCAATTTTTAGAATATATATTCTACCTTGCACCTTGAGATGTATTTTACAACAGGCCAAAAAGGAACATGGAAGTACATCATGCAGTATTAATACAATAAGAGGATAATTCGGGCCTGCCATCACTTTCAATCATCTGCATTCATCCAGTTAAATCAGAGGTTCTCAAACTTTTTCTTTGAGAGAAAAGGGGGACTTTTGAAACAGAATAGTGACCATCTATTCTCTAACAAAATAAACATTCCATAAGCTAAACATAGTTTTAATATAAAGTCCTAGCCCTGTCTTTGACTTTAGCACAAGTATTAGCAATATTGTACCAGAGTGTACTAATACAGATACCGATACATTTTCTTAATATAATTTTATTACACAGTTTGTAACTCAACGTGGTTCAACAATCCAATATAAAATCTCTTATACACTGAGCTATAATTCTGGCAGTGCTCCCACAAAGATTCTTTGCACCAATATCCATGGATCTGTGTGGATTTTGCACTAGCACCTGAGCAGATCCCAATTAATTCTGCTCCCGATTCAGTGCCTTTTTGACCAATAGAGATTGGAGGAAAGCAAGGAGAAGCCAATCAGAGCAAAGAGCTGGGGGGAGAATCACATTATTGCTCTCAAGGTGGTCTTAGTTTGGTATAAATGGCTGGGAGGTGACTGGTTTCATGGTATCATTTTTTCTTCTTGGCTGACCTCCAGCTTGCTATATACCATAAGTTGTCAGCTATATAAAGGGGTAGAAGATTACCGTACCTTTTCCATAAGTCGGGCATCCAGTATTGGTGAATAAGGCCACAAGAGCAACACACATTCATAGGATTTACAGATATGCCCAATTTCTAGTCATATTATCTGATAAGGTTTTTCTGTTCGTATACATTTGATCCTAGTTTGAGAACCCCTGGTTTAGATGAATACACTGGGAGCAAGACACCAAAGGTCAATAGAAATGATTCCTTAATTTACAGTAATTGACAGGCATGAATGATGAAAGCCCCATGGGAACAACTAAGGAAAATGTGGAACATGACAGTTCTCATCATCAGTCAAAGGTTATCAAGTTATTGCCAATCTTCTCTTTAATATTAGTTATTTTATTTTGCTATCATTATCATTATCATTATTATTAAATAATAGAATGTGGCATCTCACAGTATATGGGTGCATCTTTTTTCATTCTTAGATGTTATTAGCAATTCCAAGAAGCGGTTTAAGAAATATATACAATACGAGGCTCAGAAATGAACTGGGAACACCTACCATTTTGTTCACATTTATGGAAGGCAGATCATCTTGTGCTGAGATTCCTCCTATAAAAGATACAGGAGGAAAACAGTTGGTTTTTCCCCCTATATGAACCAGCAAAGTGGACTTTTTGAATATGTTCTTCATGATGTAGGATTATCTACCTACCTATAAGCATCTCTTAGTGAGAAGAAAGGACAGGAGGTTATTTAATTTATGATTGTAAGAGCACTGGAGTTACCATGTACGCAAATGTACATTAGGTATTTTGATCTTGACCGTGTGGTTACATGTGCTTCCATGTAACATCAGTTATAGTGTAATTTAGTGCCACTTATTATAAAGTGTTACCAAAAGGATAACATGACTCTTAACTTTACCTCTCTGTTGAGCTAAGGTAATTCTGATAAACTTAAAAATATGGAGTTAAAAAGAATTGTCATGGCCGCACTACAATGTTCTCCAAAACTTTCCTTGATTCCTCCAAGGATCTTAGCTTCTCATTCATTAGAACTGGTATTTTTTTTAAAATGAACATACCAAATACAAAAAACAGCTACTCAAATGTTCTGTAAACAAGCTGTTTTAAACAGAAATAACCCGAGTAATACTTTGGGTTAAGTGGCACAAAGTACACACTAAAAACTATGCAAAAATATAGGTGACTACAGTGTACTCACATGTAAGTATCTTGTACTTTCTCTGTATGGATATTGGAAAACCATGTATTTATAATATGCATTTTGATTATTTTACAAGGATAGGTTTGCAGATTCAAGAATGGTCTATGAAAACGCATAGTGACCATTTGTCTTTAAATATGTGTATATTCCCAGCCACTTCCAAATAATATTTAATTTATTGTAAGCCGTATTTTCCTTGAAACCCAACTAACACTCTATTTTGTCTCTCGTCTTCTTCTATGGGTCCCATGGGGCTCCTTCCAAACACCTTTGGGGCAAAGACTTCAATTCTGCTAATAGCTCTGCTGCCAGCACTCTGTCTGGGAACATTGCTCAGTAATCTATTTCTAGCCCAACAGTACAAGGTTGCTCTTTTTATCTTCCTTGAGGGAGCCTTGCATGCTAAGATGTTGAAAAGTATTGCCATTTGCCCTGGTATTTTTAGCTTGAGCAATGGAAAGAGAGCCACAGAAAGAACTGCATTCTCCTGACCCCTATTTCACTGAAGCACCTCACCTGGAATTTCTGCTATTTATTTCCCAATAACGTCAGGTAATCTTACATTGTGAGTACAAAATGCTTCCATCAAACCACGGAGGATGCCTTTAATGATAAAGTTAACTTTTTTCCAAACATGAAATTTTATATCATTGATCCTTTTCATCTCGTCATTTTTTCCATCATACCCTTCCAAAAGCAATGCATTGAAAGTAGTGAGATAACACAGAACAATCACAGACACAAGAAATATTGTTAAATTGAACACTGCAAAGCTCCTGAGCCTCTCCAACTATAGCTTTCCTTCTCTGCGAAGCACTATCATTATTGGCCAAGCCATTCATTCCACTTTCAGTTGTGCAATTTTAACTAGTTCCCATAATAAATGTACTTACATGGACCCCTTTTGTTGTTTAGATTCTGCCCTCCAGCTAATGAACCTGTTTTGTTTTGGGGGTTAAAAAACCTGCCCCTTCTATCATGTCCTTGAGCTGCTCTAATCATCCAGAGTTTTCTGCCCTTTTAAACCTTGACTCCACATCTACACATGAGCAAGGTAAAGTCTTACACACTGTTGCATATACACATAGGCATTGCTTTTGACTAGTCTAATGATTTCACAACGGTCTTCATTACATTACTTGCTTCCTATTAATGTCGATATTTAGCACAGATTGACAGTGTTGTGTTAAACCACCAGATTCAATTTTCAGTACAGATATTGGTGAATTTTTTTCTTTTCAAAATTAAATTTTCCATCAGACAAAAATATAATTAGCAGTTTGATGCTCAAACTCTTGGGCAAACTAGGCAGAGAACAAAACAGAGACGATGACGGTACATCAGACTGTGCAAATATTCATTGGAGATCACATCAGTTACTCTCAATAGGATGTACATTTCTATTTGAGCTCAAATGTACACTCTCACCCACAGCTAATAAATGCACACGCACTGATATAATGTGCATCTGTTTGAAAAGTTTTTTTAAAAATCCATGACACTCAATGGATTTCCCAATGGATATATAAAAACATGGGGGACAATCTGCATACCTCTAGCGTGAATCTACACCACAACCATTAACACTGACATTTATGGGAGTCACTTCTTGTCAAAACTATGTTCCTTTGCTGCTAGTTGCATCTTCCAGAGACATTTTCACACTCTGCTTGCTAAGCAAACCCTGGGTTGCTTACATTAACCAGAATGTTTTACAATAACTATAATGAACATAGCCTGTACTTCATGTGAGCCCTGACAAGTATAGTATAAAAATAAATTATCAAATTACTTGAGAATGAAGTCTTTCCATATAGATAGATATAAAACAAAAACAGAAAAAAATCAAGTACTGATAGCTGTAATAAGCAAAAACATTACAAACATTTTCTCAGGGTCTTGAAGGAACTAGCTTTTATTTAAAAAGTCTTGTCCAAATGATCTCTTTGCTCTTGTCACAAAGAAGGAGGATAAACCAAGATGATGTGAGGAGCTTCCTGATTTTTTTCCTATGCTGGATTTATTTATACCCTTAAACTCATCAGCTTTGCTAGTTACATCTAACTTAAAAGAGGCTCAAACACTTTTTAACAGTAGAGTTATTTAAGTTTCATTAATTGACTTAAAAGATCAGTATTTGCTTCATTTCATGTCTCTTCCCTGATTATATAAATTTATTCCTTTTAAGTCTCTTGAAGTTATTCTTAAACTGGACTTCAGACAATTAATTTATCACTTACATGTCAGCAATACATTTGATTTTAGTTTGAGTCCCCTACCCCAATATAATTGTTCTAAAGCTCCAAAATAGTTTCATTATATATCCATCTGACAGCATGAGCTAGTAGCTTAGTTCAGTTCCTTTCACTTAAACCCCTTTCAAAATCCTTCTTTGCTTTTCTGGAAAAAGAAGAAATGTAAATGAACAAATATCTAATAATGCTTTAAGCACTTAAGTTAACATAGGTAAGCTCTTATTCAGAGGTAAAAACTACAGTGGATTTCTAGGTGAGAGGCTACAGCAGGAGCCAAACAGAGTGGATGAAAACATTTTGATTCTAGCCGATTCAACTAATATTCTTTCATCTTAATATTTTTACAAGACCATAGGTCTACTCATGAAGCAAGGATTGCCAAGCAGGCTGTTTAGACAGCAAGAATTGGTGAAGTTCATTTATAAGTAATTGAAATGATAAAGCACTAGTACAGAGATTATAATTAATTATTTTTTTTCTGACAGGCATGGCGCTTTTTAAAAATCTTGAGACAGACAAGAAAACGCCTGTTTATTCTTTCCAAATGTCAGTCCTGTTCCCAAAACAAAATGAACAGAACACAGAAAGGAAGGATAAAGTACAGTAAACAATAAACACTGATATTCCAGTGCAGTGTAAAGTAATCTACACAGTGACACAAGTTTTCACATAGAGTTCTCTTACATGGCAGATGCAGAAAGCATACAAATCCCTATGCTACACATTGTTCTGGTTCCAAGGCAAATAAAAAATATTTTTTTTCATGATCCTTTAAATTTGCCATAAAGCAAAGAAGCAAACTTTTCTGATGAAGATTTCATGTGCAGAAAAAAAGTAGACACCAACTAAGAGGCATCTTCACATGGATTCAGGACTAAGAAATCTCTCTTACATAAGGTCTTGTCCTTTTACCTCAGCACAATATTTATGTCTGTACTTTGCATTAACGCAGGCTTCCCCCCCCCCAAAAAAAAATAAGTGTGGTTTAAATTAAAAGTGTTTGTAAAAATAATGCACCATTTAATATGAAACACAAATACTAATCCTGCCCAGAAATGTTGATATTCCAACCATGTTATATGAAAATATATTTTCTACCAGTACCTGAGCTTTTGGCAATAATATGTAAATACATATTACAATTATATTTTCTATACATTGCACACTTTCATGCATGCATATATATATATATATATATATATATATATATAGTCATGCCAAAGGTTTGCTTTATCTTGAAACAGTATAGGTACAAATTCAGTGGGTTCCCACGTTCTGTTAGTGGCTATACATTCCCTAGGGAAGACAGTAAGAAAGCAACATTCATTTTAAACAAAGAAGTCGACCTATGCACTATATTACTTTCCAGCCTTTTAAATCCAAAATGCACTTTATAATTTCACCAAAAACGAGGATGTTCAAAGACTCCTATAATTCTTTCTTTATACTCATTTTTTACACAGGAAAGGATTTGCTTGCGTAAATATGAGTGCATTCAGGAAAATATTACAATCTTCCAATTTTCCAACTGTTCCACTGAAGTAGTCTCACAGATTTCCTATTTGGTTGATCTGAATTTAATCATTTTAGGATTGCAGACTTGACCATTCTAACACAGACTTAAGGATACAAATGCAAAAATTATGAGCCCACAATGTGTTTTGTGTCTCTGTGTCTTCCAGGGCTGCCTGAATAAAAGGACCTGGTAAAAAAACTCACTAAAAGCCACAATTGTGCCTAGCCCCAGGTGAGTAGCTTAACTGCAAGGTGGCTAAAATGGGCTGAGAACTATGGGTGTGATTGACACCAACACCTGAAATCATGGCAATGTTTCTGATGCTTCAACACTTACTCCAGTCCCAGGAGAACTAAGCATGTTGCACTGACAATGGAAGCACAGTTTTCTTTTGTTTTTTGTTTACTCCTTTTTCATAATTTTAAGTGAACAAAATGCATATTGTAACATTAGGTACATGACACTTGCATGTTGCTATGCCTATATACTTACAGAGTATTCAATGTGTACTTGGTGGCGCTTAAAAAAATGTCATGTACAATTTTTATAAACATTCTACAGGGTTCCCATTTGCACTTCATCTTTCATTAAAGTCTTGTCAGAGAAATGTCTGAGTATTATTAAAGAAAAAAAAATAAAATTTCAATTTTAGTTATCGGTTGGACATTACTGAAGTGTCTATTCATTCAATACATTTTTTAAAAAAGCAATTCATGAATTTTGTGATGACGTTGTATTGGCAAATATACGGATGATCTGCTCCCAGCTGAAAACTGCTGTGTTTCCCTCTGTGTTCCATACTGAAGAACTATTTTGGATAAACTGCATGTGATACACCACTACTGATGCAGCCCTTATGATGTGGCATATAAGGATCCCCTTCTTTTGTGTAACTACTAAAATTTTGTAAATCTTTGTTTATATAGTGAGGATTTATTGTATACCATATAAAGCAGTCAAACAAACATGTTGCTGATGTAATCGAAGGTGGTGATTTATGTGTACAGACCAGGTATCATCCATGTCACTCCCTCTCAGGATCTTCCTTGGCTGAACCTCCAGCTGCTTTTAAAATGTGCAGTTAAATTACAAGTTTCAGGTTGGGTGTCAGAGGAGGCAATACCCTGAAAAGAAATCTTGCACATATGATCTGTTATTCACCCTTGGGCAGGCTCCAACAGCACCCCTGTTGGAAGAAATGAAGTTAACCAAGATAAAGCTTCATCAGGGAGGCAAGAGGGATAAACATGTTAGCTCTGTCTTGGGTCTCCTGTTCCCGTCACCTTTCCATTCAGGAGGGGTGATCTAGTGAAGCGGGGACCCCCTGCACTCATGGAAGCTATCCACATGGTTTAGAGCTCATTTTCCAGCATTCTAATATGAGCAAAATAGGGATGCAGATGGCGCTGTGTGTTAAACCACAGAGCCTAGGACTTGCCGATCAGAAGGTTGGCGGTTCGAATCCCTGTGACGGGGTGAGCTCCTGTTACTCGGTCCCAGCTCCTGCCCACCTAGCAGTTCGAAAGCATGTCAAAGTGCAAGTAGATAATTAGGTACTGCTCCAGCGGGAAGGTAAACGGAGTTTCCGTGCACTGCTCTGGTTCGCCAGAAGCGGCTTAGTCATGCTGCCCACATGACTCAGAAGCTGTACACTGGCTCCCTTGGCCAATAAAGCGAGATGAGCGCCGCAATCCCAGAGTCGGTCACGACTGGACCTAATGGTCAGGGGTCCCTTTACCTTTACCTTTAATATGAGCAAAAATAGACCCCTAGGAGCTGTAAGGTGTCAGAAATCGTGCTGGGGGATGGAGCTAGCATACTCAGCCCTGCTGCCTCCCTCGCTTGTAGTTGGGAGGCTATAAATGTGCCTTCTCGTTCCTTAAACTAGGATTTATACATTCCAACGTTAAGGGTCAGTTATAGGAGCACCAGGTTTGCATAGTAAACAGGACAGATACAGAACCTCTCTGAATTGAGCATTTACATACTAAACTAGTCAAGATCCCCCTTGCAGACCTCTCTTGGCCAATTTGCAGTTTAGTATCTCTACATATTCCGAATCAACCGCTAGCCTATGACTTGAGATAGCACATAAAGGAGATGACACAATCCCTGCTGAGACGGCTTGCTGCCTTGTACCATCCCTTGCCAATCTTGCAGTCCTGCAGATGTTTTGGACTACAACTCCCATCATCCCAAGCTGGTTGGGGCTTAAGGGAGTTGTAGTCAAAAACAGCTGGAGGGGATCAGATGGACATGACAAAGCATGAAGTGAATGCATCCCTAGGAGTGTGTGGAGTTGTTTTTGTTTGGGAACACAACTAGCAACCTTTACACCTTTATACAGCTTCCAAGTCATTATCAAGCTACATGGTCATAATACTGGGACATGGGCATATACTGGGGAGAAGGAGGCACAGGTATATGGGAATGGGGCTGAGATCAATGCAGCACAGGGTAGCATGCAAAGGAGAGCCAAGAATGTCAGGCAGTCATATCCAAGCAGATCGTTGCGCAGGCAAAATCCAAGATTTAGCCAGAAGCTTTTATGGCCCTACCAGCTCAGGGACAATAATATACTTCCTTGAAATGTGCTCCTCTGGCTGGATGAAACACCAGTCTACAGCCTGGGGTTCACCACTAGTTAGATCTGCAGGTTCCAGGTTTTAGCCCCAATGGCTCCTGACAAAAATATTCATGATATATAGATAAAGATTTAGGGATTATTACTGATATTGGCAAATATTCTGTGCTGTCAATGCTGGCATTAAGGTATAATCTCACTATGCTGCAATAACAATAACAATAACAATAACAATAACAATAATAACAACACAAATCCTATAATAATAACAACCCTATCTCCAGTGATGATTGCATAATGAAGAGGAGCAATTTCACATGGAAAACAAGGTCCTCATATTCTGCAGTAGAGAAGTTATCATTTTTATTTGATGCATTTATAATTCTGCACTTAAAGATTTATTCTTTAAAAAATAAAATAAAGTAAAATTATGTAAATGGCAAGTTGTATTTATGATGAAATTCAGCAAGATGTGGAGCAGGAAGCAAATGGTTAAAGCAGGCCCAATTTTTCAGAACAAAACTATGTCCTTCCAGGGGAGGGTGGATTATCTCAGACACAGATCTTGATTTAAGTGTGGGACATTATTTTATTTTATTTATTTATTTATTTATTTATTTATTTATTTATTTAAAGAGTGTGTGTGCATGTGTGTTCAAGGGTGCAAGAGTATAAAAGGAGAAGAGGCCTATGGAGGAATAGGAAAGTAGAGTTCAAAAAGAGTTCTTAACTAAAGTGTGGAGGGTTACCACACAAATGTGATATGCTGCACCCACACCACAATTTCAAGCAGGCATGACCGTCTGTTCTCCTCCCTGATGACCAAAAGAGCACTTCACTCCAACTGTCTTTTTTCAGATAACAGTCAAGTGGAGCAAACAGTAAAGGATGTCCAATAAGTGTAGCTCTAGAAACGTCATCATAGCTGCTTAAGAACCTTCTCATCTAGCTGAGATGAACTTATCTATATTTATAGTGCTGTACAAAGGTAGTAGCATCAGCCCAGGTAGCTAACCAGCAGGGTCCGCAGGGTCACCACATCCTTCTGCCAAGATACAAGGGCTTCAGCCACCACTGAAGAGACAATGATGTAACATGAGAAATGTTGATCTGCATGTGGGTGCTGCAGACAATCTGCTACAGGTGCTGAAGGAGCCACTGCAAAGGCCTGTCAAGGAACCATGTTCAAGATACCATGCTGATGGCTCCTATAATGTAAACTTGTAGTTGGACAAGACTCAAGACTGTTGGAGATTTCACTGAAAGTGCTCGCTGACTTCCAAAGGAGATTGCTCATCTCTTCCTGTAACAGAAGATTCTCTTTTAGAACATATCCAGGATGATGCCTAAACTCTGTCTTCTCTGTGTCAGGTAGAGAAAACTATCACAAAGCCATGGTTCTCTAAGCAGGTAGGGGGATGCTCACACTCACTTCTGCCTTTGAGCAGGGATATGACTAAAAGGCCATCCAAAGGAATGGGGGGGGGGGTTGATGAATTCCTTGGGTTCAGAGATGTGTATTGTGATTTTGATGAATACTCATAGAAACTACAAGAGCCTAAATCAGTATTGAAACCATCTCTCCTCAGACCTCAGGAAGCTTCTGTGGCACAGGTAAATCAAGACTTGGAGATAAGCTTCCATGAGCAAAACCAAGGCCACAAAAGTCCCTTGGTCTCCATGGCTGGTTTTTGTGTCTCCATTCTAAAGATACCAGGAATGGAAAGTATCTGTTTTGGGAGACAGACTTGAAGTTGAGGCTGCAACTATGATATACAGTGTCCAGAACTCATCTGTCTGAGGTAATCTAGCCCCAGTTGTGGCAGCATGAGTTTATGCATGACAGGTATTGGCTGGAGGACAAGAGGGCTCATAATGGTCAATCAGGCTGGTGAGGAATTGCAGGGGGGTGGGACCCTTGGAACAAAATGACTGTGATACCCACTTGTTATTTGCATCCTTCTGAGGTGCTATTTTGACCAGAATTGGAACTTTACCCATTGAAAAGGAGTAGACAGCTCAGTCTTGGATCCCTATGCTTTAGCCATAGGTTTCTGTAGATCAACCCTAACTCCGCAGATACCATTACCCTGGCAGCATTCTACCATGAATTATACTGCCCAGTCCAGTTTTCTGCTTCTCTCAGAGAGATTCTCAAAACCTGGATGCACCTCTGGTAAAGGGGCATGAGTTCACAGAAGAGAGGCAAGAACCATGACAATGTTTGGAGTGCTGACTATTAAAAAAGAAAGAGGCCTCTTGACAACACTGAAAATGATTTTTTGAGAGAATCCATGAGTTTATTAGCTAACACATACAGTGACTCTTGGTCTCCCTGGGTCTTTCCAGAGGGGGAGAATATCAGTGAGAAATTGTGGGTATGGCACAATGAAATAAGGAGGTCTGTTACATAGGAAGATCCTTGAGGTTCCCCCCACCCCAGTTGGTGGAGCCTTGTGATGTGGCTGCCACCAAGATAGGGGATCCAGTTCCAAGGTCTTCATGGTCTCATTAAGTCCTTGAGGCAAAATAACTTATGCTGAGAGAGGGCAAGGATAATCCTTCCTGAAAGTTCTCATTCTTCTCTGTTAGACTCTGATCATCTTCACCTCATAGACTGAATCAGGCCCAAAGTTGTCCTCTCTCCGGTCAGGAGTATTGCCAGTTTTGCTCTGGGCTGCCACAGTGAGTTGGCAATCTAGGAAAATCCATAGTGAGTAGGGACTGTCAGGTTTGGTGTGTGTGTTTGTGTCTAAGGTGGAGGTGGTGGGAAATGGCATGGCAGCACCTCTGCCTCCTTTCCCTGTATCAGGAATGAGCCCAGAAAGAAGGGGTTGGAGGATGGCTGGATGAAACAGAGGTGTCCCTCTCTACTCCTCCTATGAAAGCTATGAGTTAATCTTTTGGAAGAGAGCCTGCCTTCTTCTTCATCAGCTATGGAATTCATGATGTGGGAAACACCCTTCAATGGAGAGTAGATGAGAAAAGCATGTGATCATACCTACGGGCCTCACATGCTCATCAGTTGGCCTGTGTGATGACAATGCCATCTGTCAGCCTGTCATCTGGTTATCACAGCCTTGCAATTGCAAACACAGTGGCACAGGGAGGGGCAGTCAAGCCTTCCACATGCATAATGACAAACTGTGCCTATTGAGCCCTGGCCCATAGAACACCTTAGCTATTCACCTCCTTTTCCAGTCTGATGACGAAACATGCATGGGGAAACCCAGGGAGAAAGTGATCCACTAGTCCCTTTGCCAGCTATGCAACCACAGCTGCTGTTTCCAGACAAGGGTGACTGCACTCTTACAGCAACCTTTCCCAACACAGCATCTTTTTCTTTCTTTCTTTCAATTGCAGCAGCCCAAACTGAGAAGCAGCGATCAGTTTGTTGGGAGCTCACAGATTACTATTGACTACCCCAAATGCTCAGAAGTGGCTGACCCTGCCTGTAGAAATGACAATGATTAGGAAAATGAGAAGCAACAACGAGGAACAGAGTAGCCTAAAAGGATTGTGCCTAAGCAAAGCTCAGCAGCAAAAAACAAGAAAGCAGAAAGCCATCAAATTAGAGGTTTCCTTCTCTCTCAGAAGTATATACAGTGTGTTAGTTTATTTGTTTGTGCAATTTTGCCTGTGCCATCTATAGAAGAATAGTTAGCCCCTACTGCTTGTTCTACTCTTTCATTGATTTAGCAGTTAATTCCATCTCCCTAAAAATAATGTTATGGTGCAATGTTTTAATTCCCATAAGAACGTAGGCCCTGACACTTGTTATCCCCAATGACCACTAAACAACAGTCGTTTAGATTAATTAGACCAAATGCCAGTTCTCATTAGCTCAACAATGATTGATTGCGCAGAGGAAGAAGAAAGGAATTGCTGAAGTACCCAAACAAGGAAAATCTCCTGCCCAGAAAACCAGATAGCCCAGAAGATATGCCTCTGTGACATTTAGGTCATAACTGAACATAACCAGCCGCTGAAGTATGCAACTAGCTTTTATATAGCTAAAGACCACCACATGGGTACAAGGAATCCCAGGCAGCAGTGCATGTAAGTTTCTATGTAAAAATCAATCAAGGTACCTACGGCAGTTGTAATTTAAATATATGCCCTGTGCCCGCAAATGCACATTCATTTCTAGTATGTGGACCAAATGCTCCAAAGCAGACAGTACCATTGCTAGCAACAGACTGATCTTAGGGCCTGTACTGTTCTTCTAAAAGCCATACAGGTATTCTAAGAACATTTGCAATGGCCCTGGAGTTTCAAGCCCTGGAGTCAAAAAGCAGGTGGGACTGAGGAGAAGCTGCAGAAGGGTAAGGAAAAAGAAGTCTTTTGCCTAGATTTCTGGGTCATTGGAAAGCATATTCTGGGGTAACGTATGAGGGTCAAACTGCTCATGACACTTAATGGCTCTTGAGGAAACATGTGTCTGGTTCTTTAACTGCATGCCAGCTTTAGAATAATAGATACCTCTATTATTACCATGGAGGATCAAGATCTTGGGATGGGACTGCTGATACAAAAACAGTGTGATTCAAAGTAGGGTTTATCTAGTAAATATTGAGTGGGGGGCTCTATGTAAGTAGTATTGGGAAAGCTGCAAGGCTCTGAATATAGCATGTGAAATTTGATGGGTAATGTGGAAAGAGAGTATAAATATGGGGGGTGGGGTGATTATATAAGACCTGCTTACCAGTCCAGCTTCAATTCCAGTCCAATTATAATCAGAACAGATTTATCCATGTAGTGATTAGTTCAGGGTTTATTCCAAGCTGTTTCAGCAAGCATTTGGGAGGAAAAACCACTTGCTTTCCAATAATTTTATTCCAGCTCACAATGTTGGGTTATTTGCATAGGTGATATTATATGCATGGACATTATTGTATTGTCCTCCAAGTGTGTAGTGTAGTTTTACTTGTTGTGCACCTCTCCTACATGGTGGAGAGCTGTCTAAAAATCCAGCAACCCAACACATCTCCCAAATTTCACAAATACATACAAACAAGTGAAACATCCAGTTGCGGCTTTCAACAGCTGAAAAATCCAGCTATATTTCACATTGTATATATCTTAAATTTCAGTTCAGGGGATTACTTGGAAACAACATTGCCCCTCCATATAGTGGTCTGAGAAGTTGGGAGAGTAAATAAAAACCTCCCTTAATAATAATAATAATAATTATTATTATTATTATTATTATTATTATTATTATTATTATTATTATTATTTATTATTTATTATTTGTACCCCGCCCATCTGGCTGGGTTTCCCCAGCCACTCTGGGCGGCTTCCAACAGAGATGAAAAATACACTAAAATGTCACGTATTAAAAACTTCCCTGAACAGGGCTGCCTTCAGATGTCTTCTGAATGTAAGGTAATTGTTTATCACTTTGACATCTGATGGGAGGGCATTCCACAGGGCGGGCGCCACTACCGAGAAGGCCCTCTGCCTGGTTCCCTGTAACTTGGCTGACATACAGAAAAAAGGGGGGGTGACAAATATCATCAAACAGGTTTTATCTTCCTTAATAACACCCTTCTCCACTCTCCTGTGTTAATTTAGGCATTCTGACAGTGCTGCATTTTAAAATGCATAATTTGATTTAATTTAATTTAAAATTAGAAACTTTGCTCAAGGCAGCTGACAATGCAGCATCTAATAAAAGCAAAATTAATACACTAAAGAAAGAAACTAGTAACAAAGCAACATGCAGAACTGCAAAACAATGTTTTCACACAAATGCTAGTCTTAAAGGAAAAATTTTAACAGGCAGGTTGCTGGGAGCTTATTCAAGTGCTTGTGGTTCTTTAAGCAGCTTCTGATTGTGTTATTTGCAGCCAGGCTACAGAAGCCTTACTCCTAGCCCACAGAAACCTTTGGGTTTGAGACTTGAATAAGGGCAGCTCGTACAACAAGGGCTAGAGATTTACTTTGCTTCAAAAAAGGGAAGCTGTGACAAAGACTCCTAAAGTCGGTGGGATTTCTTGAGCAGTTGACCCTAAGCGCTTGTTACACCCCCTCAAGATGTTAAGTGGGGGGAAATATGCATTCAAACTGTTGAAAGAAATAATGTATGGTGTTTGAGCTCTTGCCAATTTCTCACCTTGGAGAATTCTTGTTTTGGTCTAATGTAGTACTCTCTACTTCTCCCCGACTTCCTGAGGTGGACTCCAAATAAGTACAATTAGATAAAAGAGAGACACAGCAATACATCCTTATTAAGGGAATCACTGCTGAGGTGTTAGATGCTTTGCATCAATGTTTCCATTATTCCCCAAGTCTTTCACTGTGATGCTTGGGTTGTATTGATGGTTCAAAAGATTACAAATCCAAACTTTACAGAACTGGCTGACAGTGATATATTTGCCAGTTGCAAATTAGTCCAAGCAAGTTCTAAAATCCGCTCAGACAAATGTGATTCTTAGCAAGTTCTGAACTGTCTCCTTCAGGCTACAATGATTAATTTCATTAGACACTTTAACTTTAAAAAATTAGTGTTAAGGTAGCATGTCAATCACAATATCTATTTCCAGCAAGGCTTGAAGTCACAGGATGCAAAGCTCATATAAAGTACTTTGTTCATTTAAATCCAAGGGAGCTGACTTTATTTTCACACTATTTTGTAGTACCATGACTTAATTCTTGAGCATGCAAAGCAATGTAATGTGGGATTTTTAAAGCATTTTATTATATCAAAGATATATGAATATTTCAAATAGTGAACAATATAAACATACAAAGAGAAAAAAGTTCATTCTCAATGTGTTATTAAAAAGGAAGATCAAATCACAACAACAGCGTCAATGTTAACATATATTTTTGCCCTATAGACTGAAAAATGTATGATTTAAAACTGGGCCTGAATGATCTGTAAGGCTCACTAACAAATAACGTAATTTAATTATGATCACCGCTCTTTAGCAAAAAGAAAAAAAGGGGGGGAAGTTCTGAGGGATTTACGTTTTACACACCCATCCAAAAAATAAAATTAAACAAAGAAAGGCAAAACATACATATGTAACCAATGTTAAAATTTCAGTGAAATTGGGGTATCTAAAAGGCCTGGTCAAAAAAAAAGTCTTTAGCCATCACTGAAAAGAAAACAAAGAGAACAATAGGAGCGGCCTCCCCATCTCTGGGAAGAATTCCAGAGATGTAATGCCACCACTGAAAGGGCCCTGTCACTTCTGATGACACGGATGCCCCCTAAGAATTCTCCCCAAGGTTTTTTATGCTCCCTGGCAGGTGATAAATGAAGCATCAACAACAGCATTAGCACAATATGAACCATCAAGTAAACCATGTTCCTTCTCTTTGGTTTCACCATCAGCTGTTAACTAAAACCTTTATGCTAATGTAATCAGAAAAGCGCTTGAGAAAAGAATTAGGAAAATGTTTCTTTCTTGTTTCCTTCTCAAAGACACTATTCTTATATTTATCTATTCTAAAACATGGTCTTGAAGTGTTTGATGGTGTTATCCTTTTCGTAGGCCAGGCCAAGAAGTTATGACCTATTTGATGAAATGGCTTTAAGTCTGCTATTTCTCCATGAAGCCCATCCTTCTTGCCCTAAAAAATCTCCAGATGAATTCCAACCCTGAAATAACATTTTGGGACAAGAGCAAATAGATGCTAGATTCATGTAGCCAAGTAATATAAAGACAGTACTTAAGATGGTGGTTGGAGCTTGCATTTTAAAGACCATGTGGATTAATTTGTAAAGTATATGGCTAAATGGGTGGCCATATCAGATGCTCAATTTCTTTGCAGGAAGGCCTGGGGTCAGGCTTTTAATTATGAAGTAGCACAATCTTACCTAGCTCGGAAGAGATGTAAGGGACATAACTAGGAAAAGCTCTTGGCTCAAGCAGTTTTGTTGAGGAAAGACTGCACTTCCCTGAGGCTTATGAATTATAGAACATTCACAAATATTGCAACCACGAAAGAAAAGTGATGAGTCACAGAATGCTTAGAATCAATGGACTTGTAATAAGGGAAGGAGATGGTTGGTTGGGCAGGGGTAAAGCCTCACTCAGTATTTAGGGATAGGGAGGTTGTTGGCAAAAGCAAAGGCCGGGAAGCTCCATATCTGATTTGATCTAGGAGTGATAAATGAGCAAAAGCAAGTTTCCACGTGTGAACTTTCTCTTCTGCTGTTGTGCAGCAAAGGGAGGCAAAACAAGAGAAAGTTGAATCTGCTATCTTTGGCACAGTTAAGAAATAATCATCACTAGACATTCCTTAAACCAAGGGGAAAGCAAAGCAGGTGTCATATTCAGCCCCACTGCCCTTTCCTAAATATGCTTTTATCTAAGTAGTGATCAACACTAATCAATCTGCTTAGCTGGAGAGTGTTGGGTGGGTGGGCATTCCTATAAAATGGCAATAGATTTCCAGTCTTCTGGTATAATCATTGTTTCCTGGATTGGAACTAGTTATTAAAAAATAACCATCCAAATGTATTGGTGCAAGTAATCACTTGTAATTATAGTAAGTAGTGAGTAAATATTAAGCACAACAGAAGAGAGCAGAAGATGTTTTTTCTATGGAAACCAAAGTGCTAGATGTGGGCACTGTTATTCTTGGTTTCACAGGGACGAAGTAGCCTTTGAGGAAAAAAATTCTAAGCCTCCTGCTGTCCTTGATATGTATCTGGTTTCCAGCCTGTAGATAAATCAAGGACTTCAATATCCAAATATGTCTTAGAAGCTGCACAAACAAGAATAATGATGGGAAATGTCTGCTGCTCAATGGCGTTATCACGAACACTGAAACCAACAATCCATACATCTGTCACCTACTAGGCAAGAAAATACTAGCCAACAATATTAAGAGGCAAAAGGATGCACTTTTAGCACAACTAATCTGAAAACTCGCTGTTCATAAAGAAGTGCAAAGTCCTTATGCCCTGATCTGTGAGGACCCTGGAATTAGTTGTCAAGGCAAACAAGATAAGATTTAAAACATGCAAACCCAGATCCTAATCCAATGACCATCTGTGCTTGTTCATTCCTCATCCTGTGGTAGACAAACAGCTTTAAGTAAAACAGGAATGAGAAGAGCCAAACAGACAGTGCAGATATGGGGTATCATAATGCTATTTCAGCTCAGGGAACCCTCATCACAGAGGGAACTCTACGTACAGCTGATTTATGACAGTCTGACATGCTTATTCAGAAATGCCCCTTACAATGTAAAGTGGAGATGGAGGAGAAAATTTGTTCATTTTACATTTAAATGCATACTTACCTAATTCAGCCTTTCTGAAACAATACATGAATTGAAACTTAGTTATTCTTTGAAATTCACATTTTCTGAATTTTATTCTCCAACCTGAAAATGTGCAAAAATACGTGTATTGGGGGAAAGGGCATAAAAATGCACATATTAGTGAAAATAACATTTAAAAATTATATTAGGAGAAACTGCTTGCAAAAAAAAAAGTGTATTAGACAAAATTGTGTATATTAGGAGAAGTGCACACTAACATGGATTTTCATGAGGATTCTTAAAAAACAAAAAACCACTGCACCAAATGATGTAGAAATGTGATGAATGGAACTTATGATTGGGAAACGGAGTCACTGAGAGAAACCAAAATTGAAGGATTTATCCATCCCTAGTTAAGCCAAACTAGAGCAGAGCATCCAAGCAAGGATGCTTAGGATTGCAGCTTCAGTCTCTCAAGGGGTTTTGCTTGGAACGGAGCAGAATTGCCAGCACAGAGTGTAGCAGCATCTCATTCTCATTCTCTGGATTGGACTGTGAGTTAATGTTTAAGCTTTCTCTTATGTGCTTGGTGCAGAAAAGTGATGGGATGAACACTACACTGACAGATTCCATTTTTCCTACTCCTTATGCTGAAAGTACCCTAATCCATTTTGAGGCTGAAAGGGCTTTTAGACACATCATTCAGTGCCTCAACATGGCGATTTATCTCTACATGACTTGCCACTGGATATGGGAGCCTAGCGCAGTAAAAGCATCATGTTCAAGGAGACAAACAAACTGTGGCTCTAGTGTGTCACACCATAGCAAGCATGGGGGAGACCTGGATCCAGACCAGAACAAGCCTGGGGCTTGTAAGGTCTTAACCCTCTGTCCCTATTGCATTCCCAATCAGGATTCTTCCATCCCTATTACTCTTTAAAAACCATATGGGAATGCGGTCCATTATATTGCAGTCCTCAAGGTCTGTGGATGCTATATGGTTGCATTAATAAGCCTTCATAAACCCCAGGTTTTTCACAGTCCTTCAGCCATACAAGCAACCCCTAGGATAATAGAAATGCTGGCTCCTCCTTGACAACTTTTTCAGTATTTACACCCCTGGCTGTATGGGTTGAAAAGCTATGAAATATGACTATGGAGGGTCAGAGGAGGCAAAGGTATCAAAAGAGGGCTAAGGATAGGGATCCCTAGGATAGATGAGCACTAGCAAGTCCGAGAAAGCTTTTTAAAATAGGGAAACAGATGAGCACCAGCAATCCATTCAGGGTTAAATGAGGGCACTTTCCTATAGCTCATGTGCACCAGTGCTTTCCATTAGCTAAAAGGTTGTTGATGCAATTGTGCCCATGTTCACATGCTAGAAAAAAATTGCCCAGTGTTCCAATGCACACAATTGCTTGTGTGCATTGTTTTTATGGAGGTGCAGGGGAGGGGGGGTCAAAGCAAAAAATGAAAGTTATGGAAAGCTGCAGCAGTTGCAAAATCTACACAGCCGGCAATGATCCAAAAATCTGTGCTCAAAGAAGGGCAGATAAACAAATGTACTGCTGCTGTTTGACAATTAGGAAAATGTAATATAGAAACCCAGGTTCCAGGGGGCAATTTGGAGAGAGGGAATTTCAGAAATATCCCTTAACATGTGTAGTATAGATTTTACTATTATCATCAACTTAATTCCAAAGAAACAAAGGCAGAAAGGACAAGGGGTTTAACAAAGGTAAGACAGTGAGCTCGTGTAGCAAAATCAGAATGAGACTTCACAGATGCTGCATCAGGAAGTTTGGGGCCTACAGACACAAAATATTCAAAGCCATTCTCTAAACATCACATAGTAGAGTCTCATATACACCCTTTTCTAACATGCTGATTAACTTCCTAAAATTTAATAAATAGTTAGCAAAGCCATCTAGAAAGGGACCATGCTCTACTACCAATATATTAGCTCATTCCCTTGTCTGGGTAAGCACAGTGTGTTTGTTAAAAGAGTGTCTAAGAACCACAAGGTTCCCATTATATGTAATTGCTCTTTACAATGACTGGCTATCTCTGGTGAAAATGAATCAGTGATCTCCACTATAACGGAATCTATTAAAAAGCTGGAGAGCACAGCTCGTCTCTTTGATGTTGAAAAGGAAGAATTTCAATAGGCAGTCTCATCAGGCTGTCTAACAAAGCAGAAGTAAGGGCTGCAGGCAGGAGCAGGCTGATATCATGGGTCACTGGGAAAGTAAGTTGACTGTAGCAGCACATGGCTGTTCAACTGCTAGCCGGTTACCTAAGGGGACAGTAGAGTATGGCTGTGGTCGGGCTTTCGAAACATACAGATGCTTTGATTAAAATACAGAGATTTCTAAAGTGTGCCTCCGCCAGCTTAAAACTGTTTGATCCTTTCCAAAGTAACTGGCCACTGACTCTGCCAGGGCCAGCCCTAGCCATTTTACTGCCTGAGGCAGAGCAGCGAACTGAGATCCTTCTCTTGCCAGTCAAAGGGCACAGCACACAAGTTATTTTGGCACCTGAGGCAGAAAATCCCACAAGCACCTCTGTCCCCAAGTAAAAATAACAATAATCTATCAAATAACTATTTGCTGTCCTTTCATGACATGCCAACCCAGCTGCCTACAAGCGGAGGTTGGTTCATTAGAGCAATGGGCACTGTGGGAACCTCAGTCTTTTTCTCCCAGTCTGCCTTCATACTTACAAGCAGTCAGTTTTCTTAATGCCTGTGGCAACTTCCTTATCCTTAGTCCCAAGGGAGGATGATGGGGACTACATTATCATTAGTTTGCTCTGCTTGACACTGCCTCTGGTTCCACCTAGTGTAGGTCGCCCTGACTTCTGCCCCACCAATGCCAATGGGCACCAGCTATCACCATTGGCCCCCTTCATGGATCACTGCCTTGCTATGGAGATGTGATGACCACTGGGCCCATCACCTCCTGGCAAATAGAAGGGGAAGAAATGGAGGCAGTGAGAGATTTTACTTTCTTGGGCTCCGTGATCACTGCAGATGGTGACAGCAGTCACGAAATTAAAAGACGCCTGCTTCTTGGGAGAAAAACAATGACAAACCTAGACAGCATCTTTAAAAGCAGAGACATCACCTTGCCAACAAAGGTCCGTATAGTTAAAGCTATGGTTTTCCCAGTAGTGATCTATGGAAGTGAGAGCTGGACCATAAAGAAGGCTGATCGCCGAAGAATTGATGCTTTTGAATTATGGTGCTGGAGGAGACTCGTGAGTAAATAAATGAACTTTCCCACAATATTCTAATTTTCCGAGTTTCACATGTATATGGAAAAATAGTGGATATACCTCTGACAATATATATATATATTTAAATGGACTTGTGATAAACGATGTTCTCTTTTCTAAATGAAGAGTAGTCTACTATTTTTAACAATATTAAGCAAGACTCTTGGTTTACTTCAGACTGGAATAATAAGCCAGCACAAAGTAACAAACAGCAAAAGGTGGCAAGAAAGAGAAACAAGTAAGTGGAATGCTCTCCCCAGGGAAGTTCTCCTGGCGCCTTCATTATACACCTTTAGGCGCCAGGCAAAAATGTTCCTTTTTAACCAGGCCTTTAGATGATTTGATTGACATCCTATGCTCTTTAAAATGTGAGGTTGTTTTTTATTTGGGGGCGGGTTATTGGGTTCTTTTTATTTTGATTATTAATTTTGTAGTTTTGTATTTTGATTTTATTCTGTGAACCGCCCTGAGACCTTCGGGTACAGGGTGGTATATAAATTCAATAAATAATAATAAATAAAAGTAAGTGCAGCTCTGGTCAAATTCATCACAGCAGTTCTTTAGCGTCAGTTAACGGCTCATTTACACTGTATTTCTAATCAGTAACATGCAAGCCTAAAGAAGCATTTGATCACTACACAAGGTAATAAAACCTAATTAAATTTTATCAGGCAACGAATAAAATATGAAAAATTGCAGATGTAACAAAGTAGCGTTATCTGAACTTTAAGAGGACAAAATTAATTCATTCCGTTGGTTAAAAAACCCCACATTCAGGGGTTGTTGTTGTTGTTGTTTTTCATTTTTAATTGTTTCATTATTTTGTAAATTGCTGCCCTGGGCTCCTTCAGGAGGAAGGAGGGACAGAAATAACAATAATAAGGTGGAGGAGAAGAAGGAGGAGGAAGAAGAAGAGGTACTAGAAGCATTATATTTAATAATAGAGGGATAGTTAAATGTGCAGCACACATACAACACAGTCTGCAGTATTATAGTCCAAGAAATGTTTTACAACTCGATCCAATTAATTCAGCTGGTGCTGATACATAAGCTAAACACATGGAGAAAGAGTGGATATCTGAATGGTGGAGTAAACTTTAAAAAATATTGGCTGTAGCAGGAGGGGGGGGGCAATTCTGGCTTCATGCCAGAGAACAAAATGACCAAACAACACTGCTAGGGAGGATGTGATTCCTTTGAAGCAGAAGTAGTTCACCGGATGAGATAGTAACTCAACCTAGCTTCCCAGCAGATAGGTTGCTGTTGCTTACTGGGGGTGCGAGGGGAAGGGATGAGGTGGCAGGGAGGTCAGAGTGGTGAAAACACACCAGCAGATTGGTCCCCAAAGCACACTTCCTCCCCACAGACATCCCCTCCCACTTTCAGCAAGCAACCTGCCTGCCAGGAATGTAATGTAGTGGCTCCTCCCCACCATACATGTCACTTCTACTTTGAAAGCAGGTAATGCCTCTGCAGCAGGAGTGATTGAACAATTCAAGTACAGTGGTACCTCGGGTTAAGAACTTAATTCGTTCCGGAGGTCCGTTCTTAACCTGAAACTGTTCTTAACCTGAGGTGCCACTTTAGCTAATGGGGCCACTGCCGCACAATTTCTGTTCTCATCCTGAAGCAAAGTTCTTAACCCGAAGTACTATTTCCGGGTTAGCAGAGTCTGTAACCTGAAGTGTCTGTAACCCAAAGCGTCTGTAACCTGAGGTACCACTGTACACCTGATTTGAGCTGCATCAAAGAACGATGAGCATCCGTACAGAGAAGCTGAGTTGAAAAATAACCCAGGAAGGGTTGGTTTCTCTGTGGGATGACAGAGAAGCACTCAGTGTTAACTGATTTATTTCTTATGTGACTTAGTGGTAGGTTTTTTTCACAAGAACTACAAGTATGCTCTGGAACATCACTTGAAAATTATTTTTCTGTTTTAATTGTACAAAGTGGCCCTTGGCTAGTTACCTCTACAATTTGCCTCCTCATTCCACTCCCAGAAGTGTAATGCATTAATTATTCCCCTATTGATCAAGTGGCTAAAGCAATTCTTCTATTAGGAAATGTTTATAGATTTATTGGTGTGGGGGGGTTTTTTTGGGGGGGGGGCATAACAGAAGTGTATACAATTACGGTGTGAAACAAGTGGGTAGAAAATTTGCTCACTCAGAACAGACCAATACATAATAATAATAATAATAATAATAATAATAATAAATTTTATTTATATCCCGCCCTCCCCAGCCGAAGCTGGGCTCAGGGCGGCTAACAACAATCAAAATAATCCAATGATTCTAAAAACATTTCATTATAAAAATTAATTAAAATCAAATTTATGGCAACCAATAAGCAAAATTCTGTGCAGATTGCCAGAGGAGGGGGGTCAGGCTGTGCCCTGACCAAAGGCCTGGTGGAACAGCTCTGTTTTGCAGGCCCTGCGGAAAGATGTCAAGTCCCGCAGGGCCCTGGTCTCTTGTGACAGAGCGTTCCACCAGATTGGAGCCGCGGCCGAAAAGGCCCTGGCTCTAGTTGAGGCCAGCCTAACCTCTCTGTGGCCTGGGATCTTCAATATGTTTTTATTTGCAGACCGTAAGTTCCTCTGTGGGACATACCAGGAGAGGCGGGCCTGTAGGTACAGTGGTGCCCCGCAAGACGAATGCCTCGCAAGACGGAAAACCCGCTAGACGAAAGGGTTTTCCGTTTTGGAGGTGCTTCGCAAAACGAATTTCCTATGGGCTTGCTTCGCAAGACGAAAATGTCTTGCGAGTTCCTGCAGGGTTTTTTTCCTCCCCCCCCCCTTTTCTAAGTCGCTAAGCCGCTTATCAGCTGATCCGCTAAGCCGCTAATAGCACTAAGCCGCTAAGCCGCTAGTGGGCTTGCTTCGCAAGACGAAAAAACCGCAAGACGAAGAGACTCGCAGAACGGATTCTTTTCATCTTGCGAGGCACCGCTGTACATTCTGCATTACTAAACTATGGAATTCGCAGCCACAAGATGGTAGTGGACGGCTTTAAAAGGGGATTAGACCAATTAGACCAATTCATGGAGGATATTAGTGGCTACTAGCCACAATGGCCATGTACTGCCTGCCATATCAGTGTCATTGTGTCTCTGAATACCAGTTGCTGGAAACCACAAGCGGGAGAGTGCTACTGAGCTCATTCTCCTGCATGCAGGCTTCCCTGTAGGTATCTGGCTGGCCACTGCGAGAACAGAATTTTGGACTGCACAGAACAAGGAACAGCTGATGGCGCAGCTTGTGCCTTGTCTTCTAGATTGTGCTAAATGGTTCCGTTTCTATTAAAAGACGACAAAAAAGTTACATAGCTGCCTTCTCTGCAGCTGAATCTAATGCAGCAATACTTCCACAGTGTAAAGCTAAAGCTTTCCAAATGACTCAATCTGGTTGTGTCACCATAAAATAATCTCTCTCATAAAACCTTTCTTCCTTGTCCACCTTTGCCAAGCTTAAGCAAATTAAATAGAAAAGTCACACACGGATCAGAGAAAAACTAGAAGTTACTAGACTTTTTTTTTTTTTTTAGGATCAGTAACTTTTCATCTGAGAGTTTTGATTAACTTGTGCCTTTCTGCTGTGCCGTTCCTCTCCCCTACAGTATTTCTATTAAAAATGTTTCACAGGATCATGATTCTCAAACATATTGAAAAAGTTGAAGTAGGGTTTAGTTTAATTTTATTTTATTGCAAAACACCTGTTCCTGGCTTGGTTTGTAAAACTGGCTTCTCCTACATGAAAGGCTTCCTCCTGATGCTATGTTTAAGGGAACGGCACGGAAATAAGGCCTTTGCCATATCAGCCAAGTCAAACTTAAATCTGACTCACAGAACTACAAAGCAACTGAGAATAGAATAGTGTACAGCTTCCTACAGCAACCTGATGCCCTCCAAATGTTTGGGATCAGTCGGGTCTGATGGGACTTGACATCCCAAACATCTAGAGAGCACCAGCTTGGCAAAGCCTTGCACAGTGGTTACAGCCTGTGACTTGTAGACAAGAGATTTGGGTCTGAACCCCTACTTGCCAAGAACCCCTGCTCACCTGAGCTACTTACACCTCCCCAAGCTAACCTGGAGAGTCCCTATTTATGTCACCTGAATCTCTAACAGAAAGAGTGAGACATACTGTAGATGTGAAAAATAAACCAGAACAAGTATAGAGTACAGAGAAGGGGCTATTACTTTAGTAACAGCTTAGAATCATAGACTCATAAAATTATAGAGTTGAAAGTAGGATTTTTGTTGGGGGGGGGAGAACCTCAGTTAGCTATGGATTTTTATTGATTTAGGGGCGACAGCTGCCCCTTCTTGACTACACCCATGGTTGAAAGGGACACCATGGGTCATCTAGTCCAGCTCCCTGCAATGCAGGAATCTCAACTAAAGCACCCACGACAGATGGCCATGCCTCCTCTTCACCTAGATCCTGGAGAAACCAACAGAGACATGAAGAGGTAGAGAAGGTCCAGCCTTCAAGGGAGAATGCTAGATGGCTTGCAAAGGAACAAAACTGCTTGCTGCGCTAAGTTGTGCCCACCCAATTTCTTTATACGAGAAATGCAAGGAGCACATCTTAGATCAACACCATTGCTTGAGTAGCCATATTACTTGCTGTGCCTTAGCATAAGTGTGCTTTTGAGCACATATATGTATTGCCTTCTGTGCTTTTAATTAGTGTTTTGCATATGTATTGCACTAATCTCAGCATTAAAGCTTTCCGGAAAAATCATCACCTGAGTTCGCACTCGTCACCAGGTAGGAGCCAGGATAGAATATTTTGTTTATTTATAGGTTTTAAACTTGTGCTTTTCAATTGAAAACAGATTCAAACTATTGGAATGTTTATTCCATTAAAATATTTTTAAATAGCAAGTTCTTAAAAAACAAAAAAGGCACCATTTAAGGAATTTAAAAAGATGTCATTTCAAAAATCTTTCAAGGGAATAAGTATACCAATAATTCAGAAAGAGCCTGGAGTGACATTTATGCTAAATAGTTAGGAACTCCTGCAGAGAATTATAGTTCAATTTTTGACAGGAAAAAGTTCCTTTAAATTTATAATTAGCAACAAAGGAACTTTTCCCCCTTAAGAAAGCATCTTTTGGGGGAGAAATGAAGTACCTTTTTATTGCATTAAACATCAAAATTAGGAGTTGTCATTTTTATTCAATGTCTTTCTCCCACTCCCCCCCCTGCCCCACCCCTGTAAATCTACTATGCGTTTTGTGTACTGCTGATTATTCGTACCATCTCTCTGTTATGAAGCGTATCTGCACCCTTCATTTACTCCCATACAGCTTCAGCTGTACAAGGTTGCAAACTGTGCACAAAATTTGAATATTTTAATAGTTAGCACAGGCCAAAAATAGCATCTTTATGAAATTTCTGAACTTTAAGATAAAAATGTTAGCTCATAAAATATGTAGGCTCTTTGATGTTGTCACTGAAATTTTACCCATACTTATGCCTTAAAACAGGCTTCCTCAATCTTGGCCCTCCAGATGTTTTGAGCCTACAATTCCCATCATCCCTGACCACTGGTCCTGCTAGCTAGGGATCATGGGAGTTGTAGGCCAAAAACATCTGGAGGGCTGAGGCTGAGGAAGCCTGCCTTAAAAGGATGGAAGTAGATTAGACTAATTAGTTACCTTTATTCTTGCACCACTTTTACAGAAATTTCTGTATGTAAAAGAATTCCCTGCCTTGATGCAAATACTTTTTTCCACTGCAATAGGCATGGCCTGACTCCAGAAAGTGTGTGAAAGAACTTATGATGCTCCTGTGTTTTCATTTGCAAAGGTATTAAATGCTACTGGCCACAAAAGCTATGTTCCACCTCCACAGTCTGAGGCAGTAATAATAATAATTTTATTATCTATACCCCGCTCATCTGTGCAGCTTACAGCACATATAAAAAGATTGTAGCACATCAGACATTAAAAAGTTCCCTAAACAGGGATGCCTTCAGATGTCTTCTAAAAGTCAGATAGTTGTTTATTTCTTTGACATCTGATGGGAGGGCGTTCCACAGGGCAGGTGCTACTACCGAGAAGGCCCTCTGCTTCTGAATGCCAGTTGCTAGAAATCACAAGCTGGGAGAGCATTGTTGCATTCATGCCCTAATTGTGGGTTTCCTACTTAGGCATATTTGTTGTCACTATGTGAACACAATGATGGACTAGACTGGCCTTTCACCTGAACCAACCGGGCTTCTCTTATGCTCCTAAGGTACTAGAACAAGCAGACACCAGCAGTGCCATTCACTAGTTTCCCAGTTGGAGATGCCTCACGACACCTGACAGGAGCCTAGGGCATGTACTCACTGATTCAGCCATTTAGGTAACAGCAGCCATTCCTCCCCGTTTCTATGCTTCTCAGTTAAAGTCTGTCATAAATTCTGTTAACCTGCAAGAAGGTCCACAGAACTGCCAACACGGAACCCCAAAGGTTTTTTTTTTATCCTAAAAGGAATTATCTGCTGATGAAATCACAACACCCAACTCATTCATTGTGCAAAGGAGAAATTCCCTCATTCCTGTACAATCCTAGAAAATATGCATAGCCGTTTACTCCACTGAACATAGTTCACTAAGGCCAGAATCAGTTCTCCCAATATATGTTAGACAAATTACGGTACTCCAAAGAGCACAGTAGTGTGTCAAAACCTCAACAGGCCAATTTATCTCACCTCCATCAGCTGATTAAAAAAACAAAAATTCTCCAAAATTTGGACAAAAGGAATACACACCTCTACTGCTGACAGCCATTTTCAAACATCTTTGCCAATCACTGTTAAGCCCCTGATTATCTCAACATTGGGAAGACCAAGGCAATTTAACATCACTTTATTTCTAGCCCGAAGTATCCTTGATGGCCTGATCTGCTATCTCATTACTTTGAATTTCCTCATGGGCTGGAATCCAACAAAACTGGATCCAAAGGCCCACTAAGTATAAAGGGACCATATTCCATTCTGCAGCCAACAGTCCTTAGAAAGTGTCTGTTAAAATTACCAACCTATCTGGTCTCACATCCCTGAATGGCTCTAAAGTCAACATTATAACCACCAGATCAGTCGTCAATACTGAAATCTAATATGGCAAATTGAAATGCTTTCAAGTCCTAAAGGCAGGAACACACAAAGCTTCACTTTTCCAGGCTTCCCCTTTCTAGATCTATTGGTAAAGATAAGACAGTAACTTATATTTTCTGAATTAAACCCAGGAAGCATCATTCTCTTTGATGACTACAAGTGTGAGAACACATAGCTCTAGTAACTTATCATCTTCCCCAAAATGGAATTGCCCTAAGTTACATTTAGTTACAAAGTTATGAGTATTAAGCTGCATTGCATATTACAGCTCCGAATCCAAACAGGTATAAATTCTGCTTGAAAATAAAACATATTTGATCTCAAAAATTGAGAATGAAAGGGTTATTTTTTTACAAAGTCACTTTTTAGACACACATTTCACCAGATTTATATCCCTAGACTGTTTTATCTTGTGCAGAGATTTCTGCTTGTTTTACTGGGTTCTGCAGAAATTCTGAACTGGCACTGGACTTGTAGGCTGCAAAGTGAATTAGAGCAGTTATAGCATGTTACCTGACCTGATAGGTGTAATTCATCACATTTTAAATGTGGAGGGCACTTTGTAACACTTACTGCAGGCTGCAGAGGCAGTAATAATGACACCATGCCTTGCTTTAATGAGAGATTTCTAACAAATGAAGGGAAGTGTCTAATGGCCCTTCTAAACTTAAAAAACACTGGAGTGAACAATCAGAATTAATGCTGCAATTATGTGCACACATTATTAAATCAAAATTAGGAATCAGTTTGAAACTGATTTTTATCATCTTTGTTGAGTGGAACCACTAAACACTCCCTCCCATTTGTAGAAATGGAATCTCTGGAACAGGAGTCGCTTACAAAAATCTGCATCTTATGTTAATACATAGATGGACAGATGGCCCATATACTTGAGCAGAGCTATCTCTAACCTAGAAAGCAAAAGGTTGCCAAAGGTTGTGGGCAATTCGATATTCTGTACCCATATATTTGACTCATACGTTCTCTTAGTCTTTCAGTTTCCGCCCCCAAAAATGCTTCATAATTCAGAAACAAAACCCAACTACATGTCTTGACTCTGCCCTACCAAAATACCATTGAGAATGAGAAAACAACTGTTGCATTCAGTTTCCTCAAATAACTGAGACGTAAGCATGGAAGCTACCAGTTCAAATTCTGCTTCAGATATGAACCTGCTAGTGATAGCTCTTCACAACCTGTCAGCTTCAACCTTATATCTGTAGCCCTACTTTACAGGGGTATAAATCCCTGAGACTTTCTAAAGCATCATATACATGCTAATTAAAAGTTAACACAGCTTTTCATTGCCCACTGCAACTTATTTTCAATATTAATTGAATAAATAATGGTGAACACATACACATATATATCTATATTATCACATATACAACCACACATACGTGCAAATTACCTGAAGTCCTGGAGAAAATGATTTCAGTAACACAGTAATATGACATGGGCCAGAGGTAAATTTCAAGAAGAAAAACATATCTGAAGCCACCTAGATAGTCAGCATGGTAAAAAATATTCCATGCATATTATTGGACAATACCAGACTTTGTGTACGTGTAAGTGGATTGGGAAAGTATAATTCATTAAAATTCCAGTTTTTCTACTTTCTTACAGTGTAAATTTATGTCACATTGTTTATCAGTTACTATGCCAGATCCTGAATTTCACAGTTTCTCCTCTGAGTCGCTATATTTGTGTGCAGTCCCCTGCTGTTTTCTGTTTGCATATTCATAGCTGAACATGCCTTCCGACTTACTAGTGAGCATCTATTATGACTGTGATCTTTTCAGAAGCAGTTGTTCACATTAACTGAGGGAGAAATATTGGCCAACAAGATGTGTTTGTGCTGTGAGGCTATAATAGACAGTGTCATTGCAGAGGGCCCTTTCTAAGAAGCTGATTGATGATTATAAGGGTTTGTCTGCATTGCTTGGATCAGGGTGCTAATGTTAGAAAACCAAATGGTGCTTAATAATAATGCAAAGGTTGTCTTCCTCTCCCCCCAAACTTGTGCTGAGTTCATGTTACAAAATGAACTTCTTGCTGTATACAAAAATATAAACAAAGGGGCATAGGATGCTCCTAAAATACAAAAAACGGGACATGAAATTCGCATTTTATCTGAACAAGTGTCAAACATATTTAATTAGCCGTCTCCTGGACCAGTGAGCCTTCTGAAACTAAAGTTCAAGGGATGTAATCAAATTTGGCATAAGATAAACCAGAGAATTATGTTAAAATCTCTGCTTAACAAGCAAAAATGTTCAGATCAAATTATAAACGTGTTATATTCATTAATACATACATACAGGACAAATGTTTAGTTTGCCAAACATTTGTCCTGTATGTATGTATTAATGAATATACCTCATTTATAATTTGATCTGAAAATTTCTATTTTCTCAATTAGAACAAGCCTAATTGAAAATAAGGATATTAAGCTCAATAGCAAAGTTGAAAGTCCACAAAGTGATACTTATCCCTTAGTTCTTGTTTTACGGATTAGAAACGTAAGACAATGAAGAGCCCATTTGTACATTAAGTCCGCAATGTGAGAGATGCTGTAGCAGGTCTGCATCTCATGGTGTTCTGGTAGTATAAGAATTCCAAGGTCACTTGAGAGGAATCAGTTTTGCAGCTACCAACTGCAAGGCTTCATGGTGGTGCTAAGTGTGGGAAGTACCTATGGGTTAATATATAACTAAATCGTTCTCAGAGTAGACTCACTGAAATCAGTAGATGAGTTATTAATTTCGTAGGTCTACTCTGAGTATGACTACCACTGGGTATCACCCCACATCTGATTCCTCTCAGTGTTTCAACATTATGAGAGCATCATCAGAGGAAGCCATGCGACCTCCAGAGGTGTGGGAGTCAAGTGTAATACAGAAGAAACAGCCCCTAAAATAATCAGTGAAAACCAACTGATATTTTGGCATTTGTGGATTTGGACTGGGTTAAATACTTCCAGATTATGTGGCATTTAGCAATACACTATACAGCGGTACCTCGGTTTAAGAACAGTCTTGTTTACGAACGATTCGGTTTATGGACTCCGCAAAACCGGAGGTTGTGTCCCGGTTCACAAACTTTATCTCAGTCTAAGAACAGAATCCGAATGGTGGAAGGGCACCAGCAGTGGGAGGCCTCATTAGGGAAAGCACGCCTTGGTTTAAGAATGGTTTTGGTTCAAGAACGGACTTCTGGAATGGATTAAGTTCGTAAACTCTAAATTATGTCTCTAAATTATGTATCTGTAAACAGAACTCAGCCACAAAAAATTGACAAAATTCCATTTTTGATTTGTTTTTTGTAACAGAAACTATAATTTAAATCTGGTAAGTGTAAAAACCCCTGATCCTTCCAAATACAACATTTACTTCATTATAGCTAGATTATAGATATATTGATTTAGAGATTATAGCTATAACTCGGAAAATCTTATTGCAAGCAAATGTACCATTTTTTAAAAGTGCCGTTTCTACGCTAAGTTATGGGGCTCCTATGTCTGGGCCAAAGATCCAATTTATATTAAAAAGACAGCCTATATTGGCTCTAATCTTGACCCAGAAATGTAGCCTGCAATTTCATCTTCCAATTGTCCTAGGTTAACATCAAAGGATTACCTTTTAAGGGTTTTGGGCATTGGTATTTGACACATAATAGGGTTACATTATATTTGTAAACAGTCCAAAGTTCTATAAAAAACATTATGGTAAAGTTGGATCATATTGTCATTTGTGGAGGGCTTGTCCTAAATCCAAAGATAACAGGATATTCCATACTGCTAGAACTGACTGCAGTGTATTCTAATTTGTCCCTCGCCCCCAAGACAGTAACACCATTCCATAGATCAGAAGATAATTTATAGTGCTGCTGTAAATATGCTGCCATTTGAAACTTGGCAGGTGCTTGTTCTGTTTGTTTTATTTCAAATATTTCTAAGCTGCCTTTTAAAACAATTGTCTTCCAAGATAACCACACTAATAAAAAAGTTGCTAAATAATAAACATTTAAACCATATACAGTTAAACCTCGGCTCCCAAACGGCTCTGTTTTCAAACGTTTCAGCTCCTGAACTCCAAAAACCCGAAGTATATGCTCTGGTTTTCAAATGCTTTTAGGAAGCTGAACGTCCGATAAGGCTTCCACTTGAGTGCAGGAAGCTCTTGCAACCAATCGGAAGCCTTGTCTCGGTTGTCGAACATTTCAGAAGCCAAACAGGCTTCCAGAATGGATTACGTTTGACAATTTAGGTTTGATTGTAATTACAAATTAGCCAGATACAGTATAATCTATTATGTATTTTGGAAAGTTATTTGTTCACTATGCATTTGGACACCTCTTAAGATATTCTAACCAAAATTTGCCTGACTGTTCCTGAGCAGGTTTCCATATATATTTGGATACAACTGGACACCATTTTGAATCAAGATGGATTGAACCGCTTAAAATTTCAGTGATTAATTACCAATTTCAAAACTGCAAAAACCCTTTCATTTCAACCCCTGGAGAGTTGCTGCCAATGAGATCAAATAACACTGAGTGAGATGACCAGTATAAGGCAGCTTCATATCCCATATGCTGGAATAGGGCATATCTAGGATACAGTGCATTAATGGAGCTCAGTGCGTGACTGCAGAATATAAGAGTCTTAATTACCTATCACAATTGCTGGTTGTGTGAGGAACTTTTTGTTAACTACTTATACTAATGATATATTCAGAGCACAGCAAAAACTTCCTGTAATGCTAATTTGATATTTGACTTTATGCATAGCTCATCCTTTGTCCTGTAATGAGACTGTGTTCTGTATGTCAATGAATGCTGAGCAGACATCTTACTTTATAAGAAGATACACATAAAACTGATGGATGCCAAGGCAAACGCTTATGAAAAATACTCGGAAAACAAGATAATTGCCAAGCAAAACTTTCTCTGCTCAGGCCATATGGAGAAAGCAGAGGAACACTGAATGAGTGTTTTGTTTATGAAGATGTACAAAAAATGCTAATGTATACTGAGGGAATATTTTTCTGCTGAAGATATACGAGGAATGCTGTCAAATCTGAAATGGGTTTTTGCTAACAATGCGATAAGGGTGGCACTAATAGCTCCAGTGTAGAGGGTACACCCTATGCTTTTCACAAAGTATAAAGAAGAAACGAATTATTCAACTCTAAAAGCACGGTTAGCCCATACTCATAATTATGAAAAATATATTACCAACAGTGGCATCAAGGACAGACTCAGCTATAGGTCTTCTCAATCTTCTGGCCAAAAGAACTGGAGTAGCTTAATTGGATGCAGCAAGAAACTACTCTTACAGTACAGAAAGCCTCACACTTAATTTGCAATCAGCTTCCAGCCGTGGAGCTCTTCCTGGAATGATTAGGTGGGCCACATGACACTGCATGGTCACATGATGATTCCAGGAAGAAGAATTGTCTGGCTAGAAGCTGGCTGCGAAGAGTTTGTTAATGTAAAAAAGGTAGCTTCATCCACTCTACCAAGTCCTACAAATGTTTCTGCGAAGGTCTCTTGCGCCCCACAAAAACGGTAGGGGAGAGAAAAAAAGAATGCTTGTTTCGTGGGAGGCCAAACATTTGAAAAAAAGAAAAAAGCCCACCCCCAAAATTCAGCACAGCCTTAATGTGCAACCTATTTCTCTTTTAACACAACATCTGAGCTTTACCATCTGTAACAGGCACTTATTCAACGAGGAATATTTAGCCCTGCAGTTGGCAAATCTGCTTCAGAGAACATTTAGTCCTGGACTTTAGAGCACCTGCAGCTTTTCTAAGTAGTAGTATTTGGCAACACATTTGAACCATGTGACTAACTCTAACAGCATCCACTAATATAAAATTATTAATGGCTCCAGCCTGGAACTTTGTTCAAGAACACCCATGTAAGTATCCTGTATTTTTGTCCCAATTCAAAACGTTCTTTTTGGAAGAATAAAAAACAACAATCCTTAGTTCTTATCTTCAACAAGAGAACTTATCTTTCAGGTTTGGAGCTGACAGCCTTGGATATGTTCCGACTGACATTTCAAATCTTATGTCCATCTTTAAAAAACTATTTTTCTGTGTCTGTGGAATGCTTCAAAACGGCAAGGAGGAGGGTGTGTGTGTGTATATATATATATATATATTAATTATAGTGGCGGGGGAGTGAATGCCTTTGGATGATCTGCTTCTGAAGCAATTAAAACAGTTTTCAGGAAGCCACACACCCATATTTTTTAAAAACTTTCTTCATGCCAAATTTCCCCTTCCTACAGCAGTTACCAGGCATTAACTAAGAGGAATGAAGTCTTATTAATTCATGCTCTCCGCCCAAACAGAGAAATGGGGCTTTCTTCCAAGACTGTAACCTCTTTATCTTTATCTTAACTAATCAGTATGTACAGCCTGAAAAGAGATTTAAGAAAAACAATCTAACTCAGCTGTCTAAAGTTATTGCAGGGTCTGCCGTGAAGATGTAAAAGCAGCAAGAACAATGGTTACAATATTGTTTGATCACAATTCAGTTATAAAATATGGATTACATAACTAAGTGAATCACAGAGATCTTTGATATGCGGGAGAAAAGAGAGGAGGCTGTTGAAAGGCATAAGGCTCGCCATGTGCACGCTCTATTCATGTTTGTCTTCACTCCTTTCTGGCAAAACTAGGCATGCTGGTAGATAGAAGAACATAGAAAACCAATTCTTGTTTGCTTTTTTCAATTTTAGTAATATTATGTTGTGGCAATATGTAGCAAAAGCCATTATGCATCAACCGCCATTGCTTCTCATGGGGAAAAGGGGGGAAGACAAGGGGGGGACCAAGGAAATGACATAGGAAGAAGGGAGAGGGACAAATAGTTCTTTGCATGGACAAACTCAAGAAAGGTAGTTCATGGTGCAACTCACAATGTGCAAGCTTCACAATCTGCTGGAACTGGAGTTCCCAACCAAGTCAGCACTAGCTTGGTGCTGTAGAATGGCAAGCCAAAGGATACAAACAACTTGGCCCATGCACTCTTTGCAATAATGAGCAGTCCTTAAATATTAAGCATGAAGAGCAGTGCAGTGCAAATGGGAAAACGATTCTTACTATACCTACTTGGAGTCACCCTCCAGTCATAGGCACCATTTTATGTAATGTTAGTATGATAACCCGCCCTGTGGAACGCCCTCCCATCCGATGTCAAAGAAATAAACAACTACCTGACATTCAGAAGACGTCTTAAGGCAGCCCTGTTCAGGGAAGTTTTTAATGTGTGATTTTAGTGTTTTTTGGTTTCTATGGAAGCCGCCCAGAGTGGCTGGGGAAACCCAGCCAGATGGGCGGGGTACAAATAATAAATTATTATTAATTATTATTATTATTTATTATTATTATTATTATTATTATTATATACGGGTGGTGCTGTGGGTAAAACCTCAGCGCCTAGGACTTGCCGATCGCATGGTCGGCGGTTCACATCCCCGCAGCGGGGTGAGCTCCCGTCGTTCGGTCCCAGCGCCTGCCAACCTAGCAGTTCGAAAGCACCCCCGGGTGCAAGTTGATAAATAGGTACCGCTTTATAGCGGGAAGGTAAACGGTGTTTTCATGTGCTGCGCTGGTGCTGGCTCACCAGAGCAGCTTCGTCACGCTGGTCACATGACCCGGAAGTGTCTGCGGACAGCGCTGGCTCCCGGCCTATAGAGTGAGATGAGCGCACAACCCTAGAGTCTGGCAAGACTGGCCCGTACGGGCAGGGGTACCTTTAGTCTGCTTTTGTGCCATTTAGCAACAATGCCACTTACTAACCGCTAAAGTTTATATTTTTAAATAATAGGCTAAATACATTGTTTCTTTATCCCAGCAAGCTTGAGATCTGTTTGCACCTAATTGTCTGTTGGACACTTCCTATACCTTTCCTGGCTACAAATTTCAGATTTGGGGATTTAACATAACGCCCAATTCACCCCACATCATTTTGCTAAACATGCAGCCCTAAAGAGTAATTGAGAACTCAAAAGTGGGATCTCTATTTTCTGACGTTTTGGTTGATCCTAATAAAGGTCACCTCCTAATAACTGTCACTATTTTGTGAGAGGGTTTCATTGGCATACCAGAAATTTAGCTTGGTGGTTTAAAGCAATTTGGTACAACAAACTAACTTTATAAAAATAAAAAAACTTTTTTACGGTCTGCAAAGTTATAGGAAATGTACTTTTAAAAAGTATAGGATAACAACTGATTGACAAGAAAATTTATAACTTCCCTATAATCAAATCAGAACAAATGGACACCATGTACCGGTAACTTCTTTGAAAGCTTTGGGCAAACTATGAATGAATGCTCAACAAACTTGTTTGTAGGAGCCGAAAGGCATTATCCTTTTGGATTTCTCATAGTTTGGACCAATATGGCTACCTGCGCTATTTGATAGCAAGTTTAAGCCCTACAGACAGGGATGGTATCATTTCTACACTCTGCCCAGTGCCTTGCATGCTGTTCATTTTTGCAGTAACTGCAATGTGGTAGACTGAAAAGAAGAGACTTATTTATCTCCATGAGTATACATTGGTTTCTTCTTATTTAAGAACTCTCTTAAATAAGGATTGGGAACCTGTGGCCCTTAAGATGTTGTTGGGCCTATAGCTCGCATCAGTCCTAGCCAGCATGGCCAACAGGGAGGGTTGATGGGAGTTCTAGAAGGCCAACCCTGGTTTATAATGTGTTATCAGTTGCTATGAGCCCAGTGACATATAAAATGCATAGCTGCACCTTTCAGAAAACCCAAAACTGACTATTTGGTATCTTGCAAGGGATAACATCAATTTAAAGTGTTTTCTATGATACATGGTTCTTTAGCATTCAGTAGTAATTCCCCACCCCCCACCCAATTTGAATCAAGACTGAATTGGATTCTCTGGAATGTGTCAGCTACTGTGATTGCTTTATTATGCTACTCCTAGCTTATCAGATTTTAAATTACCATATAAATCTACATACTTAGACAATAGAAGAAACATCGGTTTAAATGTATCTAATCTCATTTTCAAAGTTAGATAAGAAATAATCAACACTTTAAAATCAAAGTGATAGCCCTAAGCTAGGATCTGGGAGTCTTAGCAAAATTATCTACACCAATCATCATTAATGATAATAGTACTTGCAAAGCAGAAAACACTGCTGTAATTAATTGTAACACCTACAGGGTGAGAAGAACCAGGAGAAAACCTTCCCAAATTACGTATTATTTGCTAAATTGCAATGCCATGATACAAAGACAGTTACTATATGCCAACAAAAAACAGTTCTCTTTCATTCTCAACATTAACAATGACTCTTAACATTCTTAACAATGGTCTCAACCTCAAAGCTCATATAATTAGAAGGGTACTGGACGTGAGTCATGTATTTCATTGGATTATTTTGGACTTGTGCATGACCACTGTGCTGCTGTTCTAAAAGTATGTATCTCATGAATGAAGATAAAGACTAAGGGATAGGACACAGGTATTAGATTCAAACTAGGTACAACACATGATAATTAACAGTTTTAATGGTATCATCACAGATCTAGAGTCAGCCCCTCAGGCGGACTCTGAGGTCACCAAGGAGGCAAAAACTAGCTATCATCATCAAGCCTTTTACTGGCATCACAAACAAACATCCAGAGAAGCTTCGTCACGCTGGCCATGTGACCCGGAAGTGTCTCCAGAAAGCGCTGGCCCCCGGCCTCTTAAGTGAGATGGGCGCACAACCCTAGAGTCGGACACGACTGGCCCGTATGGGCAGGGGTACCTTTACCTTTTTACAAACATCCATAGCAAATCAATACAGAATTACCACCTTCCCAGTGACACAAAACATTTGTCAAATGAAAGAGGCAAAGCAGTCTAACATTACATCTCTAGGTCTCCAGGGAGATCAGACGTCTGCAATGTGTTTCGACGACAAAAAACCAGATAAAGATATTTAGCCACTAACTTGGTGAGCTCCTGATTATTCCCCAATACCAGAAAATGTATGACCTCTAACTCTGGTTTCCATTTGGGGATGCAGAGTTGATCTAGGAACTGCTGGTGGAGATCAACATATAGTTTACATTTAAGAACCATATGTGTAAGAGTTTCCACCTGATGGTCTTCACATGGGCAAATTCTTTCTCATCCCCCATTCCCGAGAACCTTCCCCATAGGAGGTTTGAAGGATTTGAATTAGACTGGCAGAATCCAGGACCAGGGGAAAGAGACGGTGGAAGAAGATTGGAAGAAATTCAAGGACTATCTTAGTAAACACTGTAAAATTAGTGAATGCTAGATGACGTGGGTTTAGAAGTTTAGATGGTTTTCAGCGGTAATGATTAAGTAAAAAGAAAAGAAAGGTTAAAAATTAAATGAAAAATAAGGGAGAGGATTTGCTGATTTGATAATTAGAAATTGGGATACAGAAAGGGGAGGTATGAGGAGGTCGGGGAAGTAAGTTATAAGAAAATAAGGATTGAAATTATACTTGTTTTTGTTTGTGTTTGTTTGTATTGTTGTTATGTTTATGTGTAATATATGAAATCTTAATAAATATCATTTAAAAAAAATGAAGGATTTGAATTAAACCTGGCCAGCGAAAATGCCCTCCTTTCTTGAGGATTAAGCAAAAATTCAAGATAATTGTGGTTAATTTCATGTGCCCAAGAAAGCTGAAAGTTAAGAGGAGAGCATGTTTTCTCTGCTGCTGCTGTTAGTTCCTGGCGTTCAATGTCCCACAACCTAGTTTTTATTATAGCTTTGGCAGATGGTGGGGACAGTGATCGCAAAGATTCCACTGACAGCCCGAGTTGCTGTACCTTTATGTTAAACCGTTGTAGCCCTGGGGAAGGAATGGGATCTAGCAAAACTTCACTAAAGAGAGGATCTTTATCTGTTGTGAGGCAGATGTTTAACCAGCATGTAAGAAATCTTGCCCAGGCTAGGGTCTCTACCTTGTGTTGACCTCCCTCTAGACACAAGGCTGCATAGGGTACACAGCATGGGACAGCAAAAATCTTAAAAAGGAAAGCTGCCTGCACTCGTTCTACCAGCTGGGTAAACCCTGGCAGCCAGACTGGAATTCTGTAGAGCAATTGAGCTATAATTTTGGCGTTGAAGACCTTGAGGGCAGAGGGGATATGCGAATTACCTCTTGTTATAAAGAAACGCATTATGGCCTGCATAGACATCTTACTGGCATTCACCGCCATTGCACGGTGCAAGGACCATAGAAGCCTATGATGCAATGTGATTCCCAGGTAGTTGAATTCGAATACCTGCTGGATGTGTTTTCCACCAAATACCCAAAAATAGCTTTTGCGTGAATTCCCAAAAACCATTATTTTGCTTTTATCTAAGTTCATGCACAATTTCATTCTGGACAGATAGTCAATGCAAGAATTTAACAAACGTTTTAGGCCAATTCTTGTCTGTGAAAGCAAGATCATATCTGCATATAGAAGGATGGGAATGCTTGATGTGTTGAGTTTTGGGCTGTGGGCATCCACCTGTTTTAGTAAAGAAGTGAGGTCGTTAAGAAAAAAGATTAAAAAGAGAGCGAGCAAGTAGGTATGGGGGGGCAGGGAAGCAAGAACGCAGAACAAGGAAGAGTTTTAGATCATTCTGCTTTTAAAATTTTAAGTGAAACTTTCACAGCAGTGATTTAATACCTGTTTGTGTTTGCCTTTCTTTTAAAAGTGATTGCAAAGGAAAGACTCTCAGTGAACACAATAAACAGTATCAGTTCCTCAAGAACCATTATCATTTATCACATCAATGTGAACAAATAAGAGACCTCTAATCCAAGGGCAAGTCTCATGAAAGAATCCTACTATCTGTCATCTCAATGAAGGCTTTCATAGTTAAAAAATACCAGGCAGCAGTAGCGCAATATGACACTGCATACTAAAAAAAAATCCCCATGAAAAAGTCATTATCATACACACATGAGCTGCCTCTGAAACCTCATTATCTTAGCCTATTATTTCTCTAAAATATCCAGGCTGTTGCTTTTATTTAACCTACCAAAGTTACCTTTTTAAAAAAAATAAACCTCCCAAAAAGCATTTCTATCATGGTATCCTATCATCACTAGTATCTCCAGATGCTCATTAAGAAAATGGGGAAAGGGGTATTAGTAAAGAAGCAATTACAATACACAAAAGAAAATAATTCAGTAGTCTGAGACAGAAAGTTAGAACACCATCCTAACCAAAGACAGCATTGTTGTCCTTACGTCCTTTTTTATATCAAATAGAATGTAAGATAAAGAGAACAGAACCAAACCATACATTACTATTTTACAAGCTGGTTTACTGTAAAGCAGGATGAGTGGAGACATTATTTAAAATGTGACATGGCTGAGCAGAAAGATGACTTTTCCTCCACTGTTTTAGACATTAAGGGCCTGATTCACAGGTGACACTAAACCAAACTTTGGCTTAGCTCAAGCGTGAGCTCACACTTGGCAAAGCCAAGCCTTGACTTAGCAAGTCATGGTTAACCTTTTTCTAGGCTGACCACAAGCTGCAATCAATGATTGCACCATTTTAAAACTATCCAACATTTCATTTATGAAAGCATAAACATAACCAAACCAAAAACCACCTTATACAAGGTTGGTTTTGGATAAATCAAATAATACATTAAGCAGGCCAGATCGTTCTGTCCAGTAAGCCAAATCACCTATCATAGGGGAGCGGGTCTAATGTCAGCAAAAGCATCTTCCCTCTTAGGGACTGTGCAAAATCCAGAACGTGTCAGATGGGTCCCTTTAACAATTTAATGCCATGAACAGTGAACTGTGCTACGGCCACTTGAGAACAGTATTTTAGAACTGAAACCATTCTAGTATTTCATGAACTCCTTCACAACCACAACCCATCTGGAACGTCAACTTCAAGCTACAGTTCAATTTTTGTTATTGTTTATATTTACCAAGGGGCCATTATGTTTCTGCTATTACACTGTCTGTTCCTTATTTCCAAAGTAGTAACTAGCTCTGACACAATTACGAAGCAAAATGTGCACGATAGTTCTCTAGAACAACATCCTTCCCTCAAAACTTTTCAAATCATTACAAAGTTTTGAGCTTGAAAGAAAGGCATTTGACCATAGTTCTTCTTATCCTTATTATTTTTCTCAACTAATAAAGTGGATTTTCTCTTTTTCCCATTTTCCTACCTCAGCCCCATCAGCTGTATTTCTTCAAATCTCTACTCCACCCTGATCACCATTAGATCCAGCTGGCGAACCAAAGCCTGATTCTACCTCCTCCTCTCCCAATTTCCTCTGTTCCCTGTTTGTTAAGCCTGCAGGGGCATCTGTTTCTCTTTTAATTTTTGTATGCTGCTTTTATAGTGACCATGTAAATAATAAATGATGTGGGGTGATGAAAGGTAATAACTGCTAGAGGGGGGGAAAGAGTTAAGACTGAAAGCATATAGGAATGAAAGAGAATACTTGGGAGCATATGCAGAGTGCCTATATTACCTCAATACTAACTACACCTTGTTTGAAACAAGTAAAATTAAAAATAAAGGCTTAAATGGCAGAGGGGATAGAAACTGCTTGATTTGTGCTGACTCACTCATTACTGCCATAACCAGCAATGCGAAATAATAGTAATAAATAAATGAACGAACGAATGAATAAAAGCTGCTTCCTACCTGCTGGTTTCACTCACCAGCAGATAATCACCAAGACAATTGGGGAAGAAATGATTTGATGAAGAAATTCCAGCCAGCCGCTTGGAAGGGGAAAGAAATACAGTGGTACCTCGGGTTACATGCGCTTCAGGTTACAGACTCTGCTAACCCAGAAATAGTACCTCGGGTTAATAACTTTGCTTCAAGATGAGAACAGAAATCACGCGGCGGCGGTGGCACAGCGGCAGCAGGTGGCCCCATTAGCTAAAGTGGTGCTTCAGGTTAAGAACAGTTTCAGGTTAAGAATGGACCTCTGGAATGAATTAAGTACGTAACCAGAGGTACCACTGTATAGTACAAATATAATTTAGCCTTTTCTGAGTTACTGAGCAGATACTCTTGTGGGCAACAGAGTGAGTGAAGAGGATCCCATCGCAGAGCAAGTCCAATTGAACTAAGTGGGACTGAGGTTCTGAATAAACAGTTTAAAAAAAAAATTGTGCAGAGCTTGTGCAGAGCTATAAAACTAAGAAAAATACACTGATGCCTCCGCCTTTCCCTCAGAAAAGGAACAGAAAGGTTTGATTTTACTCAGGTGAGGAAGTCACAGAAAGCGCTTATTCATGACATTATGCAACAGGAGACACTTTTTCTTAGTACTAGCAAACGAAGAAGGTGGGATGGGTTTATGGTATTCAGTGTTTGGGCAGATGCAACCCATGCATTCCCTCCCCCATGGCAAATAAAAAAATCGAAGAGCATCCTCATTCTCTACCTGAGACACATATGACACTGGGTAAGGAAGAATTAACTATCATTAACATGGCACAGAAAGAGCACAGGACCTTGGAGGAAGAGGCCTTTAAAGGCAGCTGGCAGGTTAAAGTTGGTGATTTTTCTAGGACAATGACTCATCTGTGATTGTCAGCAGTACAATAAATTGTTGGGTGGTTGATTTTAAGGGGGGGGGAATGTTCTATCATGAAATAATTATAGTCTATAAAATAATTTATTTTACTTTATTGGTCAGTGACTTGAAATCAACTCAGACCTACAGTGGCTTAGCAAAAGTTCTGTTAGTATGTGTCCATGTGGTCCATAATAGGAAAGGGACATTTTCACATAATGGTTTAAAGAAAGCCTTTATGCACATACCTTTTTAATTTCTACAGTGCACCCCAGAGACTGAACTCTCTCCCACATATTCTCAGTTCTGTCAGTGCTTCAAAATGGGAATGAGTTGAGTATTGCTTCCTAAGTGAACTTAGACAGCAAGCAACAGTTATCTGCGAGATCGAACCAACCTCTCAACTGTGGTATTTCTCCGTATACTTCGCACAGGCTAGGCAGGAAACTGCTGAAAGTAATTGCACTGGTGCTTGATAACTTGTGCGCATGAAAGAGTCCATTAGCACCTGCAAAGGGCCACCAGCCTCCAAGGCAAGAGCAGAAAATGAAAGAATTAAATCTTCTCACTATTAGCATCTAGTGTCTCACCAAGTCAGTGAGGAGATGACAGGGAGAGAGAAAATAACATTTACATTTTCTCACTAATTTAACAAAGAGAGGAAGAGACAAGGAGAGAAAGGGGTTGGTTAATTTTCTAGTCAGCGTCAACGACAAGGATCCTACAAGGACAGGCTGAGAAAGGCAGAGAGATGTATGCAGTGTAATAAATTGAGGCCTGATCTATTGACTGGGAGACAGTATTGCTATGCTAAGAGTTCTGGGGCCTTAATTCCATAATTCAGTGGTTCCAGCTCAATGAGTGTTCCTCTTCTCTTTCCACTGTGCTCATTTACAATCCCAAGCAGTTTTTTGCTGTCAGTTCTTATTTGCATCTTCTGTCTTCCATGTTTCCTCCCCCTCTCCCCATTTTCCTCAGTTCTTTCCTGTCACATCTCATCTTGCTTCTGACATGTTGTCATCTTTCCTTGAGCTGTTTCAACTTACTTTTTCTGCTGTCACCCATGGTTTCTGTCATCTGGAGGTTAATGAAGCAAATCTCCTTTAGCATTGGCACAATTTGAGCTTGAAACCTTCCTTTTGTTTATGTTTCTTAGTCCTCATTCTCTCTCAGGCGCAAGGCCCTTCATTTCCATGATTTTCTGATCCTGGTTCTTACCAGAGGTGTCTAAAGTTGTTGGGTAGTATCCCTTCAGACTGCAGGTGAGAGCTCTCATGAATGAATGCTTTCCCATACAAAACACGTCCCTGTACCCAGAAGAGTAAAACATCATACAGAGGTTTAGGCTGGAATCTCTCTCCCTACCCAACTAATTCCCTCAGGCAATTTTGAGGGACGGTTATGGAAGAACATTCAATCCACCACCTGAAGCGATACAGGTTTACCATTCCAATGAGAGTTGTGCCTTAGACTAAGCACAGCATTTGGGTGCTCTGCCAGACCACCATGAGATGAACTGCAACTGTGGTTTCCAAAAGTGTTAGTTTCAGGAAAGCTTTTCCGCCTCAAACTGTATGCTTACCCCCCTTGCACACCTGTTGCAGGGGATTCTGGGAAGTGGGTTAAACCTTACACTCGGCTTATGCAGTGTGCTAACCGATGTGAGCTGAGAGCTCACCCTAAAAGAACATACCAAACTCTCCACTGATGTTTGGGCACTGTAGGAGAAAACTGGAAGTGAGCAAGTCCTCCTTCAGGATAATTCATCTTCTCACTAAGGAACTTTTGATCAGCTCCTGAGGAGTCCCAGAGTCCTCCAAGAACACACACAACACTGAAGTCTTTACTTTAAATACATTACAGCTGCTTGACTGCTTGAAAGCTATGCTAGTGATCTATTTACAGTAAATGAAGTACCTTCTCATTATTGTTTTCTAGAGCGCGTGGGGTGTGTGTGTTGAAGTTTAAATATGGGTTTATTGGTTAAATGTTGTGCTGCAATGGCAAATGCTTTGATAACCTCAAGATTTAAAGCTATAAATGCCTTAGGACCAAGTTATTTAGACCAGCCCTTTCAGTGAGGTTTTTTGATCAGGCCCACCTGGTTGTTATGCAGCCTGCAAAAATCCATCTTAAAGCAACCAGAGGCCGTGCCTTTTTTGTTGTACTGCTCAGCCTTTGGAATCAATCCCCTTCCGAGTTGCACTGTTGGTCACTTTACATTATGACCACAAGATTCAGCACAGATTTAGGCATACGTGAGGCACTGAAATCAATGCTGATGGTGAATCACATATTTGCAGAGTGTAGTTTTTTACCATGGACTCATAAATTGTCATATGATTCTGGATCTGAATCTCTTGAGATGACAGATAATGTACACTGAGGCTATCAAAGAAGATATGCAGACACAATATTTTTACTGCAAAAAAACAGGACTGACATTAAACATTCAAAAGCAATATATGAAGCAGTAAATTTTAAAGAATGTTTTATAAATGAAACTTTGCCCCAGAGTGTACTAACATAGCTCTGCTGCATATACACACCAAAACTAAAGCAGAAAATAAATTAATGTTGATTTTTTCAGATTCTGAAATCATATTTTAGTTTATATTTTGTTGGACCGACAAGTAAATATTGACTTTATAGAGATGAAAATCTTAATGTGACTTTTCCTAACTACAATTAATTCTATCTGTTCTTTAGACTCAGATAGATTGCAGATTGACTAGTGAGAGCTGGTGAAATTTTGTCAAGCCAGTGCGAGAAAGTGTGAAAAAACAAGAAAACAAAATGTGAAAATGGAATTTAATAGCAAAGAACAGTGTTTATCTACTTGCTTAATTTAAATGCATGAAAATCCTTAATTTCAGCACTATAATCCTATATACTACTATATTTCAATGAAAGATTCTATTTAATATTAGTAATAAATTAACAATAAAACATTGCTTCTTTAGGTAAGTCAGATAAATTTCTTAAAAGTGATCACAAATTCTATTCTCTCCTAAACAATAAAATATCAGCACCTAGTTTTTTTATTGGAAGTATCACTATGGGCCATTCGTACCTGATCAGTATGCATTGATTACAGAGGAGGTGAATTGGATCTGGCCAGAGGTATGGATCCTGAGTTTCTCCACACCCGTGCAGCCAGTTTGTCAGGTGGGTAGGGCCCTGTCCACCTGTCAGTCACTTGGCATCACTAGGACACCAGGCAGCATTTTCCATTTGCAGGCTGTACTACAAATGAAAATCCAAGCCCAGAGAAGGAGGTTAAAGTTACCTCCAGTCAGCTGATTATTGCTGACTTCAAGCCTTGCTTTTGCCAGGGATCCTCTGTGCTTCCTAGTTCCTCAGCTGATCAGTGGTAACAGCAAGGCTCCCTTGCCAGTGAACAATTGGGAACACACAAATTGTTCATTGGCAGCCATGTTGTGTTTCTGTAGCTTGGGTAAAACAGCCTTGTGGGCCATATTAGGATCAATTCTGGGACTATTTAGCCCTGGAGGCTGGAGGTTCCCAACGCCTCAGTTTACACCCTAGCATTATATGCTAATATCCAAAATCCCATTGTTATTCCTCTTCCCCAGCTCTCCCTTATCAATCTCAATAACATTTGTATGTGTTATGCTATATATTTTGACCATTCTTCATTGATTAATGGGAAAAGAAACTACATTTGAAAATTATTAAAGCGGATAGAAGAATTATGGTGAAATTATCATGTGGGGTGCAGGGGTTTTGTGTGTGCTTATCTTACTTTCAAGATGTCCAAGGGTTTTTGGGGAGTTCCCTTTATTTCATTCTACAAATCATCTTTCTGGTAGTCTGCTCTCAACAGCCTTTATTGTGAACTAACTGTCTTGAAAACCCCAGAACATCTTCAGCTGGGCTTCCTTATAAGCACAGAAAAGTAGAGACACTGTCTTCTACGTGTCTGACAGCTGTTCTTAAAAAACATATTGCAGTATTTTTACTTTTAAAAAATCAGTGCACCCATTTCAGGTGCTCTATACCAAACCTCCCCGGCTTCCCATGCTTGAATTAAAGTTCAGGGTCAGGCATCATGAGATAACATCTCCCATAAGGTGTTTTTTTTTCTTTCATATCTGAAAGCATAGGCAGACATGGAAGCTGGAGAATGATGGAGAAATATATAATGGGAAATGCACATCACCCAACTTGCAGCTATAAAGTAAGCTATAAAGAAAGCCTCTTTTGCAAAGGAAGAAAAGTTTCGAGAACTAGAGGACAGCTTTTGGCAGAGCAGCACTAACTCTTCCACAGTGATGTAAAGATTGTGAGAAGTGGAAAAGAAGATGTGCATGCAAACAACCTCAGGAACTGTTTCTGCAGACATGACCATCTATAAAACGAGGTAAGGTTATTTATGGGACAGAACTGTGGTAATCCCCTTCACTGTCATTTTATCAGTGGAATGGCATATTGGGGACAAGAGATCCCGTGCAGACATGACTGTTGTAGGCAGAAAGGTGTCTGAAGAATATAGTTTTGTTCCAGCAGATTCTATGTACTGGCTAAGTATTATATTAAATGCAAATGCTTCAACTTAATAAGATGTTTGACTGGAAGCACAATGTGACAGTTACTTGCTTGCTTTGTTTTTTTGCCAGATAGTTCATGCTACATTCTTGAAAATCTTGCAACTGGCTCTTGGAAATTAGAAAATTGCTAACCAGTTAAGATAATACTTTGAGGATTTTTAAAAAACAGTGCCACAGGCTTTATTACCAGCCTTCAAACTCCACCCCCTTTAAATTTAATTATTATCATGGAGGTTCAGAAGTTTCCCCCTGTTAGAATATGCAGAAATAATGCCAGCAGGACAACCTCTAGGAGGAAATTACTGCATCCTCCTTGTTTATTTGGGCCTCTGGGAAGTTCCTTTAAGCTTGACATTTTTGTATTATTGTGCATTAGTATAATAGTATATTTATTTGGCAGAGTTTGTGCTCCATACCTGTAAATATGTGTGCTTTATAAAGCCAATTATAGTGTGTCTAGGGGCAATGTATCTTTGGGTGGTTTTGCAAGTCACTGATTAGAAAAAGTTAGTTCAGAACAGTACAGCCAGCAGGTCTGCCTTCAGCTCCAATGGAGAAGAACAGGAAAAAGTAGGTCTTCCCCACTTAGCGCATCCTGCTTTCCATATTTATGTGGGGATCGAAAACATCAATTTCAGTCAAAACAAAATAAAAAAATTCCTTCCAGTAGCACCTTAAAGACCAACTAAGTAACCAACTAAAGACTTAGTTGGTCTTTAAGGTGCTACTGGAAGGAATTTTTTTATTTTGTTTTGACTATGACAGACCAACACGGCTACCTACCTGTAACTGAATCAATTTCAGTGTTGGTTGTCAAACTTCAGCATGTTGCTTTTATTCTAAGAAGGCAAATATTGAACACTTTTGACCCTTTCCTGTCATCTGTGACCACATTTTGGGAAACAAAGTGCAAAGTTTGAATATACGGATATATATTTAAGTACAAAAGGTAAAGGCACCCAAGTGCACATGGTGAGATGCGGAATGTTTTGTTTAGTCATTCATGAGCAAGCATATTAATGTTGCTCTTGAACCAGCAATGCTAGCTGCTGCAAGATTAGTTGAAATTCATTCATTTTGCAGAATTTCAGATTGCATCTTAATCTATAACCTCTGAATCTCAGAGGTTTGTTGAGTATGAGACTGCAGTAGGCATGCTCAAGTAATTAATGCTTGTCCTTGAAGTTTATAAATTTCATATTTCTTCAGAGAAAAAAAGATAGTGATTTTTAACCTCAGCAATGCATTTACAGTTTGTATTTTCTTTGCTGCTCCTACAAGTCCCTTGCAACTGCTACAGCTCTTAAAATGGAGATTATGCTTAGTGTTGCAACCCTGAGCGTATTAAACAGATAGTAAGAAGACACACTGAATTCTGTGGAATTCACATCTGAATAAACACAATTAGGATTGAAGAGTAATAAGACCTGCACCAGCGGCTGGAACTTCCAGGAGGCTGGAGAAGAGGACTCACCATCATAGCCCTCCCCAACATTTTCCTTCTGCTGCTATTAGTCCCCTATATATGAAAGGTGACAGAGCCAGCAATAACTCATCTAACCAGGTGAGAAGACCATTCCGCCTCTGAACTGTATCTGAGCCTGGCTGCTGAGACTCCTTTGAGCACAAGACCTGCACCAGCAGTTGGAACTATCCGTTAACTTTTTTCCGCTTTGCACTTTTGCATTTAATTCTGGAGTCTTTCTTTTTTAAAAATATTGAATGCATTCTATGTTTGCTAAATTGTTGAGTTTTGTCTTTAAATTCGTTGATATGTTGTGCAAACTGTTTTCTCTACCCCCTGCGTTTTGCATTTGGTAAGAAGCGGGTGTTCGTTGTCAGATGTTTTGGGCACAGCTCACTGTGTTAAGATGGCATATACATAAACTCAATCAATCAGTCAATCAATCAATCTCGCTTATCAGTCTTACTTCCTTTGAGGATACATAGCTCAGTAGTTGAGCACATTCACTGTAGGCGGAAGATCTTTTTCAGTCCCAAGCATCCAGGTTTTCAGGTTGCAGAGCTGAGCGATATCTCCGCCTAAGACCTTGGGGACTATTTGTTGAACTATATGGGTTTATTAATTAAATAATTCACCAATTTTCTGCTTTCTACCAAAGCAATTCAAAGTGCCTTATAGCAAATGATCTCCCAATATACAGCTGCTTCCTATGACTTACATACAGTTTGTTTGCCTTTTCAGCAGTTAATAAACCTACTGTCTTGTTATAAGAAACTTAAGATCTATTTTCATGAGTATGTGACAAATCTCAGAGCTAATCACAGCAATAATGGGCAACAGTTTTACATAGTGGGTGGGGATTTAGAAGGCTCCTCTCTGAAGAAGCAGGCTTTCCCACTCATGCCACTGTCTTTCATCTCTTCATTCCCATTAATTTCCTAATCCTCATTGCTGAAGTGATTAAACTGATAAAATGAACAAACATTTACAAATGAGTTGTACAGTGGCATAAAACAATATGTATATAGACAGGGTAATGTATGAAAATGCTTCTGATGAACTACTCCAGTTCCAATAAGATTTGTGGAATGCTCATAATAATGCTTGTGTGACACTTTATTTATTTTCTACAACCACCTCTTTTTTATTTATTCCTGTCATACCTACACAGTCTAGTACAGTAATCCTCTGTAAAGTCGGGTTGGTTGTAAGGAAAGGAGCAATAATTTTCTATCTTATATGGAAGAGACATCTTTTTAAGAATTTTTTTCCCCCTCTTGACTCCCTTTGTGATCAAGAATACTGCAAAAATACTGTGATCAAGAATACTGCAAAAAATCTAATATTAAAAGTTGAACTAAGAAGACCTTTGGGGACATCAGAATAAAATGAGGATCATTCTGGAAAGTCCAATAATTCTCTCTCAAGAAATGGAATGATATGTGTTGGCCTCTTCTGTCTTCACCAGTCACAGTGATGACAGTTCTTTCTCAGTTTTCAAGATGAGTGTCCAATTGTTTCAGGGTTGTTGTGACTTGGACTAAGGATACACGTATGGAAATAGAATCTGAAGCTATAACACCTCAGTAGAGATGAAAATGTATTGCTGCACAATGGAAAAGGCAATAATAGCATCTATCATACTGAAAGGAGTGGGATACCTAATAATAAAGCAGCAACATTTGCAAAACTCAAACATAAACGAAAAAGGTATATATAAGATCCATGAAAGGTGTAAAAGGTGTAAGCCCGCTTAGTGCTTTGGATGTCAGAGATATGGAATCATACTGGTAAGTACTAAGTAAACCAAAGCATATCATATTCTGGTTTTCTCCTTGCTGAGTTGTACAAGGGCAACACTGTGACCAAGGAGGAAGAAGCTATCAGGCAGTGCCACCCCTTGAATTGGTTGTAAGTATGAAGACAGGCAGGTGAGGATTAGCTAGTGGTAAACTGAGGTTGGTGGGGCAGTGGATCAGCCTCCAGCACTTTAATTATAGTTCATAATGTCTGATTAAAAACATACATGCATAATTTTCAGCTATAATCCTGATCTGCAGTGCTGGCAAGAACATTTTAATGTAATAATGAAATAGCATTTTGCAGTAATGGTATACTATTTCATACTGTATGTACTGCATCCTTCCACTTCTTAGATTGATGGAAATTTGGGGGGTAGCACTAAAATGGCATAAGATGACAGATAGCACCAGATACTTACAATGTACTTGTAAAGTTTCTTTTAGTTTCAGACACACAAGAAGAGTACTTCGGAAGCAACAGTTTTCCATGACAGGCAGCAAAACCACTGACCTTGCAAAAGACAGCCAAAGAGTAAAATAGTTTGGAGCAAGCCTGAACCATCATTTGCAGATAGCATTTGGGTTTGGAGGTTTGTGTGTATGTATCTTGTTTTTAAAGATTTCAGAGAGAAAGACCATTTATGCAGCACCCACACAATGCTGGCATCCAAACTTGCACATGTGTAGTTCACTTCACAGCTTTGAGTGGACAGAGGTGGGAAAATTCATTTCCTTAACAGATCTGTGACTGTGCAGTACATCTTGATTGATTGAAATGCATTCCCTCATATGCTGCGAGAACAGGACTTGTAAAATTAGTATTTCTTTGCTGTGTCTCGGAGGAGTCATGGCTGTTAATAAAAGGCAGGTTATTCTGTGAGGATACCTGTATGTTTCTTCCTCCTGGTTCTCCAAGGAGAAAGGGTGATTGATTTATGTGTGTGAGAGAGAGACAGATGAGGATGGGAGAGGTTTTTTTAAAGAAAACTGAATATATTCTGAGGCATGGTCTGGTTCAGATGCTAGAAAATCCTCTGGAACAGTCATGCCTATGAAGGCACGGGGGGAATGATATTTAGAATCATAGAGTTGTAGAGTTGGCCCCAGGGGCCATCTAGTTCAGCCCCCTGCAATGCAGGAATCTCAACAATGCAGGGATCTTGAGATAGCACGGCCATGCCTACAGGTGTCTCTTCCTGGTAGTGATATACACAAATGCAACAACTGTAAAATCTACCACTTTGTTCATATGGATCTCTAAGCCATTTCGGTTGTGATGCCTCAAGTTCCTTTCAAGGCCAGCTCCGGGTATTGAGGGAGCCCCAAACAAGATGCCTTCATTGAGCCTCCCTAGCAGTGTTGTGTGGCCCAGTCTGACTTTCAATGACTTGGGGACACATATCAATATCAGTTGAACTTTCAGGCACCAACACTTTAATTGCTCATAAATGTTTGTCAGGGGCATTATATTGTGGTCAGTTAAACTGGCAATGCCTGCATCCCATTTGTCCATTCCTCCAATGTACTTTCCCCTCAATTTTCATCTATAAAAGAAAAGCAGAGAATATCAAAGCAGAGAATATCTACTGGCACCTTCCTTATCTATCTTTAGGCACCAGGCGAAAACGTTCCTCTTCAACCAGTTCTTTGGCTAATTAATATTCTACAGCCTTTTAAATTTGTTTTTGGGAGGGAATATTACTTTGTTGTTTCTAAATTTTTGTGCATTTATCTCATGTTTTTATCTTGTGAACCACCCTGAGATCTTTTGATGAAGGGTGGTATATAAATCACAACCAAAGGAAATCATGCAACATCGACTTTCTGAACATTATAGCCATGCACAGAGAAGAATTAAGTAAGACAGCAGGCATAGATGGGGAGAGGGTTGCCACTGCTAATTGTGTCTTACATTTCTTTCCTATTTCCAGGTTTCCTTTCTGCTTTACAGCTGAGGGAGAGGCAGCGGGCTGACCGTTTGGGCAGCCTGGAGCCTGCGCACGCCCAAGCCACCACGTCTCTCCCAGGAGAGTCACGTGGCTTGGGCCCACTGCAGGCCCTGCAGTGAGTGCCACCTGGCATTTTGTCACCCCCCTCAGTGGTGACACCCAGGGCGGCCCGCCCCCCTTCCTCTGCCCCTGGGTGGGGGCCTCTCACTACCAAAGATGACATGTCAGTTTTTCCATCATTGCCAAGACTCATATTTTGTCATATCAAAACAAAACAAATTCCTTCCAGTAGCACCTTAAAGACCAACTAAGTCAGTTCTTGGTATGAGCTTTCGTGTGCATGCACACTTCTTCAGATACCTGAAGATACCTGCATGCACACGAAAGCTCATACCAAGAACTGACTTAGTTGGTCTTTAAGGTGCTACTGGAAGGAATTTGTTTTGTTTTGACTATGGCAGACCAACACGGCTACCTAACTGTAACTTTGTCATATCAGTTTGGGATGTTCAGTCCAGTAGCATTTTTCTATTATTGAGCAATAATCAAGTATGCCACCACAGTATAACCTTCATCAGTGCCTTGGAGGGTGTTTTTGTGTTTTCACACAAAAAAAAATCTAGACAGCCAGCATAATTTTAGTTCCATTGTTACTGGGCAGCAAGTAATTAAACACATTTCAGCAGTCACAGCATCAAGTAGCATAGCTAAAAGTGGACATTGCCACCACAAGTGGAAATAGGAGCTCCTGAAAGCAACCCCCCTTCAACACTTTGCAGATTTTATATTACTGTTTTCGTATCTATTCTACTGCTGCTTTTTCACTACATGTTATCTAGGCAAGAAAAATGTATGAACAGTTTGTTTGCCGTTGTTGGTTTTCTACTCTTCCCTCTCCCCCCTCCAAATATTTATTTTCATTTAAGATGCAAAGGGAAGAAGCTATCTGGAGAGTGGCGTTTTATAATCAGTTATAGGAGACAGTCTCTTGTTTGGTTAGTGAAGGAAACAATTAGCAGCCATTTTTGTTTTCCACAAGGACTTTTGTATTCTGTAGAGGAGACAACATTCTACCTAAGTAAACACTCACAGATTAGCAAAACAAAGTTAGATGAAAGATTGGGGGGGGCCTTGAATCTGAATTTGCAAACTTGAATTCTGAAAAAGTGCATGTGCATCCACTGTAGCCATTTACTCAGAGATTTTTAAATGTAGCTAAACATGGGGGGGGGGCACACACCTTAGCACCAGCACTCAATACACAATACTTAGAATTTATCTCAATTCTCTTCTAATTGCTATTAGATTTATTTGTAATAAAGCCGTGCGCATGTGGAAAATTGGATTTTAATGAATACTTTATTATGTGGCTTTCAAGTTGCAGAGAGGTTTGTTCTCTCATTTGTAAGCCAAATCTCCTTATACCTCTGGTGTCAGCATGTATTTAGTTTCAAGTAGCCAAAGATCCACAGAATTAGTTTTCTAACTGAAGGGTACAGGGTAGTGACCTATACAGTGCTGCAGGTTTTAGGAACAAATCATCATGGAATATGTTGTCTGTACTATTGTTATTTGTTTGTATGTTATTGAGTTTATGTCCCAAGGAGCCCAGGTGATGAACATTTTACAACAAATTAAAAGATTCTAAAAACAATTACAATTAAAAACATGTAACCTCAATTACCGACAGAGGACAAGATGGTTGGGCAGTGTTCTCGAAGCTACGAACATGAGTTTGACCAAACTGTGGGAGGCAGTGGAAGACAGGAGTGCCCGGCGTACTCTGGTCCATGGGGTCACGAAGAGTCGGACACGACTAAACGACTAAACAACAACATCAATTACCTGTTGTTTTTGTCCATGGAGTTTTCTTGGCAAGGATACTGGAGTGGCTTGCCGGTTCCTGCTCCAGGTGGATCACGTTTAGTCAAAACTCTCCACTATGTCCTGTCCATCTTGGGTGGCCCTGCACGGTATAGCTCATAGCTGCTCTGAGTTATTCAAGCTCCTTTGCCACGACAAGGCAGTGATCCATGAAGGAGAACATATTGTGATCATTTTTTTTGCCCAAAGTCCTATAGGTTGGGAAATTTGTATTTGAATTAAAAATAGAGAAAGCAGAAAGTCCATATTCATGGTAGGTAATCTGTGAGCCTGGAAAAGACCCTGATGTTGGGAAAAATTGAGGGCACAAGGAGAAGGGGACAACAGAGGACGAGATGGACAACGTTCTCAAAGCTACTAACATGAGTTTGATCGAACTGTGGGAGGCAGTGGAAGACAGGAGTGCCTGGCCCTGGTCCATGGGGTCATGAAGAGTCGGACACGACTAAACGATTAAACAACAACAACAAACATCAATTTCTCTCTCTGTGTGTTTAAAAAAACAACCATTCTAAAAGCAATTAAAAACAGTTAAAAACATTCTTCCAGCCAATGATCTTAAAGTTGCAGACAGATGATTCCATTGATATTGAAACCATAAATTGACTTTAATGTAACTTTTTGCTGTTTTTAGATAATCTGATCTACTCTGTTCCTAGGGCTGGGTTCTACCAGGTAGATCCTGAAAATATCAGTTCCCTATTCTTTTTAGATCACCTCTGTTGGATGCTCCCATCTTGAATATGAATTATTATTGTCCATTTGTTTGTTTAAATCATTCCTAACCCACCTTTCAGGGCACATCACAAGGCAGCTTACCAAAAAAGATAATAACATACAAAATATCAAAACAAACTATTTACTGTATTATTGTGATCCTAAGGTTTAAATGTCTTACAATATTAAGTGCTTTATTCAGACTTTTAAATGGAAAGGAGCCATTTTTCATCATCTAATCATATAAGAATATATTGTGATCATTTTTTTGCCCAAAGCCCTATCGGTTGGAAAATTTGTATTTGAATTAAAAATAGAGAAAGCAAAAAGTACATATTCATGGTAGGTAATCTGTGGGCCAAGTAAACATATTGATTTAACATTCCACATATTTACAGTGTTCAGGCTCTGGGTGCTATTGATTAAGTAGACAAAATGATACCATATCAACAAGAGGAAGGTATCAGCAGGCTTGTGTGATCCTCAAGGTTAACATAAGTATAAAAACTTTAGGAATCCCCCAAAACAGCCAAGTGAGAACTGAGTTTTCTCAGTGGCCCATGGAATGCTACCTGTTTGGGGAAAAGGAATGGGGGGCGGAACAGGGAAGTGAACTGAATGGCTAGAATCATGCAAAAGAGCGTTCCAGATATGGATGATGTATCAGTGCATAATCATTGCAGTTCTACTTTAAACGACTTCATGATGAGCGCCGGCACATTTTTTTCTTTTAAAAAAAGCACTGCATGTACAGATGCTACATTATCCGCAGTGCAAAGTCAAACAATGGAACTCACTCCCCCAGGAGACAGTGATGGCGACCAACTTGGATGGCTTTAAAAGAGGACTGGGCAAATTCACGGGGAGAGGGCTGTCAATGCTGGGACAACTCTTGAGTTGGAGCAACTGGCTAAAATATTTTAAATGCTTTTAATTTTGGTTCTTCTGTTTTGTTTTCGTTGGGTTGGGGTTGGTTAAATGTTTAGTTGGGGTTGATGGTTATTTTAATTTGGGTATAACTGTAAACATTATGTATGTATGTATGCATGTATGTATTCATTCATTCATTCATTCATTCATTCATTTTCCATTGATTTATTGGTTTATTTATACAGTGGTACCTCGGGTTAAGTACCGTACTTAATTCGTTCCGAAGGTCTGTACTTAACCTGAAACTGTTCTTAACCTGAAGCACCACTTTAGCTAATGGGGCCTCCTGCTGCTGCTGCGCTGCCAGAGCACAATTTCTGTTCTCATCCTGAAGCAAAGTTCTTAACCTGAAGCACTATTTCTGGGTTAGCGGAGTCTGTAACCTGAAGCGTATGTAACCTGAAGCGTATGTAACCCGAGGTACCACTGTAGTCTCTATAAGATATTCTGTTTTTTTTTAAATGTTTGATGTTTTTATATATGTTGTAAGCGACCCAGAGTGGCTGGGAAACCCAGCTAGATTGGTGGGATATACATAATAAAATTATTATTATTTATTATTATTACTAGCCACTATGGCTGTTGTTCTACATCCACAGCTGGAGGCAGCAATGCTTCTGTGTACCAGTTGCTGGAAACCACAGGAGGGAAAAGTGTTCTTGTGCTCATGTTCTGCTTGCTAGTTTCCCACAGGCATCTGGTTGGCATATGGATGCTCTACTAGATGGGCCACTAGCCTGATGCAACAGGCTATTCTAAGATTCTCATGATTCAGCCATGTTTTAAATACCGTTGATTTAAACAGTGATTTAACCCTTTCCCATCAGAATCAGCGAGACTTATATGGGTTTATCTTTGGTTGGATCCAGAATTATTTTGGCTGCATCTCTGCATCTCTTTCCTGATTACCAACATTCACAGGGTTATACATGTTGTTTCGACATATTATTTTCACTTATTATCCTTTTAGAATTCTGGTTGCTTGTGTTTTTTACCAATTCCCTTTGAATTACATGATGTCAGTGTCCATAATCTTCATTGGTGGTTACCATGGAGACGTTCAGTTCCACTCTGCAATGCATTTTTGGAATATTTCTTATTAATAAGTGGTAGAAATATGGTGTTCTAAAATAGTTTAAATATTTCACAAGCTTATTTACATATCAACCTTCTCTGTTTTACAAAAGCAAGTTGCCATTTACCTTTTATGGATGTCGATAATTTTTCACAACTGTAATTCAAGCATGTAAACTGAGTAAGAACTAGCAAAAAAGGGCTTGCAGAACAATCTATTAACCAATATTTTCTGGAGCTGGTGGGCAAACAAATATTTTTAGACAAGTGTCTGCATTATTCTTAAAAGTGAACATTGTTTTTCTGAAGCAACCCTGTTTGCCATGGTTTCAAACATATGTTTCACTATAAGAAATGCAGCTTAGCTACTGTGCACCACAATATGTACATTCTGCACTCTGTATGAATATAGACAGACTCGTAGAATGTGCAGGTAATTGGGTACCCATATGAACTGGCTCACATCTGGTGATGAAAATGGTGCTGAAATTGCCCTCCAGAAGCTTGGCCTATCTAGAGATGCTGGAGATCATACCGGGGACCTTCCGCATGCAAAAGAGACTACCTTTCTCAACTCACTCTTGTCACTGCCAAATGGTTATTTTCAAGAGTACTATACAATCCATGCAGGATTTGATGGAATTACAAAGTCTCCAGCTGGAGTGGAAATAAGAAGAAAGGAAGCTAGCATTGGATCAAAGTATTTGGCCATCACATTTTCAGCAATATTGGCAGGGTGGTGGGAATAAAACTGAAAACTGAAAATGGCATTTCTTTTGGTGGAAGCATATAATATTGGGGGCTGGTTGGCTGAAGGACTTACTGCCAGGACAGGAGGGGGCAGAAGATTTGTTACAGTTTCTGTCCTAATTTTTCTTTAACTACAACTGTTTGCAGTTACTTCAGGGCATAGCAGAGTTGCAGCCCAGCAGCCTGGAAACATTTCTCTTTAGAAACTGTTCAATGAGAAGAATGCTACATCATGATGCAATACCAGCAAAATCCCCAGGTAAATTGGGGGCTGGGGAGCAGGGAGATGGCTGCCCCCACTAGCCAGAGTGGGCAAAGATCAAGAGTAAGCAGGGATACTATATTATTATTATTAATAACTGTCGTTCCTTTTACCTTTTCTCCTTTACAATATCTATGGCCCCGGGTGGCTAAATGCTCAAAATTTTCTCCAGTGTTCCCTGGGATATAGATACCAGTCCATCCAAACAGCTGCTAAGCTTCCTCTGTGCATCTTTTCCAGAAGAGTAGGCAGGACTGCTCTCTGCAAATTGAGGAAGGCACCTCTGAAATGTTGTCATCTCAGCCAGCTGCCTGGTTTGCCAGTATTGCTGGGCCAACACTATTATTAAAGACAAATATGGGGTGTGCACGTGGGGGGGGGGCAGGCATTGTTAAATTGTATTTATTACAAAATTGACAGTTTCCCCATTAGATCCCTTTGCCGCTATCATCCTCCCATTCCCATCGCATCTAAAAGAAATCTTTGGTAGTGATGCACTTTCCTTTTTATCAGATTGTGTGTGTTTTTTCCCAACGCTCAGCAATTGCAGACTTAACATTTACATTTACATATATCTGTGCAAATTCCTTATATTATATAAATGAGATTTGGCACCCTTGTCTCCGCCTAGGAATGGTGGTAGCCCTTCTATTATTTATATGAAATTTCTTAAAAAGATTCTACTTACCAGCATTTTCAACCAAAGCTAAGCAACATTGGATGTCCTGGTGAAATAAAATATTCTTTAAACATCGCAAAGGAAATGGCCCCAATGGCTTTAGTATATCAAATGCTGAATGCTGCAATGCTCAAACTATTCATTTTATAATAACACCAGTGAAATAAATATGATTACTCAAAAGTAATCACCTATATACACAGAAACACTGCTAGTTTGTTGATCCCAAAGCTTCCATTGAAAATTAGAACATGTCCTTAGAAATGCTAAAATTTACATAAGTAGAATTTGAAATTCGAAGACTGGTTCACACATGTATGTGCATCACTCAATAATTATCACTTTATTACTTTATATTTTGGCTCAGTTCATAATCTTAAAATTCTGCTCTGATGGTGGAGGAACGGGATGATCCCTTCTTTGCTGTGCTCATAATAATCAAGAGATGACCAATTCTTGCTGAAAAGCTCATTTTGATTAGAACTCTGCACCTATTCAATAACTTTTTTATTATTACTTTGGCTTTACTCTAAGCAATAAGCATGGTGCTGTTGCAAAGGAAAAAGAAAAAGCACCTTTGGATTACAGGGTCTCCCCCCTAGTAGTTGCTGCACATAGAAGCAATCTTTTTTTGGACCACAACATAAATGCAAGACTAATTAGTCCCCAGAAACTTTCTTCTGTCAAATGAAAACATATACCCCTGGATCTCTATTCATTTCCTAATTAACTCTGGGAAGAAAACAAAAAGTCTTCCTGCCAGCAATTATCTTATTTCAATGATTGAATCAATTTAAATCTGTATTTCCTAGGAAACAATTTCACCTTTCTCAATGAGGAACACCTCAGACACCTGCCTGTCAGTTTTGATTGGCCAAAGATCCCTCATGACCTTCTTCTAATTCTGTAGCGGCAAACTTATATTGTAATGTTCATTATAATGCAGTCTTATATTGTAATGTGTAGGATCCTGAACATATTGTGGTTCCTAAGGACCTGGGACCCCCACATGGGCAGCACATCCCGATGTAGACCTTTGTTCCTGATGTCAATCTTCACTTCCCCCTTCTTCCCTGGCAAAACTGTGGTTTGCCTCGTGCCATAATGTATTGGATCGGCCCTGACTAAGCTCCCTGCATCTCATCTCTCCTCCTCTCAGCAAGTGGCAACACTGAGAAGCAACCACGAAACACTGCCCTGTAGGCTGCTGCTGGAGAGTGAGACATGCTGCCTTTTTCTTTGCCCAGAATGACCAGTGCAGTGTGCTTCTATCCACACTGGACAGACCTGGAAATGCCATGTGCGCATTTCAGCGAATATATGTGGGAGAGGGGAAGAGAATGCTGTATTCATGCTTGTCTGTGTGACCTGAATTTGTAATGTGCAAAAGTGGTGTGCGGCATACTCTTTGGCCACACCCACTTCTGTTATGTGACACTTGGTAGCTGAGCATCAGTGAGGTGCATGAATCAAACTAGTTTAGCCAACCCTGATCTAGGACCTAATAAAGACCTTCACAGTGAGCCAACATTACTGCAAATATGTCAAGACCCTAACTTCCAAATGAGCCCGGGACAAGACAATTTTATACTTTATTTATTTTGTGTGTTTTTTTAGATAATATTTATTCAAATTTTAAAGGTTACAAAAAGGTTACAAAAAAGCAAACAAGTCAAAAAGAAAAAAGAACAAGTCAAACCTTTACATATTTTTCTTTCTTTAACTTATTTCCTTGACTTCCTCACACCTCCCCTCTTTATATTCTAGTTCAGATAGGTATTTCAGCAAATCCTTTATCTTGTTTTTATCCTAATAATTTATCTTGATATCCTGTAATTTTTCATTCTCTCTTTCACCAATTATCCATCCATTTTTACTTTATTTTTAAAACTAATATATTTGAACTTATTCTCTTAAGACGTTTTCCCTAGGGTTATAAAAATTTCATTCCATGATTTTTCCATTTTCCATTAATTTTTTTTTTAAAAAAAAATCTCAATATATACATTTTAAATTCCCAATTTTCTTCCACCGTCTCCCCTCCCCGGTCTCGGCCCCTACCAATAGTTCCATCAACCTCCAACAGTCCATCAACCTGGAGATCTTAAATCCGAGGCTCTTAACTCTTCTTCATGTCCCATCTGCCGATCTTCTTGATAATCTTTGGTATTAAAAAACAGTTCTTGAAGGGGCTCCAACCCAACGATGATCATATTCCTTCTTAGCAAGTCTGCCAGATTTCCATAATTAAAGGTAGGGCCCATAAATTATTCCAAGCCTTCCTACACACTTCTTCCAAGTCCAAAGGCCCCAAATACTCCAATCTCCTCCTGGCTCAAATTCATATCCCAAAAGTCATTTGATCCCCATATAAGGTGATCTCTCGACCTTTCATTTTCCAAATCAAGCCAGGCTCCCATCTCCAAAACCTGGCTTCTCTTAATTACAGTCATATAAGGCCTCCACTTATAATCCTCCATTTGCCTCTGTAGGGTTAAGGCTCCCCCTTGCTTCACTTTCACAACAACTCTCTCCTTCTCTGGTTCTTCAATGTGTTCCATTGAAAAGGATTCCTGTGCCGGATTCTTGTCAACTTCTTTGCTGATGCCCACTTTTGTTCCCAGAATATCAACGCTGGTAGCCATAACATCTATCTGTTCATGCAGCTTTCCCAGCAGATAAAATGTCCTATTCAGTACAGACGCTACTTCTTTCACAACAGACATCCTTAAAGTGTTCAAGGTCAAAGCTGGTTTCTCAGGGCCTTTATTTTTAAAACCAATTTCCCAGCCGCATTCTTGTAACAATGTCCCAAAACTCCCTCTAGAGGGAAACAGTCTCCATTTATCAATCCTTCCAGCACAGTCCCAAAAGTAACTTAATAACAATTCCAATTACCTTTCCTTCTTTTTAAGCGCAGAAGCGAACAATGGAAACAAAGTCTATCTTTTGTATCTTGACAGCTAGCTGTCAAATTTATCTATTCACCGTCGATGGGCTCCTCGCGGACCGCTCCCAGGTTTAGAGACGTGGCGCTTCAATTCCTAAGTTTTCACCTTCACCTGCAGGGTTCCCTTGCTTCCAAAGGAAGTATTAATAATATTTTCAATCAGTGGAGTTTTAATCCTTTACGTAGTACTTTCCAAGACCTTAGTTAACAAGTTCTTTGCTTCAATCTATTTACAAAAAAAGAAGGTGGACTTCCTGTTTAGACCTTCCTTGTTCAATGCCAAATTAAGTTATTTTAAAAGTCCAATTTCCTGTTCTACTCACGGGTTGATGTTTAAAATCCAATTGTCCACAGGAAAAAGTCAGCGCTCTCCGGCAACGGCTGTGCGGCTTCACTCCGTAAAAATAGCGGTCGATTCAAAACACCGCGCCGCTTGCCCCACGTCGCTTCGGATCCCCAAAAAAGGGGTTTCCCTGCGAGTAGGGGGGGTGCTCCTGGTGCCAGCCGAATCCCATGTTCCCAGGCTTCCTCCGCCTGGGATTTTTAAGGGGTCTCCGCCTTCGCCGTGGCGGCAAGACCCGAATTTCACGGAGCGGGTTCCTCTCAGTCAGAGGAATTCCGCCATTGCCGATGGTGCTAACCCGGAAGTCTATACTTTATTTATTTTGAACAAAGAGAATGTGAGAGGTAATCTCCGCAATGGGGTGAGCTCCCGTTGCTCAGTCCCAGCTCCTGCCAACCTAGCAGTTTGAAAGCAACAAAAAAAAGTGCAAGTAAATAGGTACCACTGTGGCTGGAAGGTAAACAGTGTTTCCGTGCGCTGCTCTGGTTTCACCAGAAGCGGCTTAGTCATGCTGGCCACATGAGCCAGAAAAACTGTTTGCAGACAAATGCCGGCTCCCTTGGCCAATAAAGCGAGATGAGCTCCGCAACCCCAGAGTTGTCCACGACTGGACTTAACTGTCAGGAGTCCTTTACCATTTTTAATGTGAGCTGAAGCAGTTTCCAATCTAGCTGGGGAAAGATCATGCGCATCTAATAAATCGCTATATGCCCACATGCTTTTAAACTACGTAGTTTCCAAATATTTTGTACTCATTTCCCCCATCAGAATTGCCTATGCAGAGTGCCATATGAAATGAGTGCACTGTACTGTATTCTTTCTACTACAAGTGAAGCAAACCTGAGAAATTAACACAATGGAAGGAAACTTGGGAACATATCTTCAACTTAGTTTTCACTTCAGGCTTTTTCTTGAAGAAAAGAATATTATTTTCATTGACCTATGGTGATGAGGGACTGAAGACGAAAGTATATTGCCTACAAATATTTGTGTGTGTGTACAATAAGCATTTCATGAGGCAATGTGGTGTAGTGGTTAGAATGTTGAACTTGGGAGACTAATGCACACAGAGTCATAAAACTCACCATGTGATCAAGGGTCTTCCACTGTCTTTCAGCATTTCTCAAAAGATTGTTGTGAGGATATAATGCTGGGAGGGGAGAACCATGTATGCACCTTAAAGTGCTTGGAGGGATTAAATGTTATAATAAGAATAGCAATAAGAATAAGAATAGTAATAATAATTAATAAGACAGATAATAAATAATCATTGAACTGATATGATATATGGCTTTGTTTTAGCTTTTTGCTTGGAGCTAGATCAAAACCTTAGAGGCACAAATATAATATATGGATTCCTTTAAATATTATAACAATTTTTTAAGGTGAAACTGTCTCAAAATGATGTCATTTCACCTTACATATGTCAGCTGTCATTGCAGAGTTGCCGAAGTGATATGTCTTATGCTTGATTACCATAGAATATGTAATTACTGATTTATGTTTGAAGTATAAAAATAACAATCTCAGGAAAAATCTCCAAATCCCAGGGAAGCCAATTCAAATTTGACATTTTCAAAGAGAAACAATTTAAGGTTATCAACCTAACTTTCCTGCAACCTCACAGGGGGGAAAAGAAGAAGGATGCATAACCTTGTACCCCATCTCTCTGCTTTGCATTTAGTATCAGTGCCTTTCCTCTCTGATGTGCCTTATGGCTATTTTAAGTTTTAATTTTATACCTGTTTCCTGTGATAAATCTCCCTTTTATTTTACCTTGAAGGTTATTCAGGTGGAATTTATAAAATCCACATTTCCGAGGATCAAGTCATTCAGGAAATGTTTGAGGTGTCTTCATTTTTTAAAGGTGTATCAAAGATCGAGGTTGTGCTCTCCAAATATTGTTGAACATGGTGTCCTCCAGTCAATGTGGAACACTCATCAGTCCCAGCCAATATGGCAAATGGTCAGGGACGATGGAAATTGTAATCCAGGAACACCTGGAAAGCACCACATTGACTATACCTGTGATGGAGATCTATGTATGGTGTTGAGACAGCGGATAGAAAGAGGGTTTTCTGCCCCCGCGCTCCAATAATACCAAAACTCTGAATCATCAAGTGGCAGGAAATTCTAGACAGGCAAAAGGAAATACTTACTTACTTACTATCCTACCATTCATCCAAGGGCAGTTTGCAAAATAAAAACCACAAAAATACATACCATAGTAGCAAACTAAACTGATCGGCAGCTAGTTATATGCTCAAACCGTCTTTCCCTGGTGTGCAACCTAGCTACTGAATTCTACACCAGCTGAAGTTTCTGAACCATCTTCAGAGGCAGTCCCACACACAACGCATTGCAGTATTCTAACCTAGAGGTTCCCAGAGCATAGACGACAGAAAGTAGGCTATCCCTGTCCAAATAAGGGTGCAACTTGGCCACTAGCTGAAGCTGATGGAAGGCACTCTCTGCCACTGAGGCCACTTACACCTCAAGTAGCAGCAATGGATCCAGAAGTATCTGCAAGCTGCATACCTGCTGCGTCAGAGGGATTGCAACCCCATCAATAGCAGACCACCTTCCATCCACCCACTTACAGTGCACCAGTCTTATCTGGATTGAGCTTCAGTTTATTGGCTATCACCCAGTCTATGACTGAAGCGAGACACTGGTGTAGCACATCCACTGCCACTTCTCATTTTTTTAAAAAAAATAATAATATTTGCAATCATAAGATGAGGTGATATCCATAGGTTCTGATAAATTTAAAAGGAGTTAGACTTCTTTGAATGACTACAAGCTATGATGAATGTGTTCTGTCTGAAGGATAATAGACAACATACCTCAGGTTACTGGTTGCTGGGGAGCAACTGTGGGAAAATACTATTGTCTTTATGTCTGCATGTGAGATTCCCAGAGGCATCTGTTTGGCCATTGTGGGAACTAGAATGCAATGCTAGATGGACCTTTGGGGTCTAATCCAGAAGACCTGTAATTACATTCTTTTTATTTTCTTCCAGGGCTGGTGGAAGAGACTGAGCCCCCCTGCCACCATCCAAGGAAGAAGAAGAAGAAGAAGAAGAAGAAGAAGAAGAAGAAGAAGAAGAGTAATAGTAGTAGTAGTAGTAGTAGTATGGATTTGATATCCCGCTTTATCACTACCCGAAGGAGTCTCAAAGCGGCTAACATTCTCCTTTCCCTTCCTCCCCCACAACAAACACCCTGTGAGGTGAGTGGGGCTGAGAGACTTCAAAGAAGTGTGACTGGCCCAAGGTCACCCAGCAGCTGCATGTGGAGGAGCGGAGACGCGAACCCGGTTCACCAGATTACGAGTCTACCGCTCTTAACCACTACACCACACTGGCTCTCAAGACTCCTCTTCATCTCTCCCTTCTGCCACCCCTCCTTCTCTTCATGATGATGATGGTATCAGCACCCCTTCCCCTCCTGGCTTTGTTTTTTAAAAAATAAAATAAAACAACAACAAACTCTGTAGTGGTGTAACCACGAGTGTGGTCCTTCACCCCCTTTTGCTTTGCACTAGGAAGGACCAATGGGATCCCCAGAACAATGCATTGTGGGTGGAGTAGTCATGAAAGCACTTGTATCATAACTGCCTTTTGCTGCAGTGGCTAATGACGCCTAACAATTTTTTCACTCAGAATTAAATCCCACTCATTACAGTGGGACAGCATATAGGATGCAACCCTAGAAACAAGGGATGTGGTCATAGGCAACAGAAGGGAAGAAAAGCAAGAGTAGCAGATAAAAAGGTGAAATTAGGCGTGATTAGGCACCATTTCAGTTGGGGGAGGGAATGAAGCCATTAAAGCCGGAGGAAGATTTTATAGAGAAGAGAGAAGTGGTATCACAACAGTCTTTTGGAAAGGAGTTGCAGGCATAAGTGGTAGCAATGGAGGGCAGGCAGAGTATGGTAATTTAAGACACCAGAAGGCCTTTGAGCAGCTGCAGCCAGAGGAACTGAGGTTACAGACAAAATATATATTGGAATAGGATAGCTGAGAGATGAGGCTATGGAGACATTTAAGGAGAAGCAGCAGTTTGTGCTGGATACATAAGGGGATGGAAAGCTAGTGTTGTCATCAGTTATCTCCATGAAGCTTCAGGTGAATGCCATGATTCAACTCTAGTCATGTTTTTTGGCTATTTACACAGAACTATTTCTGAAAGAGTGGAGATGGGGTTGAATATTTGAATATACATTCAAATGTGTATCCCAGTGAAAGCAATCTGCAAATGTAGATTTATTTAGTTATTAAATGTGTGTCCTGTTCTCCCTTCCAAAGCATCCACCTGCATTTTTATGTGCATTAAACTCACACCTGCAATTTCTGGTCAAGCAAACGACACTTGCAGAACTCTCTTATGCTTAGCATATGACTGTGTGAGCCCACTCTGGAGCAAATTACTTTCCAAGTGGTTTCAACAGTACCAGGTCACTTTCCTAGAACTATACAATTCTGGGTCTGGTCAGTACCTAGATGGAGACTATCTGGGAATTCCATGCACACTGCCTTGAGTTCTGTGGTAGAAGAAAGAAAGGATGTGAGTATGTTAAATAAATTAATTAATTAATCAGACTGTGACTTTTGGATGAGAAATTTAGGAAGACCCAAAGTCTGTCCAAGGAAGCAAGTAACTTGCCTGTCGCCAACATCACCACCTTGCCCAATCATGCAAAAAGTTTCTACGCTTTATCAATTCCTATTATTTCTGGTCTAATATACCCAATGAAGCCCTTTAAAATACCGTATTTTTCGCCCTATAGGACACACTTTTCCCCCTCCAAAAATGAAGGGGAAATCTGTGTGCGTCCTATGGGGCGAATGCAGGCTTTCGCTGAAGCACGGGGCGCTCTGCTTCAGTGCGCCCCGCGCTCCAGGCAGCAGGCTGCTATCAGCAAGCCTGGGGAGCCCGCGTGAGTTCCCGCAGGGCTCCCTAGGCTGCGGATAGCAGCCTGCTGCCTGGAGTGCGGGGCGAGCTGAAGCAGAGCGCCCAGCGCTTCGGGCAGACATCCGCAGCCTAGGGAGCCCTGCGGGAGCTGAAGCAGAGCGCCCCGTGCTTCGGGCAGACATCGGGCAGCCCCACATGCTCGGGGGACAGCAGGGAGGCGCAGCGCCGCCATCCCACTGTTCCCCGACCTGGTTTGGAGGCTGGCGCTGGGGGGAAGCGCGCTTCTGCCCAACGCCAGCCCCACAAGCTCGGGGGACAGCGGGGAGGCGCAGCGCCGCCATCCTGCTGTTCCCCGACCTGGTTTGGATTCCCCCACCTGGTTTTGGGGGGAAAATAAAGGGGGGGATTTCCTTTATCCCCCCAAAAAAAACTAGGTGTGTCCTATGGGCCGGTGAGCCCTATGGGATGAAAAATACGGTAGATGGTCAAAATGACCATGATGGTTGTAACAACAAATAAATTCATTCACGTCTAATAGAGTATTCAGTTATATCAGCTTTATCCTTATCCTCCAGTGTCCCATGCACCCTAAGATTCTTTATGTGGCAGCGACTCTGGTAATCTGCCATTTGCCATAATATATTGCTGAGCTGGAGCCAAGGTGTTTTTTTTAATGGCCCTGTATTTAACGACTCTTTATTTTATTATTAATTATTTAAACTGCCCTAAACCCATAGATCTCAAGGTGGTTCAAAACGGAAGGGAGGTTCATAACATAAGGTGGTCCAAGAATTATTTTAGGGCAATTCATAGTGGTTGTAATACTGGAACCCAATCGTTAACCATATTCAATCAGAATTTTGACAAGAAATACTTTTGAAACCCTTAGCTCCACGCTAGGAGTAGCCTTGTCAATTTTACTATCACCTGTCAAAATAGGTATGGAGTTCTCATTCTTGCACAAATTGGGATTCCTGAGTCATGGCCAGATGGGCTGTTCTCAAACTAAGAGGCTAGTAAAATAATAATAAAAAAAGAAATTAACAAAAAAAAGAAAAGAGGAAGGAGGAAGAGGATGAGAAGGAAGAGGATGAGGATAAGGAGGAGGAGGAGGAGAAGAAGAAGAAGACACAAAGTCCTCTATCAAAGGTAGGTCTTTACCATTGTTTCATATAAAAGCGGGTTGACCTTCCCAGCTCTCACCTGGGAGCTTTCCTTTCCTCTCCCAGCCTCCCACAGTGGGAGATCTTCTCTTTCCTGCCTCTCACACCTTGTCTTTCACCTTCCATGCATCACCTTCCTGTGCATACCCTCATTAACCCAGGGCAGAGGACCTCAAAAACAAAGCCAAACATTAGCAAAATTAAGTGGATAGAAGAAGAAAAAGAAAACACAAGAAATAAAGATCATAAAAAATAAAAAGAGAGAGTAGAGAGAAATAAAGAGGACTTCCGATTCTCCATCTGTCAAGTATTCAAAGTGTTCACTGCAGAATGGTATCCAGCTGTATTCCAAGGTAATTTCTAACTTCTGTTCCATTCTATGGAAAACATTGAGCAAGTATTTCTTAGCAAAAGCCCAAGCTGGTATCCCAAGGCAAATATGTCAAGACTTTAAATATATATATCAGAAATCCCCAATCTACTCTGAATATTTGTTTCACATATAGAAGAGACCTGTTCATCTTTTGCCATTGTGAGAACATGAGGCAGTTACCTAATGGATGTGATACTGCTAAAACAATATTTTCATAATGGCCATCCATTGCACAGGCTCTGGAAAACACAATAGGAAATGTAATGAGTGAAAATGGAAAGACACTTTAATGTTTCTGAAGTGACTAACTGGGGACTAAGATGGTCTCTTCACAGATGACACGTCTCCTAAATGGGAATATTGTGAAGAGACTGAAAAGACAAATTGATGTTTCTTCAATTCTCTTTGGGCACTAGAGATTTGTTTTGAATCCATTAAAATACATTTTGCTTTTACCACAAGTCTGAAACAAAAACTGTCCTTGACAGATGGAGGAGATCTAGAATGAGAACATGACCTTATTAAATCCCTAAGCCTTTACCAACAAGTTCCAAATTTTAAGCATATGTGTTTTTGTGTTCTCTTGTTTTTGTTTTTGTTTAAAAAGCACACTCCGTGTCTATGACGTCAGCCCTAAACTCAATGATTCTTAGGACGTTCAAAAGGAAAAGCCAAAACTGACCTGAAGCTACTTTATTTAGCAGTTGTGGGTTCCTAAAGATCACTGTACATCAATTTCCAAACAGCTCCCACCGTTATTTCAAGTAATCTGTATCCTAACCTCTAATTTGTGTCTGGATTTAGTGCTAAGGTATTTACAAGGCACTTATAGACTTGATCCTAGCCAAAAATGAGATCTTGGCTATGGTTACCCCCATGAAAAAGAAGCAGCATCTACAAATGAGAATCCAACAGGTCTCCCTCACACAACAGTTGCAAGAGACTGGTAAATCTGGAGTGTCTTAATGCTCTGGTTCATTCCTTGCCTTTTCCTGACCTCCAAGGAAGAAAAAGAGCTCTGGTGAGTCAAAAATGTAGAAACAGTTCTTTGCCTGAGGCAAGGAGACTGTTATTCTATCTTTTGGTATCTATTCTTCTTCTGAAAATGGGAATGTATAGAATGGCTCAGTCAGCAGCAGGGTGATGCAATTTTGAAGTGTAAAACAAAATAAGAAATAACGCTACAAACTTATCAACCAGGAATTGGAAACCTAATTGTGGGCCAAATGTGCCCCCCAGGCCTCTGTATCTGAGCCCTCAGGACTTTCCCCAGGCTGCCCCCTCCCCAGCCACACCTCCTTTCATCAGGCCACACAGCTCACAGGCCCTGCTTTTCACCTTCCTTGAGTTTTTTTGCCTGGATAGAATGGGTCTTTGAACTCTGATAATGCTTCATTGCACAGATGGAGGATACAGAGGGCTGTCTGAGAGTCTGTAGAAACTAGTCTACCATACAAAGGTCAAATTCACATTCATTGCTCTATCCCCTTTTGCCTGTGCCCCTGCCCATCACGGACATGTGGCCCTCAGAAGATTTTACAGAAGGGAATGTCACCTTTGGGCTGAAAAAGGACCCCCATTCTTGCTATACACACTTACCTGGAAGTAAGCCCCAGTGACATCAGTGGGGCTATTTCCTTAGCAGACATACATAGAATTGCTCTGCAAATGTTTGTAACAGTTTTCAAATTTGAACTGTGGACATATCTAAGAGCCAGCGGTTAGTGGCCTTACTCATAGAATCTGAAATAGCACAACTACCTGCCACCATGGTAAGCAAGGCATTGGTCTTTGCATCTTGCCAATCAGGAGTTAATTATGGGCCCATTTGCTTTGTGACAGATTCTCTGTAGATGTAATGAAGTCACTTCTGGTTTACGTTTCATTGATGAAGCTGAGCAAAGTCAGCTTGCTCTGTTTACTCACCTGAATTCCATTTTTACTTTTCAAAGGCATGCTTATTATGGAGAAAACAAGCCACTTTGCAAGGTTACAGCACTAACAGCTTCTTGGGGGAGAACGCTTCTTGGAGACAAATGTCACCCTCTCTTATGCTGGTGCAAATCAATGGTATTACATCTCTGTAGCTTGAAAGTGCAATTTGCCCTTGAGGACTTAGTTCAACTAGATACATTTTACAGCTTCCCTGCTGATGGCTAAGAAATCAGCAAACTCAAGTAGCATACTTAGTTTATTTCAGTATTCCTTTCACAAGTGTAACTTAAAGCTTGCTTATAAATATACATGTTGCAGTTCATAAAAGCAATTGAAATTCTCTCAATTTTTTATTTTTTTATTTTTGCATACTGTGGATGTACGAAAAACCTTATGTGAAACCTCAAAGTCAGGCAAGCTTGATATCGGCATGGTTGTAAGTGCAGCAGCTATGCACATTGCAGAGACAGCAACTGGTGTGTGGGAAAGGGTGGAACAAAAGTTGCCGACAAGGATTCTTTCATGGTTTTTAACATTTCCAAGATCAAGACTGTTTTCTTGCCCCCACTGCAGAAGCATATTTGTGACTGACAAAGTTGTAAATAAAAAATTATAATAAAAAGGCAAAGTTTACATTGGTTTAAAGTTAGTGGTGATGAGACTTAGGTTCAAATGGGACTTAAGTGCATTTTATTTTCTTGGACTGAATGTCTTTTGGCTACGAACGAATTAGGGGATTTCTCATGGCTTCTGGTGGTCAGGTAGTAGGCATAAATTAATCTGCACATACCTGTATTTGTACATTTTTCTTTGCATTTTCAGCTCCTATGATATCATCTCTTTTGATAATTTGGATATCCTATGATATCCAAAATTCTCTTTGTAGGGGATGCAGAATAAATGTGCACATTTGCATTCCATGTACATTAGAAAAAGTTTTTGTCACTTGCTTTTGTAATAGATTCTGTAAAAAAATTGTGAAGACAATCAATACCGGTCTACCATATTAAGGGATGCTGTTAATAGGTAATTCTCCTTGAGTCAGCATTGATGACTTACTCCCCACAATGCACCTGCAGGCATATTGTGACTCTCTTATGTATGTTACTGAGCAGCAACTGTGTATAAAAGGGCTCAGGTTACAGCATACTATGTGGGTTGTGGTAGGAGATAACATTCAACAATTCCTTCAGTCTGTTGGAACTGTGGATTCGAGTGAAGACATTTTGAAGAGATCATTGGAGGAAGTAGTTGGAAAATTACCAGACTCCAGAACTCAGAGAACTCTATCAGTTGCATGACTTTGAAGCAACTGAACTTAGCACAGGGGCGTCTTACCCATAGAGGCTAGTGGCGCGGGGCGCCAGGGCGCCAAGTTCTAGAGGGCGCCAGGGAAGAGGCAGAGGCAGAGGCTGGACACGGCGCCTCCCAGCATCAGCTCATGGCCCTCCATCTGCTGCCCGCCTCCTCCAGCCCGGCTAGCACCGGCGTCTTCCCTAAAAAAAAGGCCGACAGCTCGGGGGGGGGGGGACCGGAGGGAGCTTTGCACCACGGCACCGGATATACTTAAAATGGCCCTGCTTAGCACTTGGCTGTGGACTTTAACACGAGGACTTTGAAGCAAAAAACCCTCTCTGGGTTCAGAGAGAGGAGATTATGTGTAACATCTGTAAATAGTGTGTGTATGCATAGTGGTGTATGTTGGTGTTGGCCTAGTAAAACAACTCTGCTAAATTGCCGTTTTCTGTGGTGAGCTTAACAGCTTGGCTGAGCTTCTGTGTCACATACAACCAACATCCCAATAATCCCTGTTAGGAGAGGCAACATAAGCTAACGGTAGAGCAGACAGAATACCCCAGTTTCTATACAATGCATGTCCATTGCAAGGTAGCAGTTGATGAAAAAAAACCCTTTGTTGCCTGAGACCTTGGAGAGATGCTTCTGCTATAGCAAATACTGGGCTAAATGGATGCATATCCCCATCTGATGCAAGACAGCTTCTTGTCAAACCACAATACCAAGTCAGAATTAATTTAGGACCAATATGCATGGAATAGCTATAGCAGGAAGGCTTCTTTAAATTGTCCATGACTATGTCTATTGGACAAATCATTTTCTGTAGTAGGTTGCAATTGGGCAAAGGGCCCTTATTGGTGGTGCTGCCCAGTTTATATAATTATATATTTCCAGGTAGGTTTGTCTAGCACCAAAAGTGGTAGCATTTTGGCAACAGGTGAGGCCCTTTTCATTTTCCTAGGTACTTTACATGTGAGCTTTATCTCTGATTATTTGTTTTTATGCTTCATTATTATTTACATCCTTTTTGTTGAGTAAATGCTTTTGCGTGGCGATTCCCGCCCCCTCCCGCAGATGGAGTAAATAAAGAGACCAGACACCAGAATTTAGATTAATGGGCGAAAATGGCCACAACTTTATTGATTACAGGAAAGAGCGGTATTGGCTTTAGGCATTGCCCTATCAGACTATCCGGTCTAACCGGGAAGGGTTAAGCACCAACAGGGGGAGCCCCCCGAGATGCACATCCCTAGGCGCTCCCCAAGGGGTTCCCGCTCGGGGGGGCGCTTTAGGCCCTAGCCTCCGTAGGTTTCAGACGAGGCGACGCCCCCCGGAGTCCTTTAACAGACTACCTTTCAAGATTTGGGGGAGGTGATGGCGTTCCTCCCCCCCCCCGACTTCATTTGCATGACCATACCCCTGCCAATGCCTAACCGCCGAGACCAAGGACTTGTGACGTTTTGCTACGGTGAGGACTTGTGACGTTTTGCCGGTGAGTCTTGGGGAGGACCGCTCCCCCTGCAAGCCCATTCTCCACCTTGGGCCTGGGGGCGGGCCCCAGACTCCATCTCAGCATATAAGGCTTCAAGGAGGCCTTGGAACACCACTGCTGCCGCTTTGCCGTGCGTGTGGGGAGGGCTTCCCCCTGCTAGCCCATTCTCCATCTTGGGCTTGGGGACGGGCCCCAGACTCCACCTCAGCACAAAAGACTCCAAGTAGGCCCGGGACACTGCTGCTGCCGCTTTGCCGGTGAGTCTTGGGGAGGACCGCTCCCCCTGCAAGCCCATTCTCCACCTTGGGCCTGGGGGCGGGCCCAGACTCCATCTCAGCATATAAGGCTTCAAGGAGGCCTTGGAACACCACTGCTGCCGCTTTGCCGTGCGTGTGGGGAGGGCTTCCCCCTGCAGGCCCACTCTCCATCAGGCCTTGGGGCGGGGCCTACGCTCATCACTGCCGCACCTTTGGGGACATTGGTGCTGCGGCAGCGGTTGTTTGAAGTGTTTTTATATGTTTTAAACTGTGTGGGGTTTTTTTTTTTGTTTTGTTTTGCTTTGTTGTACCACCATAAGCGGTGATTTTTATCCATGTATTTTTATTTTGTTTTGGTCTATTTTGGGTTGGGGTGGGGTGGTTGTGGAGTGGGGTGGGGATCGGCTTTATTTTCGTATAATTGTTTTTGTTTGTTTGCTTTTATATTCTGTAAATGGAGGTGAGCCTGAGGCTTGGGATTCCTACTGTGGAGGGGCAAGGGAGGTATGGCGGTGGGGGCAGATGTCATAGGCGAAGGGGATCGAGATACGGATATGCTCGTACCCCTTCCAATCTGCGCCCCATCCCGAGAGACGAGGGTAGGGTGAGCAAGGATTACTCACCTCCGTCACTGGTGTTGTGCAATGCCAGGTCTATAGGCAACAAAACCGCCACCCTGCGAGATTTCTTCACCTCGCAGGGGGTTGACCTGGCATGTGTGACTGAGACCTGGGTGCGCGAAGGGGATACTGTTACCTTACGAGAGATGGCGCCCCCGGGTTTCTCCGTCCTCCACCAGTCGCGGACTGTGGGCCGGGGGGGAGGGGTGGCGTTATTAATCCGGGAAGATTGTCCTTTCAGGGCTCTACCATCGCCATCGATCCCCGGCATTGAATGTGTTGGCCTAGTGTGGGGCTCCGAGGTGAGCTTGGCTGTCTGGCTGGTGTACCGGCCACCCAGCGCACCAGCAGCCACCCTGTCAGGCCTGCTGGAGGCGGTGGCCGGCTGGGCCTTGGAGTTCCCTAACCTATTGGTATTGGGGGACTTCAACATCCATGCTGATGCCACTCCCTCCTCGCAGGCTCTGGACCTGGTGTCTTCCATGGCGACACTAGGGCTCTCCCAGTTTGTTTCGGGCCCCACACATCAAGCAGGCCACACGCTGGATCTGATCTTTGGCATCGGTATAGATGTGATCATGTTTCCTTCGATGAAGGTGCCATGGTCTGATCACTATGCCCTGAAAGCCAGGATTGACGTTCCACCCCCACCCTGCTTGGGTGGCGAGCCAATTTGGGCTCGCCCGCAAAGGCTGATGGACCCTGATAGATTCCGTCAAGCCTTGCGGGACCTTTCTCCCCCTGGCGACTCATTGACTGAGCTTGTTGAGGCCTGGAATACCCAGCTCCTGGCAGCCATCAATGAGATCGCACCTAAGCGCCCTCTGCGACCCCGCAGAAACCGGGCTCCCTGGTTTACCGAGGAGCTCCGGAAAATGAAGCGGGACCTCAGACGGCTAGAGCGAGTATGGCGGGGTGCCCGTGACGGAGCCTCAAGAACATCTTATAGGGTTTTTATGAAAACCTATGAGATGGCAGTGAAGGCCGCTAAGAAGTCTTACTTCTCGGCCTCCATTGCATCCGCTAGCTCTCGCCCGGCACAATTATTTAGTATAATTCGGTCTTTAACGTCCCTCGAAGGACAGCCAAATTTAAATAACAATTTGACACACAGCTGTGAGGCATTTGCGAGCTTTTTTGCGGAGAAGGTCTTGTTGCTCCGCCATGACCTCCCTGCCAATTTGGATACAATAAAGGAACTGGAGGCCCCTCGACTGTCCGCGGGTCCAGTATTGGACCACTTTGACCGGATATCCCCAGCCGATGTGGACAGACTCCTCCGAGCTGGAAAGCCCACCACATGTCCTCTCGACCCGTGCCCGTCCTGGCTGATTAGAGCGTGTCCAGACGAGGTGCGGGCCCCCCTGGGGGATATCATCAATCTGTCCCTTGGCACCGGGACATTCCCAGGGGAACTGAAGGAGGCAGTGGTGCGCCCGCTCTTAAAGAAAACATCATTAGATCCCTTAGATCTATCCAATTACCGCCCGGTTTCGAATCTTCCATTCCTGGGTAAGGTGATTGAGAGAGCGGTTGCTGAACAGCTTGGTAGGTTTCTGGATGAAACATCGGCTCTGGATCCATTCCAGTCCGGCTTCCGCGCTGGTCATGGGACTGAGACGGCTCTGGTCGCCCTAACAGATGATCTCCGCAGGCAGCTGGATCGAGGCGGGTCGGGGCTGCTGATTCTTCTAGACCTGTCAGCAGCCTTCGACATGGTCGATCACGAACTCCTGGACCACCGGCTTGCCGACGTGGGGATCCAGGGCACAGTCCTTCAATGGCTGCGCTCGTTTCTCTCCGGTCGGGGACAGAGGGTGGCGCTTGGGGGGGAATTGTCATCCCGCCACTCCTTGGTGTGTGGCGTGCCCCAGGGTGCAATACTCTCCCCAATGCTTTTTAACATCTTTATGCGCCCCCTCGCCCAGCTTGTCCGGAGTTTTGGGCTGGGCTGCCATCAGTATGCTGATGACACCCAACTCTATCTGTTGATGGACGGCCACCCGGACTCTGCCCCAGACACACTGATCAGATGCTTGGAGGCTGTGGCTGGATGGTTACGTGGGAGCCGGCTGAAGTTAAATCCTTCGAAGACAGAGGTCCTCTGGCTGGGACGGGATGACAGGGGGCTGAGGGGGCAACTCCCATCTCTTGCGGGGGTGCAATTAGTGCCAGCACCGTCCGTTAAGAGTTTGGGTGTAATCTTCGATACCTCCCTCTCTATGGAGGCGCAGATTGCAGCTATAACAAAGGCGGCATTCTTTCATCTCCGCCAAGCTAAGCAGTTGGCTCCTTACCTCTCACGCCCCGACCTAGCCACTGTGATCCACGCGACGGTCACCTCCAGACTGGATTATTGTAACTCGCTCTACGTGGGGCTGCCCTTGAGACTGACCCAGAAACTCCAGCGGGTGCAAAATGCTGCAGCGAGACTCCTTACAGGGTCTTCGCTTAGAGATCACATTCATCCGGTGCTATACCAGCTGCACTGGCTCCCGGTGGAGTACAGGATCAGGTTTAAGGTGCTGGTTTTAACCTTCAAAGCCCTATACGGCCTAGGGCCCTCGTACCTACGGGACCGCCTCTCCTGGTATGCCCCACAGAGGAACTTACGATCTTCAAATAAAAACATCTTGAAGGTCCCAAGCCACAGAGAGGTTAGGCTGGCCTCAACTAGAGCCAGGGCTTTTTCGGCTGCGGCTCCAACCTGGTGGAACGCTCTCTCACAAGAGACAAGGGCCCTGCAGGACTTGACATCTTTCCGCAGGGCCTGCAAGACAGAGCTGTTCCACCTGGCCTTTGGTCAGGGCGCAGCCTGACTCCCTCCTCTGGCAATCTTTACAAAACTTTAGTTTATGGTTGCCATCAATTTTGATTTTAATTCATTTTAATCCATTTTTATAATGTTTTATAATGTTGTACTGTTTTAGTGTTGTTAGCCGCCCTGAGCCCGGCTTCGGCTGGGGAGGGCGGGATATAAATAAAATTTATTATTATTATTATTATTATTATTAGGAGGTAGGCGAAAAAACCAAGTGGCTTCAAAATACAGCCAATTAGCCAAATGGAAAAACTCCTACCAGGCCCCTTGCGGCGACCAGCCGAAGCCCATAGCAAAGTCCGAAAGTAAACCTAGAGGGCGGGTGGGTGGGAAACCGCAGCTGCCGTGGGAAAGAAAAGGGGCGAGCCAGGGCTGCCCCGACCTTAAGAGCTCTGGGTAAGCCCGCCCCCAGCGCCAGCCGATTGGCTGGTGCTGAGGGCGATGAATATTAATGAGACAGGGGAATCCCCGAGTCCCGCGGGACTGGCGCCAACCCCGTGAGATTGCAGATGGGGGTGTGAGCCCGCAACCCCCCCCTTTAGGTCGGGAGTGGCTTTAGCACATTCAATGTAAAACTACCATGGACCAAATGGGGTAGTCTGAGGGGCCCAATTTTGGCTCACAGAGGTTCCCTAGTGCTGCTCTAAGTTTTTGTGTTGCATTTTAGGTTGGGTATATTCTACTTCTTCTTGGGAGAGGACTAAATGTTGAGACTTCTCTACATGCCAGTTAGCTATTTATCAGCCAGAATAATTCAACCAACATTATTACATCAGAAATCATGTGGGGGTCATTATTGTGGCCCCCACATTCAGATAATCAACTATGTTCAGGAGGATTGTGGCAGAATTGTACTTAGTGGCCCTGCCTGTAGCCACCACATGGCACCCAAATCTCTGAGCAGAGTCTACAAGTTGTGTATACAGAGGTTTTGTTCAGCAATTTGGCTGAACATGAGGTGGTCAGGGGTGGGCCAATAAGTGTGAACCTGTTCCCTCCCCTCCATGTTTTTATTGAGCATGGTTCATTGTCTCAACAGAGCTATAATTGCACAATTCAATTTGCTTACAATGAATTTGGCCTTTTCCCCTTGCAGAATTTAGGTTTTGACTTGAACCGCAAGTTTCCCTACTCATAATTATCCATTCTCTGTTACTCGCATACAAAATACATGCAATTAAAAAGTCTGTGTTACTCAATTTATTTCCAGGCAGCAGCCAAAATGGGACATGATTACATGTAAGTCCTAATTAACATTTCTGGTCATTATGCTGGTCAATACATCTGAGTGTAAGGAACTATTCAAGGCTCTCTGGCCTTCAGCACAGGAATAATTCAGCTCCCCACTGCAAATCCTTCATAATTAGGTTATATTTTTGTCCTTTAATCTCCTACTCTGAGAGTTATTAGTGATTTAGAGCTGAACCACATCATATATAATAATTTAGCTTATCTGGTTTTAAAAGAACATTTGTTTTGTTTTGAATCTTGAGAGACCCTGTTTGAGCTTAAAATTGTATGAGATAAGTAGCAGTGCAGAGGGAAGATGTAATTTCATTTTTATTATGTGTTTCTTAACCCATTAATAAGGCCTGCAGCTGTCAATTTGATGATCCCTTAAAATGTCTGGAAATGAGATGTGCAGACCTAGGAGAAGGAGGAGGTCACAATGGTTTAAACTTGCTTTCACCTTCAAAAATCACATAGCCTTAAAAATATTGAGGTGGAATGGATATTCTGCCCCTCAGGTTCCACAGGTTGAATATAGCCTATGTGTGGACAACTTCTATGTGCATAGGCTTTCTACACCTTGCCAAATGCACAGAGATTATGTTTTGTTTATTAGAAACTTTTATACCCCACCTTTCCCCAAGGAGCGCACAATGGCTTACATGGTTCTCTGCCTCCCTGTTTTATTATCACAACTATCCTGTGAGGCAGGTTAGGCTGAGAGGCAGTTACTGGTCAAAGGTCACCCACAAGTAAAGCTCTTCTCCTCTCAGAACACGAACTCGTGGGCTGAACTCGTGAAGCTGAATGTTGGAAGATTGAGGACAGATTAAAAAGTATATATTCACACAGCACATAGTTAAAGTATGGATTTCACTCCTACAAGAAGCTGAGATGACCATCAATTCAAATGGCTTTTTAAAAAGGATTAGACAAATTAATAGAGAACAAAGCTATCAAGGACTGCTAGCTAGGATGGCTATACATGGCCTCCACAACTGGAAGCAAAATGCTTCTGAATAACGGTTGCTGGAGACTGAAGGGAGTGCTGCTGCCTTCAGGTCCTGCTTCTGGGCTTCTCATGAACATATGGTTGGCCACTGTGAGAACAGGATGCTAGACTAGGTGGGCCACTGCCCAATCCATCAGGGCTTTCCTTATGTTCTTGCGTTGTTATCCATGCAATGAAGTGTACAAAGGATTTTAAATGATTCTGGGATAATAGGGTCTGAATATTTACCCCCTCAGAAGGAATATTAGTTGTAATACATTGCAAAAAAAATCACACGATGGATGAGACATCAGACCAAGACTTACCATTGAGAGAATGTTACCTTGTAATAAATATAATCAATTAAAAGGATACATTGTTCTGTGGCATTCATGAGACTGTAGAAGGATACTATGAGAAATACTTGCACATTATAGGAAAAAGGAAAAACTCGTATTACTCCGTTCCAGATTTCTACGTATTGGGTGGATTTAGTTACGATCAAATTAGATGTTCTTGGAAGGATTACAAAGCTGCCTTTGCATGAGAATTGATCCCTATAGGCCTGAGGAGTGGAGCCTGATCTGACTAGCGGCCCAGATCTTTATTCTTTCCTTGCCCTCACAGATCAAATTTGACAGGTGTAACAAAGACGTCAGGCGATGATGGTCAGGACTTCAAAACACCATGCAGGGTGTAAGGGTACTGCCATCGAAAGGGGGGGAGGGGGCAGAAGCGTACAGGGAGCCTCCAACATTGCTCAGCAGTAACACTTCATCAGGGACTGGTGAGAGTGACGCTTCCGGCGAAAGGGAGGGGGAAAGGAGCGCCGAAGTGAGGCAAAAGCTCACAGTGGTTATGGTGAGCCCTAGCACTGCTCCCAGCCAGACTGATAGGGAAACCGACAAGCAGCTTCCGTCGCCTAGTTTTCGCAAGGGGGTCAAACGTAAAGATAGGAGGCGGAGACTTGGGGAGTCTAAGTTCTTATGCTGTGGGGGAGGAACCAGAAGAACCCACTCCCAGAATCTGCAAGTGACTGAGACAGACATGAACTTTGGGTTCCTGCACTGTACATAGTTGTGCACTTAATAAAACCTGTAAAAGGCAGGTCGGAGTCCTAGCTGCTTACTCGTGAGCAACCACCTGCATCCCTGACAGAGGGCTTGCAAAGAGCCCTGAGTGGTGCTTTGAAACACTGCTGGTCCGATGAGTTTAGAAATTACAGCCCATTGATAGGCAATGATTTCCAAGCCTGCTTTCTGCAGTGATCAGCTAGGCAATCAAATTCGCTACAGGGAACTTAGTCACACAGTCAATCCAATGATGTCTCTCTCTGCCCCACACCAGACATCACACATGACTGGGCCAGATGGGTGTGGTTTGGGGGAAATTGCCTCATGAGATACATTGTGGCCCTTGCTGGACCTGACTGAGCTTGTAGATCAGAGGTTCTACACCCCTGATTTTGGCCAATTTTATCTAAACTTACTGGCAGTGGCTTCTCAAGAATTCAGATTCCAGACAGTTAACAATCCCAATCCTACATGAAAGTACCATGGATTGACCATGGGGCATTCTTCGTGCATACCTCCCTCGTCCACACAAAGCAGTGATTTACAGTAGTATGCCTTCTCCTGAAAATGTTGGGGAGCTTTATTGTTTCAAATAAAGCTTTACAGAAAGCTTTGTCTGACGGGGAACATGCATAGGAATGTGCTACTAGAGAACCTATGAATTGGCCTTCAACAGATGGGAGGGGGGAACAAACCCTGAATACCTGTGGGTCTTTTTTGGACATGAGTATTGGATCAAGACTTTAATCAATCGCTAGACAAGAACAAAAGCAGATAAAATGGATTATGCAGAGGATTATTTCACTGCATTCCAAATATCTCACAATTCCTTGCAGTCATTTGATGACTATGTAAAAAATAAATAAAAAATCCTGATGGTTTTGCAGGAGCTACTTGAGCTTAGTTTTAACCCACACTGAGGGAGGTGGATGAAGGCACCCTGTAGAATCTGTAGATGATGCAAACCCATTATGAATTAACAATAATATAATTCATGGAAAAATAGAAAGCACAATCCCCTTAATCCATTCTATTAAAAATGTGGTTAACAGGAAGGTCAAGGATAAGGACACATACTGCAATCAACAGCTCCTCAGTCTAGCAATAGGCAAGTAAACATAAGACAAGTTTAATAATGAGTAAATCCTTTGATACCAAGAACATATTTATAGAACAGCAATTTACATAACTCTGTAGGGATCCTATTTTTATTTCTTGGTATACCTTGCTATGTACTTCTACAGACAGGTTTGGGAAGAGTTTGCTTTTTCCTCCCACTCCTTTCTTTAGATTTTCTTTTTGATCTTCACACTGCTGAAAGCTTTAATGTGGCTCCTCTGCTGTGTGCTAAATAGTACTTAGCATTAGTCTATGATCCACTCTGTGATGATAAAAATGGATCTGAAACAATGCAGATTATTAGCAGTCATATGATTTGCACTTAGAAGTGATATTTTAAAGAATAGCTAATGCGCCTGAAAGATTTTTGCTATTCAAGTGCCGGTATTCTAGAAAGTTGACCTCCAGTCTTTTGTTTAGTCACAGACCTGGTGATAAGAGCGTTGCTTTCGGATATGAATAGCATGAACACGGGCACTAGAATTCTGTAGGCTGATCCTTTTCAGTGAATATGGCTTTCAACTCTATTTTTATCACAAAGCAGATAACGTAGGAACATCTTGTTTTGTCAGCTATATATTTTAAGTGCTGCACATTAAATTAATCTATATCTTAATATTGGGCTTTGACTGCTTCTGCATGGTGTAAAGGTGCTTATTGGGACTGTGTTTAGGGGGGACTTTGGGCTGCATCTAACATTCTCTGTGCATTAGGGCAAGGGCTCTTGTGCAAGAACATAGGGCAGTTCTAATGTTGTGAAACACAGGAATCCAATGTAACAGTTGTGCTAGCAGAAACTCACTGCTGCAAAAAAAAAAAAGTTGACGGCAGCCTGCTTATGCCTTGCAGTCCCAGTCGCAGAGCCACCTCCCTATGCAGTGATTATATCTAAGGTGTAATGAACAAACTCAGGCAGACATTGATCTGCCTTAGACATGGCTGCATGTAGGTGAATTTTGGCTCAGGTATTGGGTTTATATCTGTTCTAATTTCCTGCCGGAGAGCTGAAAATTTTGACAGGGTCATGCCAAGGATTATGGCCTCCCTTTCTGGGGTAGCAGAGGTGGCGGGAGAAAAAAAACACTCCTCTTGCTTTTGAGGCTGAAGAAGTGAAGAGAAGTTTTAAAAGCCTTGCAGGGCCCAACGCTGGCTTGAAAAAAAGCTACCACACTCAACAGCTGGTGGGTGGGAATCCGTTCCTTGCAGTGGGCTCAGCTTCCTTGCCCTTCCTGGCAAGTTTGAGGGCAAGGGAAGAGGAAGGCAGTCTCCACCGCCCCTTAGATCGCCCTTGTTCTGCTCCTACCCTTCCAAATGAAAGTGGAGGATGGGAGAAATGGAAAGCAAGTTCCCACTTAGGCACATTTCACTTATGCATGGAGGGCCCAGAACATAACCCCCACATGTGGGGAGTCGCCTGTACCACAAAATGCCTTTAACTTAGCACTATATTGGCTACAACCCTTTGTTTCAGGACCCCTACGTAGAAATGTGACTATTACATATATATGTTTTTGAAACTGTTAATCTCACTTGTATTTTGATAATTTTGTTATCTCTATTTATTTTTAAAGTCAGCTGATCCTATTGATAATTATCCTATTGATAATTCCTTAGGAATATTTTTATTGTACTTTATGTCAACCACTTAGTAAGAGGTAAATACAGTAAATCTTGCTGAATAAATGAAATTAAAGTGCAAAATGAGCAAGAAGAAAAAAAGCATTTGTTGAAGAAGACCGTGCCAACATAGACTCAACGGACAAACTTCCCCCACCATGGCAAGGATGGAGGAATCTGTAGTCCTCAAGGTGTTGTTTGTGTCCCATCAGTGCCAGACACCATAGCCATGGTTGGGGATGATGGGAGCTGTTGTTCAACAACATCTGAAGGGCCACAGGTTCCCCCTCTCTGTGTTAGGTGGCCATCAAACATGACCAGCCCCTTTAAATAACTTCAAAGAAACATTGAAAGGAGTTTTCTTGACTTCCTCTGGGAGTCTCAGAAGCTACCTACCACTTTGTTTGCTGGGCTGTAGCTAGGAACTGGTGTTCTTGCTTCTTCTGAGACTAAAAAAAAACATGTTTGGCACCACAGCTATAGAAGCAGCTGAGCCATGGTAAAAATCTTGGCAGCACAATTTAGAAATCTTGAAAGTTATTGTTATAAACAATCAACCATCTGTACTGAACTCCCTCCACTCCCCGAAACCACCAAGTGACAGCAGGTGTCTCTGAAAAAGCTGGCAACAGCAAAATATGTGCAAGTCAGGAAGCACATAATTTTTTACATGTCATGGTGGTTTAGCACTGAACGTTTTATTAAGCTAGATGTTCTGTGCATGGCACTTAATGTAAAAGCATGCTGTAGGTGGCATCCTAACATTTGGATATGATTGGGACGAGGCTGGAGATCAGATTAAATGACTCCCTGTACCGCTGCAGAGAGGATTATTCAAAGGACATTTTAAAAACTTGAGGATGTTTTATTAGGGCATGAGGAAGATGCTGACAGAGGGATACATTGGAGAAGCCAGCTGCTTCAGACAGACTTGGCAAGTGAGCAGAGAGAAATGGCTAGGAGGTTTAGCAGAGCTCAGGGAAATGAGTGGGGAAGTTTTGTGCAGCCAGTGAGTGAAGGAGGAACACAGCGGGCTTGTTCACACATTATACTAAACACAGGCATTAGCTGTCTCTGTACATGTACAATGTTTGTGCGAAAGAGGGTACACTTAATGCCTACAGCTCATCTATTGTGTACAGTGGTACCTTGGGTTAAGTACTTCATTCGTTCCGGAGGTCTGTTCTTAACCTGAAACTGTTCTTAACCCGAAGCACCACTTTAGCTAATGGGGCCTCCTGCTGCTGCCATGCCACCAGAGCACAATTTCTGTTCTCATCCTGAAGCAAAGTTCTTAACCCGAGGTACTATTTCTGGGTTAATGGAGTCTGTAACCTGAAGCGTATGTAACCCAAGGTACCACCGTACTCAGATACGTAGACTATTGACTCATAGAACGTTACATGGAAATAACTTTATGAGTGTGCAGCTCAACCTTTTGTATACACAGGAGCATAGATTGTACTCTCTTTGAGTGTAACATATGAACATCCCCAATGGGTAACCTCAAGGAGTGGTGTACGCAGATTTGTTAACTGGAAGGAGAAGTCCATTCAGTAACCAGAGAGAGGAAAGAACAGTGACCAGTCACAGTGGAGTGGATTGAAGCAAGGGAAAATTGCTGGGAATTCTACTTGAAAACAAGGAGGCCGACTATTTCCGACAGGGATCTCGTGTCACAAGGACCAGGTGACAGCCTAGCTCCCAGAAAGCCTCAGGTTGCTTAGCCTGACAAGACGATAGTCAACTCTCATTCCTTACTGGCAGCCTCTTGCAGCCACCCCTCAACCAGTTCTTTTTTCTGCTTGTCACAAACAAGTCATCATCACAATTGTGATGTCTTTAACCGTCCCTCCGTCCTCATTGGACTGAATGTCCTTTGGAAGTTAATGGGATGCTGCGAAGAAGGACAGAGCGTACGTCTCATATCTGTTGGGAACTGCAATCTATTTTATAGCATCCCATGCAGCCTTTCTCTAACTCTGGCTGTACCATTACTTTAATTACCAAATGGTTGAATTCTGTCGGGTGCTGAGTGCTTCTTCCATGATAATGAATACACCATCAAACTCCCACTGAAATTCATTCAATTTCAGATTATTATGTATATATCAAGAGGTGTTGAGCAACTTCCAGGATGAGGCACTAATTAAGCACCAGCTCTGAAAAGTGTTCCTTTCTTACTCATCCTTAAAATTCATTTTCCTCTGCTATACATGTGTCAAAACATGTCAAAGATTATGAGCTTGGTCTCTGGAGATCATTCCAATCCTTGACTCCATTAATCTTACATCTTCTCTTTTATAGAATGATTGTGGTACATTTCAGATTCACTTTCATTCCTTTATTTTTCCTCATAGGCTTAGATTTGCTTTGGATTTTTCAGTGAAGTAAAAATTGGTCTGGACTTTCTTCGATCGCAGGTTTGATGGTCATTTATGGTTTCTTAAATATACTTTGGTCTCTATGTACCATTTTCCCTACAGAAGATACGCCAGTAATAATCATCATCCAGCAATATGTAAATTTATTGGAAAGGAAGTGCACATGGGTCTTTGCATATCATAATTTTCAATGAAACATGTAAAGAGGATTAAAGCCAAAATAAAATCCCGAAGGTATAAGTAATCACTTCTGTTTTAAAACAAAATTTTAAATATTTATACAACTAGGCCACAATCTTATACGTGCTTATATGAGAGTAAGTCCAGCAAAGCTAAATGGGATTTACTTCTGAGTAAACCTGTAGAGAATCACACTACATGTGCCATAATGAAGAACTTCTATAGATCAGTTTATGTGGTTTGGGAAACAGAGAAAATGTACGTTAAAAACAACACTTTCAAGTATTATCTTTCTTGCCTCTTATTTACCCGTGACCATAGCCATCTTCCATTTTTCTGCTATGGATAAATAATGATGTGAAAATAATTTTGCAGTTTGTGTTCAACTCTGGGCTACATGACATGCTATGAAAACATTCCCTGTGCTGATCACAGTGATGGTATAGAGGGGTGGGGGGTCACTGAAGAATGTGACTGACTCCAGTTCTAGACATGGCCAAACTTGTCCCTCCAGCTGTTTTGGGACTACAACTCCCATTATCCCTAGCTAACAGGACCAGTAGTCAGGGATGATGGGAATTGTAGTCCCAAAACAGCTGGAGGGTCCAGTTTGGCCATGCCTGTATCTACACAGGCAAATGGGTGACACTTCATAGAAGAGGAGGCTAAGGCTACACAGCACATGCCTGTAGTTGCCAAATGACCAGAAAGAGTTGTCTTGGGGTAACCAAACCTGCTGTTAAAGCTGGCATCACCACCCCATAGCAGATTCTCAGTAGTGCTAGTGGCTGCCACATATTGCTGCTACTTCCTCTCCTTGCAGGTACTAACCATCTGTTTGTTGGTGGTCTTGAATGGGTGGAGCACTATGGGCTGGATATAAGCTTTTCCCTTTTGCAGCATTCTTTGTCACACAGAAAATCCTGTTTCTGCATGTGGATTGAGGTCATGATTGCAAGGAAGGGAATAAATAATATTTGTTAATAATATGCAGTCTGGGTTTCTAAAACAAGTGTGAAGAGTAATATGTGTCCCATTTGTGGAATGTTCTCCCCAGGGAGGCTCACTTGGTGCCTTTTTATTACATATCTTAAGGCAGCATACAAAAACGTTCCTCTTTACCCAGGCCTTGGCTAATTAAACAATCTGCGACCTGTTAAACTGGGGTATTGTTTCTGTTCGTTACTATGGTATGCATTTTTGTGTTTTTGTATTATAAACCACCCTGTGATCTTCTGATTAAAGGTGTAGTAGTAGTACAGTGGTACTTCTGATTACGTACTTAATATAGCTATTATACTATATTATACTATATAGTATATATAGCTATTATACTATATATTATACTATATATTATACTTAATATTCGTTCCGGAGGTCCGGTCTTAACCTGCAAATGTTCTTAATCTGAGGTGCCACTTTAGCTAAAGGGGCCTCCTGCTGCCGCCGCGTCATCGGCCCACGATTTCTGTTCTCATCCTGAGGTAAAGTTCTTATCCCGAGGTACTACTTCCGGGTTAGCGGAGTCTGTAACCGAAGTGTTTGTAACCTGAGGTACCACTGTAGTAGTAGTAGTAGTAGTAGTAGTAGTAGTAGTAGTAGTAATAGTAATACAGTGGTACCTTGGGTTACATACACTTCAGGTTACATACACTTCGGGTTACAGACTCCGCTATCCCAGAAATAATACCTCGGGTTAAGAACTTTGCTTCAGAAATTGTGCTCCAACGGCGTGGCGGCAGCGGGAGGCCCCATTAGCTAAAGTGCTGCTTCAGGTTAAGAACAGTTTCAGGTTAAGAACAGACCTCCGGAACGAATGAAGTACTTAACCTGAGGTAGCACTGTACTGTTTCAGTAGTTTGTTGTTGTGTAATATTCATATTATGCATATTTTACTAATATACATACACACCCCCCCCCAGATCTTCAACACAGTAAGAATTCACTGGGTGTGGAGGAAATTAGTGAGATTTTGACAGTGCTTTTTTAAGGGGTACTCTCATTTTCCTGCTCATATTGAAATACTGCCCCTCAATGAGGCCAAACTTAGATTCACAAAATGTTTAGGAGTATGCGTACCCCCGTGCCCCTAACCCAGAAAAAAAGCACTGAATTTTGACATAGTAAAGATTAATTTTTTTTATCCAAAATCTATACTTAAATGAGTTACTTTGATAAAAGGTGAACCTTGATTACTTTTTCACCAGATTAGTGCTGAGGTTAAAAAAAGCAAATGTAACAAATTTAAAGTGTGTGTGTGCGCGCGTGTGTGTGTGCGTGTATGCTTAACAGTGCAGTCTGAATGATGTTTACTTAGAAATAAATAGTTCAGTGAAGCTTACTCTCAAGTAAGTGTACATAGGTTTGTCAATGAGAATTTATTTTCTGAGGCTGCACCCTAATGGTAAGCTATGACATCTTCTCTTTGAACTTTACTTATTAAGACTAGTGAATTCAAGAAGTTTTTTATCATAAAATATTAACAGTAGAGAAAAAGAAAGAGAAATAAAGCATTTGAATTAGTATTTGCTTTAGCATTACTCCACCTACTGGAACTATGCTAAACTATGTTCCTGACATTTAAATTGCAAGATGTAACAAACACTAGCTATATTAAAATATGAATGCAATGATCAACGGACAATGGAATACAGGAGCCTTCGGGGTAGAATCCCGGATTCCAGGGGTAGGTGATGGGGGCAACACTTGCCAATGGCCTATGTGTAGATGACTGGGAAGGAGATGGGCTTTGCGCCTGTAGTGGAAGTAGGAGACATATAGGAAGCAAACACAAAGAGCTGCATGAATCAACAATCCGGAACTTTTTAAGCCCACCAAATCTCATGGAGGCAGGCAGTTCAATGGCTCGTCCATGGCTGTCACCATACCAAAGGAATAGCAGATGTTCTACAAACCCAACTTCCAGTCCTCTAGACTAATACTATTACCAATCTCTGACAGAAGTATGCTGCCTACATTATAAGAATTTGGGGGTAGCAATGTGTAATGGCTAACTATCATGTAATGCCACTACTTGCATTATCCAGACAAACAAGACTTTGGCCTTTTACCCTTTTTGTGTAGCAGAGCAGACTTTGTGGATTATTTTTCAGGATCAGGTTCATTGAGCTGCTTCTTGGGAGCTGTTGAAATAAAGGTTGGCATTCGAGAAATTAGATTATTGCCCCTACCTTACTAGTGCAGGGCCTGGAGCTCTGGCTAGAGGACTAAAACATTTTAAAATGGATTTTTCCTTGTAAACTGAGATGCCCAAATCTGCGGAGGATGGGATAAAACCAGCAGGCCCCACAAAAAAGAGATGGTATCCCCTCTTGGGATTTTCACTGGAGTAGAAGATAAATCCCCATAGGTAGCATCGGCAGCAGTATTCTGTCTTTCATTTGATTAGTGTTCCAGATCTCACCAGACCTTAAAGCAAAATAAATTTGGGTGTCACTAAAGAGCAACAAATTGTCAGTAATGAGGGGGGGGGGGGTGCCATATGGATTTCCGCTTCTGAAAAGTTGAAGCTGAAAAATGTCTTGTGTCAGCCCTGTAATGTCAGGAAGCTAAACAAGGGATGCAAATTGACCTTGGATAACTAGGAGTCCAGAATATTTTAGGCATGCCTGAATTTTCCTGTATCATTGCAAATAAATTGCCCATAATGTTGGCAAGTTTTTTTCTTTTTCTTTTTCCACTATATAATGCTTCTGTACATTTTTTCAAGACATCTAGACATTTCATTGAAGTTATATTGCAATAAATGCTCACATGAATTAAATCTGCATTTTAAAAATAATAGTGTGGAGGTTGCTAAGGTGTGAGCAAATACTATATGACATTGTCTGAACAATTACAATGGGAAACAAATGCTGTTGCACTTGAACTGCACTCAGCTACTCAAAACTGAAGTTTATAGGATGTGATTCCTTACCATAGTAGAATTGCAAAAGAGCTTCAGTTATCACAAGTGTGCAGAAACATCACCAAACAGCTTGTCATTTCCTGAAGTCAGCAATTGCTGGCATGAGCAAGGATCATGGATGCTGCAATATCTGACATAGCTAGATGGAATCCCCTTACAAATTCTCATTAAGGCAATCCCACATAGAAAATGCTATCCATGGAGTTTTGGGTGATGCATCTTATACTACATCCTTTGGCCAATATTTGTTTAGTGACAAGCACAAAGCCGTTAGATGAGGAAGGATGTTGTTCTCCTTCTCCAATTCCAGCTGAGAAAGAATTCATAGACACAACTGTCAAGTGCAAGCTGTTTATAGCCCCCGTTTTCACTCCAAGTCCCTTGTATTCCTCTACAAACTCAATCTCCTTAGTCACATTTTACATTTTGTACTCAAGTATCACCTTACATGAGTGCAAAATACACCACAGGCAATTTGGTGAAGTCCTTGAAGGTGACATTGAAAATAATAAATAGAGGGACTTTGCGCCTTGGATGACCAGAATTAACACCTGTGTAAAAAGGGGACTTTTGGAGAGTGCAAGTTGTTAATGTTGCAGGAATGAGGGGACCTGCCTAAACTCTCTATTAAGCTGTACATGTACCTTGTTCTGTACTGCATCTGGCCTCTCCACCTATACCTGTGGTTTTCTTAGTGGGCAAAATCCCTCTTTCCCAAGTCAGAACTAGATGCAACCTTTGCCAAGGCAACAGGGAAGATGGGTGCAAAGAGGTAGTTTCAAGCATGGGTGGGAAGCAAGGATGCTTAACAACCACCAATGCTTTCCTGAAAATACCTCTATAGGGAATTTTTCACACATCAGGCTCACTTCCAGTTTCAGAGTCTTGCTGGGAAAACAAAATCCTTTGCTGAAAAAACAACTATTGATGATATTTTAGGAGAGAACCAGAACATGGGGTGGGGTGCAGTAAGTCTCTCTTGATTCTCCTGTATACAAATGGTCCTCAGGGAGTACAACAATATTACAAGAGAAACATATGGTTGGGAACCCCAGCTCCTTGGAGAAAAATGTGGGATATAAATTCAATAAATTCAATTCAGTTCAATTCAGCAACTGTATGCTGAATACAAGGAGGATCAACACAGATGGCAGTTTGTAAGCATCCTGACTGAGCTGGTTTGAATAAGCAGAGAAGCTGGCCAGACATTCTGTTCAATTCTCCAAAGGAAACCAAAACTGGGAAATTTTTTAATTGTTTTTGTCTCCTTACATCTCTACACTTTCTGTCACGGTGTCCCATTGTACCAGAAGCGGTTTAGTCATGCTGGCCACATGACCCGGAAAGCTGTCTGTGGACAAACACCGGCTCCCTCGGCCTGAAAGTGAGTTGAGCGCCGCAACCCCAGAGTCACCTTTGACTGGACTTAACCGTCCAGGGGTTCTTTGCCTTTTACCTTTTTACTCTTTGATTCCACCTTGTAAAAATGTCCAGAAAGGGATGAGAAAATGATAGGGAAAAGAGGCTTTGTGCTTCTCTGAAATCCTGTTCTTGAGATCTGCTGCTTTCTAGGCAGTGGGGAAATTTATTTTTCTTTTTAAACATTCCAGTGAAAACAACTGCTGAACACCTCTGATGCAAACATTTTAACAGCCAGCTGGCAATAGACAGCCTCAAAAAATATAGTTTGAATATTCCTAGCACATAATAGGAATTGTAAAGCTTTGTCAGTAAGTGTGTTAAGGAGGGAGTACCAAGAGCACTGAATGTATCTCAGACTGCGGCCGGCACAATGTCTCTAACATGGGTCCAGTTACAGATAGGTAGCCGTGTTGGTCTGCCATAGTCAAAACAAAACAAATTCCTTCCAGTAGCACCTTAAAGACCAACTAAGTCAGTTCTTGGTATGAGCTTTCGTGTGCATGTATATACATGACAAAGCCATTTTTCACCTTTTCACCCCTTGCTTTTTCCTGTAAGACCTATTGCAGTCGTTAAGAGTCGTCAACAGGCTCATCACAGCTATCTGCCAATCACCCATTCCCACCACCCTTCTGAGTAATACCCCTCCCCACCTTCTCACTATATAGAAGGGTCTGGAAACTTCTGTTTCAGTGTATCTGAAGAAGTGTGCATGCACACGAAAGCTCATACCAAGAACTGACTTAGTTGGTCTTTAAGGTGCTACTGGAAGGAATTTGTTTTGTTCTAACATGGGTGTCAGCAGCAGCATGTGGGAGGGTGAAGTGATAGTGGCACACTCCTAGTGGTGGCCCTCTGTTCACTGGCATGAGGTAGTGATGAGTTCAGGGGACTTGCAGACTGGAGACCACCAGCCACATTGCCTGGCCCTGCTCCATCCCTGCCCCAGGATATGTAGCACTGCCAGCAGGAGTATGCATTATATGCACATCCTGAAAAAACTGTGACTTTTTGACCCTTGATACTAATAGAGTGCTGGTGCCCTTCAGAACTTAGGTTCTACGGAAAACCGCCGAGATAGTTGAATCCCAATTATAACTGAGGATTTAGTCAGCATAGCAAGTGCAACCATGTTTTTAACCATCACATCTAAATATTTCATGTCTAAAAATGGGGTTTTTACGCAGAGAGTTTTTAAAGATATTACAGTGGTAGTTTATAAAACCAAGAGTGCGTGGAAGAAAAGAGTGTTGATGAAGCTCCATTGATTCTCAGTTTAAGGGAAAATAAATATTTCTAGTTGGTTATTTTCTTTTCTCTCCCATTTCAACTGACAGCCAAGCTTCACAGTTTACAATGAAATACAAGCACTCAAGGGTTCCCCCCCACCTTATCTGAATTGTTTTCAACAGATTACAGCCTTTCAGGCCTTCCTTATTTTCATGGTGGAAGCAATCTGTTTTATTTATCCTTCATTTTCATAGCCATAAATCAGTTTCATGCTAATCAGCCTGAAATCATCATTTATAAAACCAAACCAAACCCAAAGTCCTTCCCTCACAGCATTCATATTATGAAACAGGTATTGAGCACTGAATTTGTTGACTTATTTGCTTTTTATTGGCTTGAATTTTTTTTGGACATTAATTGGTTTTTGAAAAATACCTAAGTATGTGGCTGCCTTTTCCCCTCTCCCTTTCATTCTGCTTTAGTTTCTCTGTGCTGCCTTGTTATTTTATTGCTAAATATTGCAAGTGAGAAACACGTTACATACATCAGAGTGGAAGGGTAATTTCTTTAGCTCTCTTAATTAAATTGTGGCTCCATATATTGTGTTTCCTCTACATTTCTTATGATTTGTAATGCCTGTTGTGATATCCCAGGTTCATCTACATGAAGCATACTTAATATAAATATATTCCATGTATTCAAGTGCTTTTTTAAAAAAACTAGTTTCATCATCTTTATAATGGACTAAATGATTGCAATCATATTTTAATAATAAACCGTATTATATTTAATAGAAACTATAAAGACACAGTCCATCCTACTATGAGTATAGCCACACTTGTAGGAGAGTACAGATCCCCCTTTCCTGCCTATTCCGCTTCTGTTTCATGCATATGAGTGCACAAAGATTCCTTCATTTATTTAAGGGATTCACATCCCTTATTTTAGGAAAACTTTATTTGCAGGGCAGCTACAAAAGCAGACTAAGAACTACATTCAAAACCAAAAAACCACACAGCCTCCCATACTGTTAATAAGCAACAGAAGTCAGTTGACCAGGATGGTGTGGCAGAGCCTCCTTTCCAATATGGGCATCACTACAGCTTATCTGGATAGTGCTAGGGTGGAGCAATGAGGTAGAGATGTTGAAAATGGGTGGAGTCGCTGGCAGAACCAATCAGGTGCTCCCACCAGTTTATACACTCAGCCCTGACCTCACTGCTACTCCACCCCAGCCCTACCCAGGGAAGCTGTAGCAGACAGTGTCAGGAGGTCACCTGTGTGACTCTGACTTCTACCTTCTTTCTATGAGCTACATTGCTAGGACTCCTGTTTTTATAGTTTGTGAGCAGAAGGATAGGAAAATACTACTTCAAATTATAACACGAGTGCTACAGGAGAAATATATTAATGGAAACTTGCATGCTCTATCTAACCTTCTCCCCCCAAAAAGAAATATATTGAAACTGGCTCACAACTGAACTCTGCAAGCATCAAAAGTGCTAAGACAACTTCCCATACCATTTTAAGTTCCTCACAGAATGCAGTTTTGTTCAGAAATTGGATAAAATATCTATAAATCATGGTGTCCTCTTCTATTCAGAAGTCCTTGGCAGTGGATTGAAAAGTAAAGTCTCACAGTTTGACCATTCATTAAAAGAAATGAAAAAAGGAAATAATAAAAATGTGTAAAACCATGGCCAGGTACAAAATGACTTGAATGATGTCCTTCCTACCACATTCTTTGCATCTAGTTTTGTATCTGACTCTTCCCATTTCAAAAAATGGGGCTGAATGTTAAAGAAACCTGCCTCAGATCAACACAATTGGAGAGTAAGTTGAATATTTTGATGCTGATGCCCATCCAAAGTGAATTGACATTATCACAGCCATGAATTATGGTCTACCCCAACATGGGAATTCCCCACACCTGATTAACATGTGAATAGAGCTCTACAGTCCTTTGCTTCCAGATAGGTGTCGATTGAGCAGGGGAGGCAAGAGGTAGCAGTAGAACAGCATCCTGCCCTGACAACGACACAGCATGGGAGCAAGAAGAGAGAGGTGTGTTGAACCCACAGCACATGTTTGGTGACTCCTTACATTCCAGCCTAGTTCCACCTATTGGAAGAGGTGGGTGGACAAAGAGAGTGTCTGGGTGCCTAGAGAGGCACTCTCAGAATGTGTTTAACCCTCTCCATCTTTCCCTAGGGATCAGCTGCAAATGCAAGGTATATCATAAGGAAGAAGAAGAAGAAGAGGAGGAGAAGGAGGAGAAGGAGGAGGAGTTTGGACTTGATATCCCGCCTTTCACTCCCCTTAAGGAGTCTCAAAGAAGCTAACAATCTCTGAATCAGATGCCCAGTAGCAATTCAAGAATCAAATGCCCAGCAATTCAAGAATCAGATGCCCAGATGCCCGAATCAGATGCCCAGTAGCAATTCAAGATGGTAATACCTTGAGTCTTCACTATATTTTTTGTAAAGTGCACTTTGAGACAAATTGGAAAGGTCCATCTTGAGGAAAATGCCTGCCAATTTTCTAGGGGAACTGAAAGAGATTTTTTGTTAGTTTAAGAGGGGTTTCTCACATCTTTAAGCTACATTATCTACACTCCAAATTGTATTGGTTGCCAATTTTTTTTGTCCCTCCTCTGCTTTTCTATTTATCCCATCATCCCATGAATATAATTGTAATTTGAACCGGCCCTTACAGTCACAAGTGTAATTGAATTGGACATCTTACCCCTAAGGCAAATATATTCAAAGTAGCATTTCAACAGCTGCCTATGAAACCTTGGTTTGCATATGTCCAAGAACAAAACATCTACAATTTCCTTAGACAGTACTTACAAACGATTTAGACATTTCTCCCCTAATGCTTACCTCTAACTACCTTCATGAAGAACAAAATCGTTTTGTCATGTCCTTCAAATGTTGAACAATCCTTATTTCTTCCTTGTTCCCTTGTCCTTCCTTTTTCAAATAGAAATAGGGGCATTTGAAAATCCTTTGAAATATTTGAAAAATGTTCTGTATGCCCTCTCAACCTTCTTTTATTTGACCTAAATAGGCCCAGCTCATTCAGCATTCATATGATCCATTTAAAGGACTTATATTAGCCACTCCCTTCTGAATCCCTTCTGAGGTTTTTCATCATTATCATTCCTGTATAAGTGGCACCCAGAACTGGATGTGATACATCTTGCTGTCACCATCTTTTATCCTACTACATCTAGAAAGGGTCCATAAATATCTTTGAATGAAGATAGAATACTGTTCTGTCTACTGCATAACTAAGCAGTGAGCAAAGTTTAGGCTCTAATCTCATGGCCAGCTGTGCATATGTTTAATTTTACAGAAAAGTGCAACCCTATTTGAGCTCAGCTTTGAAAATAATGCCCTCCATGAAGAAAGAAACCTAGGTGGTAAATCTATAAAGAGGAGAATGAGTCAGCTGGTGGTACATGAACATTTTGACAATGAATAGAACGATGCCCTACAACTTACTTCCTTTTCATTGTGAGGGAGAGATCCGCAGTATTATGAATTTTGTAAATGCAGCAAATAGAGGCTTTAACCAGGCTTAACTGCTTCATAATTAATTCCTGTGAGAGCGTGCTTAGGTTTTCTCCAGAAGAAGAGATAATGAAGAAGCAGTAATATTTGACCAGGCAATGAGAATTAAAGAGGGCTGGTACAAATATTCCATTATTGGCTGGAGTCTCAGAAGCAGTAAGCCGATTCTCCTATAAGGGTTGTTGGGGGGGGGAATCCCCCAAGTTTCTATGTTTGGAAAAGTGAAACTTATAAAGAAAACCTAAGTTGTGAATTAAATAGCAAAAGTGTTCACTGGGGCAGGGGTGAGCAGACTTCTAGCTTGTGGGGTCTTCTTAGAACCCCGAAGTTCACCAGCAAGAGTCAAGAGCAAATTTGTTGCTTACAAAGAGGGGTGTCATACACTTTTAATTAAGGGTATGTTATATGCCTTTGACTTGGATGATGCGATAACACACAATTCTGAAATTCAGGACAGTTGGCTTCTTGACAGCAATGCTTCCTCCACATTTCAGGCTTTGCGAACTAGTCAGGTTCTTAATTCAACAACAGCAATGAAATATCCTGCACAACCTTTCTAGCAGCTGTCATGAAATTCCATACATTCTTAACCTTATATATATAAGCAGGGCCATCTTACCCATAGGTGCTAGGTGTGTGGGGCACCCGGATGCCAGATTCTCAGGGATGCCAGGCTGAGAGTCCAGGGCCTGAGAGTTGAGTCCGGGGAAGAGCCCGCCCATCGGTCAGAGCACCGTGGTAGGCTCTTCTGCTGCAGGCAGCTTTGCGCTGTGAGTTCAGAGGCAACCAAGCCAGCTCCGCCCTCCTGTGTGCCTGGGACTGGGCAACCTGGGGTGTGTGTGTGCCGGGTGGATCTTTGCAACCCAGCGCCGCATATGCTTAAGACAGCCCTGTATATAAGTTACCTTTCCTCCTAAGGCCTCAGCTTGTACTCAGAAAAATGCTATCCCTACCAAAGAAGGTGTCTCCAGTGCTCTAGGATTCTCACCAGATGTGTGCACCAGTTGCTGGGGCAACTCTATAAAGGGTCAAACCCATTTTTGGATGTGGCCTAGTCCTCTCCCTGGGAAGGTAGACTTGTAGCAGTCAATGATGTCAAAAAAGAAATTATGATGCCACTGCAGACTGAAATTAAGTATCCTTTAATCACTGAGCAATCAGGTAATCTTTACACCTGGTCTCACAGGAAGAAGGCAGTTCCTGTCAAGCACTCCAAGCTAAATTAGCATTACTTAACAAGATAAACAAGGGGAAAGAGGGGGAAAGAAGAGAAGGGTGCCTGTTAGAGGGTGACAGATTTTGGATTCTTGTGCACATGTACACAATATATTCCAAGCAAATAGGCTGTTTCTGGGGGCTAGGGTGTATATGGAGAAGGTCTCAGAAATATGGAGCTGATCAAGTTAGTCCAGCAGACTTTAAAAATCTGGCCAATTGCCTTCACAGGGTATGTGCCCATACTGTCCAAAATGGTGATTTGTATACTGCTGCCTGAACTGCCTTTTGCTTATCTTGTACAGTGGTACCTCGGGTTAAGTACTTAATTCATTCTGGAGGTCCGTACTTAACCTGAAACTGTTCTTAACCTGAAGCACCACTTTACCTAATGGGGCCTCCTGCTGCTGCCATGCCACCAGAGCACAATTTCTGTTCTCATCCTGAAGCAAAGTTCTTAACCTGAAGCACTATTTCTGGGTTAGTGGAGTCTGTAACCTGAAGCGTATGTAACCTGAAGCGTATGTAACCCGAGGTACCACTGTATACTGTATAGCATAATGTGATTTAGATCTAGAGTTCTCGAAATGTGGTCCATGGACCACTGTCTCATGAACAAACGAATTAACTGTAGAAATTCAGGGCCTATAAAGGAAACAAATGATGGGACACGAAGTCAGGCAGAGGACTCCATCTATGGTTCTCCCTGCCGCAAGCCCAGAGCAGACTGCTGTGTGATCAAACAAAGATCTGGGAGTGACTGCCGGGACCACATAACACTGGTCCTGAGAGATCTGCATTGGCTCCCAGTATTTTTCTGAGCACAATTCAAAGTGTTGGTGCTGACCTTTAAAGCCCTAAACGGCCTCGGTCCTGTATACCTGAAGGAGCATCTCCACCCCCATCGTTCAGCCCGGACACTGAGATCCAGTGCCGAGGGCTTTCTGGCGGTTCCCTCATTGCGAGAAGTGAGGTTACAGGGAACCAGGCAGAGGGCCTTCTCAGTATTGGTGCCCGCCCTGGGGAACACCCTCCCTTCATATGTGAAGGAAATAAGCAGCTATCTTATCTTTAAAAGACATCTGAAGGCAGCCTTGTTTAGGGAAGTTTTTAATATTTAATGCTGTATTGTTTTTAACACTCGATTGGAAGCCGCCCAGAGTGGCTGGGGAAACTCAGCCGGGCAGGGTATAAATAATAAATTATTATTATTAGATAGATAGATGCTGCTGCTGCCATATAAACTTTCTGCTGTACCTTCCTATCATCTTCTCTATGTGTGCAGCTTTCTGTCTCATCTAATAGACATTCCAGCACAATCCCTTCTAAAGTTGTGGGGGTGGGGAGTTAATGTTTGCTTGTAGAAACAAAAACATACCCACACTTCTTAACTAGTGAGATAGGCTTCCGCATATTTGACAGTGAAAGATTTACTTGTCTGACTTCTCAATATCTGTTAGCAGAGTCCATAAATTCTTTTATTATTATTGCTATTATTCTTGTGAAAACAAATGCTCCAATGCCTTCCAGCACAGGGAAAGGACTCTCTTGTAACAAAACAGCACATGCATTAGCAGAAAACAAATCAGTAAGAAAACAGATTTCAGCTTTAAGCAACCCCCAAATGGTTTAAATAGACAACTGTCAGAGGTATTTTTTGCAATGATTAAAGTGCTTCAGTAGCATGTTGATAAGAAAAGCACTGCTATTTTGTTGGGATATTTTGCTTGTCCCTTTCAATGCCTAATAGAGCTAAGCAGAGACCTATTAAGACTCTGCTCCTTGCACCAAGTGAGTTACCAGGCTGCAATACTAGGCACACTTACTTGTGAGTAAGACTCATTGAATCCAGTGGCACTAACGTTTGAGTAAATATGCCCAGGATTGGGCTGTACAACTGGTTTACAATACAGTATACTCCCTTCCCTGAATATGTCTGTTATACCTTCCATTCTGAGTACTTCAGGAACTGTGGCAGGATGTCGCTGTCAGAAGAAGTATTATGATGTGATAAAGCTTTTACAGGCTTTATGATACTGGCTAGCCATTTTGGTGTGAAGAAATATGTCTTTGTATATGTGTTTTGCCTTTTCCCCAAGTTTCCAGTCAGATCAGACTACAAAATAACAGCCCTAGTGATGTATATATCCCCAACATAGTATCTAAGACTATTTTTTGAAATGATACAGATAAAACAAAATCTTGCTCCATCTCTAGGCCTCAAGCTCAACTACCTAGTCTGAGGTAATGCCATCATTTGACATTCTGGCTCCAGAAGATTTATAGGTTTCTTATTTTGACCTTACTTTCTATTTTTCTTCACAAAAAGCCATTCTATTCCTAAGAATGTGTGTTTTTCCACAACATACATGCATGTCTTGTAACCCTCATATAGCCGAAAAATGCTTCACTATCACTATATGCAGACATAGAAGGGACCCTGAGGATCATCTAGTCCAACCCCTGCAATGCAGGAATATGCAGCTGCTCCTTATGGGGATCAAACCTGCAGCCTTGGCATTATCAGCACCATGCTCTAACCAGCTGTGCTATCCAGATGCCTGTACGATTCTGCCTTTGTTATGGATGTTTTTACAGTGGTCCTCTGGTTACGAACTTAATCTGTTCCAGAGGTCCATTCTTAACCCGAAACCATTCTTAACCTGAAGTGCACTTTCACTAATGGGGCCTCCCGCTGCCACCATGCTGCCGGTGCACAACTTCCACTCGCATCCTGGGGCAAAGTTCGCTACCAGGAGACCTACTTCCAGGTTAGCGGAGCTCATTACCCGAAGTGTTTGTGAGGAGGATGGTACGTAACCCGAGGTTCCACTGTATTGGCCTTAGAAAGTTGGTGACTGGCCAAATGTCACCCTGTGAACTTCAGGTATGACTGAGTGGAGATTTTAACTTGGCATTCCATAGTCCTAGTTTATGGATTATTTTCAATGTTGTAAGATGCTTGCCAGCTAAACCAGGTGAGGGTAAGCTGATGGGTATCAACCACTAGTGAGTTAAGGACTTTCCCTGCATGCAAAGACAGGCTCTGGTGGATTGAGCGGACGAGACTAATAGTGGGTCAAATGGTCAAGAAGGCAGTTTTTGCACATGCTGTAGAAGGACATGAGGGGCAGAAAAACCATTAAGCGCTCAGCAATTTTCAAGTGATCCATTGGATAGGCTGGAGTTTTGGAACCACTACATTAAGCAATTGTGACTAACGCAACAATTGCACTTGAAATACAAAGACAATTAATCCAGCAGTCCAAAATATATGTAGAAAGATGTAGATGGGGAAGAATTTGAAAGTATATCTACCCAATCTGAAAAACTGGCCATGGATTTGATGGTCTGATCCAGCAAAATGTGTGGGTTTTATTTGAAGGATCATGTTGTGGGGAAAAGGTCTGACTTTTCCTAACAGTTCATCAGTTAGGCAAAATAGAATCTAGGCATCTTCTTACAGGAAGCTAACTTATAATGAGAGGGTACTGTCTGCATACCTAGCAGTGTAATGCTATTCATGTCAATTCAGAAATTAGTCACACTGAGTCCAAATGGGACTTGGCATTTCCAGGTAAGTATGTATACAATACACAGCAATGTCAGTGAAGGGTGTGGCTAGGGCAGAGTTTGGCCTGAAGAGGTTTTCAAGGGCCAGATAGAGTGGCCTGGGAGCTGTATTTGGCCCCCTGATATGAAGTTACCCAACCCTGGTGCATAGGAATGCAGGCTTAAGAGACACTAAATGCTAAGGTTTATTCATGGAATGCTATATGTATTTCACTAATGGAAGAGGTTCATCATTTAAACTTAAGTTTTGTACCGTATATGAATTTAAAACTCATGCAAATTGTCTTCTCATGGCTGTACCAAACCTGATTTTCTGTCATATGGACTTTTGTTGTGTAGTCTCTTGTAGGATTAGGCTACGCTTCTGAATAATTTGTCATTATGATTTATGAGAGTTAACCTTCACTTTAACTCCTTAAACTTGTACTTTCAGAATGACTGAAATACTTAGATATTTCAGCCTTTCGTTGTTATCTCATTTATGATGCTTTTCATTATCCTTTCCCGATGTATTCCCCCCCCCCAATAAATTGTTTAAGATTAAAAACAGTTACAATTTAATTAAAAAGGATTTGATACTGCATGAGGTCTGTTTCTGCTTCGATACATTATGAAAATCTTATTCTAATTTTGGCACTACGTACACAATTTCATAAATACAGGATTATTATCACAGTTGACTCAAGCAGAGCTCCGTGACAAATTCTCTGTATTTTTTGTTTTTAAAATCAGCTAAATACCTTGTTCACCTTCAAGGTGAGTCTGATTTAAAATCCTTAGAAAACTTTACTCAGGTCACTTGATGTGTTGAATCAGCTCTCTGCTACTGCCTACTCATTAACTGCACCTAGTTACAAAATTATTAAATATTAGCCATGAGTCCCCTTGCATTTGTTTTCTGTCATACATTTTCTGCCTAATCTTTCAGTGAAATTAAGCATGACTTTCCATCAAGGTCAGCAGTATGATAGGTATGATAATTAGCAAACAGACAGAAAAAGACAGACTTCCATCAAGTTCACCAAGAAAAGGGTTGGAACAATTAGATGTTTTGACTGAAGCCAACTGAAATACTAACTACTGTGTACCTCATTTGTCAAATTTAACTGTAAGTAAGGACATGGTCAAGATCAAGCACAATTAAACCTACTGATTTCAACAGGTTTCAGAGAAAATGATTCAAATTATAGTTACCAGGATAAGTTCTGTTGTTTGACAGTTCTTTTCTGGAAAGGAAATGAGTTTTGGATGAAATAACTCTTATTTCAGGAATCTTTCCTACTACTGCTAAAAATACAGGAAAGGGTCCTGGACCCAACTCCAAGGTGTGAATCTGAAACCAAGACATAAAGAGCCATTTATAATATTGTACACAACTGCCAGATTGCAACTGTCACTGTCAGCACATAGGCCAACATATTTTTGCATGAACCCGTAGAACCAGTTCATGATGTGCCAACTTTGAATGTCCAGATTACATGTTGTTATGACTGAGCAAGTGTTTCAGCAAGCTTTTCATGTCTGTTGAAAATGTGTGAAATCATGCTTTCCTATTAAGAGACGGGGAGGGAGAAGTAATGTTGCCAGCATTTTCCCTTTTCTTTGTTAAATCTTTTTAAAAAGAGAATTGACTGAAGCGAAATTATTGCCAGCTAGATAAAGCCACGTGCTCTTGACTGAAGAGTTTGATATTGATCAGAGGGCTAGTTCACCCATACAGCAGTCTTCATTGATACCCTACCACCACCACAAAAGAAGGGCTTCTACCATTGTGCAGTTCAGGATGACCCCATTTACACCCTCCATGTTTAGGCACAAATTTTCCCTCTGTAGGAATGCTATCCAGGCACAAGCCTCATCGTGGCTCCTGTGTGCTCCTAAGGGATTCTTCATGTGGAAGCTATTGCTCTGTGAGCTTGCCCTCACTCTTATTATGAAAATTAATTTGCAACTGAGAACAGGTGTTCAGGAGTGATGTTCCATCCAACCTAGGGGGTCACAATCTGTTTTTATACTGTGTGTAGATAATGCTGAGGAAGGCTGTGTCTGTTTAGCTGTTCTAAAACAAAAACAATGCTACTAGTTAGAGGGTTTTCTTCCTACCCTAAACAGAATGATGCCCACTGATGTATTTATGTTGAATTTTAACTCCAGAGAATGACCATATGTGTGACGATTGGTGCACCTGATGCAGCATGACAGAAACAAATCATCAGTCAAGGCCAGGGTAACAGGAGCCCAGCCCTCCAAAGGAGAATAACAAGCAATTTATTTTTTAAACCTACCCTCAAATCTCAAAGCCACACACTCTTTCCTGTCTCCCCCACACTTTTTTTTTTAACCTTGAGAAGCTCTACAAACAGTTATGCTAATCTACTGTTAGGTCTCTGTAGCACTTAGGGAATCCATGGCTTGGCTTTTGAAAAAAACAGGGGGCCCACAGTAGTTAGCTAATTGGGAATCCCTGCTTTAGAGGAGAGCAAATTTATTATTCTATTAGCTTTCATGGATTACCAAGAATGAAGCATCAGATGAAGTGTAATTCAGGCCCCCAAAGCCTTTCTCCTGGGCATGGTCGGCCAATTGGTGCCAAAGAAGGATAGAACTTTCTTTATGTATGCTACAACAGCAGCAAGAATACTTATTGCAAAGTACTGGAAGACACAAGATCTACCCACCTGGGAAGAATGGCAGATGAAGGTGTTGGACTACATGGAACTGGCGGAAATGACTGGCAGAATCCGAGACCAGGGAGAAGAGTTGGTGGAAGAAGATTGGAAGAAATTTAAAGTTTATTTACAGAAACATTGTAAAATTAAGGAATGTTAGAAGGAGGCTGGAATGAAGTTATGTGGTTTTAGCAGAAATATTATAAAGGACTAAGTAAAAATAGACTGTTAATGGATGAAAGGAGGAAAGGTAAAGTTACATTATATTAAGATAAATTATAGGATAAAAATTGGGAAGGATGGAAAGGATTTGTTGAAATAGCTAACCAAACTAGAATACAAAAAAGGGAGGTGTGAGGAGGCCAAGGAACAAGCAAATGAAAGATAAGTTATGAGAAGGTTTGTTGTGTCTTTTTTTGTTTTTTTTAATTGTTTCTATTTTTCTGTTTTTTTACAAGTTTGTGTTTAACTTGGTGTGTTTTCTTTTTCTTTTTGTAACCTTTAAAACCTTAATAAATATTTTTTTTAAAAAAATAATAATAATTCAGGCTCCCAAAGCTTATACCATAATAGGTGTAGGTGCTAGTGCTGTTGTTTTTGCTGTTCTGCTAATTTTTCGTGATAATCTAAAATTGCCAACTAGTTGTGGGGATAAAAGACTCTGGCAAATTTAAAATGCTCTGTACAGTTTCTTGGGCATTAACCCACACTAGAAATTGAGACAACAGGGACCCCTTTTGTAGCAAGGTAAGACATGTAGGAGCTAAGTATTAATAAAACTGCAATGTGTCCACTGTTTCTTTGCAAAGGAAGAGGATAAGGAGTGAACCATAACAGGAGTGGGCCCCACAACTTTTCTCCCAGCAGAGAAGCACCTGTGAAGCAAGGAAGGAGGATGTAGAAGGAAAGCAGAACAACATGGCCACACCTCTGTGACTGATCATTTTTCATGCCCCTATAAGCCCTAGCAGCCCCACCAGGTCTACTGGGCACCAGCTGCCACTGCACATGATAACATAGAACTTGCATGGGCTGCATTGTTGCACAAATGCAATGCACAGCCTTTCTTTGTGTTATTTGTTCTTCCCTTTGTTCTTACCTCCTTGAGATCATCTATTTAAAGTTTGAAAATAAAAAAGGAAATATTTAAGACAACCATCATAATAAAAAGTAAAAGTGACAGTTGTTCTAACAAAATTTTCTGTTCCTTTCTTCTTTTTTAAATGGTATAAAAAACTAGAAATTTAATGTGGTTGCCTATAGAGGAAGAGAGAGCAATAAAGACTTAGGTGTTATTTTTCCCCAGCCAACATATGTTTCAATCATGTTTCTAGAGAGTAATGGTTTGTTCATGCCATGATGTATCTCCTCTTGTAAAGGCTGAAACACTCTGTCATGTTTGTAGTTTGTCTGCAGGATTTTTACCATTTCCTCTCCTTAGAAACAGAGATATACTACCCAGATGGTGTAGGAAGTGATGGTACAAATCAAGCTACAGTTTCATACCTTCAATGAATCTCATAAATAGTAGGAAAGTCTAGTGTAATTAAACTGTTCCCTTCAGGAAAAAAGTGCTCCCCTTAAGGAATGTGTAATGTACTTTTAATCAACATAATAGCTAAAGATACAATGTATTCTGATCTCAATGCTCAAGCGTGTAAATCTCACATACTCATGATGTCCAATACAACCTTTGCAACACTAGCATTTAGAACTTGCCGTGCCATATCTTTTCTTTTTAAAAAATAAGATAATAGTGCCATTTTGCTGACATATCAATGAAACGTTTAAAGAGCATGGTCCAGTATTAGCTGGCACTTTTTGATGTTGCCTACTTCCTAGGACCCACGTACCTACGGGACCGCCTCTCCTGGTATGTCCCGCAGAGGACCTTAAGGTCCACAAATGACAATACTTTGGAGGTACCAAGTTGTAAGGTGGTTAGATTGGTCTCAACTAGGGATAGGGCCTTTTCAGTACTGGCCCTGACTTGGTGGAATGCTCTGTCACAAGAGACTAGGGCCCTGCAGGACTTGACATCTTTCTGCAGGGCCTGCAAGACAGAGCTGTTCCACCTGGGCTTTGGTTTGGACTCAGTCTGACCCTTATGTTTCCCTCCCCTTATGGTTTTGATCTATGGGCTACTATTAAAATGAGGCTGCATTTTAAATTGTATTTTAACCTGTATTTTAAATTGGGTCCCCCCATTATGTTTTTATTGTAATTTTACTGGTGTTGGCCACCCTGAGCCCGGTTCTGGTTGGGGAGTGCGGGGTATAAATATTATTATTATTATTATTATTATTATTATTATTATTATTATTATTCCCTTGCTGAAAAGGTGATTTGCTCTGTCAGGTGCACAACATATTGAAGTTCAAGCCTAAAATAAGTTATTAAAACAACATTTGCAAATAAGCCAGTTTCAGTTGTTGCACCTAATCATTCCCACATTCAGAAAACAAATTATGGCCCAGCTGAAAGCAGTTTTCAGATAGTGTTGTTGTTGTTGTTGTTGTTGTTGTTGTTGAGGGAGGTAGGAGAGTTAATCATGCATAATCTTTAGTTATTTGCACATGACAAACGGATGTTCATTATTGTCAGGGGACTGAATATTATGACAAATGGATCTAACAGTGAAACTTTGGCATCTGTTACCTAAGTGGACTCTTTAATTTAATTGTCTCTTTTGGGGGTTCTTCAGCAATAATTATGAACATTGCAATGGTACCTGGTGCTATTCAGAAAATGTTCACATAAAGAAGTATGTCAAATATATCACCTGCCAAGTGGGAGCTTGCTTTGCATTTTTATGCTTAGCAAAGTTGATCCTTACTTCCATGCAGAGAGTTAAGTTGAGCATTGAACACTATGTCTGCAGTCAGGATGGAATTTTTTGCTTTAGCATATTGGAAGGGTACTAGCATGAGAATTTTCATCGATCCTAATGTTCTGAGCACCAGGTTGATTTATTTTTATCAAGCTATTTTGGGATGTGAACTATAAAAAGATTTTTTTTGTTCTTGCGTAGAGTACAGGGGTGCTCACTGATAATGCTGATTCTATGGTTCCTCAACAGAACAGACAATAGGGCATCTTAGAAATTTTGCTTGGGTGATTAAACAGAACTTCATACCTACACAAAATACTTGAATATAGGTCTCATCTGTCACCCCTCGCTCTGAACACATCACAGAAGAGGGTATTCTGGTGTGGCATTAATGCAGATGGGAAATGAACTACCTTTCCAATGTGGACTGAGTCACTCTACTTACAACAATGCAGGCAGTTCAAGGTCAGACACCACTCTGGTAACCAACTTGGCTAAAGGGACTGAGTTGATGTTCCCAGCACTCTTCAGATAAATAGGCATATAAAGGGTTATCCATGAATAGCACATCTGGAGAGTTCTAATTTGAATGAAACTCTCCCAGCCCTTCTCTCGTGCCAGCTATGAGAATAATTCCACCTTGCATAACTTTGGAGAATGATTTTTTTTTTCACATTACACCCAACCCTTCCTTCCGGGGGCTGAGACATGGCTCTCTTCCTCACTCCCACCCTCATCCTCCCCCCAACACCCTGAAATAAGTTAGGTTGTGAGGCAGTAATAACAATTTCTCCAAGCTCCTAAAGTGCCTCTGAATTGGATGTATGTATGTATGTACACACATACACACACAGAGAGAGAAAGTTGCAATTTGTATTTAAACTCCTAAAGTTCTTCAGTGTCCTTGAAGTGAAATGTGGAATTATGGTGGCAAATTATTGTGTACTTGTTGACAAACACAGGGAACTTAATTCTGTAGTGACAACTTCAAAAAAAAAAATGTCTTGCTTCCAGTTTGTTAAGCCAGCATTAGCTCAGTGTTAATTATTTATACATTTTCTTTCTTCAGATCAGCGGGCTCATTAATAACTTAAAATATACATTAAGTATGCAAGCCAAATATGTTATTCAAAACATGGAGGCTTTAAATAACACATCTATATAGTCATCCTGAAAGGCACATTCCAGTGTAATTTAGAATTTTGTGAAAAAAAATCTTCATAGGGAAGGAAGCAAAAGAAACATACAAATACTGAGTGATGCCTCACCTGGCATGAACTCATATTTACTAAATGGCAAAAGCGTTCCAAAAAATTCCCTTGCTTTCCAAGGACATTTACTCAATTGGATCAGCTATTCAGGCATTACTGTAAGGGGTAATTCTGCACATGGAAGATAACACAGGGACGAGTGCAACAGGTCTGTCATCTTGCCCGCAGCCTCCATGAGTTCAAAGTTACTGACTGAAGTGTCCTTCTACTTATGTAGGCTCCCTACAGGATGCAGAACCCTGATTTTCCACAGTTATACATTGCATGGAAGCCACCACATGTATAAGAGGCTTCCTCACTCCAGGCAGTTGCCCTTAAACAGAATAGGGCTTGGGTGTTTATTTAATTGTTAGTAACTGTTAAGTTGTGGGTTGACATAGCAGACGACACAGCGATTTCTCCAAGTAGCTCTTTATTTCGTAAGCTGGAATAGAACTGACTGCAAACAGCTCAGCCGGCCTGCTTTTATAGGCAGCCGGCTGTCAACATTGTAACAACAACAGCCCAGAGTTCCTGCCTAAAATAACTGACGCGGACCTGAGGGAAAACTATCTACAGTATCCCCCTGCTGGCCCAGGGTGAAACTTCACTACATAACACCCCTCCCCACCGAGACAAGGCGTTAGTTACAATCGTAATGGTTTCCTTATATACAGCACTACGCGTAATGGTTCAATTAGGCACAAAAGCATATTGGTTACATTTCCCATACTTAGACCAACAGTGATACATGTCCAACAACATAGTCCTTTAAATAAGTTGGGCGCTTGGGAACTCTGCCAGACCGCCGGGGACTGGTAGCCAAGTCCGGAGGGCCACACAGTTCTTGCTGAGGCTGTGGTGCGACCCTAGGTGGCGTTGGAACCAACTCCCCTGGATCCGCTGCTGTGGGTGGAGCCTCCGCAAGTGGAGTGGTCTGAGTCTGTGGTAAGTCTGGCAGACCCTCTGAAGCGGCTTGGTTCAGCTCCACGCTGGCAGTTTGCGAGGGAGGTGTAGGTGGGGCCTCGCCATCTGTACGTGTCTCTTCTGGAGCCGCAAGTGCAGTTGGGGGCACCTCGGTAGTGTCCAAGTCCCCAACCCTGTGCCTAAGCTGGTCTATGTGCCGTCGCCACAAGCGTCCGTCTTCGAGTGCCACCTGGTACGAGCGAGGTCCAGTGACTCCCACTACTGTGGCTGGCACCCAAGGAATGTCCCCCACATAGTTCCGAGCAAAGACCTGGTTTCCTGGGACAAATGACCGTGGCGCGTTGGCACAGCCTGGGGGTTCAGCCACGGCAAAGTCCGGGTATAGCCGGTCGAGCGGTGACCTGAGGCGGCGGCCCATAAGCAGTTCAGCAGGACTCCTCCCTGTGGCCGCATGAGGGGTGATGTGTTGCACGAACAAGTATTCGGCGACCCGCTCATGCCAGTCTCCCCGGTCCAGGCGCGCCAGTGCCTCTTTTGCCGAGCGCACCATTCTTTCCGCTTGCCCGTTGCTGGATGGATGAAAGGGTGCCGTTAGGGCATGGCGGATGCCCAGTCCCAAAAGATACCGCTCAAACGTGCCTGACGTGAACTGTGGTCCGTTGTCAGAGACAAGGACATCAGGACACCCATGCGTTGCAAACAGGCCTCGCAGCACCCGGATGACAGCTTCGGTAGTGGTGGAGGGCATCAGGGCGACCTCCAGCCATTTGGAATAGGCGTCCACCACTACCATAAAGGTCCGGCCGTGAAAGGGGCCAGCCAGATCAATGTGCACCCTCGACCAGGGTGTCTTTGGCGTCTCCCAGGTGTGTCCCTTAGCTGCCGGTGGTGCAGGCCTCGACTCTTGGCACGCTTGACAGGCGGACACCCAGGCAGTGATGGCATCGTCCATATTAGGCCACCAGACGTAACACCGAGCCAACGCCTTCATTTTGACAATTCCCGGGTGGCCAACGTGCAGAGCCTCCAGGACGCGCTGACGGAGTCCCTGGGGAATCACGACGCGGTCTCCCCATAGCAGACAGCCGCGATGAGCTGAGAGTTCATGTTGTCTGGTTGCGAAGGGCTGGAACTCCGATGCAAAAGGCCCTTGTGGCCACCCCCTCCACACCCAGTTGAGCACCCGGCTGATGGTGCGATCCTGGGCAGACGCGGAGGCCACAGTGGCAGCTGATACAGGCGCTGCCGGAAGATCCTCAATCAGAAGGAGCGATGAAGCTGGAGCCAGGTCTTCCACAAATGCTGGAAGAGGGCAACGGCTGAGGGCGTCGGCATGGCCCATCGATTTCCCCGGGCGATGGATGAGCCGGTAGTGGTAGGCAGCCAGGAAAACAGTCCATCGCAGCATGCGTGGCGAGAGGACCGGTGGAGTTGGACGATCACCGGCGAGGAGGCCCAGGAGTGGCTTGTGGTCAGTGATGAGGTCAAAAGTCCTGCCATAGAGGTATTCATGGAACCTCTTCACTCCAGCCACAAGTGCCAATGCCTCCTTGTCGAGCTGGCTGTAATTCCGTTCCGTCAGAGATAGTGTCCTGGAAAAGTAGGCGAGTGGTGCTTCTCTTCCATCTGGAAAACGGTGACTAAGGACAGCACCGATGCCAAAAGGTGAGGCGTCGCAGGCAAGGACCAGCGGCCTGGATTCACTGTACTGTACCAGCACACTGTCTGATGAAAGGAGAGCCTTAACCGCGTTGAAGGCCGCCGTCTCCCGATGACCCCAGGCCCAAGGCGTCTTTGTACTAAGGAGTCGGTGAAGAGGCTCAGCCACTGTGGCTTTGTGGGGCAGGAACATGTTATAAAAGTTCAGCAGCCCCAGGAATGCCTGCAACTCCGTCTTGTTCTTTGGGGTGGGGGCCTGCTGGATAGTGCGGATCTTGGATGTGGTCGGGTGAAGGCCGGAGGCATCGATAAGATAGCCCAGGAACTCTACCTGTGGAACGGCGATCTGGCACTTCTCCCTCTTTACCTTGAGCCCGGCCTCTTGGAACCTGGTCAGCACGGCACGGAGGCGCTCGAACAGCTGCTGGTGTGAGTCTGCAGACACCAAGACGTCATCAAAATATGGTACCACGCCCGGAAGCCCTTGCAGGAGACGCTCCATAAGGCTTTGGAAGATGCCAGGAGCCACACTCACCCCGAACTGCAACCGGCGGCAACGGAATGCCCCCCGGTGGGTGACGATCGTCTGGGCTTCAGCAGTGGCATCATCGACTGGCAGTTGTTGATAGGCTTGGGCAAGGTCCAGCTTAGCGAAGACCTTACCCTCACCCAGGGAATGCAGCAGGTGTTGGACAACAGGAACCGGATAAGCGTGCTGCTGAAGTGCCTTGTTGATCGTGCACTTGTAGTCAGCGCAGATTCTCACCGACCCATCTGGCTTGACAGGCGTGACGATGGGGGTTTCCCACTTGGCGTGGTCAACCGGCTCCAAAACTCCTTGGGCGATCAGTTTGTCCAGTTGTTCGTCCACCTTAGCCTTGAGAGCAAAGGGAACCCGGCGTGGCTTTAGCTTGATGGGGGCGACTTGTGGATCAAGGCTAAAGGAGATGGGCGTACCTGTATATTGCCCCAAGGTGCCGTCAAAAACCTCGGCAAAGTCTTTGACCAGACCCTCAGTCTCTGCGTTAGAGATGCAGTTGATGCCGGTGACTTCCAGGCCGAGGGCATCAAACCAGTCTAGCCCTAGGAGGCTTGGCCGCTGACCTTCGACCACCACCAACCGGAGCAGGCCCGAAAAATCCTTGAAGGCAATCCGGAACCGGCCAACGCCTACCACGGGAATGTCGTTTCCCTGGTAGTCTCTCAGGTGTACGCGGTGAGAGTCGAGTTGCCTTTTGGACACTCTGGGTACCAGTCTTTTGATGGTGCTCCACGACACGATGGACAGGGCAGACCCGGTGTCGATCTCCATGTCACATGGAGCTCCTTCAATGAGCACCGTGACGTTCAGCTTGCGTCGCGTAGGCGAGTCGGTTTGGTTCCAGACGGGCAGCGGCAGTTGGTGAGAGCGAAACAACTTTCCTTGGCAGACTGGAGTGAAGGCTTGGACTTGCGAGTCGATGAAGGGGGGGTGTCAGACGGAGCCGATCGGCAGACCTTAGCGATGTGGCCCCTTCTGGAACACTTCCTACAGATGGCGTCTCTGAATCGACACTTGGCACGGGAATGGTTGCCTCCGCAGCCGGCACATTCCGGTTGGCCCTTGGACTTCTGTTGGAACTTCCTGTGCTCCCGCTTTGTCTGGTGCACGTCATCGCCTTCACTGGAGGATGCCTCATCACTGCTGGCCTCTTCATGATGCACCGGAACTGGCTCCCTAGCAAGACGCGGGCTGCTGCACTTGCGGATCTCCTGGGCGGAGCGTTCAGCAGCTTCTGAGGCCACAGCCTCCTCAATGGCTTTCTGCAGCGTGAGGTCTGGCTTGGCGAGGAGACGCCGTTGCAGATGGATGTCCCGGACCCCGCAGACGATTCGATCCATCAGGGCATCGTCTAAGTCTCGGAACTCACAGTGCATTGCAGCCTGTCGCAGGGCGGTGGTGTAGTTGTTGATTGACTCCCCCTCTGCCTGGTTCCGGTGGTAGAACGCATGGCGGGCAGCAATCTTGGACGGCTTTGGTGCGTAGTGGTTGTGGAGCTTCTCTTGGATCGTGTCCCATGGTGTTGCCTGGACTGCTTCGGGCGCAACCAATGCTCGGGCCGTCTCAAACACCTCAGGCCCACAGAGGCTGAGGAATAGGCCCCGCTTACGATCCTTTGATACTGCTGTCAGCTCGTTGGCTTGGAGGTAGCAGTAGAACCGAGCGAGGTAGGAATCCCATGATTCAGAGGCTGGCGCAAACGGCGGTAGAGGCACAAGTGAAGCCATGATTCCGATGCCGGCGTGAAGGGCGATGGATGGAACACAGTGCTCTAGCCAGAACAGTCAGCTCTGAATTGGTTCTGTCCAGTGATTTCGCTCAGTGATTTCGCTCTGTGATTCAGCTCAGTGATTCAGCTCAGTTCAGAGGCTGGCCGCATCTGGCTGTGCTCTGATGTCCATCCATCCCATCCTCGTCGCCAGTGTTAAGTTGTGGGTTGACATAGCAGACGACACAGCGATTTCTCCAAGTAGCTCTTTATTTCGTAAGCTGGAATAGAACTGACTGCAAACAGCTCAGCCGGCCTGCTTTTATAGGCAGCCGGCTGTCAACATTGTAACAACAACAGCCCAGAGTTCCCGCCTAAAATAACTGACGCGGACCTGAGGGAAAACTATCTACAGTATCCCCCTGCTGGCCCAGGGTGAAACTTCACTACATAACAGTAACACAATGCTGCTTGCTACTGAGGATGCCTTCAACCATGTACATAACCCTTCAGGTGAGGTCCTATGAGATTCTCTGCAATGACACAGAATGGAGCTAAATGGTCCAAGAAACACTGAGAACACTTCCAGACTGTCTCTATTTTGTAGTGAGATTCAGTCACATACTGACAAATTCAGATTGCAGAGTTAAAGTTGATTTGGCGCTCTTGTGCAACAAAACACTCTCGCCCCACCCTGCCAAAAAGAAAACCAGACCTTTTTTCATGATAAGGAAAGTGATTGGGAAAGAAAGCTACTGGAAAGTGTGGGATAATGCTTGTTTGACCCAATGTCATATAACCTCCTCAGAAACAAATGAGAATGTGCACTACCTCCCTGCAGACATGTGCAATCAAATCAGGAGGAATGCTCAATGAGCTGGTCATTTGGAAGTGACTTGAGTCTCTTTGCATCCTTTTCATCAAAATATAGCTTTACCTAACATGCGATGCGACATCATCATGCTGCGAGTGCCCTGATAACCAGTGCTGACAGCCAGCACTAGGCAGACTTGACGATGTTAAAACGTACTTTGTATTAAAACAGGCTTCAACAGAAATAGAGGAACAGTGGCATTGAATGGCAGCAGCCCCAGACCTTCCATAACATCTAGTTGCAACCTCAAAAGTGATTTCAGATGTGTATTCTGTTCCTTCCATGGCAGCGCCATGTCTGAAGCCATCTGTGTTTTGCTATTTTTGTCCCAGCAGGTTCACTCAGAGCTGGTGGAATTGTTTATATAAACACAGAACTGCTGATTTTAGGCATCTTTATATGCACTGAATAAAGAGATATGTTTATTTGATTATGTATGTAAGGTTCTTTGTTTTTGTTTTAAGAAACATCCCTCAGGGTTCCAGATTGAATGGAACCCTATATATGTGAAGCCTTCCTCCCTTTGGACATTTGCAGTCATTTCCATCCACACAGATGCCTCATTCCCACCTTGTATCTTCTATTTAACCATGAGTAGAATATCCAAATAATGCTATAGTGATAACCAGGACCCCCAGTCTTTCTTGCAGCAGCTGTGACATTTAGACAAATAATGTCACAGCTTGGGGTTCTCTTTTTTGTTGTATATTTGCTTTCCTCACAAACAGGGGGCATCAGCACTCTTGCTCACTTGATGAAGAACACTTGGAATGGAGAGTTGAGTAGTGCATATTTTCAGATCCCCTGCAACGTCAGTTAACTTACTGTCAACCCCACAGATTCTGTACCTGCAGCATGCGCAAGGGGAGACAATGCAGGAATCTGAAGACACGTCCAATGCTTCATGCATTTCCTGTGCAGTCTGATCATGTCACACAATCATCACCTGGTACCAAAGGTACTTGAAGAGCATTTTTAAAAAACTGCCAAAAAGCTGGTTTTCACTGATGAGATTTCTGTTATTGAAAAGCATGGCCATTATGCTTCTCATATTGGCATCTCACTTCTTTCTTTTGTTGTCTAAATACCCGCCAAGCTATGGACTGGTTTAATTTAATATACTCTTCATAGAAGCCTAGTATAAAATCTTATTTAGAATACTACATCTGCATCCAATCTATTCTTTTCTTTAATTTTTCATTGTCCTTTCATGCTAAATAATTACTTCCACAGTTAGAATGGATCAGCTCTGTACTGAGCACTGGAGTAGATGACCTTAATTTTGTGACCTTGCAGCCAACACATACTTTTCTGGTACAAACTCATCTCGCTGTTGTGCTTTTAAAGATGCTTTCTTCATTAACATCACAAAAAGGCATTGGAAGCCAAGTGAGACAATATGCAATTTTGTATTGCACTCAAATTCTTTGCTGCAATGCACTTAGATAACTTCCCATTAAAATTGTATTTTCTCCTCCCCACCACCACCACATCGTTTTGTCTGTAGTAAATATTCAGGGAGACCTAGTGGGGGCAGGAAGAGATTGCTTCTCTATTTTAGATTATTCTGAAAAACTATCTGGTTTCAAGTTTGCTGCCTGGCTCTAGCCACTAAGATAATAGCATAAAAAAAATCTAGTGGTGATAAATCTTCTTTAACATATTACTGTTTTCAAAGAGCAGCTCATAAAAAAATAAAAATAAAATGCATTTCAAATCTGAATCGAAGCGATCCAACTTTCAACATAATGCTAATCATCATGTGATAAACTGTGAATATAGATATGAATGACAGCAAGTAAAAAATAATTAGAGGAGAGTTGTTATGAATGAAGATGAGCCAAAATTATAACACTGTTATCTATTTGTAGGGGTGGGGTAAATCCCCCCTAAATAGGTTATACTTTAGGAAAGGTTAGAATTACTCAAGGTTCGATTAAACTTTTCCAAACACAGAAACCCCTTGGACCTAGCTGGATGGGCCATTAGCAGGGGACAAAGGCCAGTGATGGCCCATCAAGGAAACCATCAGAGGGCAAGACTGCCAGGTAAAGGGAAATGTGGTCCTTTGCTGGGTGCTAGTGAGCAGAAGCAGAAGCCCAGTTTAGGGTTTCAACTTTGAATGACGTAGGCTGGGGAGGAGGTCCTCAGAAGGGCAGAACTTCTATTAAACTGGCAGTAACTGTCTAGAAGAAAGAGACACAGAGGATGGCTTTTTGCTGTCCTCTGAATCCAATGCTGCCCTTATGGGGGAAAGCCAGAACCTCTGCAAACCCTCCATCTGGGTGCAGGTTGTGGATATGTGTAAATAAAACGATATAGCCTAAAGCAGGGGTCAGCAAACTTTTTTAGGAGGGGGCCGGTTCACTGCCCCCCAGACCTTGTGGTGGGCCGGACTGCAGGCGTGCGAGCGCGGGGCGGAGGAGGGCTTCTCTCTCCCCGCCTCTCCCCAGCCCCTCCCCTCCTCCTGCATTCCTACGTCCTCTGCTGCTCTGCCTGAGGTTGGAAGCCAACGGCGGTGGTGGCGCCTCTCCTTTTCAGGCCAGCTTTCCCAGGTGTGAGGTGCAGGGCCAGCAGGTGCGCCAAGGTCCAGCCGAAGCCCCGTGGTGGGCCTATGGTGAGCCACGCCTCTGTGTGTGGGCAGGGAGGCTTCGAATTGGCTGGCAGCAATCAAAGCCCAGGTCCCTTCCTCTGCAGGGCAGGGGGGAGCAGCCAGGAGGGAGGAGCTTCTGCAGTGTGTGGGAGGGAGGGAGGGGAAATAAATGGCACCTGAAAAAAAATGCAAGCAGTGGTTCCAGGACTGTCTATGGGCCGGATCCAGAGGGCAATTGGGCCTGATCTGGCCCGCAGACCTTAGTTTTCTGACCCATAGCCTAAAGTTACCACAGTCCTTGCTGTGCCTTATTCCTGAAACACAAACTCTAGGTAAGCGCCCCAAACACCTGGAATCTTACACCACTCATGAAGAATGGGATAGCGTGTAACAACACTACACTACCATCAACTGGGATTTGCACTGCGTTCTTTAAGTGCTTTACATTATATGTCTCATGCTTCTGCATGGCTGTTGCCAGATTGGGTGTGTGTGTGTTGAGCTGTAGCTTTCAGCTTTCAGACAGAGAATTATTTGGCCCTTAGATAAGAGTTGTATCACAAGTGTCTATTCAGAGTTGCTGATTCTAGGTCTTCCTCCATTGCTTCCTCAGTGGTCATTGCGATGGTCCTGATATACATACATACTTTATCAGGCATCATGGTAGTTATCAGTTTGGCTGTTAGGATCCCAGAGCTTTGATATGCATTTGCCTCTTGCCGCAAGCAGAGGAAAGCTAGCATTAGGCAATTAAACCACCTTTTTCTTTGTTGCCAGCGCTGCCCTAACAATAGTAACATATTTGGGTCACACTTACCAAACAAGCCTCCTCTACTTTCCTTGGGGGGGGGGCAATAAATCCCACATGTCCCAAGGCAAGTTGGATCACCATGTTCTCCAAACAATGTTCCAATAACTATTTCTATTATTTCACATTAAAGTTATACTTCAAAGGCAGCTAATAGCACAACAAATTTAGGAATCTCAGAATGCAGTAATAAATCACATGTGTGGTGGAGGTGGCTGGTTTTGTGTGGGGGTCAGAGGGCTGCATTCACCCTTGCATAGCTGTCAACGTTTCCCTTTTTTTAAGGGAAATTCCCTTATTCCGAATAGGATTCCTCGCAAGAAAAGGGAAAAGGTGACAGCTATGTGCCCTTGACCAACCTTCCAGGAGCTGCATGCCTGTGGTGGGTGTGTCCATTCCACACTCTCAGGCTCACAGTCACGTGACACACACAGACAGCCCCCCTCCCCAATTCATCTAATCATTGATCTGATGACTAGGGTGAGGACAATCTGCATGGTCTACTACGTATGTAATCTGAAGAAGAGTATCTGAAGAAGTGTGCATGCACACGAAAGCTCATACCAAGAACTGACTTAGTTGGTCTTTAAGGTGCTACTGGAAGGAATTTGTTTTGTTTTTACGTATGTAATGTTCAAAGTACTATAGCCAGCACATTTATGATGTGGAATATAGTGGAATAATCCTAAGGAAATGGTAGAGAATTCAAAATCATTTTTTCAAACAAGAATCTGAAAAGACCCAGCTTAAGAACTACCGCCCCATCTCACTCCTAAATGTGGATTACAAATTTTTTGCGGATATTTTGGCAAGCAGGTTCAAAAAAGTACTCAATGAAGTGATCCATAAGGACCAGGCTGGCTTTCTCCCCGGTAGGCATTTGTTTGATAATACAAGAAACATTATTGACATTTTGGAACTTCTACAAACAAATCTTAATACTAGAGCGGTTTTAATTTTTATTGATGCGGAGAAAGCCTTTGACAACATTTCTTGGATGTTCATGAAGAAAAATTTGGAAGGGATGGGAGTGGGGCGGGGGTTTGAAAATGGAATAGAGGCAATTTACTCAGAACAAAAAGCTAAGCTGATAGTAAACAATGTGGTGACAGAGGGGTTTTAAATTGAAAAAGGGACACAACAGGGGTGCCCCCTATCCCCCCTATTGTTCATTTCAGTTCTGGAGGTGCTATTGAACATGATTAGAAAGGACCGGTCTGTACAAGGAATTGAGGTCGGAGTGAAACAATACAAACTGAAAGCTTTTGCAGATGACTTGGTATTAACATTACAGGAGCCAGTCTCTAGTACTAAAAGAGTGCTAGAATTAATTTCTGACTTTGGTCGGGTGGCGGGATTTAAGCTGAATAAGCAAAAAACTAAGGTTTTAGCAAAAAATTTGACAACTACAGAAACAGATGAGTTCCTGAAAGAAACAGAATTAAATGTGGTTAAAAAAGTAAAATACCTAGGGGTGTATCTGACCTCCAAAAATTTGAATTTGTTTAAAGATAATTATGAGAAATGTTGGTCAGAAATCAAAAGAGATTTGGAAATATGGTCAAGATTGAAACTTTCCTTGTTGGGCCGAATAGCAGCTATAAAGATGAATGTATTGCCGAAAATGTTATTTCTGTTCCAGGCCCTACAGATCGTGGACAAAGTGGAATGTTTTGGAAAGTGGCAGAAGGATATTTCTAAGTTTGTTTGGCAGGGCAAAAAGCCCCGAATAAAGTTTAAAATACTAACTGATGCGAAAGAAAGAGGGGGATTTGCCCTGCCAGACTTGAGGTTATATTATGAATCTGCAGCCTTCTGCTGGTTGAAAGATTGGATTTTATTGGAAAACACTGATGTCCTAGATCTGGAAGGGTTTGATAATGCTTTTGGGTGGCATGCATATTTGTGGTATGACAAGGTTAAAGTTCACAAATTGTTTAAAAACCATATTGTCAGAAGAGCAATTTTGTTGGTCTGGACAAAATATAAGGACTTATTGGAGAGTAAGACTCCGAGGTGGCTCTCACCGGTGGAGGCCAAGGCACGTAAGAGACTTAACATGGAAGCCTATTGGCCTAAATATTGGGAAATAATTGAAAAAATTGGAGACAATTGGAGGTTGCTGAGCTTGGAAAAATTAAAAAACAAGGTGCGAGATTGGTTGCACTATGCTCAAATTCAGGAGGTTTTTAAAGTGGATAAAAAGGTTGGATTCCAGGTGGAAAAATCGAAATTAGAGACAGAACTGTTAGAGCCAAAAAACAAACTACTTTCGAGAATGTACAACTTGCTGCTTAAATGGAATACACAGGACGAGACAGTCAAATCCGCCATGATAAAATGGGCGCAGGACTTGGGGCACAACATTATGTTTGAAGACTGGGAAAGGTTATGGAACACCGGAATGAAATTTACGGCATGTAGTGCCTTGAAGGAAAATATTATGAAAATGATATACCGGTGGTACATGACCCCAGTCAAACTTGCTAAGATATATCACCTGTCTGACAACAAATGTTGGAAATGTAAAGAGGCGGAAGGGACATTCTTTCACCTCTGGTGGACTTGCCCGAAAGTGAAGGCCTTTTGGGAGATGATTCATAATGAACTAAAAAAGGTACTTAGATTTACCTTACCTAAGAAACCGGAGGCCTTTCTTCTGGGCATCGTAGACCAGAGAGTACTTAAGAAAGATAGAACTTTTTTTATGTATGCTACCACTGCAGCAAGGATCCTGATTGCTAAGCATTGGAAGACACAAGATTTACCCACGCTGGAGGAATGGCAGACGCAGTTGATGGACTACATGGAACTGGCCGAAATGACTGGCAGAATCCGAGACTCGGGAGAAGAAACAATCGAGGAAGACTGGGAAAAATTTAAAGACTATTTGAAAAAACATTATAAGTTGTATGAATGTTAAAAAATGCACTTTTGAGGAAATTCTAGCTTCAGCAATTGTAAACTAATGAAATGAAAATTAAGGTACAAGAAGTTAGAGGTGGAATAATGAAATAACTTTATTATGTTCAAGCTAAAACGTATAAGATGTCGGTTACAACATTTTGGAAATTAGATAACATGATAAAATGAAAGATACAATAAGTTTTGAAATAAGTTAACAAATTGCTGATGTTTTGTATCACAGAGAACGCAGGGTTAGGAAGATGCGGGGAAGTCCATTGGATTTGCTGAAAAAAAGGATTATGGAAATTTGTAACTTCTTTACTTTATTTTCTATATCTATCTTTTATTCTTTTTTTCTGTATTTCATAAACTTAATAAAAATATTATTAAAAAAAAAAGAGAGAATTCAAAATCATTTTTATATGTAACACATCTCGTTTTCAAGAATTGTAAAACTGTAGTTCACAACTACAAAGCTATGTGATGCTTAAGGTAGGCATGCCCATGGTGTAGGCCTCTGAGCTGAAGTACCTTGTTTGTTACCTGACAAATTCCCACCTGACTTTTTGCAGTTGTCTCCAGGCAGGATGCAAAAGCAGATTTATCGACCCCCTAGTAGATCACCATCCATGGCTAGTAGGTTGTATGTAGCTTAGTATTTATTCCTGGTACAAGCAATTATTGCAAAATATCTCTAAATTTTTAATTCTTTAATTCTGTGGTCCGAAACCTGCTCTAGCCATGCACACATTCTAGTAGTCTAGATGAAGTTGTCTATTCCCATGCACAGCAAAAGACTAATGCAATCAATGATTTGGAGCCCAAATGAGTACTAAAATACAGATCATGATGTCCATCTATGTGTTCGTATATGCATTCCTGTTACCTGTACATGCAGAGGATCTTGCTTTCATGTATGAATCTACCTTGGGATCTCTGGGGGTGTCTGAGCGCAGATGTAAGGGCTTTTTCCTTTCTGATGCTGTTTCTGATGCTGACACACATCATTTGGTGAACTGTGAAATAGCTTCAATTTGGTCCTTGTAAAAATAAAGGACAACTTAATTGCATCAGTCTTTTGCATTGCATAGGTACAATTTGTTGTTCAACATGTGTTTCACTGTACCAGATTTGTTTTCTGCAGATTTGTTTTTATTCACCGAAATGAAAACATTCCATGAGCAGCCATTAGACTACAGGTTATCCTTAAGCCATTGGCTAAGGAGGAAATCAAATATGGCTGAAATGTTCCCTGTCCAAATTCACATTCCTAAAATTGGACTATCAACTAATTGTCAATTTATAATTCATGCTAACACTTAAACCAAAATTTCATGCTAACACTTAAACCAAAATCTATCTACACATATTTTAAAAAATGGAATAAATGTTAACAGAAAAATAAAAAGTAGCTCTTATTTTTACTTTTAAAAAGGTAGATATAGTACATGTGGAGTGCATGTATATCCACCATGACAGCAACTCTTGATAAACATTCAAGATGAGCCATAAAACTACAAGATTAGGGTGCTTTTAAATGTGGAAACTGAGATCAAAAAGAAAATCCCAATGTTAAGTACACAAAAGCACTCATATCTGCTCAGAATGCATTACTCAGTCATAGTAAGCTACCCACTTTAGATTTCATGATTACCTGGAAAATGCTTTGCAGCTTTCACTCTGCAGATACAGCTCCTAAAATATTCTGTCATTCATGTATTGTGGGAAACAAGTTAGGAAATGCTTAAGAGCCTTTCAACAGTGTTGAAAATCAGTTGGGAGGCTTAATGTTCAGGACCACGTCTCAACATCAAAAGAAGCACTGGTGACAAATAAAAAGCACGATTTGGGAGATGGTGATGGTTCACATCTCATTAATGTGTTGATAATTAATACCTGATTTATACAAGAATTCAAGGAAATAAGAATAAAATAACCTTGATTGATATCTGTTAGCTCGATAACTATTAAACATGGCAAATATTAGCAAAAGCTTCCCATAATCTCAGATGTGTTCAAATGCTAATTACATGACAAGGAAAATGCAGTTTGTGCTTATACTGTATACTTCCAAAAGGGAAGAAAATGGGGTTCAAATGACCCTCTCCCCACTGTAAGAGTGCATGAAGGGGAGTTGTGGGGGCACATGGCCTAGTCCTGAACCTGCTGGAGATTTTTGGGGCAGTCTACCCTAGAGGTTCCCAGAGCGTAGACAACAGAACCTAGTCTATCCCTGTACACATAGGGTCACAGCTGGGCAACTGGTTGAAGGTGACTGAGACAGTGACTGCAGTAACCACAAGTCATGCACCTGTTCCTTTAGAGGGAGTACAGTCCTATGCATGGGGAAAATTTTTTGTACTGGACAATATTTGGGATGCCAGAAACAGAGGCTACAATCAGATGTGGGGTTCTTTGTGTTACTTTTATTGATTATAATGCTAGCATTTCTGTCCTGATTTTCTAAGATTCCTTTCACATTGCAGTACCATTGCAGTGGGTGTGGTATGACACAACAATGAACGTTACTGGGACATCTCCCACCCTTTCTGCACATGCACACTTCCTATTCCCCCATGAAAATGTGGGGAAAGAATCATAAGCCATACCCCCCCCCCCATTTCATCGCTTTTACTCCCACATTATTCTGGGTTAATGAAGCTGCAAATGGATTTTTTTTTTCCTGGAAGCAACTAACACAGACAACAGTGCTAAATTTCCACCATATTCTGCTAGATTTCCGGAAGTAGTTTTTGTGTCATGTGAAAGATAAAAGAAAAGGTGGAATTTATCAGGTAAGGAAACATCAAGAAAATGGAATAATCTCCAATCTGAATAGAGCCAGAGGCTGTGCAACCCACAATTTAATACCAAACCAAGGACAAAATGGAAGTCAACTGACTTGCATTGCCAGTAACAGGTCCTGTTGGTACATTAAGCAGTACATTAATTGACATATGCTATGATGCAATTTTCTCAATAAATGGGCCACCTTTTACAACAAACCTTCCAATAATCGGAGATTAAAGGATTAAAGGGATTAGAGAGAGAAGTCTATTCTTTAGCATAATTGGGATCTGTCTGGGCAGTCATGGTTATGTGATGAGGTTGGTTGTTTAGCAGGGCAAGCAAAGAGAATTCACTAGCGATGGGCACCTTGTAAAGCTGTAGGTTAGAGGAAAAAGGACAATTTCAATAATGGAAAGTTAATGAAGGCCTTTCAGAGTTGTTGCTGTTGTTGTTGTTAAATGAGACTGCCATGCATTCTCCATGAAAGAAGGACATATTTATGTTTGAAGGCTTGCCTTTCATAATATATGTATTTGGATCTAGACCAAAATGCAAGACACATATGTGCCATCAATTATGCATCACTTTGCATATTACCTAGATCCAAACATGCTTGCCACCAGATGTATGCACAATGGAAGCTGTGACCAATCCAGGTTACCTTTTCTAATTTGCATGAGTGCATAAGAGAGTAGTGACCAAATTGGACCTGAACAGGTAAAATACATTTGGAAAGACTGGTTTTAAATGTACCAACAGTAGGTCAGTGAATGCATTTTACTTTATGAAAGAAAAAATAGTACATAAATAAATATTGGGGAATGAAAAATCTAAGAAACCATAAAGTGCCTAATACACGCAAGGATTACAATATTCAATGATAACTGCAGCAACCATTGCAGAATCCAACATTGGCCTACCTACATTCTACCAGCCCTCTAGTTAAAGCTAACTACATAATAATCTCAGCTAGGCAAACGGCATGGCATTTCAGTTTAACAGAAGGCCATAGCTACCAATACAGAGTGAATTTCCAGGAAACAAGCTCCTGTAGACTTATTACTAGAGATCGGTCTGGTGGCCAGGATATAGGAACCAGGAATATCCAAACCTAAAATGATCTTAGGTAAAAAAATTAAGAAAAATGTTCCCAAAGAGGGAAAAGGGGGAAATAAAGACACAAGCCTCATCTATTCATGTTTGTTCATGAGCCAAAATTCAGCCCCAAAGAGCTAGGCTCAGATGAAGATGGCCCCAAACAGCTTCAAACCTGAAGAAGGGCTCTCAACAAGAAGACAACAGACCCCAGAACAAACAGAATCTGAAAAAGCCTTAGAGCTAAACAATAAAAAATTGAAGAAGTGAGCTCCATGGTGCAGTCTTTTTGTATCCCTGTATACCTCCAAAATTTCCTATCTTTTGAGTCACTCCTTTGTCTCATGGCTCCTTCTACTCTTTCATGCTAAAATGCAGCTCTGGGTTTGTAAACATGAAGTAGGAGTGGACACCTGCAGAAATAGGTATTTATTTGCAGGGAACAACTTATTCCAAAGCCTTCTCAGTGTACGATGGGTCTCAAGAAAGTCACTCACACCTTGTATCATCTTTGCAGGTGAATGATATCAGCTTGACTAAAGTGTTGTCAAGCCTTCCGTTTCTCAGGTTCCACCAGGGTCCAGGAAACCTGGGACATTTGTGCTCTAAAAGCAAACATTCAGCACAGCTTAAACCATGGGCCAGAGTTTTCATAACTGAAGTTTGCTTACATTCCCTTCCACAGCACCTGGGGTGATGACCTTCACTATGCATTCAGGTTTAACACTCACCACAAACAATGAGCTAACTGTACGTGCACTTTATTTTATACATGTGGTGGTAAACTTTCATTTGTTGCAGGCACATGGTATGCTTTTATACGTAAAAGGTTTTTTATGTACACATTAAAAATATAATGAACAAAGCATCCCAGTGAAGGGTAGGTAAATATTTCAGATGATATTATCTCCCTCATGCTTGGATTTTCAACAACCTTTTGACAAAGGCTCCTGAGCAAATGGGAGAAGAGAAGAGGTTCACCTATGGATTGGTAAATGCTAAAGTACTGAAAGCAGAGAGAAGAAATAAACTGAGATTTCTCAAAAGGAGGGGTGAAATCAGTGAGGTTCACCAAAGATCTGTATTGGGACCAGTGCTTGTTCGAAACTCATTTGGAGTTAGGGGTGAACAGTGAGCTGGCCAAATTTGCTAATGAGACCAAATGATTCAGAATGGTAGAAACAAAAAGAATCTTACTCAAACCCTGGGACCAGATCGACCACTCCAGCTGAGGGCAGCAGGTTAGCTCAGGAGGGACAGTGCAGGTTATGTGGCACACACATCTCTGACCTCTACCACCCCACTTCTCCTAAATCCCCAGCATCTGGCCTAATGGTAAGGCTGGACCTATCTCTGACTCATCTAGCCTGGTCTCCTGGAACTTGGGATACAAGTACAGAAAGTGGATTGCAGTGTTCCCTTACTAAGGGAACAATCCCTTGCCATGAGGAGGAAACATGGCCTCTTTTCTCCAGCAAGATAACATTCCCCTTCCCTTATCTGAATCCTCTGCAGTGAACGAAGGCCTCCTTGGCAATAAAAGCTCTTGCTCTGCACTATAACTGAGGTCACGTGTGTCCAGAACTGTCTCCAGTCTTCTGAAGCACCCTCAACCCAGCCCACTATGGGATTAACCATCTCAAGAGCCCAGAATGGAAGTCTTTGTTCCTCCTAAGAGTGAATGCAAATGCATTGCACAACAACGTGAGAAGACAACTCCAACGTTCTTGTCATTAGTGACTGAAGCCATTGTTCCACATTTGCCTTGCCTGACCTCTTCTAGTCTGGAGCCAGCCTTGCATCACCATTTAGACTTTGCACTCCGGTTGCAACGGAGAGCTCTCTCGCAGCGCAGCAAGCCATATGGGAAGCTGCACAGCTTCAGGGAACATACACAAAAGCAAAGGAAAATAATATTCTCTTGTCTGGAGCAATCTGCTGCTTTTGAAGTGCAGCGAGCTTCTTGGCTCTTTCATAGTAAGGTGCACTTAAGTGCTTCCCCTCACCGGGCTATACTTAAAGGCTTAATTTATCTTGGTATTTGATCCTCTGGTTCCAACCTTCTCTGCACTCCTTCTGTAGTGCTCCTTCTTATGCTCTACCTGCTGTACTCTGCCTCTCTGTGGGTCATCCAGGGCTCTGGCTCATTTCCCCCTTACTTGATGTTGCTCAGAGACATAGTTAATCCTTTGACATCTTCCTCACATTGCTAATGGACTCTGCTCTTTTTTCTTTTGCTCTTCTCTCCATGCTGAGCAGAGGCCTTGCTGGGGTTCATCAACACCGTCCTTCCTCCCCCAGTTGATGCCTCCCAGATAGGACATTCAAAGAAGATATACTTTTTAACTTCAGTTCAGCTCTGAAACATGTCTCTTTTGGGGTTTATGTACTATAGAATTTATATACTTTTTCTCATTGAGATTTCGGGGGTCTGATACTATGCATTTCCTCTCTATTGCTGCTTGTTTAATTTGCAGTTTATTTATTTATTATTGTATTTTTTAATGATGTCAGCTGTCTTGGGGGTCTCACTGTGTGAGGCAAAAAGGATATAAATATTTCAATAAATAAAAGTTCATTTTGAGAGTCATTGTCTAAAGTGCATTTCTCTTTGGGTGTATTTTTTCATTTACTTTATTTGAAAACCTTGGAAAAACAGGATGATAAAATAAGTTTCTTCCCCCTCATCTCCTTCCTTCCCTTCCCTTATCTACTTAATTTAGTTTTCTGGAAGAACTGAGCATGTCTGCATGTATATTCCAGAACTATCCCACAAACAGCTCCCTCTGTTATCCACACACTTTCTAATCCCGAAAGAGCTGGTGATACAACATGTCCTATTACACTCAGAGATGTGGCATTCTTTCTCATGCAGGCCATGATAAAGAAGTTCAACGTCTGCAGAGTAAAACTAGAGGGATCCAGCCAACTCTAGGCAAGAGTTGTTGCTAATTATAAATTTATTTAGGATACTCACTGCTTCGCATAGTTCTTTATGCAATTATACAAAAACAAAAAACCAAAAACCCCCTGCAATGTGACAATATGAAAATAGAATATAGAACCGTTGGGAGATTTTCACTTATTTTTATGGTGGTGTGGTTGCCACAGATTTCTGAGTAACAAAATCTCTATGTGCTCACCGTAACACACATAATGAGCTCACTTCATCACACCTCCATAGTCTTGCCAGGAGCTTCAAGGGAGGTGTAGTCTGAGCATGGAAGGTTTTCATACAGCAGTGTCAGTCAATATAGTGTGCTCTTTACTTAAACTATAAAAACTCTGTGGAATGTGTGCCATTTCAAATTTCTTTTCAGTGATGTAGTTAAACTTTATTGTTAAGGTTAATGAAAGATCAATTTAGTCACCATTACATTGGGCTATTTCAACTAGATACACGTTGGGCCCCTACATCAAAGCTATTCGTCAACACCATTACATTACTTGCAATATCCCCTTCCTGCGAGACAGATGATCTACCAGTATGAATAGATGGAGTTCTAGAGAAGTCAGTAGACGGGAATAAAATTCCCTTTGGCCCTGTTAGAAATCTTAAGAAAAGTGCCTGTTTGTATTAATTCTCCTCTCCGTGTGCAAGCCATGATTGCAGATTAAAATTATTTATATTTCCCCAGTAAATCCTTATAAAAACGAAATGCTAATTTCTATAATTAAGCATTTATTGTCTGAGAAATGGAATATAGTTGCACAGATAACAACTTTCTATCTCGGTCTCCCATGTTCTAGAATACTAAAAATAATTAATGAGATGTCTGACTTCTGTTGTGTCACAGTGGCAACGCATTCTACTTCAAAGGTGCCTGCAAAGCTAGACTTGACAACAGTGCTAGATAACATGTACTGCCAATGACTGTGGAGCTGTATTATTGATGCTGAGCATTATCCATTTATCTCTTGTCTATAGAAAGGAGGGGGTCTTTTCAAGTATGATTTCTCACTTCTGCAAATTGTGAGTGGATTGGAAAATAACATGCAGCTTTGCAGGTTTCCAGACATGAATGTACTTCACCAGTTGGTATTAACAGCATCAATCAGCACATATTTAAAAAACTAACCTGCTTTATTGGAGGAGAATAATAATTACCACATCGGTCACTGCAGTCAGAAAAAAAGAAAAAGAAATATTTTGGGATACTTCTTTTTTTTTAAAAAAATCATCTTTAATGGGTTTTTTTTTTTCTTAAAAAGAATATTAGAATACTTTGCCATAGTCAACTATCAAAGCATTTAAAGGACAGAGGTGTCAAAAAGCATGCACATAATTGTTGTTGTTGTTTAGTCGTGTCCGACTCTTCATGACCCCATGGACCAGAGCACACAAGGCACTCCTGTCTTCCACTGCCTCCCGCAGCTTGGTCAAACTCATGTTCGTAGCTTCAAGAACACTGTCCAACCATCTCATCCTCTGTCGTCCCCTTCTCCTTGTGCCCTCAATCTTTCCCAACATCAAGGTCTTTTCCAGGGAGTTTTCTCTTCTCATAAGGTGGCCAAAGAATTAGAGCCTCAGCTTCAGGATCTGTCCTTCCAGTGAGCACTCAGGGCTGATTTCCTTAAGAATGGATAGGTTTGATCTTCTTGCAGTCCACAGGACTCTCAAGAGTCTCCTCCAGCACCATAATTCAAAAGCATCCATTCTTCGGCGATCAGCCTTCTTTATGGTCCAGCTCTCACTTCCATACATCACTACTGGGAAAACCATAGTTTTAACTATATGGATCTTTGTCGGCAAGGTGATGTCTCTGCACATAATTACAATAGGAAAATTAATGCTTTACTCTCTACCCAATTACATGGATTTCAGTGGTTTGAAAAATCATGGAAAACAGAAGTTTGAGTTTGCTTGTTCAGCATATCTGTGTTTAATGCTACTAGTCCTTCATGTTAATAGGGTATGTCAATGTGTTGACTTCCATTGCCACTTTAATTTGTCCTCCTTGGTGTGAATAAAATATTCGTAAATCAGCCCTTCAGAGAGAGAAAGGGTAAGATGTAACATGATAGGAATGTATGGAGAAAGCAGAAAAAGTTTTCCTCCCTCTCTCATAACACTGAGGCAGAGAAATAACTTGATGACCAATAACTTGGGTGGCTTTAAAAGAGGATTAGACAAATTTATGGAGGTTAAGGTTATCAATGGCTGCTAATCTCAATCAATATGTTCTATCTCCACTTTCAGAGTGGAGTTTCTTCCAGTTTTCTTTTTCCAAGTTATGCCTCTTCCCCTGGCCAGTGCTGCTGTAAATGAAAGCAAGTGGAACAGTAATGGCAACCACTGGCAAGTTCAGCCACCCCCTGCAATGCAAAATGTATTCCATATGCAAGCTACAATAGTGAACATGGAGGAATTATGCACCTTAGAGGCATCACTAAGGAGAAGGAAAACTCTATTCTAAATCTCTGCTGCCTTGCGGCTACACTCATTCATGAGAAAGGCTTTGGGAGTAAACCCCTTGTGGGACATCTCCAGGAGAAGAAAAGGCTAAAGAGCAAACCCTACACAAATGTGGAGTGTAGTTCCTGAGACAGCTGGATGGCATCTTGTATGCTTCCTTCCAGCAACTCCTGAAGCCAAGCTGGTGCCAAATGTATTGCTTTCTTTTCCCTTGGACTGCATTGGCGGGGTTGTGAGAGAGGTATTTTTGTTTGGGCAGCCCAGGAAAAACTGCCCAGGTTTGTGCCCCAGGGAGGTCACTTTGGTACTGCTAACACAGCATTTGACTTCACCCCAGGAGATGCACTGCATTGTTTCTCAAGACAGACAGGTGCCAACTACTTGTAAGCTCCTTTGGGGATCCTTGAAAACAAAGATGCTTGGGGAGTATATATGATTGCTTTGTGAGTGTGATCAATGTGCAGCATCTCAACAACAGAAGTGCCCACTTGAGAGAAGATGTTTTGACCCACATTCCTGTGCAGTAAATGACTAACAACTCTGCATTTATTGCACTAAAATCATAATCTAAAAAGAACTTCCATTTTCAGCCCTTCCATAAGTATTAACAGCAGTGTCGATATGTTCTTTTCCTGGCTAGGATAAGAATAACCTAAGGGTATTTGTACTTAGCTCCTGGCGTTTATTTTTTCTTAACCAAATGGGGTATTTTTTTGTTTTTGGCCTTGCATATTCACCATATATTTGGATTATTTTTATTTTTTTAAAAAATGTGCCTATAAAACAACAAATTATTAGAATATCTGATTACCATCTTTACTCAAGTCCACTGGTGAGAGCCAGTGTGGTTTAGTGGTTAAGAGCGGTAGTCTTGAAATCTGGAGAACTGGGTTCGCTTCCCTGCTCCTCCACATGCAGCTGCTGGGTGACCTTGGGCTAGTCACACTTCTCTGAAGTCTCTCAGCCCCACTCACCTCACAGAGTGTTTGTTGTGGGGGAGGAAGGGAAAGGAGAATGTTAGCCACTTTGAGACTCCTTCGGGTAGTGATAAAGCGGAATATCAAATCCAAACTCTTCTTCTTCAATGTGCCATTGAATCAAATACACACCTCAGTCTTTAGAACCTTGAAACCAAAAAAAGTATTTGCTGGCGAATGTAAACGTGCCATTGTATCTAATGCACACCTTAATTTTCACAATGTGATTTGGCCAAAAGAGATTTGAGTAAATACGGTATTAAAAGAGCTGGCATAATTTTACTGGCTCTCTCTGGAGCTTCTGAAAAAACACAGGACACTTGCTGGCATCATTCTTTTGTTCCCTTTCTCACAGCATAGCACAGAAAGGTTTTTAATGCAGCTCTACATTTTTGTCGTATGTAATTTCACTTATGGATGTTCCATTTAAAGATAATTCTCCATGCATTTATTTGCCGCCATTACCTTTCAGCACTTTTCACTGCCAGGCAACCCCTCTATATCTGCAAAATTCCATCAGGAATACAGTTCAGCATTAAACAGGTAAATGCTATTTTTCTACAAAGTGCACATTAACTATCTTGACTGGTATGCTAATAGATCCAAAGCATGGAATTTTAAAAGACTTTTAAAGGCCACCTTACATCATTGCACTGCCATCTGTCTATCTGCAGGAGGAATGGGCTGGTTCAGTCTGTAATGGCAGCAGAACTCCCACCTATGATTACACTAACCTTCAACTGCCACAATAAAACATAGCAAATTTAAATGTTTTTAATACAATTGTGTATGTGTATCTATCTCTTTATATTCAAACTACGGTATGTAAGTTATAACTTTCAGTATTTTCAAACCACCTGTTTGCTAATGAGCTGGTTTGAACATAAAAACCCATGGCTTAGCAGAAACATACAAGCATGAGAGTTCCTGGAGAGGAAATTGCAGTTGCTGCAGTCCTATTCTGGTTCTGCTGCTGCTGCAAACTGAGCCATAGCTTGGCTTAACATGTTGCCTACCCAGGTCTTTGTTGGATCTTCTCCAGATATACCACAACCTGTAAACTCAAGAAGAAACTATGGTTGCAGTTTGTGTTTTATCTAGAGTGAGCTAAATAATTTTAGCTGTGGAATAATGAGGAATAATTTATTTTTCTATGCATTTCGAACAAAAATTCCATTGCAAAATACCAATAAAGCATGGTTAAATTTGGCTTATTGAAATAAAGCTTAGTAAAACTTTGGTTGTATAAGATTTACTGATGGGACAAATTTCAAGTGCAGATAGGCTGGACTGTAGTTATGTTTCCATCTTCTGGGAAACCATTATTTTCTCTGTGTTTTTTAAAATACGTGAACGCTATCTTTTAAAACTTACAACTTGATCAGCTGTTGAGATGTTTATATAATGGTATTTCACAAATAGGTATTTTCAAGTACTAACGTCTTTTGTTGTAAAATTTGCTCTGACAAGTGGCTAAACTACTTCACATTTATATGTTTTTACTTTCCTGTTTTGATATTTTGAAAGCCATAATCAAGTTCAATTTTGATTGATCTTTATATTTATAGCTACTGCACCATATTACAGACATTGATAAAAATTCCTCTTGCAATGCTGCCTTTGTATGCATTAAAATAACAATACTGTGCAGTAGTTCCACCATATTGCTTTATGAGGCTATAATCTACTTTCTTACAAGACAACTTGATTATGGCTTCATAAAGATGGCAAGAGCTCTAACACAGTGGTTATTTTATAAGGCTTTGTGTTACTGAATTTCATTAGTTTACTTCCACAAGTTGTGGTTAAATAGCATTAATATTTCTTTTGTTATCATGGAAATTGGACTGTACATCATACCCTCACATCCAAAAACACAAGTTTGAATGTACAGTACTGACATTATTGGGAATAACATGATTTTGCATTTCAGCGTAGTACTGTAAGGTTCCTCCCCGCCCAGCAGTGATCACAAACCTCATGTTTACAGATCTGTTGTGCAAGTGCAAGTAGACTTTACATTCCAGCACTGAATTACCAACTTTTCAACAGCCTCTATTCCTGTGCCTTTAATGGTTTGATCGGTAGGAAGCAGCAGTTCATTCTAATTCCTACAAATAAAGCCATTGTCAAAGGCATAGGACCAGAAGCTGTTTGAAAAGTTGGCAACCCAATTTGTGAACAGTGATTTTATGTGTATGATATACACCCCCCCAAGTCAGAATAAAGCCATGGTTCAGTGTGTGTACTGTTCACACATGACAAACATTAATTGCTGAATATATTTCAGTGATAATATTTCTAAAATATAGCCACCTTCATTTGCAAAATGACACATAAAGCATTTTTAAAAACCTCAGACCTAATTGCTTGAAAGAAGCAACCTGACTTCCCACCTTGCTGAGACTCTACACTTCTTACAGGGGGTGGTACAGCAGCTTCAGACAAAGACAGAAGCTCAAGCTGGAGTGTGCCCAGAGTCAAAGTGCCCCCCCCCCCAAGTACTTCATAATGTCCTGGTGCCTTGAATGCAAAAAGAAAAGAAAACACAAAGCTATAGAAAAAGCAATGTCTCTATGTTTACCAGGGATGGAGCAGGGAGGTAGCGTAAACCCCAGGGTGGGGAGAGAGAGGAGGGGGAAGTCTATTGTGGGTGACAGATTCAGCTTGTAATCAGAAGAATGATTGACGTGGACTCTTATGTGCTTTGGGGTCTTGGCCTCATGTTTCTTCCTTTTGGGTCTCTTCCTTTTTATTCCTTTCTTCAAATCGTTCTGTCTCTGAGGAGCAGCAGCATCATACACTTCTATTGGAGGCTTTGGGTTACTAGGTAAAGGTAAAGGGACCCCTGACTGTTAGGTCCAGTCGTGGCCGACTCTGGGGTTGCGGCGCTCATCTCGCTTTATTAGCTGAGGGAGCCGGAGTACAGCTTCCGGGTCATGTGGCCAGCATGACTAAGCCGCTTCTGGCGAACCAGAGCAGCGCACGGAAATGCCGTTTACCTTCCCACTGGAGCGGTACCTATTTATCTACTTGCACTTTGACATGCTTTCAAACTGTTAGGTGGGCAGGAGCTGGGACCAAGCAACGGGAGCTCACCCCGTCGTGGGGATTCGAACAGCCGACCTTCTGATCGGCAAGTCCTAGGCTCTGTGGTTTAACCCACAGCGCCACACACGCTGTTACTACTGGGTTGGGTTACTACTCACCAGTCAAAACTAGTCCCTTATTTACACCTTATTCTTTTCCTTCCAAATCACTGCTGCCCTTTTTCATACATTCTTTTAGATATAATCTTGCCATGCAGTCTGATATTTTGAGCAGCCTGCCCAGATGCCTGAGTTGCAATTAACTTCTCCCATGGGACTTTTCCAGATCAGGAAATGCAGACAGCCAGGGAGGCTGCAGAATGCTAGAAAGGAACACACATACCACCTTTGACCACCTTGCAATGCAAAAGTTAGCTCAAAACCCAGCAAGCAAAAAAATTCTAACGCACCTCAAGAATGAGGCAGAAAAACAGAAGTCCCCCCCCCCCAAGAAAACCTGGAACAGATTTTTAACACAACACTAGCCCCCCTCCCCCATGCAGATAGCATACCCAACTGGGTCTTGTGTATGTACAATTCTGCATGCATAGTCTGAAATTACACAGGCAATTTCCCACACAAAATCTCGGAATTGAACATGCAATTTTGGCCTACAGGTTTCCTACAAAGCAGGGCTGGACCTCTGAAATATTATATGACGACAGTTCTCTGTGTCTTCTTTGCATCCTAGAATAGCTTTCTCTCTTCTATTTGGTTTCAAAGTTTTGGTGCCATTATAATAAACATCTATTTTATTATTAGTTATCAAAGTTTTTACCACCACCCCACTGCCTTTTATCTTTGCATTATTTTGTTTCATGTAGACTTATACACAAACTTCATTACGCAGTTTAATTAATCTGACTGATAAACATAAATTTCTTTTTTGTTGTTTTCTACAGCTGTAATTTTAAACTAAGTATTGGCTAGCTAATAATTTCTTTTTAAAAAAATTAGTGATTATTTTTGATCAGCCAGGCAAAAGCATGTTTGCATTTTCAGGATCATAACAGGTAGACTTTTCAAAAATAAAAATAAATGTGTGATTAGGAAAGTTCATTTATCTCTGCCAAGTAACCTTGGAGATTCTTTATAGAAACTTCCATGCTGCAACATAAAATCACACCTCAAATAGTTACTCCTTTGATATGAACAGCTAAAATAAGATGCTACTGAATTCTACCTTGATAGAACTGGACCACATTTAAGAGTTCTAGAATCAAAGAAGTGGGGACAGGTTTCTTGGCAGAACTTATTTGAAATCTGCAGTAGGTTCTGGTGTAGGCCTAGGGAACTCAAGAATCATCAGCCTTCCTGCCAAATAGGGGAGGAAAGGGGTTGCAGGTAGGTCTTTAGTGATGTAGATGACAGCCAGACCTGGTTAGACCAGGATGGAGGCCTTGAGTTCTGCCAAGCAGCAGTCTGGAATGGTCCATGGCAAGCAAGGCCTGACCACACTGGCACTACTAGGAGTTGCTTAGAGTCCTCAGTCTCTTTTTCATTATTAGTGACAGTGATAACACTAAATCACATAACAGCAAAAAGGCTGATGTCTTCCAGTTCTTTTTATGGTATTCTATGGAACAAAGCTTCTACACTGAATTGAAATTAAATGTTTTGTTCTCTTTCATAACTGAATTTACTTTAATAAAATGGGACACAAACCACCCTCATTTTGTCTTCCTAAACTAGTAAGTTATCATTCTACACTGCTTAATGTTCTTTCTGTAGAGGAGATATGTTCAAGAAATTATTAAATATCCCATTGTTTCTCTGTATTTCTTTAACCGTGCCTATTGGGGGGGGGGCAATATCTCGGTAGGTTTATTTTTTATTTTTTATCTGAACACAGACAAGATAACCTCACCTCTCATTAACACTGAAGAGGCACCTTGTCTCAACTGCCTTCATACATCTGTCTGGTTCCTTTGGTATTTCACATTATCAAGCCCTTGTAGAAACTGCTCAAGGACATACAGTAGTTGGCTGATTTGTTGTTATTCTTCTTGGGGGCATTTACATTTGTTCTTATTTTAAAGCTCTACTCTTTTTATGATATCATATGCAGCCTGATGCTTCAGTTCTAGAGATACCATCAAACCACATCCCTTCCTTTACAAATCATTTAAAGACACAGCAGTATTTTAGAGCTAATGCATTCAGGAAGCCTACCAGTAGCAGCATTTCAGGCTGGGTTTGCCAGATGGGTTAGCACTGCCATGTGCTTGCACCCAGAACTTGAATATGCCAGATTGCCCTTTACTGTCAGTGAATTGTGATTGACATAACCAATTAGGTGACAACCCCCATTGTGGCCAGAGGAAAGAAACGCTCTATGCACATCATAGTAAAAGCTGCAATCCGTAGAATTGGAGCCCTGTTTTTTTCTGCCTGTGCCTGTATTCTGTATGTGAGTATGTGTAACCATATGGAACTGGCTTCATTCAGAACTTGATTTATCTAGTTCAGTACTGTGTACTCTGATCGACAGCAGCTCTATAGGGTCTCGGGAAGAGGTCTTTCTCATTACTGATACCCAATCCTTTTAAATAGAGTTACCAGTAATTAAACCTGGGACTTTTATGCTCTACCACTGTTCCCTTGAACTGTCTCTGTTCATTCTCCCTGCCCACCCTTGCCCATTATCTAGAGCAAGGGTGGAAAATCTGTAGCCCTTCAGATGACCTAGCTCCCATCAGCTGCAGCCATCATGGTCAGTTGTCAGGCATTATGTGAGCTGAAGTCCAAGAACATTGGGAGGACATCACGTTCCGCATCCCCAAGTTGCCTGGATACCACTGTTTTCATTTCAGCTAAAATATTTCCAGTTGATTTTCCCCCCTGCTGTTATATCTAAATAATTTTATCTGGTACTACACATTTTAAAAAACAATGTAATGAAGTATGATTTTGCTTACTGCTTTGTTTGCCTTGTGGTGTACGTATTCTGCACAGAGGACTATTTGTTTTAATAGAACAGTTTATGTGTGTTTTTAAAAAGTGTTTCTTTCAGTAAAGCAAATAGAACAATAAGTTCCTAATATAAAGTTAATTACAGCATCAGTACAGTGCAAATGAGAATGCCTTTGGTGGATCATACGGCAACCTCTCCTGAACTCACAATTTCTGTTGGAAACAGAAGTGACACAATGAGGTTCTTCATCTGCAAAGGCCGGAACATATTAATAATACATACAATTGCAAAATCATGCAGTGAGTTTACTACTTGAGGATACAAGTGGGGCAGGGGAACCATGTAATCCTTAAAAATGAGTAAGGTGCAACAATTATCACACAAAATAAGTAAATCAAGGGTTTCAAAATAATTGTAGGCCTAAGTCTCATGTTACTTTCTCACAATGCAGTGTGAGAAACTGTTGTGGTGGGAGACAGGGAAATGTCATACATTAAAAAAAAAAATGTTTGTTTACCTGGGAAGAAAAAACAACAACCCACAATTACAGTATCACACTTATTGTTCAATGGATATCAGAGTCCAGGGAAAACATGAGGAAGTAGGTTGGGTTTTTTTACAGCTAGCAGAGCTCACACAGTAAATGCCTGCAATATCTCTGCCTGCCATATAATAAACTAGAGAAGGTCATGAGGCAAACGTCATCAATCACCTTGGTCTAAACAATAAGGAGCAGAACTTGCTGCCATGGACTGTCCTTTGCCTTATATTTCCTGTGATTTATCTTATCTCTGCCTTGCCCTCTGGATCCCAGCCTTTGCCTTGCTCTCTGTACCCTGCTAACCCACATGAAGGCCACCGAGGGCACTTCCAGACTGTCATCACTCCTCTCAGGTGGGATTCAGCCACATACCGCCAAATTCGGGTTGCATGATTGAGCTGATTGAGAGGTCTTGTGCAACAAACTTGTATCTCCCAAAGACTGGACTTTTTGAAATAAGGAAAGTGATGGGGAAAATGTACCAATACTGGAAAGAATGGGTTATCACTTCTTTTGACACAACATTATATAACTTCCCCACAAACAAATCAGAATGAAAGCTCAATAAATAAAAAGGTTGCCTGGAAGTGACCTGACTTGACAGGGTCCAGTTCTGTTTTTTTGTTTTTTTTCAGAATAATATTTTATTGCATTTTACACAAAATGACACAAAAAACAAAACAGATTTCCATAGACATTACAAAAAAAGGAAAGAGAAACATGAAAAACATAAACAAAAAAGAAAAGAAAAAAGAAATTTTAGCATAAAAATAAGAGCTCACTTTTCAGTTGTAACCTTCAAAACCTTATTTTCCTTACTTCCACCCGCCTCCCGATCTTGTATTCTATGTAATAAGTAGTTCAGCAAGATCATTCTTTATTCATTTTCATTCTTTGTCCCTCCCTTTGTACTCTTATTTAACTCAATCACTAGAACCCCTTCTTATACTTTTCAAAGTCCTCAACATTCAAAAGTTTTACAGTAATTTTGTAGATAAGCTTTAAACTTCTTCCAGTTCTCTTCCACCTGCTCTTCTCCTTGATCTCGAATTCTGCCGGTCATTTCAGCCAGTTCCATATAGTCTATTACTTGCATCTGCCATTCTTCCAGAGTGGGTAGCTCTTGCGTCTTCCAATGCTTTGCAATGAGTACTCTTGCTGCTGCTGTAGCGTACATAAAAAAGGTTCTATCCTTCTTTGGCACCAATTGGCCGACCATGCCCAGAAGAAAGGCCTCTGGTTTCTTCAAGAAGGTATACTTAAATACCTTTTTCAGTTCATTATATATCATCTCCCAGAAAGCCTTAATCCTTGGGCACACCCACCAAAGGTGAAAGAATGTCCCTTCAGTTTCTTTACATTTCCAACATTTATTATCGGGCAAGTGGTAAATTTTTGCAAGTTTGACTGGGGTCATGTACCACCTGTATATCATTTTCATAATATTCTCTCTTAAGGCATTAGATGCCGTGAATTTCATGCCGGTGGTCCACAACTGTTCCCAGTCAACAAACATAATATTATGACCAACATCTTGTGCCCATTTTATCATAACCGATTTTACCGTTTCATCCTCGGTATTCCATTTCAACAGCAGATTATACATTCTCGACAATATCTTAGCATTGGGTTCTAACAATTCTGTTTCCAACTTTGATTTTTCCACCTGGAAACCAATTTTCCTGTCCAAATGATAGGCCTCTCTTACTTGAAAGTAATGTAACCAATCTCGCACCTTATCCTTAAGTTTCTCATAACTCTGCAATTTCACTTTGTCTCCCTCCTGCTCCAAAATTTCCCAATATTTTGGCCAATTAGATTCCATGTTAAGCTTTTTCAGGGCCTTTGCTTCCATAGGTGAAAGCCACCTTGGAGTTTTGTTTTCCAATAAATCTTTATATTTCATCCAGACATTAAACAGTGCTTTCCTGACAATATGGTTTTTAAATGCTTTATACACTTTAGCCTTACCGTACCACAGATATGCATGCCACCCAAAAACATTATCATATCCTTCCAAATCTAAAATGTCTGTGTCTTCAAGAAGTAGCCAATCCTTCAACCAGCAGAAAGCTGCTGCTTCATAATATAACTTAAAGTCCGGCAGGGCAAACCCCCCTCTTTCCTTTGCATCAGTAAGAATTTTATATTTTATTCTGGGCTTTTTGCCCTGCCAGACAAATCTAGAAATTTCTTTTTGCCACTTCTCGAAGCAGTCCATTTTGTCAATGATTTGTAACATCTGAAACAGAAACAACATTCTTGGCAATACATTCATTTTAATAACAGCAATTCTACCCAGTAAGGAAAGCTTCAAATTTGTCCAAATTTCAAGATCTTTTTTCACTTCTGACCAACACTTCTCATAGTTGTCTTTAAATAAATTTACATTCTTCGAGGTCAAGTTCACCCCTAGGTATTTCACTTTTTTCACCAATGTTAAACCTGTTTCTTCCTGAAACCTTTCCTTCTCAACTGTTGTTAAATTTTTCTCTAAAACCATAGTTTTAGATTTATTCAATTTGAAACCTGCCACCTGACCAAATTCTTGTATTATCTCCAAAGCTCTTTTAGAGCTAGGGATTGGCTCCTGTAATGTCAGTACTAGGTCATCTGCGAAGGCTTTAAGTTTATAGTGTTTAACTCCGACCTGTATACCCTGAATCTGTTGGTCCCTTCTAATCATGTTCAGCAAAACCTCCAGGACTGAGATAAAAAGCAAAGGGGAAATTGGGCAGCCTTGTCGTGTACCTTTCTCAATCTTAACTTCTTCTGTAACTACATTGTTCACTATTAATTTTGCCTTTTGTTCTGAATAAATCACACCTATACCGTTTCCAAACCTATCTCCCACCCCCATCCCATGCAAATTTTTCCTCATAAAACTCCAAGAAATATTGTCAAAGGCTTTCTCCGCATCAATAAATATCAAAACAGCTTTTGTATTAATATTAACTTGTAATTTTTCCAAAATGTCAATTAAATTTCTTGTATTATTTGACAAATGCCTGCCTTGGAGAAAGCCAGCTTGGTCTTTGTGTATCATTGTTACTAAAAAAAATTTCAATCTTTTAGCCAAAATATCAGCAAAAATTTTATAATCCACGTTAAGTAGGGATATGGGGCGGTAGTTCTTAAGTTGTGTCTTTTCTAGCTCATTTTTCGGTATAAGCGTGATGTAAGCTTCTTTCCACGACTCCGGCGCTCTTTTCCCTTCCATAATTTCATTGCAAACCTCCATTAAAGGTTGAAGACAGGGTCCAATTCTGAGGACCAATTTATAGTTTAGCAATTGTTTGTCTGCCTCAGTTTAACCTTCCCTTTCCACTTGAATAGCCCATAACTCCTATTAGCAGTTGCTAACATTATATTTAAAACTGTTGCATATATAAGTTAAATTATTTGAATCTTTTGGAAGATGACAATGAAATAAGCTAGGAAAAGCACACAATCATGAAATGAATCTCTAAAGGCTTATTGAAACAAAATGGCTTTAGTGTGCTTTTAAAAATACCAGCCATGAGTTGGCTCTGTGGGCTTCATGGAATATAGAATTTTGTAAAAGAGTTGCCACTATTGTGAGGGCTCTGCTCCTAGAAGATACCAGCCCACATCCAATCTGAAGGCAACCACAGAAAAGGACCATCTAGAGAGCTTAAAATCCAGGGAGGGCCACGAAACTCTGTAAGGTTGCAATCTAAGGCTGCATACATGGTAGTAACCACCTCTGAAGTCTGTAGAAGTAACTATGAGTAAATATGGCTAGGATTGTGAAGCTCTAGTGGTACAGTCCTCCCATGTGCTGTGTGACTGCACTACTTTCTTCAGTTTTTATATCGAAAAATGCTGATTTGAAAGAAGTATAATATTAAAATTGTACCTGGCACCAAAGTTTGCCGCCTCAGAGTGGTTTTCACAGGGAAGCACTTATATTCATTGAGCGGGTTCAGTCCTAAATTCCTCAAAGGCCTAATAAAGCAATCTATTCTCAGGGCAAGTAAACGGAGTACATGGAACTACTGAGTTGTATTCAGTTTGTGCCTCTCCAGTGACAGAAGTGATATTCCTCCCCTAAGTAAACCCACATGTGGTGGGAAACGCTTTGGAAACGATTGAGAAGCAGCATGGAGGCTGTAGGACCAGAGAGAATGGCCAAAGCTCTGTTCCACTGACAGAAGGCTGTGCTGGACCAACAAACCTTCCACCAGCAGAGCAGCACCAGTTGGATACCACCCTGTGTCCACCATGCTCCTTGGCATTATGCTACATATACTTTTAGCTGTTTAAAAACGATTCATCCCTTTTGAACTTCATAGTTTCTTTCCTTCGCAAGTTACTCACAGAATTTGCAAAGTTTACAGGCCCCTAGCCCATAACTTTATTCTAGGGGAAGCCAAAGGAATTTCCCTAGGCAGCAATATCTATTCATGTGTTGCGTTAAAATAGTTCTCAGGCTGGTCATGTATTGTTCTCCTCCCCTATCTTGGATGCTATATATTTCCCTGCATTTTGCATTATCATTTGTTAAATGTACTCCAACATGCAATTTATCTTAGTCAGCAGATTTAAGACCTTTGCGCCACCCAGCATGTCCAGGGATTTCAGAAATAAATCACTGTTCCTGGGTTTGTTGCTAATGCAACAAATGGTTTCTAGAGGAGAACCCAAGAGTAGTGATGGTCAATATCATACCGGATATCACTGCAATGAAATATATTTCTCCTGTTCTCCTGGGTTTTAGGACAGGCCTGACTCCATTTAATTTTCCATTTGCTAGTTTTGCTATTTTTCATTTTTAATAGACACTGCTTTTTTATTGAATCTAGAGTTGGAGGGTTGTATTAAATTTAGTTCCATATTATGGAGGAATGCACTCCAAGAAAATAATGATAGTCTCAGTAAGGGCTCGATTTCCTTCTTTTATTTGAGTTCAGATTTTTTTTAAAAAAAAAAACAGGCAGCATAAAAGCTACATCATTATCAATCAGAGAGGAGAAAATACAAAATTAGGCATGTCATCTGTTGCCAATGCCATTCTGCTCATGTGTAGACATTCAGACAAGGCACAAATAAGCAGATGGAGAGGAAAATGGATTGGTGCCAGCTGCCCCACCTCTACACATTCATCAGAACATGTACACAAGACAGTGTGGGCTCCAGATTTTGGGGGGACCTTTGGCAAGACACCTTCCATGGGATCCTCCTGCCTCAGTAAATATGTATCATCACTGCCATTGCCCCCAAGTGCTCCTCCTAAACCTTCCCCATCATTGCTACCAGCTGCCTGCTTGCCAGGCACTATCCAATGTGGAAGCCAGCAGTGGCATCTAAGCTGCCCCTTACCACCACTACCACTGTAATTTGGGCTACAGTGAGACATGGAGAGGAGGAGAACATCCAGGAGGCTCTTGTCAGTGGGGAGATACGCAGCCTTGAGGCAGTATGCCTCTGAATACCAGTTTCTGGGATTCACAAGTGGGCAGGGTGCTGTTGTGCTCATGTCCTACTTCAGGCTTCCCACAGGAATCTGGTGGCCCACTCTGAGAACAGGATGCTGGATTCAACGGGACATTGGGCTGATCTAACAGCCCCTTATTGTGTTCCTGTGGTCTTATTATGCTGTTCCTGACACAAAGGCCTAAAGACATACACACACATATATATGTATGAGCTGAATACAGTATCTGTACCCTCCATTTTTGCAGAGTACAGATCACATGCTCGCAGCCTATGTGTATTGCTGTAGTGGAAAATGCAGAAGAAAAACCAAGGAGGTGTAGGTTTGGCCTTACGCAGCCAACCCTTCCTGTGAGTCCTTGCAGGAACACTCCTACCTTCAAGGGTGGCCAAGCTGGGGCTTGATTGCCCTGATTAGGACCCCTAATTGCCACAGGTAATGGCTGTGGATATATTTCACTCCACCTGGTTGAGGCAGGTGTAAATAGTGCAGGGCAATGTGGTCAGAGGAAGAGGATGATGGACCAAACACAGTTGAGGCTTCCCATGGTTGGATCTGGTGTTGTATGTGGGTGAAGGTCTGGTGGAGGCAATTGTTCCTTTGGAATTGTTCCTTGAGGTTCTTTCTAGTTTTAAGAAGGTTTGCTGTTTGAGGTTGTTGGTTTTTTTGTTCCTGTTTGAGGAGGTTTTCCTATTCTGTTCAAATAAAAATATATTTTCCCTCATATATTGATTACCAAAGATCCTTTAAAGAATCTGCAGAGTTAATTGGCAAAACAATTGCACATTATCATCTCAACTTTTTCATTTGTGGCATTTGAATGTTTGCACAGGGCCACAATGCACCCCCCCCCCCGCAGTGAACAACAGGATCTCTGAGCTAACAGTTCCAAAGAAATGTCTCCACTGATTATGTTAAGGGTTGGTGAGAAGGGGAAGATTGAGGGAAGCCAGTTACTTGACATTGATCTAATCACTTACTGGTTCTTATTTTCTAGCCTATGTGATCATAAATCCAGGCGTCCAGAGAAAACTTTCAAAAGAATAGGGTGGGTGAAGGTGAGAAAATGTGAAACTTTTACAGTTCTGTCAACTGAATGTCTAAGGATCCACCTCTGGAAATTTCTAGTTTTTTTCTGAATTCCAGTCAGACACAACCCAGAAGGAGAAAATTTGAAATGTATGCTTAGCTGAATCTCTGCTGTTAATCAGTTTCTTCGGAGAATAAAGAAGCTACAGACTTTATTGAAGAAATACTCAGTCATCTAAAGGGGAAGCAGGAGTATCTTTTGCTATGAATTTTCTTCTGATTTGGAGGACTGTAGCCAGTGTGCAAAGTGTACTGATGCACAAGTGGATTTCCCCCCAAAAGTATTAAGGGGGGTAATTTACATAATGGGGCAGCTTTACAATCTCTAGTGTCCAAATAGATGGAAGAGGATTGCTGTTGACAGGAAGAAAGAATATTCACCTACGTTGTAGAAAGAGTAAAACGTTGCGAGGGCTTGCCAATTTACAGATAATTCATAAAATGGCTGATTCAGTTGTTCAGCTGACAGATTCCTTATTAAACTACTGATCTGGTATATATTTAGCAGAATCATCATTAGCAGCAGGGATCAGAAGCATTCATTCTCTCACAGTGAGATGCATCTAACCCTTTTGTTAATTTGGAGGCAATTAGGAGTGGAATGCAGAGGGATTGTTGCAACAGAGCGACTCATGTCATACTTACTAGGGAACAATAGGATTGCTTTGATTTCTGAACCAAATCTAATTCTCCAGACTACTTAGTTTCAAATAAGTGCAAACTATAGAAGAATTGGAATAATCGGATTCTTGGGTTTTACTCTGTTAGCGCAGCAATAGAAACTGAAATGGTATCAACTTGCTTTGTTAAAGACAAAATGAAATAAATCTGATGGAAATTATGTTTGAGATTTGTATATGCTAATGTGTACATGGGTGGTTTGGGAAGGCTATTTCAGTATATCGGTGGTGGGGAATTTGTGGCCCTCCAGATGTTGTTGAACTCCAGTTCCCATCAGCTGTAGCCAGTATGACTAAAGATCAGGGATGATAGGAGCTGTAGTTCAACATCTGGAGGGCCAAAGCATTATCTCTGTGCCTGCCTGTCAAGTGTCTGTATGTAGCCATGACATTCACAGTATTACAGAAGCTATCCTCGCTTCTGATTTGATCCACAAATGTCCTATTTTCCCCATCCAGCATTACCACTGAGCACAGGAGAAGGATGAGCCAGTGCTTGCCCTTAGCAGGGTACCCTCCTCAAGGAGAACTCTTGTGGGGGTGGGATACAGAGGCAGCGAATGCATGCAACACTCTTGTCAGCCCTTCTCTGCCACTGCTGCTGTCATGGCAATGTGAGGGCAGAGGAACTGAGTGAGGAGGGAGGAGAGCAAGCAGATGCTGGGTAGAGGCTGTGGTAGAGGAGGCGGCAGGCTGACTCCATTTTCTTTTGGTGTCTGTGGTTCTCCATGAGCCTGCTGACTCATAGGGCAGTGCAGCACCCAAAGCCACATGTTCCAGTGTTTTGCTGGAAAATGTTGGAGGGTATGCTATCAGAATCGCTCCACTTACCAGGCTAGGGGACCTGATGTGCCAGGGAGAGGTAGTAAATGGAGATGTTTGATGCGTATGCAGCTTATAGGATACATCTAAGGAGATTCCACTAGGCCAAATAAGGACCAGCTGTTTCCCACCTACCCCTCAGCCCTGACTAAATGAGTGGGGAGGGGGCTCTGTACTGTGAAGATATTAAAAAGGAATTGCCACAATCCGACAAGAGCTCGGATGTAGAAGAAGGATACTAGAAATTACAGTAATTAACAATAGCTAATAAAGCACGTGAATAATAGCTAGCCAGACCTTCTCGACGAAATTATTATACACAGCAGTTGCATTTTTTAAAAGGAACTCTGAAAAGAAAGAAACTCTTTACAATGTTGTTCTAGTATTAGAATATAAAGATCAATGGAAGTTTGCCACAGAGTATTCAAAAATAGTCCATTGGAATAAAAAGACACCTGAAAAGGTAAAGATTTAGCAGGAGGAAAGTTAACGCCTCTTTCTTTCTTTCTGTCTTCTCTCTGGTTTTATTCCACTATTCAAATGAAAACTGCTGGAGGGCTGCAGTTTCTCTTATTCAAGTCTAGCATGAGCTCTGTCAATAATAGCCAATGGATCACCGCACACTTTTGTATTATCAGCAAAGGGATATGCGAATAGAAAGCAGCATTGCTCATGCAGGGCATCATCCTGTGAAGTGATGAGTACTTCCAGAAAGTGACTGAGGGCCACCAACATCCCTGGAGTCAATAAAAATGAGGGAACTGAACAGCACGACACCGTAGATGAACAGGCAGCACATTCTCTGCTGGCAATGAGGTTTTAATAAAGCATAGAATAAAATAGGTTGTTTTTAATGCTAGATTAATTATAGCTATATGGTAATTACATAGAATGCAAGCTGTAATAATGTTGAGCTAATGTCATTCAGATTGCTGCCTCAGTAATTAACACCTATGACAAGGGATCACATTCTAAGATCCAATGTGGAAATAGCCAGACATGGCATGAGCGACTGTGAGGTAATTAAATATTGTGCCATGTTAATCAAGGACTCAAATGCACCTGCACAGCATAAGGGCATGTAGATTTAAATCTAACCTGAGACAGAAGCACAGGAGATAACGGCATCTGGCTGGTTGGTGCCTAGTGCCTACACTAGTTTTCATTATAGTATACATAGTCTGGACAGTGGTGTCCTCAAATCCAGACACTTCAACTGTTGGCTTCACAACAACAAAAGCCACTTAATATGCTTTGATCATGATTAGATATATATTAAGTATTTGATTACAGAACTCGCATGCATCAACACATGGTTTTGAAGAGCAAATGGTCCAGTAAGTGCTCAGTCCATAAAGCATGGGACTCTTAATCTGAGCGTTGTGGGTTTGAGCCCCATATTGGGCAAATATTCCTGCATTGCAGGGAGTTGAGTTCATGACCCTGGTGGTCCCTTTCCAACTCTACAGTTCTATGTTTCTACTGCAGCTGTTGGAAATCAAAGGTGCTATTTGAGTGTTACCGATATTAATCAAGATTCCCCTGTAGCAATCTTAGTTCTGGTGTACTTATATCCTTTACTTTACTCATATACAGTAATTTGAATTAGCATCTGTTTGTCTGCATACACAAGTTGAGAATGTATTTGTGGAATTCAGTGTCACAACTTATATTGATAACTACAAATATGGATGGTTTTCAATGTGAAGTGGAAATATTCATGGAGGAAAAGTCTATCAATGGCTACTAATCATGATATTTATATGCAGCTTCCATGTTCAGATTTCATTTGTTGAGAAACAACAGCAGGAGAAAGCTATTGGCTTCATACCTTCCTTCATGGAGGTATCTAGTTGCTGATGTGGGACACAGAATACAGAACTAAATGGACCCTTGATCATCTTAATTGAATTTTCATACATGGATTGCATTTCTGTGAAGGACATTTCATAGTGCAGAGCACTATGAGCAGATTGTCAGAAGCTGCGATTGGTCATTGCTTCTCCACAAGTATTTACTCAGTGAAACAGATTTATGTATGTTTTTCATACATGATGATCTCTACACAGTGTCCACACAGCTACCTACATGGAAGTGCTATTCATGTAGAAAATTCATAACATTAGAAACAGCTCAGAATTTCCATTTGATATCTTGACAGGGAGCTATTTTAAGGAATGCATTAGGAATAATTCTCTAGAGTGCCTTGTGGAGAACTATTGAAATTCTTATAAAATCTTAAATAAAGCTGTGTGCTTAAAATGCTGAACATATCCTCATGAACAAATGTGAGGTGTCATATAGCCCATTCCTTATCCTTATCTGCAAACTCACAGAAGTAAAGATACTTCAGTCATTGTTGATGTTTGACGTCTTGGACTATTATCTATTCTTAATCCAAATTACTGGTTTCTGTAACTTCATTAAGTAATAAATGCTCACAGGACCTCCCTATTTAATATGTCATTTTTTGCAAGAATTTTCTTCAAACACCTGCCCTGATGTTCTGAAGCTTTGAGCTCCACTTGTATGTTCAATATGTGGAGTGTGGAGACTTTCCCCACCCACCCCTGCTGGAACTGCTCCCAATATGTACTCATCATGTGACATTTGAATGGGGAGACTACAGGGTTAATATGGACAGCGGAGTGGGGCCAAATGAAAAATGCTATGGGTTCATATTCCAGAAGCACTTGAGAGACATGCAGTGTCAATGTAATGTTGCCAACATTCAATGAGACAATGTGAAAGATATAATTTGTTGCAGGAAGAAAGGGAATAAGAGGATGGTTCCAGTGAAGTTTTACTCAGAGTATACCCACTAAAATTAACAAACATGGCAAAGACAGCACCATCAATTTCAGTGGGTAAAACTTAGTTTAATACTTTGTCTCATCTTTTATATTCTTTGTACTTTAATAAGATCCTAGTGCAGAAGAGATGCATCATTGTAAAAACTTAAAGACTAGCTATGAATATAGGGCCATAGAAAGCTGCCATATACTGAGTCAGACCATTGTTCCATTTAGCTCAGTATTATCACTACTGACTAGCTGCAGGTCTCCAGGAATTCATGCAGGGAATCTTTCTTAGCCCTGTCTGGCGATGCCGGGGATGGAACTGGGATCTTTGGCATGCAAGGCAAATGCTCTACCACTGAGCTATAGTCTAGTTTGCTTCTTTTTGCCTGGGTTCTTATGTTACTTCTGTGGCATGGGAGGCAAATACAGCCTTTTTCCTTCCTTTGATACTGGATGGGCCCAGTAGCCTCTAACCACATGGAAAAGCCCACATTGTTGCTCCTGCATGTTGCCAGTGTAAACACAGTGTCCTGAAGAGTGATGCTAGGGTGAGATGGAGCTGCAGGGCAGGCTCGCTATGCATGCCCGGTTCTTTCATGTTACCCTGGCAGTTTAGGAAGGTACAGCACTGCAACAGATCCCATGCCTTCAGATTCGAACTTAAACTGGTATCTTAGGCTGCATTCATTTTCCCACTTACCTGGAAGCAAGCCCCACTGACTTCAGTAGGATCTACTTCTGAGTAGACATGGATGGCTATTTATTCCAATTCTTTTAAAGAAAACCTAGTCAAGTTTCAGCCACTACAGCCAAAACATATAACTGATTAATGGTGAGTAATCATGACAGTATGCAGATCTCTTTACATGGTCATATTTCCAAACAGACACAAATAGCGGCACAATATGTGAATGCCAAATTATTGTTCAGAGAATAATATGTTCAGATATTGTTTCATATTTGGAGCTTTGCATTATTCTTCCATGTGCTAAAGAATCTCACAAGTACTAATTTTCAAAGAGAAACACTTTGCATGAGTATTTCCCCCCCCCCCCACACACACACCATAAATTACAGTCCTCTGTTTGTTTTTGGAGGTGTCAGTCTGCTGGAAAAGTATTATTAGGATTTCACAGCAGCCATGTATTATCCAAGTGTGTGGATTATGATTGTAATTTCTTGCACATATGTTAAACTGAGAGGCTTAAATTGATATCCAAGTTCGCTTTCAAAATCTCTATAAAATTAATGTGCAGCCTTGCTCTACATGTGATGGTCCCTCTGCCAAAACAATGTGTTGTCAATAACTGCATGCTATGCAGCTTTTGAAAATTAGGAGAACACTGAATGCTTTGAAAAACGTACTCTAAATGAACTTTAAAAACCCACAGTCAAAGCTGGCAAAGAACCAGCATAAGATTAGCTGTACTAAAACACAAGTAGGGATGGAGGAGGAAGTCCATTCAACTTACATTTAAAGGGGAACCTACCTAATTTTCACTTTGCTAAACATTGTGTGAACTGAAACGTATTGGCAGATTTTGCAATGCAGTTCACCAGTCAAGTAACGTATACAAACATGCATATGTCAGCAGCTTTAAGTGTGCATAAAAATGCATATATTTGTGAAAATAACATATATAAATGCATTATATTAGTGGAAATTGTTTGGTAAAAAATATATTGGGCGAAATAGATATGGAGAAATTTGCACTGAAATGCTGATGAATTTTCATGACTTCTTACAAAGGACTTGCAAACTGATGTGGAGTGAAATTAAGATGGGAAAAAAGGAGAAACCAAAAATGGCAGATTCACTTCTCTCTGCACACAGGTCTCCACTGAGGTATGCCAGACAGTGTACAGGCACGGGCATGATTTTGTTGTGTTCTAACTTGCCCTAAAGGCTGAGAGGCCACCCATGCTCAAAACTATTTTTTTTTAATCAAGCCTTATCTCAAGACAGATCTGTTTCCAAAGCCAAGATGCAGTGCTTAATTGTATAATGAAAGAATAGGTGAAAACGGTCTTCAGAAAGTACAGACAATGCTTCTCTCACTGCAGATTAGCAACTAATGATAGTTTTCAGCCCTACAACATCTCCTCTGTAATCTGCTTTGGGTGATCTAATACTTTAAGGATCCTGAGCACCAGTTAAGTGGCACAAGACACAGTGTAAATATGGCGGTTTATATTTTTCCTAGATAATCCATAGGAAGGAAGCTTCTAACAGAATTACACAAATTTCTATCTGGTTTTATTCATAGGCCACTTTACCGGTGTATGTCTCACTGGAGTAATCAGGAACTGCATAAGAATACTCCCAGGAATACAAATACTTTGAAATCCTATTAATATGGCAGGAGGGAACTGAGGCCAGGCAGCCCTAATCCCTTTCTTAAGAACAACAATGAAAACAGCACAACAAAATGTTTCTTTAACATAAGTATTGCTATGAGTTTTGGATGTGTGTGAATGCCTGGGTTCCCTTCTAATTATTGGAATAACCAGGCTAGCTTCCTGATCAGGTGATAGCCTGTGTGATGGTTCATTAAGGGAACAAAGGAAGGGGCTCTCTGTGCCAGACTGCAAGAGAGTAGGGCCCTCTCCCTCAACTCTCAGTAGGTAGAAGGATAAAGGCAGAGTGGAGAGCAGAAAGTGAAGTGATGTGATCTGGAGTAGAGCAGCAAGCTGGGAACTGAGTGATGTTTGATTTCTGTTTGAATCCAAGGCTGTGGCTTTGGCGGAAGCAAGGCCCTCTTGGGGTGTTAATGCTGTGAACCTCTCCATTGTAGGCTCAGGTTGAAGATATATGTAAATAAACCATCTATCATAAACACCTCACAATATCCTCTCTACCTCATTCTAAAGGAAACACAAACCCTGGGATATCTCCTGAAACCTCTGACAACTCTCACTCCTCAAAGTTGGAGTGGCATACAACAAAATAGTTTCAGTTTAAGTGTATTTTAATTATATTTTTACTACCATTTCATCCAAGCATTTGTATTGTATACTTAAGATGCCATTATCAGCTTTCACATCTGTGAATAAGGGATTATATCTGTGCAGCCTTCTAAAGAGTAAAACAATAAATAGAGAGAGAAAAAATGATTTTTATTTAGCGCTATCTGTTGCAAAAGCATATCACAAGCAAGAGCAAAATCATTCTGCCACAGTCATTCCCCAGCAAGTGAAAGGCTGTGCAAAAATATGGTTGCTGCAAAATTCTCTACAAGTTGATCCGTCTTTTATAGTCTTCATTATTTTCCATAATTTTCACTGCAAGACACCCAAACAAATAACAATGAGTATTTTATTATGCTTCCTTATTGTGTAGGTTGCTTTTTCCAGGCTCAATTTAATCCTTTTTACATTTTTGTTTTTAAAATGTGGCATAGAAATCCTGCCATAATCTTGTGCCAGAAATGTTGTGCTAGTGAAACATTGGGTTTGTGCTTAGATATTTTTTTCTAATGGCCAGCTAAGCACATGGTGGGTGAAGGAAAAATGCAAGTCCCTTCCACATTCCAGATGTGTTAGCCCATGACAAGGCAGTCCTGTGTGTATCATTGTCATGCACAGCACTCCCTGAATACTCTTAGCATACAACCACAAATGTAGGTTTTCAAGTGCAAATAGTGGTGTGCCAAAAGCCAATCCAGGATTTGTTGGGGTGACAATCACCTCCTGGGATGGCTGTTGTCACAGGCTTGGCTTTCTCCCATACCCATGCCTTGTTGAGATGGTCCTCAGAATATGTCCTCCTTACTCTTTGTTCAGGACTGCTATGGAGACAAATAAGCAGTGAGTCCTGTCAGCCTAAGAAAGTATTTGCCTACGAAAGGAATGTGGTCAGACAAGATCTTCCGAAGGATAAGAACCACAGCGGACTTTCCTAGCCTCTTCTGAGACCAGGACCACATCTGTGCTACACATTTAAAGCAGTACCATACAACAATCGACACTTGTGGCTTCCCCTCAAAAATCATGTGAACCAGGGGCCACTAGGGGTGCATTGGAAGATGGCCGACAATACCATCTCTCCGGCTCACACGAGGTAATTAAGAGGCTGATATAGGAGTATGCAGCCTCCCTTGTTGCCTCAAGGAAATGGGGAACACTGCTTTGCCTGCTGTGGCCATAAATCACCCCCGGATTCAAAAGAAGGGGGTGAGGGCACTAGGCACAAAGTCCTTGTGTGGGTCCGGCTCTCCCGGACGCTGTCTCTGATTGCGCACTAGCTGCATCAGCTCAAAATAAACAATTAGAGAGAGAAGCAAATGCACATACTTCAAGTGAAGATCGGGAGTAAAGACTGCTAATTAAAGGGATATCTGTGAAGTGGAAGCAACGGGCTGGATTTAACAATAAATCAAGAAGAAGAGTCATCAAAGGATTGGTATGTAGCAGAACTGAAAAGGGGAGGGGGGACTTTTCTTTTTTTGTCTTATGTGAGTACCTAATAACCCCCCCCCCAAGAAAAGAATCGTTGCAATTACTGATCACAAGCAGGAGGATTAAGAAATGTGTGGAAATAAATTACTAATCAAAGACATGGCTGGTGGGAAGATCGGGAAGGAATGAAAGTTCTGTGTGACGCAGCAATAAAAAGAGATTTGTTATGGCAGGCCTGCCTACAGGAGGATGAGGGGGATGAGGACCATGGCGTGTTACTATATCGGAATGTGAGTTGGACCTGGCAGGGCCCCCTGAGAAAATTGATGAGAGACTGGCAGGCCTGTGGAAATCAATGGACAGACTGTGGGAATGTTTTGTACGGAGGTGCAGAAATGGCGTCTGTTTTTTGGTTTGACATGGCTCTTGGAGGAGTGTAAAATCCACACAGGATATAACAACGTTTGTTTTCAACCCGCTTGTGGAGACTATCAGAGATCACAAAGAAAGGAATATATGATAAAAACAAGAAGATGAGGAAAACAACAAAGAGAAGGTACATTAAAGCAGCAGCAAGAGAGATGTTTGGATCCCTTTTGGAGCACAAAGTATGGGTACCCCCAACAAAAATTTGGCTGTGTAATTTGGAACTGTGATTTGGAATTAATGTGATGTGATTGGCCTCTAAATAAAAATTATTTAAAAAACAAAACAAAAATCATGTGAACCAGAGTTTGATAAAGATGCTGAGAGTTGTTAGGAGACACCCATTCCTCCCACCGAGCTGCAATATAGGTGGGGGAGGTTTTCTTTAATCCTGAGGGTTGCATTTCCTCATGGCCAACCTTCCAGGAGCTATGTGCCAGTGGTGGCTGGGGCCAGAGGCAAAGCTGAATGGAGAAATGGAGGGCCCTACATCCCACGACAGGTTTCATTCCATAGACCCTCTACGTCTCCTACTTTCCAGGGACAATCCCTGATTTACAGAAGCCATCCCAGAGTGTACTCCCAGAATGTCCTACTTTTCCAGAGGACATCCGTGTTACCATCAGTGAAATGTCAGAGGGTATGGCGTTACCCGACCCCAGAGCCATGTGGTGGCAGCCCTGTATAGGGAAGATTTATTTAATGTTTGATGTTTCTATATGTTTTTATATATGTTGGAAGTCACCCAGAGTGGCTGGGGCAACTCAGTCAGATTGGTGGGGTATAAATAGTAAAATGCTGATGCTGGAAAATGACATCCCTATTTTCATAGGGTTGGAGGGTGTGCATTCCAGCCATGCAAAAAATGAAAGGATTCCACACACACACACACACACACACACACACACACACACACCTTTATCCAGGCAATCAAGAGGTATTATCACAGTTCACTGCTAAGTCAAAAGCACCTAAGCAGGGCCAGTGAGACGTATGTTCTGGGGAGAGTCCCAAGTGCCAAAGGTTCCTCATCCCTGAACTGCAAGTTAAGAACATCTGTTCTCCATGAGTGTTGTTAGTTGTAAGTTTGAATACTGTACTTGGTCAGTATGTATCAGCTTGCTTATTTATTTATTTATTTTTGCCCCTTTGGTGGGAGGGGGATTGAAACAAGACACAATTCTAGCCATAATCTTGACAAGGGAGGAGAAAGGACCCGTAATCCTGCCCTCTCTCTACCACACCCCTTAAGGTGAAGTCTTCTTTGTTCAGTATCTGTACAATTCCTCTCCTCCTTATCTCCAGCATGGTCTCCTGAACTCTCTGTGGTTTTTCTCACGCTGTTTTTAATTAGCCTTCTGATTGTGTGTTTGTTTCTGCCCACAATAGACTCCACTTGGTCCTGATGCTGAGGTCTATTCAGCAATTAGTTTTCCTTTGGTAGGTTTCTGTTGCCAGGGCAACCCACCTGCTCACCAGGTGTCAGCACTCGGAGGCTGTTCAGGAAAGTTTCCTTGTCACAAAGCTGTGACAACGATCAAGTTCTGGAAGGTGGATGCCAAAAGTGGCAATATCATGTCACACTGCTATTAGGTGCCACTTAAAAGTTTGCAAAGAAAAAGGGATCATTATAGGTCAAATTAGTCAACTTTCCACTACAGGCATTCATTATTTGTGTGATGGCATGCAGCCAAGTCAGTATATTTTGAACAGCCCAATCTTCTTTGAACTGTACAAATTCAGGAGGCTTCAAGAAGCTGTTAATTTAAGGTTTCACTGCACTTGCAGTTGTGACCTTTCTGACTGGGATCAGTGAGAGTGCCAAGGACCTGATTTAATAGGGGATTCTTTCCCTAGGTGTCCTAAACATAATTTAGTTGTCTTTGATAGGGTGCACTAAAAGGAGCAAGAACATCAGGGAGTAGGAATTTTAGGCAATATGTTAACAGCAAGTCATGGTGCCATGCGGACGTCAAAGCAGTCTCCCTTATAGGTATCATCTCTTCAATTTCTGAAATTCAGGGGTGACTGGCGTTGTTTGTGCAGCCGAAAAGGCACTACCTATACACAAGAGGGAGGTATCATCAGGCTGGGGGAACCCAGAGATTTACAGAAGTACAAAACTCACCTTTAGCGGGGTGGGATGGGGGGACCCAGTGCTGGATTTACGTATAAGCTAAACAAGCTATAGCTTAGGGCCCCACTCTCTTGGCCCCCCCCCCAAAAGGAAAAACAACAACTGGATGTACATTTCCAAAATATAAGAAAAAACAAACACAATGGCTTTAGATACCTATTAGGTCCATAAATTACCATATAGCATATATTCAACACAAAAAACAGTGACATTTTCTTGATGCATCTCTTAATGTACGAGGTCAAGGGAAAATGCTACAACTGAATACTATCCATTTACCAGTTGGGGTTGTAGTGTGAGTCACACACCTACACATGATAGCTTTAATGTTTCCCTTTAATGGTTCTCTCCCCAAGGATGCTTGCTAGAGTCCAACACTATGTCCAAGGACCTCCATGGCCTCCATTTGGTTGATGAGTCTTCTGAAACAGCATGTAACACAACATGGAAAGTTACAACCTGAGGACTAAAATCAGGATTCTACAATATTATTCCACAACAATGGCATTATATAGTCTTAAAATGAATTCAGCTGTATCATTTACCATTTCATTTTTATTAACTATATTACTATATCATTTCTCTGTTGTGTACCCCTGGGTATTTCTTCTTGAAAAAGAATTCTTACCATGTAGTTTCATTATGCCCCCCCCCCAACAGCTTTAAATGGAGAGTCTGTGATTTATAGATTAGCTAGTACAATATTTTTAAATACAACTCTGCTGTATCCTTTACAGATCTTTTGTTGTATATGAAAGTATGGAATTAATTTCTTATGTTAACAAAAAATAGACATATCTGCTGTCTGTTATTCTGGAAATATTTCAGCTTGTTTAGAAGGTGAGGAGTTTTTGAATTTTGAACATTCTTTTCCATTTAGTGCAGAAATTTAAATGTTTCTATCAAAAACTTCTGGTCTGCTGAACAATGATCCATGTGGGAACAGTGAACAGTCTCTGTAAATTTGTTAGTCATGTAAAAGGCAAATCAGAGCTGACCTCGTAATGTCAAATCCCATTTAGAGCTGGTGAATGGGTTGGAGAGGAGGTACTTGGCATCTTTGGAACTGTATTAAGAAAGATGCAGCCAGAGAGTAGGATGAAAGCCAAATGCCACACAGATTTGGGCTTTCCAAATAATTTGGAGCTCATTTCCGCTGTAGCGTATTTCAGGAGAAAAGACACGGTTTTAATGAAGGGGCCGGTAGTGAAGAGATTCTGTGTACTTTCAGAAAAATGCCGAAGCTGATTACTTTGCCCTTCTGCATTCATGGTTCTTTTTCAACATCCTAAACCCTTATTAGCAGTTGCACTTTATACACTTTGTCAGTGATGTAAGTTCACAGTGTACATTCACATAACATTGCTGAACTATCAGGTGTGAGCATAGCTGCAGCGCTGGGTGTCCTTAAACAGGTACTTTAGTGCATTCAATAGGTTACTGTTCCGAATGATTTCTTCTGGTAGGAAGTGTACATGGTTCTGTCTAAAGATCTCCATGTGCAAGTGGAAGGCACTTTTGCTAATACATAGGGAGTTTCATGGATATTTTTCCTCACCTGCGCCAGGCGGAAGCCTCCATGGCCTCCATGTGGTTGATGAGTCTTCTGAAACAGCATGTAACACAACATGGAAACTTACAACCTGAGGACTAAAATCAGCATTCTACAATATTATTCCACAACAATGGCATTATATATTTGTATCTTGCTTTTCCTGCCAGGAGCTCAAGGTTGTGTATATTCTCCCCCACTCCCCCTTCTTATTTTTCGTAACATGCTTGTGAGGTTGACTATGCTAAGTTGAAATATGCAGCAGTTCTTGCCAATAGATTGTGGTATGTGTTTGTGTGGGGGAAGGGGGGCTATTCCACATAGAATATACTGGGCCTAGGAAATCCTATTGGCATCCCTGCCTGCTGCCCCCACATGCTCCCTCCAGATCTACTCTGGAAGGTTGGGGCATTCTCAAAAGTAGCATGGAAAGCACAGGTGACTGCAAGGAGAGAAGAAGAGGAAGTCACATTGCATCTGTTGGCTATTCAAAGAATTCAGTGAAACAGTTGACTCGCATCTGGGGGATTTGGGTTGAACTTCTATCTGTGCAATGGGCTTGCTGCTAAATCATTATCTCTTCCTCACCCACTTTCCTAGCTTATTTTTTCCTTGCCACAATTTTTTTTCCCTACAAACCAAAATATTTTGTACTACTTAAAGCGTTTCTAAACATTTTCTAATGCAGCTCAGGGATGCGGAATATTAAGGGTTGGTATAGGTGTATGTGGGTGTGTGAAACACATATGGGCATATATACAACCAGTTAGAACTAAGCAATAGCTCCGGAAAAATTCTGGACTGTCATGATTTGCTGGTACTATAAACATACAAATGAGAAAGATGATTACATAGGGTGATATCCAATGCCGATTTTTTTCTTAGCATTGATTTCAATGGATCTATTTAGACTATGACTAATGTTGCATATGGGTGGTGCTGTGGTCTAAACCACAGAACCCTTTACCTTTACCTAATGTTGCATATAACACATAATTTCTGCTTATCTTCTAAAAGTCTTGAGTGTCCTCTGCAGAAGAGGAAATGTATCCCATAATTCCAGTTACAGATAGGTAGCCGTGTTGGTCTGCCATAGTCAAAACAAAACAAATTCCTTCCAGTAGCACCTTAAAGACCAACTAAGTCAGTTCTTGGTATGAGCTTTCGTGTGCATGCACGTGTATCTGAAGAAGTGTGCATGCACACGAAAGCTCATACCAAGAACTGACTTAGTTGGTCTTTAAGGTGCTACTGGAAGGAATTTGTTTTGTTGTAACCCATAATGTAACATTGTCTCCTAAAGGAAATTATCTCATTCCATTTGCCCGTTTATGGACGATGTACCAGGTGTACAGTGCCCATTATAAATAGTCTCTGCTGGGACTCTGGTGACCTTACTACTTTCCTGTGCATTCTCCCAGTACTATTTTGGAATCATCAGGGATAGTCAAAAGATGCCTGCTTTTGGCTAAGCCTCTTAGTGGTTTACAAAGTCATTCATAAAGACTTTTAAAAGCTTCATCAGTTCCAGCTGTACGAGAAACAATGCAATGTAAGATAATCCTTTAAAAATAAAGCTGCCCTTGAAACATAGGTACATTAAAACAATGATCATTTACACCCTTCTTCTCAATACAGCTTTCAGGAGTTTCACAGGGCAAGCCATTCCCTGAGCTGAAATGAAATCAAATTTCCTTTTCTAATTAAAGCTTGTACTTTTTGAGCCTCCTCTCCTTGTCTTCTTGCATGTGGAAAGGTTCTGCAGTGTGTGATGCGAGCCGTGTGGAATTCTAATTCGGAGATGGTGAATCAGTCCAAACTGATTTAAATTCTGTTGCAATAATGGAGATCAGGGCATGCTTACGTAATCCCCAGGATTTTCACTGCAGCAGTATCACGAGTGGCAAAGGCAAGCAGTTTGGAGAGAATGGATGGGGAGTGATTTCTAACCCATTTTGTTTATCTGCACACAATTGTAAGGTCATGCTGTCACAAGGTACCAGAAGATTCCAGGGGAAGGCTCAAATTCTGCTCAGTAGGTTTCTGAGGGAACTCAAAGGTTGCAAATAGACATGCAAGACAAGCACTTTTGGCCTTTAGCTGATCCCAGAGTACCAGGTCCCCAAACTCTCTAACATGATGTTTTACTTTTTGCTTAACAAGAGGGGAAAAAAACCATTCCCAATATAGAGCACAATGGAACTGGAGCATATATTGAAGTGTGTAAGCCATATATATAGAAACAAATGGAAACTGTACACCATTTCACAGATCTCCCCTGATTTCAATGAGCGTTGGACAGGAAATGGCTTGTAGATTGCACCCTGAGGTAGGGGGATTTTATACATCTAGAAAGGAAAGCTAGCATGCTTATTTCATAATCATAATCATAGAATTACCATCAATATTCTGATTCTGGGTCCCACTGAATTTCACAAAATTTTAACAAAGTGAAAACATCCAAAGTGGAAACAAAGTCCCACAGAGCACTAAGCAATCCCTCTGAATCTAAAGGTTTCTGGGGCAGACCATGTTGATTGATTCTCCATCCTTGCAGCACCTGTCTCTCAAGCTAACCTACCTCACATGGATGTTGTGAGGATGAAATGGGTACACTGGGGGCACAGAAGGAGAACCACACCTTATGCTCTGATCCTGTGAATGTATAAGAAATGTATAGTCCTTAGTATTGTTTCTTGGGTTTCAACAATGGCATATTAAAATCATAATTCTGTCTCAGTTGAAGAGAAAAAAATATTGAATGGACATCATCATCATCTTCATCATTTTATTTTTATGCCGCCTTTCCATAGTTAGAACAGTGCTCAAGGTTGCTTACAACATGACAAGATTTACATAATTACCAACATAACAAAAGACATAAAAGATACACAACCAAATGGAAAACAATTTCCACATAAATCATGAAATCTAAAATTAAAAATGCAACATTAATATCAATAACAATTTAAAATGACATAAATAAAAAATAAAAACAATTTTAAAAAGGAGCCCTATCTATCAAGCAGCAGCAGCAACAGTCCTTTATGGAGCCAGTCAGGCCCCGCCCCAAGCAAGGTGGAGAGAGGCAGGGCAGGACAGGACTCTTCCGGCTCCCAGCAGGTCAGTCCTGGGCAGCATAGAGTTCTAGGAAGTCATTTTACAAAGCAACTGAGGTTAGCAATGTAAAATACTACTACTTTGACCTGACCCTGAACTTTTACACGGGCAAGCCTGCCTGCAGCATCAGTGATCAGCGATGTTGCAGGGAAACCATTGTAGCATTATGTTTTACGGCTTTACAGTGGTAAAGCTGTTGACATACCTCATTCTAAACAATTGCATGCTACTAAAAGAAATTCTGGGTTTGGGCTGCTGCTAAATTGAACAAACCTTCAAGCTGAACTCAATAAAGTGGATTGATTGGAATCCCACTGGCATTTATAAAGGCACCCTCTATATGTCCACATGCTATGAGCAGCTTGCTAAGGCAGCAGTCTTGATTCTTTTCAAGCTCTCTATCCTGTGCGACTCCATTTTTTTCCAGGGAAGATGCATTTCAGTCAAGGAGAGGGTCATGCTTTCTCGCCCTCACAATCACTGCCAGGGGGCTTCCCCTTGACAGCACCCTCCGCGAACAGGAGAAAGGTCACCGTATCAAAAATATTCCAAAGCAAAGACACCTTGCCCTGAACAAAAATTGAAGGCTCATTTTCAGTGTGGAACAACCACACTCAAAGGATCTTGTCCCTCTGTGTTCTGCCTTATATTAGGTAAAACCAGTGCTCCCCCCCTCCCCGCAAGGCAGTGGTTTTCCCCCTAAAGATTCTCCTAGTTCAGAATTCTGTTCCCACAATGGCCAACCAGATTTAGGAAGCTCTCCTCTGGTTGTTTCCCAGCAACTGGTCTTAACAGGGATGGAAAACTAAGGCTTGAGGGATGAATGTGTCTCCTGGCCTGTATTCAACCCCCTATCTTGCCCCTTCCGCAGGCCACCCTGCCTCACTAGGCCTGCTATATGCTCTCCTTGAGTGCTTTCGCCTGGTTTGAATGCACCCTTGAACTGTGATAACACTTATTACTTGCCTGGATGGATCTGTGGGTGGTGCATGTTTGTCTGTGAGGAAACATCTGACTTCAGCATGGCTGGAATATAACCTTCTATACGGGTCACATCTGTTGCTTCACTCCCTTTTGTGTCTGGGCCAGCCTGCCACTGACACGTGGACCCTGGAAAGTGGCCCATAAGGAAATGTTGCACTTCAGCCTGGAAAAAAAATCAACCCCCAACCCCTGCTTTATCTGGAGTTATCTAAGATATCTAAGTTATCTTGCATGCAAAGTCTACTCCAATGACTTGCTTATTTAGAGTGCATCTTCCCTGAGGACAGACATTTCTCTGTTGGGAATGTTTGACTGGTCCAAATTCAACCTAAATGTAGAGATGGGGAAAAGCAAGGCCTGAGCAGTTGATCATACAGAGACACAGTGGGCAGCCTCCTCTTTGGACTCACGGGAGATGTATTGGTTTTTTAAAATGAGTTTATTTTTGATGGCACACAGTATGGGGAAAATTGGCCAAGAGACTTGTCTGCCTCTGATTTGCTTCTACCAAAAGCAGTTGAAAAAACAGAATGACCTTGATACTTCTATCTTACAGCTCCAGAATATGGGTCCAATGCAGTGCTGCAAAATACTTGAAAAAACTCCCAGGTGTATAGAAAAGAAGAGCTGCTATTTCCCTGTGAAGTCGAAGGTAGAAGCCTGTAAGAAACAAAGTCGTTCTCTGCCTCTGCCTGTGATTGCAATTCTTATGCTCCTAAATTTAAAAATTAATTTATTGCCACTGCCAGCAGGATGCCTATTTGCCGTTTGTCAGGAAAAATGTTCATTACCAGGAGCAGCTTTTTAGATGCAAATCTAATTCCCAGAGAATCGCTTCGAATTTCTGTGCTAATGATACTAATGCAAGTTTCTCCCAACTACTACTTTCTGCTTGGGCTAATACCCTTCAGCTCTGAAGTTTATCACCAGCCTAATGACAACCTGGAAATCCCAACTCTCTCTCAAAGGGATGATAAATGTTATCTGCCAATCTCTTCCACTGAATAAACTCACTTTGATCTGCATTAATCACATTTGGCAGAAGCTGTTCAAGCCTGCTAGCAGCAATCTTGGTGAACAGCTTGGCATTATTGCTTAATAATGAAGTGGAACAGTATTAAAACACACACAACCTGAAGGATCCTTCTTTCTCTCATCCCAAAGTCAATGATACAAGCATCCCATTAAATGAATAGAGCAGAAATAGAATCTGACTATAAAACAAAAGAAAAGTTCCTCCTACCCATTTTCCTGAAGAAACAGTTGTGTTTTAAGTTATGGCATTCCACCCTAATTTGCTTTGCTCTTCTTCTTCTTTTTTTTTTAAAAAAGCTGGAATAATCTGCCTTTCTGTGTGAAAGCACAAAATATCAAATAGATGAAAACATGAACTATAAAAACCTACATGTCATTGTTGAATACCTCAAAGTCAGCATTTATGACTGCAACTCGCTTTCTATTGAAGTCAATGGAGCTTTGTAATTGGTTCACATTTTTCAGACAAGTTATTATGCATCCCAATGGGGCAGGGATCAATGCTGTAAACTAAGCAGTGCCACCTGGAGTCAAAATTCTCTCTGTGCCTCTCTCTTCTAAATGCACACACACATATGCACTGGCTGAAGCAACTCATCTGCAGGGCAGCCAGGCCTTTCTAAACCTTTGACTAGGACATTCTCCAGTGAAAGCTTCGCTGAAATGAATGAGGGCAGAACAAGAGCATAACTGAGCTCATGCGAGCTCATGCAGTTTCCCTTGACGGGGCTTGTGCAAGATTCATTTCTGGTGGATTGTGCCCTAAATCAGTATGGATGGGCCTCCTGCTCTTCAGGCAAAAGCATCTTCCAACGCTCACAGAAATGAATTCAATTACCTTTAAATTAAATGGTCCACATACAGACTCTACTTATATTAATTAACCTCTGTCTTTAGAGTCCACAGGGGTTTAGTGATGGATTAGTTTTGTACTGTGCCTCCATTCAAGTGTGCATTTTCCCTCTCTCTTAAGATTAGTATTGCAAAGGCTCGTATGTGTGCTCCATCTTACGCATGGTAGGAGTCCTACCTGATTCAATGACAACTGCTCAAAATGTAGCCTACTTGTAAGTACCTGAGGAACAAATTGCTGAGCTGTATGTTATCAAGAAAGGACACCTATTACACCTATTAAGAACTCACATTGTACAATGGTATTCAATTGCATAATAAATGGCTCCTGGCTAAAGATTATTCTCAGAGCACGTAGCATCAGGAAGCAAATATTTTGTTGAAGTACCTGGAAATGCTTCTGGTTTCTTTCCACCCTCTTCCAGCCCCTGCACCCACTGGATTTGTTCTAGAGGGCCCCTGAGCATATTTTGCCTGGGCACAGGGGGCTGCACACAAGGCAGGATGAGAGAATTGCTGAGCGTAAATCAAATTGGCCTGCAAAAAGGCTAGTTGAGGTGAGGAACTTTAATGTAATTGCTTTGTTTGGTTTATGCAGTGGGGACAGGGAGTTGTACTCACCACATTAAAAGTATGAGGTGGCCCAGGGGTCTGTTTTTTTGTAGGGGAAAATAATTTTGGACACATCTACAGTGGCACATGGCTCTTCTCATGAAGATTTCCCTTTCCACCTTTAGCAACTTTCAGGATTCAAACATGAAGGCAAGAAGGCATTAGCACCTTGAACATCAATTCCAAAGGATCATGAGCCATTTCATTTAAACTGTTTTCAGTTCTGTGCATCCTAAGGGCACTGGAGACATTTTAAAATTCCTCATGTAGAGATTCTATATGTCAATTTTCATTCTGACATGACAAATTGTTTTAATTTTATATAGAACAGAACTTAATAACGAGAGCCAGCATGATGTAGTGGTTACAGAGTTGGCCTAGGACCTGGGTGCAAATCCCCACCCAGGGGATCAGACATGAAGTTCACTGGGTGAGTTTGGACCAATCACTGTGTCATAGCCTAACCTTCTTCACAGGGTTATTGTGATGATAAAGGGGGGGGGGGGGAGAGAAGACTAAGTATGCTACCTTGAGCTCCTCAGAAGAAAGGTGGGGTATTAATGTAATACCAAAAAAGTGATCTGTCTTAACTATGTAAAATTCCTGACACCCGCAAAGTGGTTGTTAGGTAACCACCAGAATTGTTGAGCTTTTTTTGGGGGGGGGACCTAAATAGTGATTTTAAGCTGTTTTGAGCTGTTTTCCCTGACATTTTGCCTATTCAACAAAATTACCTCCAATGCAATTTTTACACCTGAAAACCAGAACATGTCAGGAATTTTCCTGATCTATGGCAAGCCTATGTATATTAATTGATTTCCTTTTATTCTTTTATGGATTCAGAATAGAGTACGAATCGGAAGATCCTATGACATGACACCTAACCCCACTTAAGGACAAGAGGTGTTCTGTATCTCCGCTTCAGCATTGTGCTCGGACTCACTGCACATGCAGCCTCTGATTAGATGCGGGAATGAAGCCAAAAGCTCTAATCCCAAATATATACTGGGAAGTAAACTCAAGTGACATTAATAGAACTTAACTCCAAGTAAATATATTTAAGATGGAAACTTTTTTCTAGCAAAGGATCAGTGATTTACTACAATTCAGAGGCTGTAGGCAAGAGCTTTACAATCTGTTGATACAAGTAAAGCAACAACATGAAACATACATTTCCCACAGTGTATTGTCCAATTTAAATTACTTCTGAGCCACAGAACTGTAAAAGACTCCCAGATTGGTAAGGGGAAGGAAATAATGTCTCATTATAATTATTTCTCCCCTTTCACTCTCACGTTGAAAGTTCAGTTAAACAAAACTATTAGCAGGCAGAAAGCCTACTGGATGTTTGTGAGGCAATGCTGCTAACCTATTTGTGTAGGGGCTTAAGCAAACGTCCCCCCCCCCCAACCTCCTATGATTTTGACCATGCAGGTTTTTAGGATAATTGATTATGATTGTTTACTAATCATAGAATCATAGAATAGAATCATAGAATCATAGAGTTGGAAGAGACCACAAGGGCCATCGAGTCCAACCCCCTGTCAAGCAGGAAACACCATCAGAGCACTCCTGACATATGGTTGTCAAGCCTCTGCTTAAAGACCTCCAAAGAAGGAGACTCCACCACACTCCTTGGCAGCAAATTCCACTGTCGAACAGCTCTTACTGTCAGGAAGTTCTTCCTAATGTTTAGGTGGAATCTTCTTTCTTGTAGTTTGGAACCATTGCTCCGTGTCCGCTTCTCTGGAGCAGCAGAAAACAACCTTTCTCCCTCCTCTATGTGACATCCTTTTATATATTTGAACATGGCTATCATTACCACCCCTTAACCTCCTCCTCTCCAGGCTAAACATGCCCAGCTCTCTTAGCCATTCCTCATAAGGCATCGTTTCCAGGCCTTTGACCATTTTGGTTGCCCTCCTCTGGACACGTTCCAGTTTGTCAGTGTCCTTCTTGAACTGGGGTGCCCAGAACTGGGCACAGTACTCCAGGTGAGGTCTGACCAGAGCAGAATACAGTGGCACTATTACTTCCTTTGATCTAGATGCTATACTCCTATTGATGCAGCCCATCCTATTGATGGGTCCTTGGATGGCTTTTAAAGAGGATTAGACATATTCATGGTTACTAGCCATGATGGCCATGTTCTACCTCCTCTAAATACCAAAGGGACGTGGGTGGTGCTGTGCTATAAGCCACTGAGCCTCTTGGCCCTGCCGATCAGAAGGTCAGCGGTTCAAATCCCCACAGTGGGGTGAGCTCCCGTTGCTCTGTCCCACCACCTGCTAACCAAGCAGTTCAAAAAGCACGCCAGTGCAAGTAGATAAATAGATACCACTGTGATGGGAAGGTAAACGGCATTTCCGTGTGCTTTAGTTTCTGTCACGCCGTTCCATTGCACCAGAAGCAGTTTAGTCATGCTGACCACATGACCCGGAAAGCTGTCTGTAGACAAACACTAGCTCCCTTGGCCTGAAAGTGAGATAAGCGCCACAACCCCATAGTCACCTTTGACTGGACTTAACCGTCCAGGAGTCCTTTACCTTTTACCTTTAGCTTTGCCTTGCTTGAAATCACAGGTGGCTCGAGTGCCATTGCATAGGCATTTGGTTGGCCACTGTAAGAACAGGATTCTGGGTTAGATGGGTCATTAACCAGGCCCAACTTATGTTTCTTTGGGTGCCCAAACTAGACTACTGTGTGTGGTTGCTGTTTTGTCACATCTAAAGGGTACATGTAATTCCCTACTTCCCCTCTGATTCTTGTGTGAAATTCATATCAATGGTCTGATTCTCTGCATTCACTTTATGCACACACATAAAGTCCCTCAACTAAGGCAATGGATACTTCAGCTTCACAGAATATTAGTTCTGATGGGCATGTACTAAATGTCCCAAGTTGCCAAGTGTCACTACTAGCTGTGCTGCTAGTAGTGAAAGGACTCGGAAGATAGGCCCATGATATAAATCTGCATGTGCTAATTTATATGTACAGATGTCTCTGGAAAATTATGGTGGTAGGGGGCACAATGCTTTGCGGTGCTCCCAGATGCTCTATAAGGAAAGTTGTTTTTTGTTGTTGTTTTTCAAAAGTCAGGGAAGGATCTAGGCCATGCTGCAAAAAACCCAGGGTTTTGCCTCCCTGGGGCCCCCTTACAATGCCCCTCCCTGCTCCCCTTTTTCAGCCTCACATTTTCACCAAGTTTCCATTTGTGATTCCTTAGTCTGCAAGTTTGGCAAAATTTATGCTTTTCTGCTACAGTTGCAAGTTAGGTATACCAATTTTAAAGGTATTTTTTTTCAGATGATCTATCCTCATCGCTGAGTACCTAAATTTCACTATCACTCATTCTTACTTTTGTGTGTGTGAATATATTATACCATAACAGACCATGGTCTTATTTCTAAGTCATGTTGCACAATGATTGACATGGCTGTTATTTTGAAATGGAATTATGTATCCTAAGGAGAAGTCTAGGTCAATTTATCACAGTGTCTTTGCGCCTATCGTAAGTTATTGAACTCCTGTGATAAATCAATCTGATATAATTTACAAGATAGAAGATGAAAAAATTTAAATTAATCAAAAGCTGAAATAGCAACTTGATTCACAGCTGCCTTCCCCAGGTGATAACTTACTCTGTTATAAAGTATCTCTCACTGTGCTAACAATCCTAATTTTGCCTTTGGCATTCAATTATAATTTCAAAATTCACCTGGACATATAACCTCTGACACTTATTTAAGTTCATATACATGATACTATAATCCAATGCTAATAAGGACCAAGGCTTTTAATTATAATTCACAACACAGCAACTCAAGCCTCTCTGAAAAGCTGTAACATCCGAAAAATACGTTTTCTCAAAAATCACTAGGTGATATTGCTCAAGGTGTGTGTTTTGCTTTTGAACTAAGTGTGTAAACAGAAGCATTCAGTCAGGTCTCAAAACCATGGTTCTTCCTGAATACAATTTCTAGTTTTATCACAGTTTTGAGATGAAAAATGTATTCAAAATAATTAGTTGACACGATTTTGTTAATGAAACCCACTTTACAAAATGTAAGTACTTTGCCATTTATTTTTTTCATGTATCCTTTTAAAATTAAATGCGTAATCCAGAGTATTTCACCACTAGAATTTCAGCAGATGTGCACAACCACTATACAGCTTTGTTTTGCTGTTGAACAGGTTTGCTTTTTCTTCTGAGAAAGAATTATGTAGCTAAGGTAGCAGACTGAATACAGGTAAGTTCAAGAGTTTGGTCCTGTTTTCTGAGTACGTTTTAAAGGGGGGGGGGAGTTTTCCTACAAAGGAAAAATCACATTTCTGAAAGATTTTTTAAATTTTATATTCCACAAACAATAGAAATATTCAATCTGCTGGATGTTATACTACTAGTTATTTAAGTATGGGTTTTCCCCTATGATGACAATACAATTGCAATCTTACACACACCTATCTGGAAGTAAGTCCCATTGAACTCATCTAAGTAGAAATGTATAGGAGTGCACTGTACAATATGTAAACTATGCCTACTCCATTATTATTATTATTATTATTATTATTAAAAAAACATATTTCAAATAACACCTGAAGGTTGAATATCTATAGTGCAGTGAACTAAAGCAAAATTCACACCACAACTTCACCCAAGGAATCCTGGGAAATATTAATTTATTCAGGGTGCTGAGAATTGTTAGGCAACCCCTATTCCCCTCACAGAGCTATGATATCCCAAATGGCTTAACAACCCACCCTTCTTTTCAGAGATCTCTGGGAATTGTAGTTCTGTGAGGGAACAGGGGTCTTCTGAAAATTCTCAGCACTCATCATTGGTAATGTGGCATTAATAATACTTTAAATGTATGGTGTGGATGTGACGTAAATGTATTCATACAGTGTGCTACAGAGCATTTTCTACATACACATAGAGCTTCCCTTGCACCCAGATTATAATAATCCCAGAAGAGGTGTTTGTAATGGATGAATAGCACAGCAAAAGAGGCCACAGATTCAAAGGACATTTAAAGGACATGTCATCTCCAAATAATGTGTCTAGATCTAGCCTAGGACTGTTTTGGGGGAATCCATGTGCTTTTAATGTGTGGTGTGGATGTGACCTTTGTATCAGAAAAGCCTCCTGACTGCAAGAAGGGGGTATGTTATCCCAAAAGATGGTGTTATCTTCTTCCATGAAGGAGGATACTAAATAGGAGATGAGCCTCTCTTGGGAACAGTTGTCATTCTAGCAAATTCTGCCACTGCAGTATGTAAGGCCACATAATCCTTGAAGTCCACTCCGGTGCTATGATTATATTGTGTTTGAAGTCAAGTATCTTCTAAATATCTGTCCTACAAGGATGTTTTTGCAAATGTCAAATCAGTAGGAATCAATTTCTTTTCACACAGCCGTTTGCTGGAGGCAATAATTTACAGGAGGGAGTGTCATTATTGAAGCAAACTGCTCCAAGTTTCAATCAAAATTTATGTCAGATAAGGGATAATCGTAGGAATCTGCTTGCATAAATCAGATCACTCAAAACTTTTTTAAAAGGTTAATGTAAACAGCATGCAACCATTTACTATTTTTATTTTGTTTTTAAAGATTAAGGGATTTATTTCCTTTCAGACTGGATTTGTGTTACTTAGAATTTTCTGCTGAAAAATATGGTTACCTGCCAGCAGCGTAGGCTCCAAAATACTATTGCTTAGCCACTGTCAAACCTTGACAGAATTTAAGCCATCTAGCTCTTTTCCTACTTTTAAACACACTTCAATATCCTAGTTCAGCAAGAGTGTGAAAAATTAGCAGTGCAAACAGGTTTTTGCCCCTATACAGTGAAACCACCAAAATGCATTTATTCATCACATTTGCATGCCATTGCTTTTCAGATAGGCATAAATGCAGATAAAATTGAGATAATCTCCTAACCTGCTCAGAACCTACATTCATCATCTGAGACCCTTCTTTGTGTGTTATTGTATTGCCAATGGGGCAATGGTTCGTTTCGATTCAGGTAGGCAAGAGAGAACAGCATATTTGCTCTTTAACAGAGTTTATTTACATAGGGTTGCCATATTTCAAAAAGTAAAAACCAGGACACCTCCAAAATTGTTGAGCTGATGTCAGTTCTGCCTTTGAAATATTGGAAAAGCTGGATGTATGGCAACCCTAATTTATAGGATGAGGATACAAAGAACAAAAGCAAAGCAAAAGCAGATGCCGCTCTCTGTTGACTAGAGTCAGTACAGACTCCAGACAGCCAAGGTTGTGCCATCCTAAGGTCTATTCTTCCCAAGCAGAAATGCTATTTGGGCCATTGACTCACGCTGATGAAACTAACTGAGGCACTAACCACCTGTCCCAGTATTTGGGGTTCCTATCAGAAATATGTACATACATATTTCAAAATATGTGCACATGTGATCACTGTGACAGGTGTCACAGGTGGTCAGTCATTTCACAATGTGCCAGACATGGCCCAGATCCACTCAGCATTAATATCCACTGCTTGAAAGGAAAGCATTGACCAAGAATCTGACTAAGCAGAAAATGCATGCATGAGGTTTGATCTAGTAGTTCTGTTGTGCATTAACTCCCACTGATTAGCTGACACATTTATGTGTATTAGCACTTTTATTGTAAATATGCCTAAGAGGGGATGGCAGGAGTATCTCTCAAAAGGGAAATAAATAAACATAGGAGGCAGATCTGGGACATTGATTTGTTGTAGTTATTGTCTTGCTGAGAGTTTGTTAATTCTTGCTAAGCAAATACTGTTTTTCTTTTGAGGAAAATGACTGCAGTAGCTTCCTGCAGTGATCTGAGCAGCCTTTAAAGTGATTGAGATTTCCTTCCACAAAGCACATACACAGGCTTACTTAGAGGCAAAATAAAGATTCCACACTGTCATTTAAAATAAAGTATTATCAGACAGCGATTACGGTTAATGCAATTTCTCAAAGGGTACTCCTGATCCAATTAAAACTAATGCCGTATAGCCTGCAACAGTAAACAGGAAGACCTGTGGGAACACTCAGATCACATTAGGACATCTTGAACTATTAGGAAAGAGTTGATAACTAGTAAAGGACTGCTTAACTAATGTTGAAAGTATTGTCTCTGATCAATAAGAAATTCAAGAATATTAAACCATCTTATTGGTGATTTAAGTTATTCTGCATTTGTTTTAGATGTGATAATCAATATACTTCTGCACAACAATGTTGCTATTTAATAGAAATATGAATGGGAAAGGTTCATGAATTGTCATAGGTTAAATCTTCTAGACTAAACTCCTCTGAGTACATATTGAAACATATTGGGCTGATTCAGACTTTCCCTTTGAGCTCCAGCCTGCCCATTGCTGCTAGGCCAGTGTTTCCCAACCTTTTTTGGGCAAAGGCACACTTGTTTCATGAAAAAAATCTCGAGGCACACCACCATTAGAAAATGTTTAAAAAATTAACTCTGTGCCTATATTGACTATATATAAAGTAACTCTCTTTAATAGGAATCAAATAAACACAAAGAAAGTATTTTATAATTACTTTATTATGAAATAGTAAGTACCGTATTTTTCGTCCCATAGGACGCTCCGTCCCATAGGACGCACCTACTTTTTTGAGGGGGGAAATAAAGGAAAAAATTTTTTCCTTTATTTCCCCCCCAAAAAACCAGGTCGGGGAACAGTGGGATGGCGGTGCTGCGCCTCCCCGCTGTCCCCCGAGCTTGTGGGGCTGGCCCATGTCTGCCTGGCGCGAGGGGCGCTCTGCTTCAGGGCGCCCCGCGCGTCGGCAGGCTACAGCCCGCAGCATGGGGAACCCTCTGTTTCAGGGCGCCCCATGCGCCCCCGGGTGCGCAAGGCTTGCCAACACGAGCGCGGAGCACGGGGCGTCCTCCGAAGGGCGCCCCGTGCTCCGCGCTGCCAGCTGCCGCCCGCAACCCTTGCGCTCCGGGGGGAGATCCCCCGGGTGCGCAAGGCTGGCCAACACCAGCGCGGAGCACGGGGCGTCCTCCGAAGGGTGCCCCGTGCTCCGCGCTGCCAGCTGCCGCCCGCAAGCCTTGCGCTCCCGGGGGGAGATCCCCCGGGTGCGCAAGGCTGGCCAACACCTGCGTGGAGCACGGGGCGTCCTCCGGAGGGCGCCCCGTGCTCCGCGCTGCCAGCTGCCGCCCGCAAGCCTTGCGCTCCCGGGGGGAGATCCCCCGGGTGCGCAAGGCTGGCCAACACCTGCGTGGAGCACGGGGCGTCCTCCGGAGGGCGCCCCGTGCTCCGCGCTGCAGGCTGCCGCCCGCAAGCCATTGCGCTCCCGGGGGGATATCCCCCGGGTGCGCAAGGCTGGCCAACACCTGCGTGGAGCACGGGGCGTCCTCCGGAGGGCGCCCCGTGCTCCGCGCTGCAGGCTGCTGCCCGCAAGCCTTGCGCTCCCGGGGGGAGATCCCCCGGGTGCGCAAGGCTTGCGGACACCTGCGCGGAGCACGGGGCGTCCTCCGGAGGGCGCCCCGTGCTCCGCGCTGCAGGCTGCTGCCCGCAAGCCTTGCGCTCCCGGGGGGAGATCCCCCGGGTGCGCAAGGCTTGCGGACACCAGCGCGGAGCACGGGGCGTCCTCCGGAGGGCGCCCCGTGCTCCGCGCTGCAGGCTGCTGCCCGCAAGCCTTGCGCTCCCGGGGGGAGATCCCCCGGGTGCGCAAGGCTTGCGGACACCTGCGCGGAGCACGGGGCGTCCTCCGGAGGGCGCCCCGTGCTCCGCGCTGCAGGCTGCTGCCCGCAAGCCTTGCGCTCCCGGGGGGAGATCCCCCGGGTGCGCAAGGCTTGCGGACACCTGCGCGGAGCACGGGGCGTCCTCCGGAGGGCGCCCCGTGCTCCGCGCTGCAGGCTGCTGTCCGCAAGCCTTGCGCTCCCGGGGGGAGATCCCCCGGGTGCGCAAGGCTTGCGGACACCTGCGCGGAGCACGGGGCGTCCTCCGGAGGGCGCCCCGTGCTCCGCGCTGCAGGCTGCTGCCCGCAAGCCTTGCGCTCCCGGGGGGAGATCCCCCGGGTGCGCAAGGCTTGCGGACACCTGCGTGGAGCACGGGGCGTCCTCCGGAGGGCGCCCCGTGCTCCGCGCTGCAGGCTGCTGCCCGCAAGCCTTGCGCTCCCTGCGTGGAGCACGGGGCGTCCGACTCGCCTCCCTCCCACGGCACACCAGCCGACGTCCCGCGGCACACTAGTGTGCCGCAGAACACCGGTTGGGAAACACTGTGCTAGGCACCTACCTTGGTTAGAATGAAGACGTTGACTGTGCCAATCTAAACACACTTACTAGGAAGTAAGTCCTGTTAAGCACAATAGGATTTACCTGAGTAGACCTGCACTGAAATGTGCCACGTGTTTGTTAATGATCCTTTCAATATCCTGAACCAATACCAGTGTTTCGTATTGTGCAAAATGTCCACTCTTGGAACTACGATTTGTAAATATTGAGTCTGTATAAACATGTTAGTTATAATATTTTCTACCATTACAAATTTCTGTGTTAATATTTTGATTTCCTAGTTTAGTTTGCAGAGGCTCACTGTGGACTGGTTGCTATGGTGTGCCCCTGCTGAACCCCACATCTCACAGATAAACACTCATGCTTTGTCTTCCTAAAATAAGGGTTATCACTGCATGAACTTTCCAGTCCCTTCCCTTTCCTCCTACAGCCTGTCTTGATGGCAGGAACCAAAGAGTTGTATCTGTAATAGACACATGGAAGGGAATACTAGCAGTAAGTTGAACTTTGTGGCAGCAGCTATTTTGAGGTGTTTTTTAAAAAGTAAACTGTAAACAAAGAATAATGTTAAATTTCCTTGTTCAATTCTTCAGTATCGTTTGGCATCACTTTGCAAAGTTTGTGGCAGCAACGTTTATTATGTACATCATTTTTCTTTGCCAGGAAAAAAAAGTTCTTTCTTATCTACTTTACTCATCTATTCTCTCCAAAGCAAAATATATCATCCAACAGCTTCCTTGTACTTTCTCAGCAACTCTACATCTGCTTAGAGCTCACTTTACAACCAATATGGTATGAAGCACCAGGAGACTAGAATTAAATGGACTATATGCTGTTTCATCGTCATTTGGTATGATTTAAATCAATCCACGCTGTTAATGAAAACTCCTTTTCTCTTTTAATTTTGCATGCTTTTCAGGAATAATGCTGCACATAAAAAGCTACCAATTGTCTTTTAAATTAAGTGATGTCTTTATATACATTAGCTCTTATTCCTCCCACTTCTCTTTAAGCTCTCAAAGAGCAAGATTTATTGTGGCCTGTCAAGGAGTTGAAGAGCCTTCTAAAATATGCATAAAGGAAGGCTGGGCTCTCCTCTGGCTGAGAGCTAACAGCTTGAGGACTCTGCAGTTGAAGAAGAGAGATTTCCTAGGCCTGCTGCCAGGCTCTTGAGATCTTTTCAGGATGCTCCCAGCATCCCCACTCCTTCTTTTAGTGTTGAAAATGCTTTCCAAATAGTATTATAGTCATGGTCACAGCACTATTCTCAGATGCACCATTATTGTTTTTGCGTGTTACATCTGGGACATGGAAGCTGAAAACAATGACTGTTTAGATCTATTTATTTAAATAGACATGGCCCACACTTGCCATAATGAGGGTTGAATCATACAAACTATAAATGCTATTTTTCTAACTTTTAATGCCCCTTTCAGTCCAAATGTGTAGCTTTCATAGCCCATTCTTTAAAGTAATGGGCTGATTTGCAACGAGATCTCCTCGCCCCCACGTTCCAGTCCTCCTCACTGGCTCAGCCCCACTTTCCATGAATAAGAAGTCAGATTCATCTCTGTAGCCTCTTCCTTATTTCTCCTAATAGACACATTTTCTTCTTCTATCAATTTAGTAGGTAATGAAATATATGAGAGAGAAACTTGATAGTGCCAACCAAAGGAAGTCATTTCCCAGACTGATGTTCATCTGGGTTCCTTTCAGGTTTATGGTTCTTTCTACTCCCCCATGGCATTTCAAATGACTCATGCTGGCCTCTTAAAGACTTGCAGCATTACCCAACTGGTAATCTGCAGATCTCAGCCTCACACTGAGGCAACAGTTACTGTGCTCCCTCATCCTCAAATGTCTTATCACCACAAATGTCTCATCACCTCAGTGATCCATTTGGTATAAAGCAAACAACTAAAAATTCCCCAGGATGCACTGTGTGACTTTGTATGACTTAATGTGAGTCACAGTTCATCCCTTGAATCTTTCCTCAATACAAAAGATGATCCCCATAACCTGAAAATCAATCCTTCCATTGATTAACTCTGAGTAGATGTGAGCAATCTTCCAGCAGACCTTCAGACTTTATTTCCCTTTCATAAGGAAGTAGAAGAATATAGACTTCCATCCACATTAGCTAACCTATAAGATACTAATTTCCCAGCCAAAGTGACAAGGCAGCGCCCACAGCTACAACAATTATTTGGCTTGTTTCAGTGTTCAGGTAGAGATGAAGAAAGTGCTGTTGCACTCAGATTCTCCTTGCAGGCTTCCCATGGGCATCTGGCTAGCACTGTGAGAACAGATGAGCCATTAGTCTGATCTAGTATGGATCTTATATGCTTTGCTGGGAGATATGCACAGAACACTTAAGTTCAAGGCAAATATCTCACCCACAGGCTCAGACTGAGTTGGAACAACAGTTGGATTATGGGCCAATTCATGCAACACTTTTGATTGTTGCCAGAATTACCAATGACATTTTGCCCCAAAATGGGAAGAGGGGGGGGGTGCTCCCTCTTGAATTAAACACCTGATAAAATTTGAGGGAACCCAAAGCCATTTTCAGTATGACTTCTAAATGTGTTTTGAGTAGCAGTCGTAAATAGATAATCACAGACACAGATTGCATTTTGTGCCGCTTTCCATGTAGGAAAAGTTTTGGTGACATGCAGCATGTGATTTTGTGCTCACACTACCAATATACCATGAACACATTTCAAAGTTAAATTGAAAGCAAGCACTGAATTTGTACAAATACTCCTTTAGGATGTGCTTAGAATAATAGGAAATTGCCAAATATGAATTCTTTGGGGTTTGGGGTTTTTTTTTGTTTGTTTTGCAGCTTGTCCATTGTCTATGGCATTAAGAGCCTTTCTACAGATCAATGTGTAGTCTGTGGCTAGCAGGAACACTTGTCTTTTCTTTCACAGCCATTTCTAAAAACAAAATGAAATCTTCCCTAGGTGCATGTCTGTTTGGATAAAATTAAGGTTTCTAGCACATAGCACATTCATGCTGCATGGTGTTAAGGAAGGGGGGAAAGAGGACAAAAACCTCCAAAGAGGAAAGAACTGTCACTCCATGACAGCAGCAGTAACTATGACACCAAGGCAAGCAACCGCGTTGCACACAGCAGTCACTGCAGCACAGTTTGAAGAAGGTGTCACATTCTCCCACATTAAGAAATTGCAAGTTTAGTGCTTAGAAAATGTGATGCGACCTTATCTCAACAGAAGGAAAGTTGTTAGGTCTGTCTAGAAGAAGATGAGAATCAAATATGTATTTATTGCTGATAAACTGATCGTGCAGAGAGGACTCGAGTAATTACCAGCAAGTGCACATAAAGTGGTTGTAAATGCTAAAGTAGTCATCAGGATCCCAGCAGAGAGTAGTAATAAACTTACTCAAAATATGCTCCCTTTTAAATTGACTTTGCACACACAATGAAAACAGCTTCAGCACATCTGCTGTCGCCAGGCATGTTGAGGGAAACCACTTTGCTTATTCAAAGTAGGCGAGTACTCTGTACATTTTAAAACAGTGTTGAAACATTAAATGCGCTTTGAATTAATAAATGGCACCGAGGGTGTGTTTAATTAATGAATTGCACCAAGTGAATAGACCTTTAAGAAGGCATGCATTATTAAAGCTATTTTCCAAACCAAAGTTGGGATATGCAAGTGCATGGCTAAGGCAAGATAAACAGGATGTAGAGTGGCATTCGTCTTCATATTCTATATTCAAATTGCAGTCAAAAGTTGTAGCTTTAATTTTATTGGAATTCAGCAAGAAGAAGGAGAAGTTTGAAATAACCATTCAAGTTAACTGAGAGTATAAATGAAATGTGATAATTTCATCTCATCACATCACAATTAAACAGTAGATATTTCCATCAGGCTAAGTATAAAATAACCTAAAAGTGCTACCCAAACTAGATCAATCAATGAAGGAAATAAAATATCACTGTTGCCAGCCCCTTATTTTTGTAAGTTCACTGATAAGTCAGCCCAGTGAAAAGGAATTACTCTCCTATATATAACTATTAGCATAATCAAGGCAACTTCATGTAAGTCAGAATACTCAAATTTAAGATGATGGACTTCCTGGTCTTATTCCTTACTTTGGCTGCATTGAGACAAGCAGAAGCTGGCTCTGCAGCAATGAAAGCAGCAGTCAATAGGGTGAAAATCCTAACACAATTGTCAAATCCTACTACTACTATAGAGACTAGACTTCTCAAAAAAACATTGAGGGATTCAGATTCCCACCCAAAGCTCTGCTGTTATATCCAACCCCCCCATACTGTACTTTGAAATGCCCTCCTATGGGATGTTGCATCATCCTGCAGAGCTCTGGAGCACAAATGGCAGCTGTTGCTCCAGCAAAGGAGGTAGAACATGCCCACTTCTGACCTTGGAGATCTAAGTCCTATATGCTCCTGTTATACAGTAACAGAGCCTTGAACTGCACTGTTAGTCTAACTGCACTTGATGGTGTTGTGTGGATAGTGGCCTTGGTTTGCTATTTATCCACTGTTGAACTCAGAACATGTTGTAAATAGAACTTGGCTCAATGCTATATGTAATCCTTAAATCACACAGACCTAATTCTTTCAGCTATAAGTTGTGGAATTGATTTATTCCTGATTATTAAATATTTAATTATAGATGTTACTGCAGGATGACTTTTTGTTAGCATTTTAAAAAAACCCACTGAGTTGATAGCTCAGAGTTGCCTGTTTTTACTTCTCTCTCTCTCTCTCTCTCTCTCTCTCTCTCTCTCTCTCTCTCTCTCTCTTTTACATTTGTGCTCCATATATTATTAAGCTTCCCTGACTTTATTAAAATGATATTTCAAGGCACTGGGAAACTCATGTTTTGATGGCTGCCTAAGCTATTTACTTTAGGATATATCTATCCTAAAGTGTACATATTTTAAAGAGTGCAGAAGACTACCCTTTATCAGGACAGTGTGCCTCAAGACTTGGAGTATCTGCTGAGATCATAGTCAAAAGTCATGTGAAGCTGCCTTATTCTGAATCAGATCATTGATCCATCTAGCTGAGGACTGCTTATTTCAGCTGACGACAGCTCTCCAGGTTCTAAAGAAGGGTTTCCACAACTCTTTTGGAGAAGGTAAGGACCATGTTGCATGAAAGGAATGTGTTCTAGCAGTAGCAACCGGTGTGGTGTGGTGTGGTGTGGTGTGGTGTGGTGTGGTGTGGTGTGGTGTGGTGTGGTGGAGTCACCCTCCTTCTGACCAGCATCACAAATGGGGAAAAAGGTGGGACAGGGTGGGTGGCAAGGCTGGGGCTGTGCAGGTGCATCAGTAGGAATACTGGATAGGCTCTGCTGGTGCATCTGCACAGCCCCACCCTTTGTCTTCTCTCCTCCTCCATGCTCTCATTCTTCTCTTCATGCTCCCAGAGAGCTACAGAGAGAATTATTCACTTCTACCCAAGGAGCGAAAATGGTGGTGTAGTGGTTAAGAGCGGTAGTCTCATAATCTGGTGAACCGGGTTCGCTTCCCCGCTCCTCCACATGCAGCTGCTGGGTGACCTTGGGCCAGTCACACTTCTCTGAAGTCTCTCAGCCCCACTCACCTCACAGAGTGTTTGTTGTGGGGGAGGAAGGGAAAGGAGAATGTTAGCCGCTTTGAGACTCCTGAAGGGAGTGAAAGGTGGGATATCAAATCCAAACTCTTCTTCTTCTTCTTCTTTCATGAGGAAGCCAAGATTTCAGCTGAAGGAGGAAGCACCTTCATCTCCTGGACAATAACAGAACAGTGGAGTTGGAAGGGGTCTTGAGGGTCATCTAGTCCAACCCCCTGTAATGCAGGAATCTCACCAGATCACACATGAAAGGGGGCCATCCAACCTCGTGGGAGTCTGCTCCAATGTAGAACAGCTCTCACTGTCAGAAAGTTCTTCTTGATGCTTTGTCAGAATCTTCTTTCTTGCAACTTGAATCCATTGGTTCAGGTCCTAGCCTCTGGAGTAGGAGAAGGAGAAAGCAAGCATTACTAAAATCAAGATACTCTATGTCCACAGCATTCCCCTGATCAACCAAGCTTGTAACTTGTAACTCTTTTTTTTTTTTTTTTAAGGAAATGAGCTTCATCTGGCATGACTTTTTTTGAGAAACCTATGCCAGGTACAGTGGTACCTCGCAAGATGAAAAACTCGCAAAACGAAAGAGTTTTTCATTTTTTGAGTTGCTTCGCAAGACGGATTTCCCTATGGACTTGCTTTGCAAGACGAAAACTTCTTGCAAGTTTGTTTCCTTTGTCTTGCAAGTTTGTTTCCTTTTTCTTAAAACCGTGCATTCACTTCGAGGAGCAACTCATAACACGCGGTGTGGTAGCCTTTTTTGAGGTTTTTGAAGACTTTGGTGATTTTTGAAGCTTTTCCAAAGTCCGTGCTTCGCAAGACGAAAAAATCGCAGGACGAAAAAACTCGCGGAATGAATTAATTTCGTCTTGAGAGGCACCACTGTATTAGTAATCACAGTTATCCTTTTCTACTGTAAGTGCTCACAGACTGACTGTTTAGTTATTTGTTCTAGGACCTTTCCTAGTATCCATATCAAGTTGACTGGTCAGTAGTTACCTGGGTCTTCTTATTTCACTTTTTGAAGATATGAACAACATTTGCCTGCTTCCTGTTCTCCAAGAATTCCTGCCCGTCTCACTAATCCAATGGCCTCTGCTCAGCACAAGCCCAGCTGCCCTTTCTTTGACAGGCTCAGTGGACCACAAAATGCCACTGACAGTAGATTCTCTTGAAATTATTGCAGTCTAGCATCCCATTGCCACTGCAATTTTTCAGTTTTTCACACGGGGAGGGGTGTTTCACACAACTGGCTCCAGCTGTATCATGAAGAAGTAAAATAATTACACGTGGGCTCAAATCTCAGAAATAAAGATGTGTTGCCAGCTGCAAGAGTCAGCTCTACAAGGTGTGACTTGCTGTCAATTAAGGGTGCTATTATTGGGGTACAATGCAAGAGTCCTGTTATACCTTAATGCACCATGTTTGTTTATTGTACCTTGAGCTTTTATAGGCTGGAGCTTATTGCATCAGAAGTGTGAAGTGTTTTGGGAAACTGGCAGTCAGCTGTGGAAAAACAGTTTTGCACAGTAAGGCTAAAAGGCAATTACTGGGGTAAAGGGTCGATTGGTTGGATTCAAAACAAGGCAGCAGGTTTATAGTTACTATATTGTCTTGTATTTTCTCAGTTTGAGCCAAATGTCTTTGAGAACCATCAGACATTAATGATAACCTGCAAGTACAAGAAGTGCATGCAGGCTGGACTTTTGTACCTGAGTATATTGGTATTGTCAAAGTGGGAACTGGTTCATATCTCCCTTGGGGAAGAGTGCGTAATGCACCGACAGCAGGAGACATACATCTTTCAGAGAGGTGATTTATAAATCACAATTTTAGATACCATGTATAAGCATGATTACAGGAAGCTTAATGTGTGCTTACTGTCTCTGTACATATTATTAATGCTCAAAGTTTCTCTCTGTATAATATTATAGGCCCTCAGGAACACCTTTATAGTTAAAGTATCACACATCTTCTGTTAAAACATGACATTTCTACTTATAAAATCAAGATAACTTGTCCTATCTGTAGGAAATTTGAAACAGAAACTCTCTTGAGTGAGGGGTAGAAGATCCCCGATTTTCATGGAAATCAGATTGAAAATCTCTGAGTTATAGCAGTTTAAAAAATGGAGGCTGATTTCCCCCCCTTGACTATTTCCCAGATTTTGGAAACAAATGCAGCTCTTTGTAATAAGCACTGGTAAAACATCTGTAAAGGATGGTACGTTGGAGTTTATTCATTGGGAAAAGATTAAATACAGTTGCTGTCCATTGCAACAGAGTTAAATAGTACAATTAAGGCATAAACTACACATTACACTTCAGCCCAGATGTTTCTGGGTAAATGCAAGTCTAGAAACAAAGATGGTTTGGGGCTTCATTACCTGCAACTCCAGTGTAATTTGTAGCTTGTTCCAAAGCATTATACTGAAGTTGCTTGAGCATAAATGTTGCACATTCTGTTCCCTTTGATATACTTGTGTTAAATCTAAATCAGAAGCAGGGAACCTGTGGCCTCCAAACATTGTTGGATGACACAAGAAGAGCCCAGTGGGCAAACAGATATTGGGGCTGATGGGAGCTGAAATCCAACGACATCTGGGGAATGATAGATTCCCCAGCCATGATATAAATATTGATGACCATGTGCCACATTTTTCCTTACATCAAAACAATACCTGTGTTGGGTAATATTTGTGTGTAGAGCTGCCAGATTGCCTGGTAGGAGGATGCATGAGTCCAACAATTTCTTAGTAAATTGAGTTTGGAAATTATGTTTCATTGTAATGAGTCTCTGTATCTCAAATCATGCTTTAAATGCTGTTTACGTATATTTATACTTACGATTCAGTCTGCATATTTATCGGAATTGTCCAGGGAAAGACTCATTTTAGTTTTATGAAAAAGACTAATTGAAATAAGGGCTTTTAATTTTAGCAAACCATAGTTCCCTAGAAAATTGCAAATAGGTGCTTCCCCCCACCCAGACAGAACAATATTCCAACATACTTCTGTAGTTGATTCCACCCTCCCCCCTTACATTTTAAATGTAAATTACCATAGCTATTATATTGCCTAATGTTTTCAGATGCATGGTCCTTTCCAAATGAAATAGTGTTACATTCACCTGCTTTTCAGAATATGTGAGAGACACTGGGTGTATACAGGTGACTATCTTACTATGGGGTTAATTTACCCACTTCTCTAATGCAGTGGTTCCTTGGGTTACATACGCTTCAGGTTACATACGCTTCAGGTAACCCGCTAACCCAGAAATAGTACCTCGGATTAAGAACTTTGCTTCAGGATGAGAACAGAAATTGTGCTCTGGTGGCACGGCGGCAGCGGGAGGCCCCATTAGCTAAAGTGGTGTTTCAGGTTAAGAACAGTTTCAGGTTAAGAACGGACCTCTGGAACGAATTAAGTTCTTAACCCGAGGTACCACTGTATATTAAACACCACCCAACCACTCATCACACAACAAAGTTCAATTGGACTTATTCCCAGGTAAATGTACATATAAGGTGGGCATATGCCCTACAATTGCAGAGGACAGTCCCATACCACATTAAGTGTCCTATTTTGAGCAGAGGCCACAGAGGAAGAGGCCACAGTGGTTGGGGAGAGAGAGAGAGAGAGAGAGAGAGAGAGAGAGAGAGAAGCCCACTATTGGCACTGAGTCATCCACCCAGGGTGTTCCTGTACAGCTGCCATAGTGTGCACCCTCTAAGGAGGCCTCAGGTTGCCATGGCATGAGCTGGTGAAGGTATCAAAAAGTATTTCACTTTGGCTGAATCATTCCCACCGTGATTGCTGCATTTGCAGTAAGGTTCTCTTCCTTTTCTGAAGGTGGAAGTCGGTTTTCTGTGTGAAGATTAATAAACATGATTGTTGGGAACAGCAATCTTTTATCTGCATTTCCCTACAAACCCACCCACCCCTTCCTCTGATGTGTCAGCTGTGTGTTTTTTTCTAAGCACAACATTTTAGCAACAGAAAGACAACAAAATGTTAAAGCTTCGTTGCAACAAGCGTCCTTTGTTCCTTAATAGGAATTTCTTTATGTATCAACCTCCAGTGGATTTTCACTATGTAATATTCTCCTTTCAAGTCCTTAAATCTCTGTATAGGATTATTACTCAATAGGCTTTAATGAAATATTTTTTGTAGGTTATACAGAAATACAACAGAATAGAAACATATGGGGTGAGGAAAGCATTTTATTTCTCACTGTGTGGATGTATGAGAGTAAACAAATGCAGAAATAATAAATAAATTCCTTCACACCAAAGTATAAAGTAAACCTAAAGAAAGTCCTTAACAAAGAAAAGCAGGGCGAATGCTAATTTTAACACAAGCGAACAATCTAAACCTTCTGCGCCGCGGCATTATTCTCACAAGACCAGGAATGAAGAAACTGCTATAAAATAACTTCTTTCCACAGCTGTATGATGACAAGAATTGCAGAGCATGCTAAAAAGAGCAAAATTAAACATGGTAATTAGACTTTCACTGTCACTGTAGCTTCTGAAGACCTAAGAGAGAGGCACTAATGTTTTCTAAAAAGGGAAAAGCCTCAAAAAAGTGAGAAAAGATGAATAGGCACATTTGTTCATCATAGACCTCACCTGGGTACAAGGGAATGGTATGTGGATGCATGTTCTCTCTTTTGCTGCCTCTTGTACTACCGTGTGTTACTTTATAACTTTTATGACTTCATTTCTGTAGGGAGAGAAAGAACATTCCTTTTAATAGCATACTGAGTGCCCCTATGCTGAGAGAAATGGGTTCAAAACAGCTGCAGTAGGGAGGTGTGCACACCCTAGGGGGCAGGTGAGATCCTAATGTATGAAGAAGTATAAAAATCTAAAACCAACAAGGAATGCCTTCTCCCACAAAAAACCCCCAATAGCCCAAAGAGGACTGCTCTGTGGACACCAGGTACCAGAGAATATTCAATGCCAATGTAAACAAAATCCAGGAAAACAGAGGGGTCTGTGACAGACTGAACTCCTAACAGGTCAACATTTTCATCCAGGTATCTACCATGACCCTATGGTCTTGTTCCTGGTCAGTCACCACCAGTTAAGACCAGAGGCAGACTTGTGGGGTGTAATCCATTGGTACAGTCAAATGCAACATTCCTTATTTCCCTAGAGTGGGCACAGGCAGGTGGACATCCAGTCAGTGTAACTTCCTGTTCCACTGGTCTGGAGCTTCCTCTCCCTGCAGGTGACCTGGGAGATGGGCGTGGCTCTGGCTGACTCCATAAAAGAGCCGAGTCACGCAGCCATGTTCTCAGTCTCTTGTCCAGTTTTGTCTGATCTCATTCTTGTTGCTGCTCTCCTGCAGCCATTTGTTATCTTCATGTAATTTTTCTGTCTGCTGGCTTTGAGCCAGCAGCACATGAGTTCAGTCTCCCTATGAGATGAACTCTCTTTCTTTGTGTAACTACTAAGAAAAGCCAGCCTTTCAGGGATCAAATTGTGAACTGAAATGTGAGTAATTTTTTGTTACTTTACTCAGAAAGACTCTTGTGTCTTTATTCTTTTAAGAGGGATTAAAGGGGCACCAGGAAATAATCTTAACTAAGAGATTCAAGCGAATCTGCAAACTAGCTTCCAGCTATATTGAGGGGAATCTGCTCTGCTACACCACTTACTAGCGTGAGTGAAGGAAGGATAATACTTATTCAATATATCCTTTCCTACTATTCTTAACATTCCTGCAAGACTTGGGCAATATGGCGCCCTGAGTGAGGACACAATTTGGCACCTATCTCCCAAGTATTTCTGATTCCTTTTGGTACAGTTGCTTTTTAAATGTATCTGCTCAGTACGTACCTGTACAAATATAGGAGGTTGTTGTTGTTGTTGTTGTTGTTGTTGTTGTTGTTGTTTTGTGCCCCCTTGACTTGGTGTCTTGTGGAGGGGAACTGACCACACCACCTTATTTCTGGCACTGGTTCAGAACCTCATGGGTATATATGTGAAATCAAGATTGATTGATTGATTGATTGATTGCCCCAACCTGCATCACTTTCTACTTATTTGCATCGAGAAAATGTTTTCTATAATCAGCCAGGTGTATGTGTTCCATCCCTGTCACATAGATGACATGTAAGTTTGTATTTTTGTTTTGTTGGTGTAGGATAATGAATAGGCATTGGTAATGGCTGCAGTGAAACCAACAAAGGTGGTTAACAGTCTCTGAATACTGACTACTGGATTAACTGCAATGCCATTTCAAAATGTTGCATTCTGTTCTAAACAACACTCCATTCAGCTTTTGACAATGCATATTGATGCCTGCTGTATAAATTGCTAGGGATCACACAAATCAAAAACAAAAAGCCACCCATTTTATTTTTTTTAAGCAAAAGCTCCAATTCCAAATAAATTAGCTGTTTCATAAATCACATCCATGACAGCCAACTATCATTGCTCTACTTAAAAAAAAAGTCAGACAACCTAGCAGATCCTAAGGGATAATTAAATAAAATCACTCCACAGAAACTGAGTTGACTTCTGAGAGATAATTTCTAATGTATTTTAAGCAGTCACTCTCCACCTTTGCTCTGCAATTACATTTCACATAGAGTGATCCATTCCAGGGCAAAATTTGAAATGTAAATACAAATGCAGTCAATCAGTCCAGCAATTATTAGCGACTTCCTGAATAACGATATGCAGCACAACCGTACTTTCAGATAGACCACATAGGGATTCTGGCACCAGAAGACTCCGGATAATCTTGTTTGTTATTCCCAATAAAACACCTATGAAGAAGAGTTGTGGCCACATCTATCAAATGTGAACATGAATCTGTTCATCTTTCAATCATGTTATTTTATTCTTACATGTGCCATACTGGTTCAATTAATTCATGCATAATACTTATTCAAGCAGAGTCGTTGCAATAAAGTTAACAAAATTGCATTAAGGCAACATAAAACATGATTTGAGAGCAGTTCTACTGAATCAGACAAAAGGTCCTAGTCCCATATTTTGTCCTCATTCCCCGTTGCTCTCCAGCAATTCATATTCAGAGGCCTTACCACTTGTCAGTATGGAGGACTGATTGACCTCCAGGGATATCAGCCAAAAACTTAGCCAAACCCAGAAATATCACATCCTCTCTGCATTTCTTCCATCTTAAAGAGCTTTCATGGAGAGGCAACTGAAATCACAGCACCGTACCATAGGCCTTGTCTTAAACTGCAGCACTAAATGCCTGTCTACTGGAACTGCCCTGATTCACATTTTTAAAAATACAGTGGTACTTTGGGTTACAGATGCTTCAGGTTACAGACTCTGCTAACCTAGAAATTGTACCTTGGGTTTAGAACTTTGCTTCAGGATGAGAACAGAAATCGGGCAGCGGCGGTGGCGCGGCGGCGGCAGCAGGAGGCCCCATTAGCTAAAGTGGTACCTCAGGTTAAGAACAGTTTCAGGTTAAGAACAGACCTCCAGAAAGAATTAAGTTCTTAACTCAAGGTACCACTGTATCCAGCTTTTGAGTAGCAGTTTATTTGCTTGTGCCATACTCTGCTTGTAAATCTAGAAATAAAATAAACACTGCAAAGACACCATAAAAGGGGTCACGTCTAGTACTAAGCCAGGGGTAACCAATGGCCTCAACTAGCACAGCCAATACTTCAACAGCATCAGAGATTGCCACACTGGTAACCTGCACTAAAACACAGTTTAGCATTACAAGATGAGCTTTCTCTCCCTCATCCAGACTTGTGTGCAACCTCTTTTGGCATGACGGCAAGGAGGAGCTTGGAAATGTTTTGCTTCAGTTTTAGTTCAACTTCTGCTTATCTATTTTGTCCAATTCTGGACAAACTGATTACTTTTCACTATGGTTAGTAGAAAAATTAGTAGTAGTTAGTATTTACTAGTAGTTAGCAGTGATGATTAAGCACAGTATAGGGTTAAAACAACATGCTGAACTGTGGCTTATCTAAAACAGGAGGGGAAACTCCATGCAAGAGAAAGAATAGGGATGAATGAGCCTGCAAAGAGGCTAGATACATTCTCTAGTTATAGTATGGTTATGAACAAATGCAGCCAGAAATTGTCCATCTAAAGTAAATCCTCCCAAGTTGCAAGGTCTAAGCCATCAATGAGTGAAAGCGAAGGTATCTGGGAGGACCATGGTCTGACTAAAGCTATGTGCCCCTGCCCATAGCTGAGTGCAATATAGAAAGTGATTTCTATAGCAGCAATATTCTAGGGAACACCTTTTCCATTTTGAAACCACATGTGATTCAAGATCTGCCTTTTAGGGCCTGCTTTGGGGTTCCTTATTTATTTATTTCATCTATTTACATACCACTTAATACTAAAACAGCCTCTAAGCATTTTATAAAAATAACAAGACATGTGTCTGTGTGGTATGTGGTGTGTGTTTGTGTGTGTTGTATATTGCGCTCTCGAGGGGGGTGTCAATATATAATACAATACAATATAAAACAATAAAATCCTCCTCAAAGCAAAAACATGGCAGCACATTTTGAGAACTGTTTTAAGAGTTGGAGATCCTTTCCTTTTGCCCTCCTGCTTACCAACACACATCCTGACTCCTGGTATGATAAACTCACCCCATTAACACATATCCAGCACATCCACATTCTTCCCTACAGCTGTAAAAATCATACTATGACCACTACTCTTCCAAAAATCACTCGTCCCATTCTACTCTCACACCTCACACCTTGACGATCACTCATAGCCGAGCAAGATTGTCTTCCATAAACATGGTTTGAAAAGTGAGTCCGTAAGTGACTTTGGAGGCCAATTCTGGATCCACAGGTCCTTCCACAGTGGGGACTGTCAGTATATGGAAACATCACAGCTGCAGACAGCTAGATTGTTGACATCACATGATGCGCCTATCTGTGGGAAAGAAGAATTTCCGAGGAAGTTCACAGGCTGGAAAAGTCTCTGTGAAGGGTGTAATTTGAAACCTCCCGTGTGCGCATGTTCAGGAAGTTTGTCAGACTTGCTAGAAGAACTGAACTGAAAGGACGTGTTTTTTCTCTAGTGCCGTAGTCAGAAATAAAAGAATGTAAAAGACGTTTCTGACTGTCTCCTTTTCCCTGCTAGGGAAGAAGCAGGAGGAGGGGGTGTGCATTTTACCCACTCTTGGGAAAATGTTGCCTATCAAAATCTCCCTGGTCTGCCGGGAAGTCAGCCAGAGGAGGTTACCGGTATGCAAGCTCCGAGGACAGCGAGAGGGGCCAGCCTCTGTGGAGGGGGCTTGCAAACCGACAGTGACATAGGTATCTGGGTGGGAGTTGATCATGGTGACAAGTGTGCCTTCTTCTTAGCATGTTTTTCCCTTTCATTCTGAGTTTGAGTGTCTTCAAAGCCCATGACATCTTTGGTAAAGGCTGTTTTCCAGTTGGAACGCTCAAAGTCCAGTGTTTCCCAGTTGTCGGTATTTATACTACATTTTAAAGATTTGCTTTGAGAGAGTCTTTGAACCTCTTTTGTTGACCACCAGCATTATGCTTAACATTTTTAAGTTTGGAGTAGAGTAGTTCCTTTGGAAGACGATAATCAGGCATCCGCACAACATGATCAGTCCAGCAAAGTTGATGTTGAAGAATCACTGCTGCAACACTGGTGATCTTTCCAGTACACTGGCATTAGTTCACCTGTCTTCCTAAGTGATGTGTAAAAATTTCCGGAGACACCATTGATGTAATCTTTTGAGGAGTTGGAGATGATGTTTATAAGTGGTCCATGTTTCACAACCATACGGTAAGGTTGGTAGTACAATAGCTTTGTAAACAAGCATTTTGGTTTCCCTGTGAATGTCCTGGGCCTCAAACGCTCTGTACTTCAATCAGGAGAAAGCTACACTCACAGAGCTCAAGTGATGCTGGATCCATAAACACAGAATTCACCCAATAACTCCAATGTTTCCCACAAAGTCACCAAGCTGCTATCACTCCTTTCCATCTTTTTCTCCCCAGTCCTGGGCATGGATTGGGGGGTTAGGATTGCACACTGAATAGTTTGTTGTCTCATTTATGTATTAGGAGAGGGTTCTTTGGTAAGCCACCTTGAGACATGCCCCCAGAGGTGGCTGGATAAATATCTGAAGGTGATGAATATGAGACTCAAGAGCTAAATTTCATGTTCAAAGAATTTATGAAAGTAGCAAGACTGAATGATGAATTGATGATGGATTGAGCAGTGCTTAATGACCAGCTATACAAGAAATAGTAAATTTTTTAGAAGTCAAGCAGGAAAATACTTGCATTTGTAATAACAGAAAGCCGTATGCTTATGGGACTGTACCTAGACATCTGCTGTGTGACAAGTACAGTACAATTAGTTATGGATCATCAAAGAGATGCCTTGCAAATGACAAAATGAGATTGAACTCTAATTTTTTCCCCAAGTTCAAACATCTGGGGAATAATTAACAATGCAAAGAGTATGTGGAAAGGAGGAGTTTGAAAAACTCTAAGGCTGCACAAGGCTCAACAGGAGATACTGGTGACAAATTAGATATTTCCCCCCCAATAAATGGCTCCATTCAAATAAGATTTTGTTATCCTTCTATCATCTACCAGGCAACAGTGTTGTGCAAACACTCTATAACCTGAACCCTCACAATGTAAAGTGCTTTGTATAGAATACTGAATACCATTAATCCCTATTATCTTGGGTGTCAGAGTAATTCCTCCTCTTAGAGCAGAAATGGGGAACTTTCTCCAGCCTGAAGGCCACTTCTGTGCAAACTACCAGAAGCCACTCACCATTCACCCTCCACCCCCTGTACTCGCCTGGCTTGCACCTGTCTGCGCCTGCCCCGGGTGCCAGCAAATCATGCTATGCTCTTGGTGTGGCCTGGGGAGATTACGTCTTTATCCAATACATAGTTAAATTGTGGAAATGGCTACCACAAGATATAGCTATGGCCAGGAACTTGGATGACTTTAAAAGGGGATCGGACACATTTACTATTCAGGGTGCTGTGATTCAATTCTTACAACCTCATAAAGCAATGAAGATTCTGCATTGACAATACGATTGCCATAATTCCATCATATGCTGACTAAAAGTACTGATAACCTTTGGGTTAAGTATCTTCTCCTTTACAGGAAAAACACCTAAATTAGAAAAAGAAAAATTATATTCTGTTCTCTAATTCTGAGTGACTAAAGAGATCAATTTATGAGAAACTTGTCTTCGTAAGAGGACAAATCTTTTTGCATGTATCCCTTTCCTGGAAACTCAGGTTTAGCTATTGGCACCCCAACTTTGATCACTGTAAGTGATTGAGCAGGACAGTATGACTGCTCTAGCTTATATTTAAACATTTGACAGGATGAAGTTGGGACACTGGTTGCACATTAAATCAACAAGGAACAACAAGGAAGTGTGTTTCTGAGTGAGCCAGAGGCCAACTGTGATGGAGACTGATGACATGCTCTGCCAACATCATTTTCAAATACTGCCATTAAATATATAAAAATTCATCTTCTATCCAAGAAACACATTTTTTTTCTAATAAAGTCAATCTGCATGGGACTCCTTTGGGAATCCATTCCACATCTGAAACTGTGGGCTAGAGCAATCCCGATGCTACAGATGGCAAATATGAAAATAAAAATCCCGGAAAGCTGGGACCAAGGCATACAACAGAATGCCATCCATGCACAAATACCATTTTGCAAATGGAAAAATCTTGTTTAGCTCTACCTTAAGTGTTGTTTACCTTCCTTTTGACCCATGCTTTAGTTGCAAAAGTAATGTACTTTTTTTGTTCAAAACAACTCCTGGGTATTGACAACCAATTGCTAACTTTCTCCGAAATGGTCCTGTTTGTCTCTTTTTACTTGACCCCGATAGTGACAATAGCATGGAGACTGCTCGCACCATGGCATAAGCTGATCCATCTTTCTGTAAAGATATTTTCCATTCCTGTTTGTTCTGGCTGCCTTTTATTTAACATTTCAAGCTTCATTTTCAATTAAATGTTCACACCCTTCAAAACAATCTATGGCAGAGCAGCTTTAAATATCATTTTGTTGACAGCTATTATTGACCATTGTTCTCTTCCATGCAGTAACACACTCATTGCGGTAGGTTGTTGGTTAGTGTCCCTCCCTGTTTCCCTCTAACCTGTAAACCTAATTACACACACCTGGGAGTAAGAACCATTGAAGGCAGGGGGACATATTTCACAGTAAGCATGCATCAGATTTCCCTTTTAGCCATTAATGTGATGCATGCATTTAAGTTTGCCCCTTTAGTCTTCCAGAGACGACTTTATTTCAGCTACTGTTTTAAGATTACTATGCTCCTTAGTAGTCCTCCTGTTCAGTTTCCTTCTTATCCAACCTATACCTAAGTTAAATAAGAAGGGATGTCTTACTACGGTGATCTTGTTCTATTTCTCATTTTTGTGACCGCTATTGCAGGCTTTGTTTCTTTCAGTTCGTTCACTGACATGAGGGCCATTATTTCACTCTATGACATACCTAAAAAGGCAATATCACTATCAGAGCCAATGCTGCGTAGTTCATCTCCGTTAGCTCAGTTACCCCATCCATATTACTTTTTTGATGCAATTTCACAACCATCTAACGCTAGTGCAAAGAGGATTGATGACAACAATGCACATCCTTGTCCCATGTCAATTGCAATATAGAACCATTTGCCATGCTTATATCAGATCTTATTGCAGATGAACTTATATTACAGGAACTCTTTACAATATTCACTGGCTCATTTGATACCCATAACACTTTGTGATACTCAGCTACTAAAGGCTGCCATGAAATATATGAACTTAATTTTAAATGCTTAGATAAAACAGAAGATTCTTTGGGAATCTGGTGGGAACCTATCTGCACTCAACAGGTATTCTTTGTACTGGGCCAAAACATCTCTAACTCCCCTTTCCCTCTGCAATGACTGCTCACAGCCCTCACTGGGTGCTGTACAAACAACCCCCACAATATATAAAATCATTAAAATCCATCCACATAAAATATCTACATAACTGATATAGCAGCAGCATCAGAGTAGACTTCATCCATCACACCTTTCATTTCTAAAGCCTGACAAAAGAGGTCTATCTTCTTCATCCATTGCCATAATGAATACATTATAAAGGCAAAGGCACACATCAGTGGGGCCACCGCTGAAAAGACTCCTCCACAGGCTCCCATACTACACACTGAGCAAACTACAATGCAAATGAGCAGTGACAAGCTGGTTAGTGCTTTGCTTTAGAAAACAATCATTTCTTTAAAGAAATCGTTTTCAGTAGCAACCCATTAACCAATGCATAATGAGGCAGAAGTTCAGCAAGCAAGTATGCACTGGGAGACGCAAAACATTTTTTCTCCATATGACTTAAAATCCCACTACAGAGATGAATGGAAGAAACGTTGAAAAGATTGCTGCCAAACAACACAGTCCATCGCTCGCCTTGTTTAAATACTGGGGAAATCTCCTGTCATTTTCACTCTTCCTTGTATAAACAATAGAGCTGTGCCAGTCTGCTGTGAATGACACAGAATGCTTTTCCATTTTGCAATTCATAGCTTTGGTGTAAGCTTCATCGGGAACTCTAAAGAGCAATAACCTTAAACCGTGTGAAATGGCAAGGCTGTAACTAGCAAGTGCGTGTTACACACACACACACACACACACACACACACACACACACAGTTGTTTAAAAAGTGCAATGTTTACTTCCTGTTTCCTTCAGTAGCAGAAACCATTAATAACTGAGCCAAGTCTCTATATTTTTACATCATGAATGATGTAAAATTATCTTACGTCTTGTATCCTGTCCTCACAAATACCATTTACCTCCTACATGTCTTGAAAATCTGTTGTCATTTTACAGAGAGAAGGAAATATCCCCATAAACAATAGGGTAGTTTTCACATACATATGTCTAGATATAACTTTGCATGTCATGTATCGGATTATAGCATACCGGCTTATGCTATGCAGTGAAATAACCCTATCAGCAGATCCAAAATTCTAATGTTTGTTGTAATCCTGATTTGCAACTTGTGTGGAGCAATATTCTTCATCTGGACACTATCACGTCTTTTCTGCAGGCACAATGATATTTTCCTTCTCCGTGAGTAATATAATATGGAATCAAAGTGCTCTTTTCAGTTCTTTGCTTTATTCTTCGTGTGTTTTCAATATCTGTCCAGGAGAGTCTCTAATGGGCACCACATGTGAACTATCTTTCTTTCGGAAAGATCCTTCAGGTTTTTTTTTGTAAAGCTGTTTGAAGTCTCTGATTTTTGTCTCTACACCCTTCTCATGGGTTCAGATTTTTCTATCCTGCCAGCACCTCTTTTCTACTTTTGCCCTTTCTTCTCTTCCTTACATATGTCTTCAGGAGCTCCATGTATTTTACTATTTTCTTTCTTTCTTTCTCTTTAGAGGCCTCCATTCATCAGTGAGTCTCCAGGTTTCTAGTATAATCCACTTAACTCTCTTTCATCCTCTCCAATAGCCTGCACCAATTCGACTGCCTGTTTCGTGATGCATCCTGACCATCTGTCCTTTAGGCTTCTATTCCTTTGCCTTCTCCAACCCAAGTATTAGAGTAAATCAGAAGCACAGTTCAAAATATAATAGCTATCCCTTTGCTACTGAAAAGTCATTGTGCCTTGTTTTTGTACGTTTAAAGTCTTTTAAAAGGTTTAATTACTGTATGGGTTCTGATTTTATTTATCTGATGTGGTAAAAGTTGTCCAACATATATGGGAATCCTAAAAAAGCAGCTAGAAACAAAAGGGGGAAACAATGGGTTAGACAATAAAAAAGCTTGATTGAACCATTGTTTCAGGCCTTTCTGGTACTACTGCAGGGAATTTCAGTGAACAGAAATTCAAAATTCATATACTCTTCTTCTTTTGTTTCTTATGCTGTTGTGCGTCAAGGTCCCCAAGACACCCCCCCAAGAAAAACACAATTGATACTTAATTTTTGTTTAAGGTTTTTGGCATAATTTTGGCCACAACTTTATTCAAATACAGCAATGTGAGTGGTTGCTTAGGCATTGGTAGCACTAACTGCCCCCGCATGGGGACAGCTCTGACATTCGCACCCCCTGCGAAGTCAGGAAGGGTAAGTTACCTGGGGAGAGAGACGGGACTGGGAACCATGCCTCACCTCTCCCCAGCATGCTCCCAGGGGTTTGTGTGGCCCTAGCCCCTTGCCAGGGGGTTTTGGACAAAAGCATGGGGGAGCACCTGGGTTCCTTTAACTGTAAAATCCTTCAGCAGCAGCAGCAGCATTTTGGGGGGCAGGCACAGCCGAATCCAGACCCCCCCAGCAACCAATTCCAGACCAATGCCTAACCGCAAACCTTACAAGTTGTGACAATTTGCTATGCAGTAGGCGAAAACCAAGTGGCACACACTAATCAGCCAAATGGCAAAATTCCTACCGGGCCCCTGCCCCAAAGCAGACGACCCCATGACAGGCAATAGCAAGGTCAAGCAAACAGCCTAACATTAGGGAAGGGAGGGCGGGTGATCCAAAGCATGCAGCAAAAGAGGACGTCCGTTGCTGCGTGCCTTGTATTTAACAAATAGGGCTGTCAATCACTAATTGGCAACATCTAAATTACCCCAGTAACAGCCCGCCCCTGCTTACAGGATGGCCAAACCATTTGCCTAGTAACAGTGAGGTGTCTTGTCAGCCCCGCCCACAACCTGTGCTCTCCATGAGGGAGAACACACTTTACTTACATTGTATGAAACAGAACAGGAAGTACACCTGAGTTTCAAATTCCTGTTCTCTGAATTTCCCTGAAGTAGAGCCAGTAGGGTCCAAAATATGTTGAATCAATAAACCGTTTTCTTGTAAATCCCTTCCCCTTTCTACTTTTGTTTCCAATTAGGGAAAGTCTCCCCTACTATCATCTTCTTCTTCAGAGGTGCAGGTTCTGATACTCCATTTTTATTTTTTTAGTTCTCACCTTTAAAAATAAAATCTTTTGAAAGATGCTTGTATGTCTTGGTTGATTCAGGCATTATTTTCTGAATCCTGTCCAAAAAATAGCCTGATTCAGGTTGTCTGAATGTTCATTTGTGTCCCAACTTCCTTCTCACTGTGTCCTTTGTCTATGTCATTCCCCCCTCCAAACATTTGTCAGTTTTGATAGTTCCTTCTTGTATATCCAGCCAGGGCCAATTGTTCCCATTGCTTTCCCCTCAAAAGGACTGCCAGATCCACGGGCTACCTAAAAATGAACTGTTGGATTTAGGGTGATTTATATACAGCTCATGCAACACAGCTGTCATATAGAGGCCAGTTAATATAACTCTGCCTAGTGATTTGTTGTTGTGGGCATCCATCTGCTTTGAGACACAATGGAATGCACCTCTGAGGATGAAGCCAAATCACTGCGTTACCAGCGCTGAAGTGACTTCCCCAGGGTGAAAGCCTGAGCGGTGAGTATGGAGGTTTTGAGATGCCCAGACAACAAGGCCCCCCTCACAGCCTCGCTAATGGTGGTCCAAAGGAAAGCAGAACAATATGTTTGGAAATCAACATGACTGCTGGAGCTACCACAAGGAAGTGTACTAGGCGCCATCCAACCATCTTTGGATTCAACTGGAATTATTTTAGCCTCAACCTTTTCTTCTCCTGAGTATATCCCACGAAGCAGCGGAGGTTTAGTATCAGAGTTTTCCTCTTCCTAGGTTGGCTACCTTCCCAGGCTGATGAGCCCCATCTGTCCCTCACTTTCCTCTACAGCATATGCAGAAACTGCCTTCTTGACCATTGGACCAACTATTGGTCATGTCTGCTCAATCTGCCACAGCCTGTCTTTGCATGCAGGGGAAGTCCCTATCTCACCAAGGGCTTGAGAGCCATCAGCTACCCTCGCATGGTTTAGCCAGCCAGTTGAAGCCATTTTCCAGGGTGTGGCCACTGTTGCATGCTGACAGCTTCTAGGAGCCACAAGTGAGAGCTGAGTGCAGGGTGAGGACTAAAAGTGGGTAAACTACCCCAGAAAGAGTGTGAGGTGTCCCCCACAGGAGGTACTACCCCTCCCTTAATACCCCATGTACACCACCTAACAGCTAGAAATGCACAAAACCATCAGTTTGGGTTTCTCATTTTCCAATCTTTTCAAAATTCACTTTGTCTCATTCCTGCATATGTTTGCAGACTTCTTATAAAGTTTGCATGAAAAAAATGTACACATTTTTGTGTATATTTCTCCCAATATATATTTTGTACAGTATGTGCATTTTTTTGCAATAAATTGTCCCCATCCCCCCCCCCAGATAATGTATTATTGTACATTAGTTTCTTATATACACATTTATGCACATGTTCTTTGGCACTGCATTGCAAAGATTGCTGATACATGAATTTCACTGGAGAGCTGCATGATAGTTCTCCTGTTAGTTCAAGAAGTGCAAATTTCTCTCTCATCCTCATCGGCAGGTGTCACATAAGGCAAACATTGTGTATGCAACAGCTCACATGCACATTGGGTACCACTCTGTCAGGCTGAGCAGCGCTGCATCCTCAGCATCCTCTCCTTGCAATGACATTTCTGGTCCAACTGACTCTTCTTCTGATTGGACTACCAACACCTTGATGCACAAGAGAGGATGACTCCTTCACCTTTCCTCACACATGGCATTAAAAACAGGTGCTGGGGTTGATCCGTGGTGAGATCTGGCACAAGCAAATCCCTACTAACAAAGCAGCTACTATCTCAGCCCAAATTTTCAGGACACTTAACTGTGGGATGCACAAAGAAACAGACCTGACAACCCCTTAAAAATTGCTCCAAATAGTCTAAACTAGGCAAAGAACTGTGGGGGAGGAAATCATTTCTCTCAGACTGTTGATTGCAAAAGAACAGTCATCTTCCGCCACTAATAGGAGTTTATTCTTTTTTTCCCTGGACAATCTGCAGACACTATCTGGAGGATGTCAGCGAAGAAAATTATCTTTCACAGAAGTGATCCAGGTAACTCTGGGTAAAAAGAGAAAAAGAATACAGGAATATGTGAGTGCCTTGAATTTAACAACGCATCACTGCTGCAAAGTAATTTCTTATTGTTGTCTTTAAAAAATTATCCAGTGAGGGAAGATTTGACATTATTCTTTAGGATAACACAAAATATCCTTCAATTCTAAAGTCTAATATTCTCAGGCTACCAAAAAGTAATTTGTTCTGCACGCATGAGTAAACAGCTATATATTTTACAACTCCCGAAGTATGTATTTTTACTTCCTACTCAGTGGAAAGTCAGTGTGAAAGAAAATGTATAAATTAGTTTTGACTCTGGTGAATGTGTATGTATTTCCAAGCTTACTATTGTGAGGTTTAAGGAAGGAAGCATTTTCATTATAAATTATTAGTATATGTTTTTTCTCAACAGCTTCTAGGCTGTGTGCTATGAAAATAATCAATAAACTGTTAAAAACGGGGCAACAGCAATTACAATAGAGGAGATTAAGAAGAGTCTGCCAGATGAAGAAGGTTGGTGCAGAAATAGGTGCAGCCTAAGGAAAATGTGATTAGAGATTCTTTTAATTCTACAAATCCCTGCAAGTAATAAACAGTTTAAAATAAGGAAGAGAAATTATTGCTGAAGAACTATTATAGATACAATGTGCAGAGATCGACAAAATACAGACTAAAATCAGTGGAAATGTCTGTAGTGTCACTGGAGATGAACAAAGAAGTAAAAGAGAATATTTTACAGCATCATTTCACATAATAGCAGGCAGAGCCATTGCAACTCCTGATCTGCTCAGTGCTGCAGAGGTTTAGGATGTGACAGAGGTCCATGCTGTGCCTGGTAAAAGCAGAGGTGGGTGGAAGCCAGTATAAACCCCTTAAGTGTGGTGTTTGGTGGATAGGAAGAGGATGAGGGGGCATAGCCAAGGCTCTGTTGGTCCCTAAACTAATCTAGATTGAACCAATCAAGCTTCTTTACTGCACTGGCCTAGAGCTGGCACAGCAAAAAATGGACAATTTTACCCCTACGACCTCTTCATGTGACTGGCAAGGCTTTGGATATAATGTTGGCTCCCTGTCATTCAGTGAGGACCTGCAGGCAGATAAGTGTGAATCCTCTCACTTGTGTCTTGAGGAGACAGACTGCTGGCTGGGCTACAAACTCCTCAAGGGATCAAAAGAGTCTTGAGGAGAGATCCCCACAGCTGGAGGCCCCTCAAAGAAGTCAACAGCTTCAGAAGAAGGGAGCACTCGGGCGGTAGGGCCTCCAGTCCTTTACTACCTACCCCCATTATAAAACTCCCAGTTGCAAAGGAAACTGTATGTCTGGCTTCCGCTGCTAGAGTGCTATCCATGGTCCTGAACCCACACCTGGAACTCCTGCCTGTCCACTTAGGGAACTAGCCTACTCTTCCTTAGGCCATCAAGCTTCCTCAGTAGTGAGCACCCCTGGGGATCATGATAGACTACTGCCCATGGCCAGAAGTTAGGGCTGCAGCCCGTTTGGAGAAGTGTGCAGATGATTATTTAAATGCAATGAGAGAGAGCCAGGTGGAAACAGGGGTGGAGAGTGTAAGAACTTGTGTAGGATTCCCAATTGTGTTTAGTCCCTGAGCAAAAGCAGCCACTCATATGTGGAAGTTTGCAATCATCAGAGGGTGGAGCTATTGCAGTGGTGTGGCATTGCAAGTGGACCAAAGAGTGCGATCCCTCTCCAGTTTGTATGGAGTAACCTACAGATGACCAACATGTGAATGGGGCTTTGCACATGATAAATTTTGGCTGCATTATCTTTAGGTATTTGTGGAGTGCAGAAATGTGCAGAATGATGTATTAAAAAAAAGCAATGCCATTCTGGATATATTCTGTGTTACTCTTTCTATTCTCTATCATTCGAGATGAAACATAACATTGAAAGATTATTGTTAAGTTGGATTTGGCCATTGCTCTGATCAAAATGAAGAAGAGGTTTGACAATGTAAGATGGTAGAAAGTTTGCAATGCTTGAGCAGCCCTTTCACTGCATAACTAGCCAAGGGATGAAAGGCAGGAGCAAAAATCTGTGTGCATTATAAAAAATATATATATATGCTGGCATATAGGAAAAATAGATGTAGTATATCTTGGTAAATGATTACAGCCTAGCAGAAGGAAACTCTATACTGTGTTCCAATACTGAATCTCTGAAAGGTTCTTTATAACACTCTGTCATACTGTTCTTCCACTACAGGCATTTTTCAAACATTTTTAGAGTACCAGGAATCATGTGGTATTTAATCATGTAATGTTCTTTTGCAAATATATATCTACAGGTTTCAAACAATTTTAATCACTACTCCTCTCTCTAGCAAACACCCATCTACTCTGGCCAGCTGAAGTGAGGTTGGTTGCAACTGGGGGCAAGGACTTCTTGGTTGTGACACCTAGTTAAAATGATTTCCCACTGGACATTTGTCTGGTGACTTCTTTGTAATGTTTTTATTTTCTCAAGCTTTTAATTTGTGATGGAAATTATTTTTACTTTGTTGCTATTTTCAATCTGCTCTTGATTTATTATTGATTTACTATTGTTTTGGTTTTGTTTCTTATTGGTTTAGATTTCTTGGTAAGCCCCCCTAAACATGTTTTTCTCTTGAAGAGTAGGAAATAAATGTATTAGATATTTGGGTGAGTATTAGCTCAATCAACTACGGACCACTTCACAAATCTGGTTTCCCACATGGTTCCAATATTGAAGGCTCCAATTTATTTTTTATTTATTTGATTTGATTTGATTTGATTTGATTTATATACAACCATTCTTCAAAAGATCTCAGGGTAGCTCACAAGATAAATCAGGAGCAATAATGCTCTAACAGTAACGTTGAAGCAAGTTACACAGTGTGCAGAATGTGTGAAGTTGCTGCTGTGCTGAAATCTGCCTTCTAGTTTCTTGAAAGTTTTCTTGCTCTGTGAAAGAGACTTCCATTGTTTGTTTGTTTGTTTTTGCTTCATTCTCAGGATATTTCAGAACTTCTTTAGAATTTTGATCAGCATTAGGTTGTGAGCTTCCTTTATCATTGCAAGGTTGCCAACGTTTTTCTCTCCAGTAAATGTTTTCCCAGCACTCTGCTTCCCCCCTGGCTGACTGCACTACCTCATCTGAAAAAACCTATAGGATGTCAGGGACTGGACTGAAGAGGAGGGCTGGGATCACCCCTTCCTTCTCTCCTTCCCTTGGAGGAGGAGGGGGAGTGGGGGGATTGATTCTTCAAGAGGAGAGACAGGATTGAATTACAGCAGAACTGCCAAGTTATGGGGTGTTAGGAGGGGGAGGGGGAGAGGCGTCAGCAGAGACAACCTTGGAGAACATAAAAGTGCCACCATCCCCATGGACTCACCGCTCAATTAGAATTCAAGAGCAATGGGCTCAATGACAATTGACTCCTGAGGTCCCCTGTAGAGCCAAGTTCTGTTGCTGTGGAAATAAGGAGAGGAGCTCAGAGTGAGCAACATCACTATTGAGTTAAGGACTGGATTCTTTGCCTTGCACCATGATGACTGAATAAAATCATAAATAGGAATTTTCTTGTTTCTTCATTGATCCTTGATGCTACTGGGGGAGGAGAGAATCCACCAAGCCTGACATAGGAGGAGTTACCTTGTGACATCTTTACCTGGGCTTTGATTGAAATATGGCCGCCCAGGAAGACTTCAGAGCACTGGCCACTCATTAGATTATTGTAGAATGAGACACCCATAAACATCTCTCTACCATCTAAAAAGAAAGGCAAGCACCACAAAAATTCTGCTCTGGACCCATGATAATTTAATGGAAATTTTCCGTCTCCCACTGAAAATTTTCAAATACAATACTTTTTTTCTCAATAATTGATGGAGAACAGTGAAGAAGAATTTGCAGTACGGTGCTAATTTGTTTACTATATGAAAAATGTATCAAACCTTCCAGTACTCTGCAACTGACATTATATTCCCACATTCATGTTTAGTATGTAATAATTGTCATTATCATGCATTAGTTATTATCATGCATATTGCTAGTATCATGCATTTGAAAATTCCTTCTTGAGTTATCTTTCTCTGTCGTAGCTTTTCCCTCATGTTGTAAACAGCACTGATGATGGTGGACAATTCAACTCACCATAAAGGCTCAAGATTCCTATTGTGGTCAGAGACTGCATGCATATTGGATGTGCTCTGCTGCTGCATGTCATCCTTACTTCAGGAAATCAAAGATGGGTTAAGATATCCGACCACTGGGAAAAGGGGCCTGCTTGCCAGTCAGAATCAACCCCCACCTACAAGTCATCGGCTCTCCAAAGCTTTAAAATGCTGCAAGATCAAAACACGTGGTTTTTATGAAAGCACTTGTAAATCATGAAATCAGCAAGGTAATTTCAGGAGAGTGGATGAGTGAAAGTGAAAGACCTTTATTTAGGAGATAATTGCACACTTCTGACCTAAGGCATTAGTCAAAGATTTCTGAGGGACAACCATGGGCACAGGCAATTATATTTAATAATACTTAATTACGGAATCATAAATATTTGAGATTGGAAAGACCCAGTAGGTCATCTGGTCCCTTCTCCTATCAGTGCAGAATCCCCCCCCCCCCATTGTACATTTGCTAGTACATTGCCTGGCCACTAATGCAACTTACTGTCAGGAGAATTAGCTTTGAGTTCTGCTTCTGCCTAAATTTTCCATTTCTTAATTTCATCTTTTGAGCTGTACCTGTTCAGTCTGGGCAAAGCAATTCCCTGCTGTCCCAAGTGTTTAAACCAATCAAATATTTGTTGATGATTTGCGTGTCTCTCTTCAGATATCGCTTAGCCAAACTTTACATATTTATTTAGCTCTTTTAATCTTCCTTATAGGCAAATCCCTACTGCCCCGTAATTATTTTGTTGCTCTTCTTTGATCTTTCTCATGGTTTCTGTCTTTCCGAAAATGAGTTAGCCAGATTTGCATGCAGATGTTGGATTGTTTGGTGTTTGTTTTTTTGCTCCTTCTTCAATGCTGTAACTGGAGCCAGTGAAAAAAGCTGGATAGATCCATGTCCTCATTGAAATTGCCCCTTGTGTTTGCAGTGCAAGCAAATTGTTTACTGCAGTACATGCTCTGTTATTCTGAAAACAGGTCAAGCCATTTAAAAAATGGCTTTTTAAAATTCTACCCTAGAATCTCCTTTTATACTGCTGTCAGAATCAGTCTCGCTCTTCAGCCTCATTCAGAACACCCATCATCTACCATGTAGATATGATATGGTTTGCAACTAGCTCTTGCCTTTCTTATGTATGTGTATCTCACCTCTCTTCCATTCAAGGCAGCGTACAGAGCAGGAGTGGGCAACCGGCAGCCCTAGGCTGCCTCATCACATGCAGCCCATGACCCAGATTCAATAGCTGTTATGTACTGAAGTTCTCACCCTGGGCCTGCAGGGGGATACTGTAGATAGTTATGCAAATGAAGGATCGAAAGTGACGTTCAGTGATTGGATAGTTTGTATGCAAATGAAGGATCGAAAGTGACGTTCAGTGATTGGATATTTTTAGAAAGTTGTTACAGTAGCAAGGTACTGGAGCTCTATCTAAGCAGGCTGACTGAGCCCTTCAGTCAGTTCTGTTCTGGCCTCAGAATAAAGAAGAGCTGTTTGAAGAATTGCTGTGTCGTCTGATATGTTTGCCCACAACTTAACAATAGCCATCTACTCAGACTTTGTAAGAGTCGGCAGCCTTCCCCTTTTCCAGGAATCCATGGAAGGGGAAGGAGAGAGAGGGAAGGGGGGAGGGGAAGAAAGAAAGAAAAGCACGTGGCAGAGAGATAAAGGGGACCCATCCACTTGTGGCTCTGCTCCCGCCTAACACTGGCATCAGGCTTGCACATTGCTGTTGTGCATCTCCCGAGGTCATGTAGCCTTTGACAAAAAGAAGGTTGCCGTAAACCTGGTAAAGAGAATTCCCAGGTAGTCCACAATCCATACACAAGCCAGATGCAAACTTGGCTAGCTTCTGCAAAGATCCTGCCTTATGTACTGTGTCCTGTTTCTTATGAATGGGCCTGGCCAGCTGTCCCCAGGTGACTCTTCTGACCAAATCACCTTTTGTTTTAGCTTACATTGGGTTGGAAACAAGTGCTTAAAACATCTGCAAGATCGGAGAGGGCTTTTTAAAAATGAAATCAGATTCCAACTCCCAGTCACCAGGAATGCACTTATGTTAAGGGCTAGCTTGCTGCTCTAATGTTCCTTCACTGGTGCTTGAATTACTGGGGAGGGGGGACAGAGGGGGTTAGTCCCCTTACTTTTTGTAGTAGCTCCTGTTTTCAGAAGGCTACAGGGAGCATATGTGGCTAAATTTGGGGAGAGCTTGTGAATTTCATTAAGGACCACCCTACTTATTTCACCATAATTCATGTCAAGCACTGCCCTGTACATGGTCATTTTAGCCAAACTGAACATTTGTAGATGTTAATTGCTCTAATTTATTGCTTTTATGAAATGCCAGGTTTTTCTGCAGTATCTTTTTAATGAAGCTGGAGGTTGTTTGTAAACACAATCCATTTAAGTCACATTTTTGAATCCTTGTTCTCTATTATAAAGTCCAGATATAGTATACCCATTTGCTCAAAAGGCCCGTGTGCAGGATGGTGGAGTATTCTAGAGATCCCCAAAAACTATTTGCATAAACATACAGCTATAAATGTATCAGCAATGGCATCCTATTTATATCCAAAAAGTAAATGGTCAGAGAGAATTTTAGAGCTATCATTGAGCTAAACAAGGACCTGGCATCTTGTAGTCGGGATTTTGGTGGAAATAACTAATTGAACCACCATCTTCCTACCATAGCATTATTTAAAATCAGGCATTATTTGTTAGATATCTTTAATTGGTTTCCCCATCTGGTTAACTGATATTCTATTAAAAGTCCTGGTTTTACCTCTTTTCTCAGTATGGCTTGGGAGTTTAATAATGAACAACATCTATTTTTAGAATGATTTATTTATTCTGAGGCCACAAGCTGGAAAATAAGCAGAAATATGTTGTGTTGTGTTAGATAATCGATCACTTAGATTACTGCTTTCTGAAGAGGTTAAAAGCCAAATATTAGTTATAGCAATGCACTGGCAGAAAACAGACATCTCCAGAGACTGGAAAAACCTTTGTTCATTGGGAAATAATTAAATCTGTGAAAAGGAAAATGAGATAATGCAGCTGCAGGACTGGTAAATTTGATACCTATAAGCACTTTACTTCAACAATGCTTTAAAGACGTTCCCGGAGTTTTACAATATTTTTCAAAACATTTTTTCTGAATAAGTACTAGGGATGTTAACACTGGGGGGGGGGGTCTTCCCTTTTCTTTTCCATGCTGCTTATTGCAGCCTCTTGCACACTGCATTGAGGATGCTTCCCTCTATTGGGAGAACAGTATTAGTGCATTTTTTTTAAAAAATGTCTTGACCCACATTTAGAAGCACCGCTGATTAAAAATATATAGCATGCACAAGGGGTTGGGCTGATGACTAAGGCTGCAGTCCTAACCCCATTTACCTGGAATTAAGCCCTACTGAATTCAATAAAATTTACTTTTGAGTAGACATGCTTAGGATTGCACTGTAGATCAGGAACTGAGGTGGCCCTATACTCGAAAGAGCTGTTTTCTCTCTCTGCATTTCCCACAGAAAAAGTAATAAATCTTTCCTTTCTACTGTCCTAATATATCAGTATCACTCAGAATCTCCTTATCATCTTTATGTTTTTCTCTTATAAAAGGTTGAAAGGAGATCTTTTTATAGTGAATACCACCACATCATATTATAGTGCTGCTCTTGTTTCTGATAAATTGCTAAATATATCACAGAAGCACATGAATTAAGCCAGTGCAAACCATGTTTCCCCTTTTCCTAACTGGGCTGGAGCAAACTTTGTGCTGGACTGGACAAGTCTCCCTCCATCATGTGATTGCAGCCATCATATAATTGGCAGCCAGGAGCATGATTTGCAGACAGGGCTGGTTTTAGGTTTGATGAGGCCCTAAGCTACTGAAGGTAATGGGGCCCTTTATATGTCCAGCTGTCCTCTGCCAACAACAAATTTTTGTGCTGAATATTTTAGGGAGCAGGCTAGCAGGCGGGCCCCATTACTTACACAACACAAAACGCTGTTGCTGTATGTAGGTTTTATTTTATTTGTTTTTTATCTTATATTTGGAAATGTACATCCAGTTTTCCCCCCTTTATTTTTTGGGGGTTTCCAAGAGAGTGGGTCCCTAAGCTGTAGCTTATACATAAATTCAGCATTGTTTGCAGATGAGATGCACTCACTATGATCCAGGTCATGGTGGTGATGAACCTCATGATGTTCTAGACATTATGGCGAGGAGGAGGAACCATGTTAAAGATATCTCGTTATTCAGCCCTTGAATAATGAGACACTTTATGAAGACATTACTTAAGTATCAAATATAGAGTTATGTGCCAGGGACTTTAGTAGCCTCCAAATTTTGTTCAAGTCAATTACTTGCTTATAGGTAGCTGTCCCTAAGTTCAAAGTACTGGCTGTCTAGTCTACTTAAAGATAAGATGTTCCTGTTTAAGTTCAGTACAGAAAAAGCTTCTGTGTAATTTTCTTTAACCGTACCCTGCCCTAGAATGAAGCACCATTATACTTTTCATTGGTGAAGAAAAGTTGCCAAAAATTGAAGCTCCCTTGGAAGACTGGTTACCCATGTAGCTATGTGAAGACTTCCTCAGCTGGTGGAGCTGCCATATTTTGAGGTGGGCTTCAGTGAAATGAATGGAGACCCAGTGATATCCTGGTGATCAACAGAAATATCTGTAATTTGGTTGCCATTATTCTGTTTGTATTGTTTGCATTCAGAAACCTCTCACTTGAATAAATTATTTTCAAGTTCAGAAGCTTTTGATAGTTTTCAGAAATGCCTTGCTTTATGTAAAAACATCTTGGATGTATCCACCAGCCTCTTTAAGCAACATGCAATGCTCATTATATCTCGTATGGTCCTGTAAATGCTACCCCCATTCAGTCATTCTTCACAGGATTATCATTGAGAGATGGGGGGAGAGGGGTGAGCCTGTTTGATCCTCAACACCCTTTAGATCCCTGTTCTTGCAAATCCCCAAACTTTTGTGGTGGAACATCTGTCTTTTCCGCACAGTTAGGCTCCTCACATGATTTAGAACCCAGGAATATAAGGCTGCTTATGCCACTTTCTTTCAGACTTGTTTCTTTATCTACAAAATGAGAGAATAATATGGACCACACTTGGCACAGGCTTGTAAGGATTACAACCTGAGAATGTATGACATGCTTTAAACATCCGCAAGTGCTGTATGGGCATTATTATAGAGCAGTAGTGGAATGCACCCTACTTAATGCTTGGTGTCTCTTAAATGTACTTAATAGTCTCTTAAATGTACCACTGTTTACTAGGACATCTCATTGTTGCTTTATGTTCAGTTTGTCATTCACTATAAATCCTGGGTTCTTACATGCTCTGCTTTGCTTATGTGAGGCAGCAAGTCAAATGGCCAGATTTATGGGAGCTGCTTAGGAACCAGGAGTGGAAGAGCTCCCACACCTAACCTGTAAAGAGGGGGATGCCTTTAATAGTTGATGGGAGACCCGTGCATGAGTCTAAAGGCATAAACTGATTTGGACTTGTTCTCTAGATGAAAGAATATTAAATAAAAAACATTAGCTGTTAAGTGTCTCTCACCTCTTTGCACATTTCCTTCTTCTACTGCCAGTCCTTCACTTTCTCTCCATCGCTGACAACACACATTTCATCTACACTTTCAACACCTCTTTATTAGTTTCTTTATTGTTCTTTTGGAAAGTTAGAGGGTGGAATGTTTTATGTGGGATTTTATAATGCATTTAAAATAAATCACCACCAAGCATCATCATCATCATCATCATCATCATCATCATCATCATCATATCTTTCCACAGTTGGCAGAGGGGCAAGCTGAGAAAAGAAATAATGAGGATAGCAAATTATGGCAAGGATATGAAGTCCAACCCTGTTACAAAGGGCTGTTCACCTCTCAACTTGTGGAGCCTACATATTTCAGTTCCACTACAACATGAAGACTTGGCCACATGTACGACAAAAGCGTGAATTGAAGTCAGCCTGGGTAGCCTTATGGCACACTACCATGAGTGTTTGCAAAGCTACTTGTGCTGTGCCACTGCAATACCCTATTTGGGGTCAACCTCACTGCAGCCCACACATATTTGCATTTCCCTTAACTGAACTGTCTTTGCTGATGATGGAAGTGGAGTGATGAAGCACCAAAACTAAGCCGATGTTCACATTACTATTTACTCTGGTTCCAGTGCACTCCCACCACTGGTGTTTGAAGCCATGCCCAAATGGGGGGGGGGGGCAACTCACTGCTTGTCCCAGGAACCAAGACTCCATTGGCCACATAGGGAAGAAACTAGACCAACTGTTTGCTCACTGGTAGCTCAATCAGTCAGGATAGGCTGCAGCTGGGTGAGGGTGTGGCTGATAAAATGCTGTAGGCCTTGACTCTTCCTGATGGCTTATAAGCCACCTTAAGGGAAATCATGAAAAGGGGAATGGAGGATAAAGTAACTGGTAAGGTGTGGTAGGCTGGCTAATCTGCTCCTTGACCCATGGTAAGCATGCAAAATTTAAAAAGTTATAAACCTTTCCTAAACTGTCCAGCACAAAAGTATCTGGGCCTGTTTGCCTGTAATTTGAAAGACTTTAGTTAACCACCTTGAAAGGTTTAGTTCACCTGTAAATTCCACCCACTTCTGTAATGGGGGGGGGATATATTAGCTTTTTATTTCTTAGTAGTGATTGGGAAAGAAATTAATTTGGGTGGAATTAGCTACTCTGCAACATGCAGCAGACTTCCATACCCATAAACCATATGTTTGAGCACATGAAAAGGGGCACACCCACAACTTGTACTCATAGGAGCCAACTCCTAGGGGCTGAGGTCGCCTCGACCCCCCCATAAAATATTTGAGGGAGGCGGGAGGGCAAAATTGCCATTCAAGTGATGTGTGTGCCACGTTTTGGGATTGATTATGTGGGGCAGGGCTTACCTGCCCCCACCCCATATTTTATTCAAGTTGGCACCCTTGCCCATTCTGCATGTCTGGCTGGGTGAGTGTGTAAACTAAGTTTTCTGTTCTGGTGATTGGTGATTTCAAATCTATGCAATACTGTAATAAAAGTGAATGTTTACTATGATTATTTTTTTCCGTCTTCCTTTTCTCATGCAAGATATTCACGTCAGTTTAGAAACTTACAATTATCATGTAACATAATTATAAAACATTGGAAAGGGTCCTTATTCATTCTAAAATATTGATAGGCTGCTTTTCTTTAAAAGCAATATTGAAGTTGTTGCTGTTGTTTGTTTTTATACACATTGTTGTTAATAAAAGCAGCAGGAACAATAAATAATTAAGATCTAATGAAATTGTACATCATAAGCAGAAAACAATAGCATTAAAATTTTAAAATGACAGCAGTAAAATAATAAAATTATATACAGGAAGCTGTTGTACACTGGGTGAGACTCCTTGGGTCTTGGGCAGTGGTCTTTTTCATCATTATGATCTGATTATTTAACAAATTCAAAGATTGAACCTTGGATCTTCAGCTTGCAAAGTATTTGTTTTTCTATTGAGCTATAGTTCTTCCCAGAAACTGCTTTAGGACATTAAAATCACTATAGCACAAACTTATGGGAGACGTGCTTAAGGATTATGAGTGAAGGAATTTATGTATCACTTGTTTTAAATTTGTAGGATCTCCTTAATTTTACTAGTATGTATGACTATTTGAATTTTTAAAAAATAGTTAGATAGCAAGTAGACATTTAGATGAAGTTGGCATGCAATTATTTCAGCCGTTGGCTTAAAAACAGAGCTACAGTACATTGCATTAGGAGCACTGTACAATTCTCATAGTTATTACTTGGTAGGTTGCCTCTTGAGTGGCAAATTAGAACTCATTCAGCTAGAACTGTTGCAGTGATGCCTCTTCAGGGTTTGCAGGCCCAGATACTTGAAGTACATTACATACTTTCCCATATACTCATGCTTTCACATAGTTCAGTATTAGAACAGCATGAAATCATCTGTTATGTGTTCACCTCGGTTCCATCTAACCTTACACATTAATCTTCAGCTATGCTTAGGTTTAATCAGTACCGCTACAGTTTAGATTGCAGTCTTATGCTGCTGCCACAATATAGCAGAAAATGAACAGGTAGCACTTATACAGAGTCTGAGTCTGCACAAAACTGGTTTCGTTTCTGCTCAATACACACTGCACCTGCAGCCAAAAATAAGGAGGCAGGACACAGATGCTTGGGAAAACCACACTTTGTTTAGCATACTGTAACATAAATGTGCAATGAGAACTGGAACCTGTGTAAACATAGGCTAAGGCTTTCCACTTCCTTTTGGCTTGTAGAATCTGAGCAACCCACATGTGCTCTGAGCATAAGCTGTAGATGTTTCAGCATGCCACCAGCCAGCGCCTACTTGTCTGAGAGAGACACACCTGATTCACTATCCCCATATGTGCTAAGAATCTGAGTGTGACGCTTGTATGGACCTCAAAGGGGTTCTTATCCCACCCCCAGAGTCCCACAGCTCTCAGGATCCCCCTTTCACCACTACAATACTTGATGGCACTCATCAATGGTTCTCATTTTGGTTAAATTCCCACATAGCCCTGCTTTGGTAAAGGGGGCTAGTCTCATTTTTAGTCTCTTTCACTTACCAATCTGATAAAGCAAGCCTTCATGCCTTGCTGCGGGTCTCACAGAAAATAATATCATCACTCAAATCTGAAGGGTCTACATTCTCAACCCTCTTTTTGTTTGTTTTGAACACTGTGATCTTTTCATAGTCTCCTGCTATGGAGAGTGCCTTGAGGAGTCATGAATTTGTGCTCAGGATCCCATCTTGTTCTTAGTAAAGATATTGCAGTTAGGATGCTATAATCTCTCATAGTCACTCATCACGCCAACAGATTCATATTTGCCAGTGACAAATCACAAATTGGGTTCCGTGGTATGCTTGCAACTAGGATGGTGAACCTTAGGTCTCTGGGCCAAGTGTGGCATGCCAGGACTCTCAGCCCAGTACCCAGCATTCCCTACAGACTACACCCCAACCCCACCTTCCCTAGGCCACATCTCATACCCTCCTCATGTTATAAAGCAGGGCTGGGGAATTGAATCCAGCTGGTGGGAGGGCAGTCCTTTTTCTCCCCCATCCGCAAGACAATTTAGACAGTTTTATGCACTTGTTAAGGGATGCGGGTGGCACTGTGGGTTAAACCACAGGGCCTAGGACTTGCCGATCAGAAGGTTGGCAGTTTGAATCCCCATGACGGGGTGAGCTCCTGTTGCTCGGTCCCTGCTCCTGCCAACCTAGCAGTTCGGGAGCACATCAAAGTGCAAGTAGATAAATAGGTACCGCTCAGGCGGGAAGGTAAACAGCGTTTCCGTGCGCTGCTCTGGTTCACCAGAAGCAGCTTAGTCATGCTGGCCACATGACCTGGAAGCTGTACGCCAGCTCCCTCGGCCAATAAAGCGAGATGAGCGCCACAACCCCAGAGTCGGTCACAACTGGATCTAATGGTCAGGGGTCCCTTTACCTTTACCTTTTATGCACTTGTTAGACATTTAATTCATTCAAAACAAGTCATTTTAAATCTTTCTACACCAAGTTCAGCATGGACTATCGTATAACTTACCTCTCCCGCACTGACATCTTTCAAAGCAGACTATTGAACCATTTTCTAACTATAAGCTATAGAACCCACTGGGGCCATATAATAAGATTAATCAGTATGTTGTGGAATAAACTGAAATAAAAGTAGAAATCATGAAACAGAAAAAGGCTTCTGTGTCTTTGTAGAACATATGAGAAAGCATATCAGAAAGATGAACAATTCCACGTTTGGTTGTTTTATTTGGATTTTAGCTGAAGATCTAAGACTTGAATCATGCAGAGCTGATGCCTCTCTGTTTGCACAATGGTTATTCCTACAGATTTCAAAGGGCTAAATTGTCAAAATAGTCCCGTGGATGTGTGAAATCTAATCATTTTTGTACCGATTACAGCGCTCTTCTATTTGAAATGGATTTTTGTATTCCAGGGGTTGGAATTGCGTCTTTGACCGTCGCTTGATTGTTTGTAGATATTGCAAATGCCTTTGGATCTAGGCAAAGCGGTAATGGCTTCAGGCAGGGTAATGGCCTTGCAGACGGTTTTTCCAGAGAACTATATGTACTGGCCAATAAGTTTTGGTGTAAAATATGCTCTGCTAAATGGTGTTATCAGGAGGTGACAGTAAAGCCTAACTCCTCCAATGAATAGGTGACAATTCTGGTACTTTTGTTTGCATTAGTAATTTAGTAGCAGAATGGGACCACCTGGGAGCCATGAGAAGTCTGCCTTTCACATTGCTTTCCCCCTGTAAATGGCTTTCTGAAACAATTTTTAAACCTTAATGGAGGGGAAACTATTTTAGATATGATTTCAGGGCTTAATCTGAGCCATGGCTTGACAAGGATCTGTTTGAATGCCAGTGCTCAGCCCTGGAATATATCATCAATGAATACCCTGGAATATCATGTGACTACTACTGAACATGTTCAGAGTTCGTTCCTTTCACCAATGAGCCACCACAATGAAGCTGCTCTGATCTGGGCTAAAGTAGGTGTTTCATGTCAGAGTACATGTTTCTTAGTTTTAAGATGCAATACTTCTCTTTTTAAAGGTTATAAGTTAGCTACTATATTATTTTAAAGAATGAAATTAAGCAATGTATCTCATTTGCACAAGAGCAGTGGTCTTCACATCCTTCTGGCCACAAAATATGACACCCATATGTCTTACCTGCAATGATTTAACATGAATACCCTTACCCTAAGTTTCCAGGATCTACTGTTTCTACTGAGTGAAAATAAATTAGTTTTGAAAGTAAAGCATTGCAATGATGATATGGTGTCATCATATTGAAAATTATTATCAGAGCCACCTTCTTAGTTACGGTTTGACCTTCCCAGTTTAAAATTTTCCTCAGTGACTAGCATTTTCCTCAGTGACTAGGCTGTATGTTGTGAGCACAAGCTGTTTTATTTCTTGCCCTCCTGTAATTTATTAATGAAACTGGCAAATGCTCTCTTGAGGCTTCAAGTATGCTGATACTGCTTTGGGACTCACATTGCCTATTGATGTGCCGGCTTGCTTGCTACCTGCTCAAGCTGTACATTTGTGAACAGGTATTGATTACCATTGCACTGCACTTTTGCGAAGGAAACTGGGCCTGTCTAGTTCGCCCAAAACTTCCCACCACTGCTCAAGAGAAATTGGGAGTATGAAACAATCGACTAAAGCATGTTTACTAAGAAGTATGACCTATTAAGGTCAATGGGCCTTCCTTCCCAATAAGTGGTTTTAGAACTGCAGCCTAAATGTCAATTCTGCAAAGTGCAATGGAAACTTTCATGAAGAAAAGTATGCACTTTATTTTCAACGTTTTCCTTTGGTATTTTATAGGGGCAGCCCAAATGCAAAAGGTGTCACAAATACAGAGGGAATTAAAAGGGCAATTACCCATTCTCAACTACATTTCCAGTTGAAGTTGGATAGATGCTTAGCAATCCATCTTCCAAGCCTTCAATTATCACTGGGTCAAGTCAGATTCTGTATTTCCCTGTTTCCAGGTACATAGTCCCAGAACAATCCCAACTACTTAACTCTGGTATCACTTTGCTGCTCCTTACAGTCCTCTATACAGATGGTGCCAATCCCCCCTGCCTGATTTTCTCATTGCAGGGAATGAAGTGAGCACTGGGGAAAACATGGCTAAATTAGTAAGTTGCTTTGGGGATGTGCGACTATTGGCTTGAGAAAATAAATAATTCAGAGAGAAAGTATATTTTCAACCACTTCAATTTCAGGTAAGTAGCATCCATCTAGATATTATTATAGTTGCAACTAAAAAACCCGAGCATTTTCTATGGTTCATTAATTCTGTTTCACCCCCTGCATATTTGAGATACACTCTATTGCGCAGACTGTGATAATCACCAAGCAAATTCATTTCAACCAGCAGTTTTCGAGAAGACTGTGATCAGTAACTTGGATGTCATTCAGAAAACCTGCCTGAAGTATAATTGTAAATTTCCCAGTTTGTATGTCTAAATTATCTGCCAATTAATTATCAAAATAATTGCTGGAGCATTAAGATTTTCGCTCTTGGCTTAACTGTATTAAATCTTCCTAAATAACTTCTGCACGTCCCCACGCTATCAGAAAGGTCATTATAGTCACTTCAGCTTGCAAAAAAACTATACTGTTTGTCTGCTTTCAGATGTCACAGTAAACCATGGTTTATCATGATTGGAAGAAGCCTAGGCAAGCCTTGGGCTCCTGGATTCCCCCCCCCCTTTCAGTGCAGTTTTGCTTCTCTCTTTTTTTTTTAATTAGCTGTGACTTCTTATAATTAGCTGTATTATCCAAACCTCCCTGATTAATTGTGATTAATCTTTTTTATTGTGTATTTTTTTTTATTTAAAAAAAAACCTTCAAACTTCATGTGGGTTATGAAGATGACTTGTTTGAACTAACCATGATTTCGAGTTTGAGCATAATGTTACTGTGGTTGAAACTGAAAAAGAAACGTTCCTGTCTCCTTGCAGTCACAATAGAGGAGGAGAGAGGAGAGAGAAGGGAGAACACAGTGCCAGAAGTCATTCAACCTCATCCTTTTCATGACATTCCCGGTTTAACCTGACATCTGAATTAAGCCAATATGCCATATTGTCAATTGATTTATTCATAATCCAGTTAATCACCAAAAATCCTGGACGCACTAGTGTAACTTTAATGAAAGTACTTTACTAGGGTGGTGAAACCTCAGCTTATAAAGGAATATTCAAGACTGAGTTGGCTAATGTAAGGATTATGTGCTGTTCTCTTTCAATTGAAAATGTATTATTATAGCAATTAGAGACATAGGTGGTGCTGTGGTTTAAACCATTGAGCCCTGCGACAGAGTGAGCTCCCATTGCTCTGTCCCAGCTTCTGTCAACCTAGCTGGTCAAAAGCTTACCAGTGCAAGTAGATAAATCGGTACCGCTGTGGCAGGAAGGTAAACAGTGTTTCTTTGCGCTCTGGTTTCTGTTACGGTGTTCCATCGTGCCAGAAGTGGTTTAGTCATGTTGGCCACATGACCCAGAAAGCTGTCTGTGGACAAACACCGGCTCCCTCGGCCTGAAAACGAGATGAGTGCCACACCCATAGTCGCCTTTGACTGGACTTAACCATCTGGAGTCCTTTACCCTTTTTATTATAGCAATTGCATTCACTTTTTCAGCTGCTTACACTTTCTGAGTTTTCATAAGCATGAATTAATTTCTGAAATTTGTTGCCCTGAGATGTGATAACTATTACCTTAGATGGATTTAAAGGAGATTATAGACAAATTCATGGAGGACACAACTATCAGTAGCTGAGGAACTATGCTGAAGAGAGCCATTTCCTTTATACTCCACTTATGGACTTCCCAGAGGCAACTGGTTGGCTGCTTTGGGGAACATGATGCTGGAAAACTGGATCATTGACATAGCAGGTCTGTTCTTATTTTGCAAATTAGGAATGTTGATGCATCCATACATAGCAAATGTGCAAATCAGCAAAACACCATACACAAATAATCTGGAGTCAATCACAATATGATTACAACTAGTTTGTTCCCTTCCCATTTGCATGCTTACTAGCCATGGTGGTTGTGTTCTACCTCCACTGATAGAGACAGTATGCGTCTTAATGCCAGTTACTGGAAATCTCATGTAGGGAGAGTATTGTTGCACTCAGCCTCTTCTTGTGGGCTTCCCATATGTATCTGGTTGTCCGTTGTGAGAACAGAGTGCTAGACTAGATGGACCTTTGACCTAACCCAGCAGGTTATTCCAATGTCTTAGATGCCTCATTATGCAGTAGAAAGGAATATGTGAACAAATTAAAGGTACCAGAACAAACTGTGCGTGCTCAAATAAATAAATTATAGAAATTATCCTAGTTCAACTGAAATTCAAAATGAATGGAACGAAGGGGAGAACAATGAGGAATACAATGCAGGAAATCCTCTCATGTTGACATTTTGTTAGAATTTAGATAGTTGTTTGTTTTCCAGGCTGAAAGATATGTTTGAGATGATAGCCTGGGGCATGGATTGGGGTGGGGGGTGGGTAGAATTTGGTGTGAAAACAGTTTTCCTGGCCTCTCTCTCTTCCCCACACACACTTTCACTTCCCACAGCAAAAATATGCAGATGTTGCAAGCCAAGATATATAAAGAAACCACCGCATTCTATTTATGAACTAAAAGACGGAAAGAAGGCAGATGTACTCAATGCTTCTTTTGCGTAATTCTCTCTGGCAGATAAAATCTGGAGCTTCTTTGAAAACGAGTAATTCTCTTTCTTAACTGCACATCTAAGTTATAAAATGGAATGGTTTTTTTTGGGTTTTTTTAAAGCACTGTTAATGGTTAGGCTAAAATATTAAAAGCACAAGTAAAGTCCTGCTGGACCTGACCAAAGGCCCATCCTTTTCTCCCAGTGGCCAGCCAGGTGTCTATGGGAAGCCCACAAACAGGACCTATTTTTTAGGTCTTCTGCATTTCTTTGAGTTTCAAGTTACAGAAGAAATTCCTCACTGTGTTATGAAGTCTCACTGGATGATCTACCCCACATCAAAAATTCAGAAGGTGGGGTGTTTACTGAGAAACTGGAAAATATTTTATTCTTTTAAACTGTCAAGAGAATGGTCTTGTTTTGGGTTTGTTTCTGTTTGGAGGACAAAATTATTCCATATATCTGGGATCATTGGTAAAACAACAGATATAAAGCTGGTATTCATTAACATGTTTGAGAAACTAATATTCCACATGGACTTCCGGGTCGGCGCCATCGCCGAATGGCGGACTCCCTCCGAGCTCCGGAGGGAGCCTGCACGGCAGGGGCTGGGTCCTACCGCACCGGCGATGCGGGGACCCTTAAAAACCACGGCCACGGGGGCCGTGGACATGGAGACTCGGCTGACACCGTTAGCGCCCTCCCGACTCGTGAAGGAGCCTTTTTAAAGGCTACGGATCGGGTGCCGGGGAGAAGCGTGGTGTTTTGAGTCCTCTGCTATCCCTGCCGTGCGAAGCCGCATGCCATTCGGAGGAGAGCGCTGGCTTTTTCCTTTGAAAATTCGGACCTAAAAGAACAACCCGTAAGTAATTGGAACTTGGACTAAAAAGAGGGACAAAAATTTTAAAAATTTCGGAGCGAGCGGGGGAGGCGCAAAAAAGGAAGTCAGCCACCCCCTCCATTGTAGAAGGGTCAAAGCAAAGGATCTGATAACTAAGATCGGAGTAACATCATTTTGGCAAGTTTTTAACCTCACGAGTGAAGAATATGAGATTGAGCTGGAGGAGGAAAGTAGAATTTGGACTTAAAAACAACCCCCCCTGGAACCCCGGGAGCGATCGATGACGGAGTTTGGAGAGGAGAAAGGCAAGTTTTGACAGCTGTCAAAGAGCTGTCAAAGCGGAAAATAAGATAGAGACTATGTTGCAAGGACTTTGCTGGTTATATTTGTTATAAATTGGATACAAATTGTTTTACATAAGGATTATAAAGTTACTAGGGCTAATGGACGTGATCTGGAAGAGAACTCAGTTTTTGCAATCCACCTAGAGGAGCCGAGGGATACTACAAGTGGTTTTAGCTGGAAATTGGAACTGAACTGTTTATCTCCTGGGAAACTGCAGAAATGGAACATTATTATGACTACAGAGGCCACTACACCGAAGAAGACAATGGAATCATCTGTTGTGGAATGAAAGGAACTTGACGTAATGTTTTGTTTCTGAATAACAAGCCTCTGTAAAGGAACTAACTTTTGGAATTAGGACATTTGTGCAGGAAAACAGGGACAGAAAGAAATAGAAAGAGGAGTGTGATCAATAAGAACAACAAAACAACAAGAATTGGACCAAGTCAAAAGTGGGGACATTTGGGACATCCAGATTTGACAAGTTTAAGGATTATAATTTGGAGTTTTTCACTCCTGGATATAAAAATCTGGATGGAAAAAATGGGCCTCTCTTTGAGACAGAATCCTTCCATGATTGGACATTCGAAACTAAAGAGGACTGGCAAAGGACCATGACTTAGAGAGACGTGGAAATATCGGACATTGAGGAACATTGGGAACGCAACCGGGAAAAGGGGGGGTCGGAAATGTGGAATCCAAAGGGCGTAAACTATGTTTTATTTAGGCTATATACATCTACATGGTATTCTAAAGTGGGGAACTCGTGGTGGGAATAAGCCGATTTTAGGGGAATGGAAAATAATGTTTTTTTTTAAAAAAAAAAAATTGGGTTAAGGATAACAAGTCTGAATTGAGGAGAAGAACTTGTTGAGATCATTTGAGAGATTTGGAATACAAGGGGGGGAGGGAAGGGGAAGTCCTGAAAGGATGTAATTGGAAAAAGATTTGAAATTGGATGTTTTATTAATTTGTAACTAATTGGAAAATTTTAATAAATATTATTAAAAAAAAAAAAAAAAAGAGAAACTAATATTCCACAGGATTCCATCAAGGGACAGACTACGGCTAAGAAGGGAATCTATTATTTGCAACTATCTGGACATCAATGGAAAAAAGAGGTATTTAAAAGCAAACTTTCTGCAGTATTTATTCCTATGTCTAGTAGGAGCTGTCTATGCCAACAAAATCCATTAAGGTGAATCCATCAGGATATTCACAGAGGAAGCTTGGTTTATACTGACCTAAATTACAGGGCTTTTATATAATATATACCTCCATAAATTTTATGGAGTAGTGGTATTATCGGTATTTATTAGATTACTACTCTTATTCATGTTTCTTCTTTTGATGCTGCTCCTAGTAACTCAACTACTAGTAGTATTACTAGTACTTGTAGTAGTAGTATCAGCAGCACCATTATCAGTATGTATTAGGGGTGGGAACATTTTGGCAGGTATATAGAGTTTTAGATCCCCCCCCCCCCCAGCCATGCATGTATAGTTATTGTAAGCGAGGACATTTGAATGTTATTCTTGTCAAAGCAAGAAGAAAAGGCAGCATATTGCAAAAAGTATCATTGGATTTCATAAGACTGTGTTATGTTGTAATGGGATTACGCACCTTACTCAGTGTAACTATTAATGCAGATTGAAGGGAAAGGTTGCTCACACATGCCATACTGTTCACTCACACATACTTTTTATTATCTCAATAGCATTTTTCCAATTGCTGCATGAGGAACTGCATGCTTAGCACAGGCCCTTTTATGAGCTTGGAGAGCTATATTGTATAAGAATAATTTCCTCTAATATAAGCAGCTATTCTCTTATCACAACAGTGCATGACAATTTTTATTTAAAATGTATTGCTTCATATTTGCCATGTTATGATAGCGCAAACCTGTTTGACCTCTTCACTTCTCTCTCATTTTTCTCATATGATATAGCTTCTGGCTCTTGAAGGAACAATAATAAATGTGTGTCTCAGACTGGAATATTTATTGTATTTACAGTGCTCTTGACCTCTGAAAGTGCAATATCTGTTTTTGAACGTTCCACATGCCACCATCGGCCTAAGAACAAGCAAGGAAATATAGAAAAAATTAAATCATCTCCTCCACCCTGAGATCTACAGAATGCTTTAACAGTTCCAGAGACATGCCCTCTTTTTGCGTTAGAAAATGCTTCATGTGATTTTATCAAATTAAGACTGCAGTCCTAACCAGGAAGTCAGTCCAAATGAATTCAGAGGTGCTTACTCACATGTAAGTGGGCTTAGGATTGCAGCCTAACACAACATCCAAAAACAAATTGAACCAAGTATTGGGGGTGGGGGTGTCCCTCAACCCAGCTCTCCCAGCCACTAAACTTGTAAGAGTATGGGGTGACTACTGCCCTGAGAAGCCCAGGAGGGAGAGAATTTTAATTGGACCCTGAGTCATACGCAGAGTACCTCCACTGATTTCAGTGGGTCTGCTCTGAGTATTGCAGTGAGATGCATCCCTTTGAAGCATTTTAAACATGTTGGCACGGCAAATACAGCTGTGAAGCACAATAGTCCTTCCAGGCACCAGAATGTATTCCCTTCAGAATGAAGGTCAGAAAGCCTTTTCAACAGAAAATATTTCTGTTACATTTCTTCCTACATTCGTAAGTCATGGAACACCTTCAAAACTTCTGCAGAGCAGTCTGGAGATTTCTATACGGAGATGAAGACTGTGAAAGACCAGGGAATACTATACAAATTTACCTGGTAGTAAGCTTTATTGAACCTAAGGAGATTACTGAAAATGCCCCGTCAGCTTTAGCCACTAGTGTGACAACAAGCAGGGCACCCGCAGCTAATAATCAGGTGGGGCAATACTGGAAAAGACACTTTTCTTCAGGTACAGTGCTTGAGTCACAGGTTGTTCAGTGCTTTGTATACTGGGCAGAATAGCTCACAGACAAGACAGTGCCAAGACTGGAGGATTGGATTAATATCACTTCCCCTCACTACCCCAGATAATAACAGGGGAAGTAGCATTCTATATATTTTGAGATACTGCTGCTATAAGAAGTGCTAATCTTTCTTAATTGATTTCCCCCTATTTGGGCTTCTATATTTCCATGTTTCTCACAATAAGATTACATTTACAATCTTTAAAATCCCTTTGTTATTTTTCTGAGCCATGCTATTAGACCAGCACGAGCTATGAATTTATGCTGTGTTACCAGCACAAATGATAATTACTTATCGATGTAAAAATTAACAGTTTCCAAGGAAATACTACTGCACCCTTATTAGTTCACTAATTGCCTACCTAGTTTAGACTTTGTATGGCACTTCATAATATATTCCACCCTCTTTACAACACCCTTCAGCCTAGCTAAGTGCTTGCAAAGCTGTAAAGAGGTCTTGTTATTTTTAATGAGGTCAAGGGCATTTTAAAAAGCACTTTAATGCTATGCAGCAGTGTGCAATAGCTTGGCGTTATGGTGCAGTATTTAACTAACAGGTCTATGAAGGTGGTCTCAGCTATCAAACCAATTAATAAAATCTGATAATATTGTGAAACAACTCAACAGCAGCCAAATGTAAACAAAACAGGTAAATAACACAAGAGAAAAGCAACCTATAATGACACTTTATTTTTGGAGCAGTGATTTTTAGCACACTTCATACGCAGGGCAGCTTAGCATTTCAGGAAAGTGTTTGAAATTAGTCAAATGCTCCAAGCAATTCATGAAAGTATGCATTATAAATTATAAGTCTCTTTCATTTTCTTTTCTAGGTTTTTCTAGTACTGGCCTTGAGCAAGTGGCAGCTATGAAAATGAGAAAACAAACAGTTCATCTGGTCCCTTGTTTTTCCTCTGCGCTCTTTGTGTCTGGGCAATGTCCTCACTCATGATTTCGACTACTTTGTCTTTATGCAGCAGTTGTATGCAATGCATCCCTATAAGAGTACACCCATGGAAATTAATCAACCTAAATTAGTCATGCCGATTGAATGAAATGTCTGTTAAATGCAGTGCAGGGGTTTGGATTAGATGAGCCTTGGGGTCCATTCCAACATTACAATTCTTTGAAAGGTGGGCAGATGGGGAGATAAGTGGAAACCTCCTGCCTCCTTGTGCATGATCCAATGAAATGGACCAATGAAGAGGACCAAAGTTGCCAGGAGAAGCTTTACACTGGTCATTTCTGCCAGCTGTATGTTGAAGGCTCTTGATCTCACATAGAATCATAGTTGGAAGGGACTCCAGGTCATCTAGTCCAACCCCCTGCAAAGAAGGAATTTCAACTATAATATCCATGACAGATGGCTATCCAACCTCTGCTAAAAAAACTCTTAGGTGAAGGAGAGTCCATAACTTCACGAGGGAGTCCATTTCCCTGCCAAACAGCACTTACTGTCAGAAAGTTCTTCCCCATAACATCCTCAGCTGCCGTAGATGCCTGTGTACAGTCACAGTGCAGCTGAGGAAATATATAAGTTCTGAAATTAAAGCACACATGCAAGCAAACCGGAATTAAATTGAAGCTGATTTTCATATTAATAGAAAATTTAGCCCAGACAGAAAAGGTTAATTTGCTTAGAAGTGATCATGTCTCAGTTGTTAATCTATGGCTGACTCATATGCTTCAAGGCAAAAGTGATTATACGAATGCAGAAAAATATTATAATTTAGCATAACAATAAGACCACTATTGAAAATTATTTAAATGTTTGGAATTTGGTTTTGGGGTTTTGTTTTATTTTTTAAGTCAAGAGTTGGCAACATCTAAAAGCCATTTAATCATTGCTGCACTTAGTAATGTGATGTGGTGGTGGTAAGAATTGTGGTTAAGTTGGCCTGAACTAATGGGAACTGGGCTGCCACCTTTTGCCTTACAAACCAACAGATGACCTCAATAAAACTGATGGGGATGCCCCATTCTTCTATATTACATTATATTGACATTTAGTAGGAGTGATATAAGAAGCAAGTATATTGCATGCTTTATCATAGCAATCCTTAAAGTATCATTGGAAGGTAAGTCATGTCATGAAAAAAGGATGAGGAGCTAGTGGCTTGCTTCAGGCCATCATGAGGACAATTGACGGAAGAAAGACTTGAATCAAGGATTTTTGGATTTTTGCTCACACACTTTCCCACTATTTTACACCAACCTAAATCGGGGGGGGGGGCAGTAGATGAATATTTTTGCCCTTACAAAAACCTGTTGCATGGAAGCAAAAATATTGAATTATGTGTGTTTGAGAATGAAATTATAATTGACATAAAATACCTGCCATTATCACTGTTGATTTGGTAATAGATGTTGATGTCTGGTGGGTGGTTCCATGTGCCCCATCACATCCCCTGCTACTGTGAAGTAATGTGCCTCTAATATAGATGATTGCATAGGGAAGAGATGTTCCTTCATGGCTTGGGGATCCCAAGCCATTTAGAACTTTAAATGTGAATTTGAATGTAAGTCTAGATGAGAATGGACAGACATTAAGGACCATCTGTCTTCCACCCTTGGAAACATGCTAAAGAAACACATCAAGTTCCATAACCTGTTTATCCGCAAGCTGCTCTGAGAGTGACTAACAAATTATTTAAATAAACAGGCAAATATAGATTGTTTCACAAAGGAGATTCTCCAAAGTTCAAATTCTGAAAGTACAAAATTATAAGAATGCATCAAACGCCAGGTTTCTGCAGTCATGCCTATCGAGACGTAATTGATATTCTGTCAGAAGTAATGTCATATCTGATCAGTAACAAGTGTTTGCACAGCAGTTCTTCCTCGTGTCACCACGGCTGAATCAAACGAGTGGAAAAATTGAATGACAGAGATCTTATATTTTCATCAAAATGTATATTTCCCATCAACTGTTACATTTCTTCCAAGTGATTGCTACTGTGGCGGTGAATGTGATAGCAAGACTTTGCTGTAGACTAGATGAAAAGGTGCATACCCTCCAACATTTCTCCAATGAAAATAGGGATGTCCTATTACAATTTATTAATTATTATTATTATTAATTACCCTGCCCATCTGACTGGACTGCCCCAACCACTCTGGATGGCTTCCAACGTATATAAACACATAATAAAACATTAAACATAAAAAAATTACCCTATATAGGACTGCCTTCAGATGTCTTCTAAAGGTTATATAGATACTTCTTGGCTTGGGGGTCAGATAACTCCATACCCTCCAAAATTTCACCGATGAAAATAGGGACACCCTAAGGAAAAACAGGACATTCTGGGATCAAATCAGAAACCAGGGACAGCTTCTGTAAATCCAGAACTGTCCCTGGAAAATAGGGGCACTTGGAGGGTCTGAGGATGTTATAAGCTTTGTATGTAATCTAGTGTTCCTCAGTTGAAGATAAATGCTTATAAGCATTTCCCCAAATTATGTAGAAGAGGGGCAATGCAATGTGGTCCCAGCAGGCAGATGAGGCAGCCTCCTCAGTGATGCTAAGCAGGCCTAGGTATGGCCAGTGCCCAAAACGTCATGAACATTGCTTTTAGCTTGGTTATAAATATAATGAATATAACTAAATTCCTAGAAAATGTGTGTGTTATGGTGTGTGCAAGTAACCTGTACAGCACAATGTTCTAGTCTCAGGATTATTCCAAGACACAGTACTGATGAAATAAGAATATAACAGGCAGCTGGATCAAGTCAATGGCCCATTCATTCCAGTATCCTGTTCTCACAGTGGCCAACCAGAATGACCGCTCCCCGCTTAAAACGGGGGGCGCCCTTTGCGTGGACGCGTGCAGCCCTGGATCTGGAGTGGCCCCATCAGCATAGGCTTTGCCTTCCCTCAGGTAGGATACCTGGAGGTCCCCGCCTACCCCAGTGAGTTGTCCAATCCCACCTGGGGGAAGCGTTGCCAGGGAAAGCAGGCCAGGTAGGGGGAGGGATTACCTGCCCACACAATAGAGGGTGGATCGTACCTGGTAATCCTCACTTGGCTCCAGAGCTTCTCCCACCCTACCCACCCTCAGTTAATGTCTTCTTTTGCAGGTTAACTTTTCTTCATAGGTTTTGCAGGTTAACCTTTCTCCACAGGTATGCGGGTGCTGCTACAATAAGGTCACTGTTAAAGGGCCGGAAAGGAATTTCCCTGCATTGGCAGGTTTCGCCTTTCCCGTAGCAAAACGTCACAACTTTGGCGGTATGAGGCCTTGGGCGGAATCCTTTAGTCCATCTTCCTCTTTGCGGCGGCGATACCAGGGTTCCCCGTTAAAGGGGTTTCTGAAGGGAGGCTTTGACCGTACGCCAAAAGGTCGTCATTGCTCTCCCCTGCGGCGGCGGCGTAACGGGGGCGGCTCTCTCTGCTTGAACATATGTTCTCCAGAGCCAGCCCTTCCCCCCCCACACACACACTGGATAACCCTGTAGCTCCCTAGGTCCCCGGCTGGGGACTGGGGAGGGAGAACGCCCAATGCCTGAGCCAAGGTCTACCCACATTTGAAATTTAATAAAGTTGTGGCCAATTTAATCCCATAGCACGTTGTCTAGAGTCGTTATTCCACATGACGGGGGGGGGGGACCACTCGGGATCTGGGGACTCCGCCTGTCCACGCAAATGTACATATAAAAATATCTATAACTTTCCTCCCCTTTTCAAGAAAGTAGATAAAATTTCCAAGCATAAGAGTCTCTTCAAAGTGGATTAAGCTTGCCAAATTGTAGGCAGACACATCCAGGGAGTTTAATGTAGGACACCTCTAAAGTTTGATATATATTTTATTTTCTGTCAGATTTGGATGAGATTTGCAGGCATTGTCACCCCTTCTGAGAGTATGAACACTGCTAAATTTCAAAATGATAGCTGAGAAGACTTTACCATTTTGGAGTGGGTCCAATAGGATTTAGGCAGGGGCAGGTATAATATCCCAGGGGGCATTGATGGGGTGTGGACTTCTGCAACCAACCACCCTACACTTCTGGTGATACAGTCTCTGCTCCCTGGAACAAAGATCTTTCTAAGGGCTTGGATAGGGGAATGGGCAGGATTAGTTTAATATTTATTTCAACATATCCCTTTCCCAAATCATTGTGATTGGAGTGCCCTGGGAAAATAATTAAGTGTAATTAAAAACTAAACCAATGTTTATATAATAAAAATGAAAGATTACACTTTCAATGTGCATTTCTAATGGTTTTGTTCTGGACCATCTGCTCTTCCTGCTGCTTAAAATAATATTTTTCAATAGTTCTTCATTATTAACTCTGCCCTGGCCTCCTTTGACTCCTCCCACTTCATTGTTTACATCCCTGCAGTCTGCCCTCACCCCCTCCCCTTTAAAACAGCCATTAGTTGTGCTATGGCTCCATGGCACCTACTTTCCCTATGCAATTGTGCATGAGTAAACTTGTTGTCTTTCCACAGAAGAGAAAGCAAACAGAGACACAAAAAACAAGTGGAGGTTCCAGAGGGTTCCTGACATTTAGGAAGGGGGCGCAGAGAGAGATTGTATAAGAGGGCACAGAATGTGAGCAGGAAGTGGGCGAGCTTCTCATCTCTAACAGCTACAAACAAAATGTTAAAATAACTGAGGGTTCCTCTCTTCACTGTTCTCCCCCTTGCCCCTCCAGGAGCCACCCTCTGTCAAGAGCACAATCACCCTGAATACTCACTAAAAATCGCATCTTGAAGGGCCCTGAATCCATCTTTCCCTACATTATGAACATTTCAGATGAAGAGTTAAATCTAAGTTTCTGGGGAAAGTGTACATTTATATTTATTTTATTACAATACTTGCACTTTATGATGAATCTTGTACCGCTTTGAAGAACTAGACCTGTTAAATCAAGAGGGTAGGTAACGAATTATGCAATTAGGAGTGCCATACTAACCAAGTTGAATTCTGCTGTGAAATTCTGCTGGATTTTCATCTAAAAGGCATCATTTCTGCTTTACAGAAAAGCTGGGGTTTTTTTGGTTTTTTAAAAAAATGATTTTCAGATGAGCAAAACCTGACTATTGCTCTGGCACCTTAAGGAATAGCATCAGCCTCTTTTAAGCAGCGAGGGAATATCAGACCATTTGTTAGTAGACCTGAATAATATTGTCTGTCTCTGCATCCAAGATGTTGTTTGAGCAACATTTTCCATGTGGAGTCTTTATTACAGAAAGTCACAGTTAGTTGATCAGTCGTGATGTGTAATTTGGCATTCTAACATCAAATCATGTTTTACAAAATGTTACTGGGTTTGGTTGCCAAGAATTTTGAGCTACACACATTGTTTCACCACAAATGCTTCCTGATATGATTTATTTATTCCTTGTATTTCTATCTGACTCAAAAGAGAAACCATTGCACAAGTAGAAATAGCAACACACAGTGGCCAGGATCCAAAGAGCTACTTTTGGCTTGCTTAAAGGGCTTGTGCACATGCAGTAGAAAGTTTATTTTTGAACATCTTTCCTTTGAACATCTGACTTTACATTATACCACAAACAGTTTTCGAATCTCCTCTTCCTGATTAAGAAAAGCATCTAGCTATGCAGCAAGTGTGGTTATTGTCCAAGAAAAACAAGAAGTCCTGCCTTCTACTTGGGACAGACCAATTGTGGTTCTTCTACACTGTGACAACCTGAAGGAGCATCTACACCCCCACCGTTCAGCCCGGACAGTGAGGTCCAGCTCCGAGGGCCTTCTGGCGGTTCTCTCACTGCAAGAAGTAAGGTTACAGGGAACCAGGCAGATGGCAGATGTCAAGGAAATAAACAACTCCCTAACTTTTAGAAGATATCTGAAGGCAGCCCTGTATAGGGAAGTTTTTAATGTTTGATGTTTTATCATGTTTTAATATTCTGTTGGGAGCCACCCAGAGTGGCTGGGGAATAAATAATAATACATTATTATCATTATCATTATCAATATACTAAAAAGACTTCGGGCATCTATTCAACTGTAGTTGGGGAGTATGGGTTCATCAGGCAATCAGGCACCTCTGTCTCTATGAAGCTATGTGGTCACAGATAAGGTGAGGATTTCATCCAACTGCACAATTGGTCATTTTCAGGTTGTCTGCTCTGAGTTGCTTGGAAAGCCTCTGGTGCATCTTCATGGTTTCAATCTCTCAACATTGCCACCATCACCACCATCACTGCACTCCTCACATGTCTCTGTTCACATACCATCTCATCCCTATCCTTTCCCTTCATCTGCTCTGGTATCATGAACTCACTTAAGACACTTGCAATGCAACTGAGCAAGGCTGAAGTCTTATTCTTTGGTGATCATTCAAAGCCGAGTAAGATTGTCTTCCATAAACACAGTTTTAACAGTGAGTCCTTATGTAACTATGGAGGCTAATTCTGAATCTACACATCCTTCCACAGTTGGGACATAAGTTTCTGGGTGGGAGTTGATCATGGTGAGGGTTTGCTAAACATGCCTTCCTCTTAGCTTGTTTCTCCCTTTTGTCCTGAGCTTGAGTGTCTTCAAAGCCCATGACATCTTTAGTAAAGGCTGTTCTCCAATTGGAGCGCTCTCAGGCCAGTGTTTCCCAGTTGTCGGTATTTATACTAAAGCTGAAGAAAAGTCTGATGAGCCTTCCTACCAAGGTCTAATGGGTCTTCTGTGGTTGAGAGCAGGAGCAGGAGAGTTCAGTGATCTTCCTCCATTCACACGTACATGTCATGCATCTACCAGACAGATCAAACACATGCCTCCATAGTTTCCTTTTCCTTTGCAAGGAGTATTTTATTACATTTTGAGGGAGCACATTTTAATCACAAACTCTTTCCCGGTTATCCTGCACATGCTATTTACACTTTGAAAACCATGCTAATTAAAGCTGCATTCAGCATCACATCTAGTTTGGTCATTCCTTGCCATGATCGTCAGCCACACTGTTCATGGTTCTGCTGAATTTAACCCAAAGTTCCACCCACTGTTTTTCTTTTATTTCTGTTATTTTGCCTCCCAAGCTGTAGAGTGAAATCTGTCACCATTGTCCTCTAATAATAGATCACAAAGTTGGTTATACTATGCCAGAAAGTCAAGCTCTTAGTGGTACATATGCTTTCCCCTTGCAAACAGAAATTACCAGAAATTACTTATGGCTGATCAGCTACAACCTCATCAAGGGATAATGGGAAGTATCTCTGGGCAGGATTTCAACACATGTCTGTTTGCTTAAATACACAATGTCAGATTATTTTAAAAATCACAAAAATTCAATTTCTGTCCACACTCCATGTTTTCCATGTAGAACAAGAATGAGAGAAGCGTTTCAAAAGGACTGATGCATGGTGTCCATAAATAAAAAAATAGCATATATTTCTGGAAGGACATTATTGCATTATGAAAATACATAAATTTTCCATCTCATATAGCTTTCATTAAATTCTGCTTCCTTGAGAGCCATTAATGAACATATTTGCAAGTTTTTGAAAGAGCCATATAAATCACTCCAAACAGTTTAAAAAGTAGATGTCTTTCTCATAGCAGCATCTGAACTATTGCTTGAACTATAGCTCGGTAATCCAATTTAGCACGGCCACTTTAGCACAAAGCACCACATTCCTTATTGCAGATTGATGGAAAAGGCATTTTCAATAGTAAAACCAACAGTATTTTTGTTTTATCTAACACTTAAATGTCTAACATCAGTGCTCTAGACAGAAAGATGACTTGGAGATTCTACCTCAATCTGGTGTACTCCATCAGCAGAATGTAAAGTAGGGTGGTTAAAAAGGAATAGATTACCATCCTTTCTGTGAAGAACAAATCAATGTTCACCTTACACATGCAAAATAACTAGGTTAAAACATAGGTAAAATATTCATAAATGAGATGAAAAGTAGCACACACTTTAAAAAGTGCTAAAAGTGACGACTACTATACTAATCAATATTTACACTGCGTCTGTTTTTTCATAAATTCAATTAATAGAAGCCATTTGTCTCTGAAAACGATATGTTCTTTGTCTGCCATTTCTTAATGTGACCAGCTACATAAGCTTCACTCCTATCTCCACTGCATGCTTGACTGCTACCTTCACACCATGCTTCACTGCATCACTGCTACCTTCCAAATTTTTGTTATCAACTCTTTTATGTAACTATAGTGGTGACCTATTTCCCAACTTTCCTGCCATTTATATATAGACAGCAACTATCAAACACCAGCACCATTTATGCACTCCCTGCTGCCTGGGGATACTGTAAGTCGAACGTGGTGCTGGCGCCACTGGCTCCACCTCTTTCATCAAGGATGCAGAGGCAACAGTGCTGGTCTGAGCAAACTATGTACCTCCAGCCTCTATGGTTTAATACCTGTTTGCTTGCCTAGTCCTGAGGTTCTGGAAATAACCCACACAAATAGGTGTCCCTGCCTCACTCCTCAAATGGAGAGCACAGGGGGGGTGTCAATTTTTGGATATATGACTTAGCATATATCTTATGTCTTATGGGTCTCTGCTATGCTTTACCTGCTTCTAATCTGTAACCCAATATTGAGATTCAACCTTGATGTCATCAATGAAACTTTCAAAACCTTCAGTCGTAGTAACAGTTTGAGGTCTGAGAAGGAAAGCTATGACATTACCATACTGTATGCCCACACATCCACTTCAGTCAAATCAGCTTTGTACTTTTATATTTTATTTATTATTACATTTATATCTCACCTTTCCTCCAAGAAGCTCAAGGTGTGTTGCCTGGTTAATAGTAATAGTAGTAGTAGTAGTAGTAGTGATGTTATTTATATGCTGCCTATCTGACTGGGTTGCCCCAGCCAATCTTGGTGGCTTCCAACACAGTATTAAAACACAAAAAACCTCAAACATTAAAAACTTTCCTGTGCAGGCCTACCTTCAGATGTCTTCTAAAAGTCAGATAGAGATTTATTTCTTCTGCTCCCCATTTTATCGTCTCAAGCACTCATGAGAGACTGCAAACAAACACATATATTTAAAACATTCCCCCCACAAAATCCCCAGGGCCTATTTACCTGTTTGTCTGTAGTATTATTCTCTCAAGAGAAGCCACTATGCCAACAAATTCCATTCACTTCTGTCAAAAGTATTTTAAAAAATAAGTTATGGACAAATTTTAATTTCTCCGTAATAGTGAAAGTGGAGGAGACACAAAGCTTAGTTTTCCAAATTTGGACCCAAACCAAATTGTCCACCTCCAATGCACTTTGGATCAAACTGGGAAAATTTTCAAAGCACCAAATCAAGGTCTGAACTGATTCTTGTTATTGGTGCTGATGAAAGCGTCTCTCGTGGACCTATAGGATCACTTTGTGGGGCCAAAATGTGTCCCTGCCTTGATGTGAAACACTGAAAATCCGGAAGAGGAGCTATTTCCTTGTCTTTTCCAACCATTGTTCTCCATACACTTGGCTAGTAGATGCAGCTCCACCCTACATGGAGAAAAAGATTAAAAGTAGCGAAAGTTCAGAGCAGAACAATTGCAAAGATGGAGCTGCCACAAATGGGTATGAGATCTCTGTTTAATGTATACATCTGAAACATAAGATGTCTCTACGTTTTCACTCAACTCTCAATGTTGCTTCTCTGTCTTTTATTTTTCAACCTTGTCAAGTAATACTACCATTTATGTTTAAAGGACATGTAGAAGAAACCTTAAATGACTTTTATGTAGCACACATTATGCAGGCTTCTCTAAAGTGCTTTTACAACGAATCTCCAAGGACCCTGAGGTCACTTGCTGCAATGAACTGGACATAACTAGCATGTATTTTAGAGATTCTTTTTTCTTTTTTTTCTTTTTTTGCAAATGGATTGCCTGTGGGTGGTGATGGTTGGCTCACTTTTGAACAAAATTTTGACTCAACATATTATTCTGACAGTTCTAAGTAGGCTGGGGATTTTTGAACTATTTTTACTTCATATTTAATTGACGTATGCAGATGATACCCACATCTGAAGAAAAAATAGCTTCAAATATATAGCGCAAAATTTGCATGTTAAACTTAGCAAAACCCTTTTTGGATTTACCTTTAGAAATGGCAATAATTAGTTAAAATAGCCATTGTATATCTGTTTTAAAAAAGAAGTCAACATAGTTTTAGGCAGCCTTTGCCAGCATTTCTGTTCATAACTACTTAATGAGAGATGTCAGTGATGAAAGCTGATGCATCTTCAGCAGTTTGTTCACCAGTCACCCTTAATTTCAGGTATGATGCACCACTCTGGCTTCCACAGAATGATCACATTCTAGAAATGTCATCATACTCAAGAAGTGACATTCCATCATTCACAGGATCTGTCAGAGAGATTGCCACCATCACAGAACGAGTTAGGACGAAGGTCCCTTGCTACATCAGACTACTATCATCAAAGACTTGTTCAATTCATTATCCTGTTCTCACTCTGGCCAACCAGATGTCTCTGGAAGCCTGAAAGCAGGACATGAGCACAACAGCAGTCTGCTCTCTCATGTTCCAAGCAACCAGCATTCAGAGGCATTCTGTCTGCAATACTGGAGGTAGTACACAGCCATCATTTTTATATTATTATTATTATTATTATTATTATTATTATTATTATTATTATTTTCTATACTACCCTTCATCTGAGGATCACAGGGTGGCTTACAATATAAAAAACACAAAAATAAATACCATAGTAACAAGCAAAAACAATTACCCCCACTCCCATTTTAAAGGCCAGAGGACTGGGAGACTTGCAGCCGTATCGTCAACTTGTCTCAAATCCTTTTAAAGCTGTACACATTTGTAGCCACCCCTACATCTTCTGGTAGGGAACTGCATAGTTTAACTATGTGGTGCGTGAAGAAGACTTGGTGATCCATTCATTTTTATTTTTTTAATACGGCCAGGAATGGCCTCCTACCACTTTCCTGGGTGGCCAGTGGTTGTGCCCCATCATGTTCGGCTGCCATCCCTGGCAGCTAGAGCACACGTGTCCGGCTGGCTGTTTGGAAATTTCCCAACTGGTGGTGCGGCGGCAGCGGGAGGCCTCATTAGCGAAAGCAAGCCTCAGGTTAAGAACAGTTTCAGGTTAAGAAAGGACCTCCAGAACGAATTAAGTTCGTAACCCAAGGTACCACTGTACTTCTCAAATTCTTTCTTTCTTTCTTTCTTTCTTTCTTTCTTTCTTTCTTTCTTTCTTTCTTTCTTTCTTTCTTTCTTTTTTCCTTTCCATTACTGCCTGTTTCTTCCAAAGTATGTATTCCTTTTCCTTCTCATCTGGCCACAACTTCCATTTCATGAAGGAAGTCCTCTTGCCTCTAGCAGCCTGCACATTTCCTGATCTGTGGGATACATCCTCTCTGAGCTGCTGTTATTATGGTTTTGAATAACCCCCATGCATTCTCGAGAGATTCTAACCACTTGACCTTCCTTTTCAACTTCCTTTTAACCACTTCCCTCATTTTTCAGACGTTTCTTCCTTTGAAGTCAAATCTGACACTGTTGGACTTCCTTATCAATTGTTCGCTCAAAATACCTGTTGAATTTGATGGCATGGAAGAGAGAGGCAGGTTATTGATGATTCCAGGCAGTAAAAATAAGTCTGATAGCAAAGTGGACAAAGGATTTCTTTAAAACAAAAGGAAATACAAGATATTTTACTTGTGTGTGACAGGGACTGATCCAGCAACAGTTTTTAGAATCAAGGTTGTAGAACATATATTAGCCTCCAAGAAGTATGTGAAGTTTCCTCTCTTGCCTTTGAATAACGTAGCTCACAGTAAACTGTTTCAACAGTAACAAGTTACCGTCACTTGCACCTGATCATTCAAAGAGCATTTCTTTTTTCATACCAATACAAACCAAAAAGTTCGTGTTTAATCAAAAGAACACAAGTGGAGAATTTAAAAGCTAATGTTGTTTGATCATGTGGTCATCTTTGAAAAGTTCTGTGAAGAAATTATCAAACCCTGTCCTTCCCCAAATGCTAGTGTAATTTTTAAAAAGACACTTTATGAATTATAACTCTCCCCAGGTAAATCTTGACAGCTATGTATGAGTCAGTGCAGTTCCAAGGCAGCAGTGAATTATGTATAATCTCTTTCTAAACCAGTTTCATTTTTGTCATGAATATTCATACCAAAGAGCTCAATTAGAATTCCCTACACAGTAGGTGACTCAAACAGCAAACTCCTATCAGGTATGAAGAATATGCTGGAACAGTTTATTATTTTCTGCAGATACACAATAACACAAACATAGCACACATTTCAATCTGTGCAAATGCAAGTTTTGTGTACAACTAAATTAAGCACAATTTCTTAGCAATGATTTAAAGGAGATGAATATCCACTGAGCAGATAATACATTCCTTAAATAAGCATATAAGAATCTGAAGTGAACTACACATTTTATTATTCAGCTACACCCATTGTAGCTGGAGCAACCTCTTGGCTATCTGTGGTTTGCCTTTATGTAGTGTGTGAAATGGTCCTAAGGGTCTGACTAAAAGCATTTCCACATAAGACTTAATGCACATCATATTTCAGCTTGCTGTCTCAATATAAAAGCACACCATCTAGAATGCTCCCTCACATCACAAAACGCCTCTTTGCATGAGGTCTGTTTTGCTGGCTGGGCATGCAAATAGGTTTGAGATGAGACCAGAGAATAATGACTGCTTATATCACGAAGGGACTGCTGAATCTTCTGTGCAGCAGTGCAGAACTGCCATACTCCTATTTCTAAGAGAAATACACAAAAGGTTACAGGTTCCCTTACCTCTCTAATTTCCCATCTCACCCATTTTAACAAGGGAGATCAGGAAGAGATTGAGGCAGAGAGTCAGACATGTGGAGCATTCTCATAAAATGCTAGCAAAATGTCTGCATAATTGTGTAGATGAACCTAAAGCAAAGATGGGCAACCAGCCACCCATGGACCTCACGCTGCCCCATCCTCATTTTACGTGTGCCCTTAACACGTCCTGAAACTGGCCCATTGTTCCATCCCACCAGAGTGCTTTCCTTGCTACTCTTTGTTTCTTCCTGATCTATTTGCTGAAAGTTTTCTGCTTTTCTTTCATCATAAAGCAAAATGCCTTTCTCTCATAGCATCCCACAAATTGGATTCCAAGCAGGTGTCCTCACTAACACTACTGCTCTCCCAAAGAAATATGGCATTCTTTTCCTAGGAGGAAAAATCCATTCAGGTATAGATATATACTATTCCAAACTCAAGCATTAGATTTTTTTTTATATAAAAAAACAACCCAGATAAAATAAAGGTATGTGGTTCATTCCTCATGAGAAAGAATGACAGTTTCCCAATAGGGTCTGAAAAATATTTATGAGAAATAGTGTAGAGGAAATGTCCACCCATTTGCACAGTTGAATAGAAGTGGAAACTATACTGCAGGAATCCCAAACCAGTCGTGTTTAACAGGCTGAAAGCATAACTTTTGGCTCAAACAGGCCCAACCAGAAGAAAAATGGCTTCTCTTTCATCAAGAGGCGATCTAATACATTCATACTTTGGAAGTAAAATGGAATTCGTTCCGGAAGTCCATTCAACTTCCAAAATGTTTGAAAACTGAAGCGCGGCTTCTGATTGGCTGCAGAAAGCTCTGCCAGACATTTGGCTTCCAAAAATAGTTCACAAAACAGAACAGTTACTTCCGAGTTTGCGATGTTCAGGATCCAAAACATTCGGGAACTAAGCTGTTTGACTTCCAAGGTACGACTGTATATTGAATATCTATCAAATTTGGTCTGCTGTTGCCTAATCTTCTACTAGTTTATTGGTGTTTATAGTCTTGTGTTGGCTTGGGTTGTTTCAGGAGTCAGACCAGCTGAAGACAAAATGTTCTGGCTCTTCGTAACCAGAGATTATATAGATGAAAGTATGCAGTTAAATTGCTTGCCTTTTAGAAAACCTTCTGCTTTGTAGTAATACCCCCAGAGCATTTGAACCAGAAGAGATGCCCATTGATTAGATGAAGTCATTTGTCCCAGGCTGAAAGTCAACTTTAGGTCAAAGTGGCTATCTCAAGGTATACTGTACTGTAGAACGTCTGTACATTGCAGAATACACATAGATACTGGAGGTGTAGTTCTGAAAGGATCCCATTGTGGCATATGTTGTCTTCATCAATTTTGTACTGGCAAAATCTTATTCATGATTAGGTTCCTGTAATATGGGGGTTAACACAAGACAACAGAAGTAGGTTTTACAAGCCCTTATGATTAAGAGCCTTATGATTAAGGGCCTGGGAACATAAACACCCACCATCTATTACACAATGGCCTGAGAACTTCACTAGCCTTACTACATTGAAACATATTTTTTTTTTAAAAAATGCCAGTCTCACATGGATGCTTGTTTGGACACCTGGATGGCTTGTATCAATTTATATGTTTGATTTTAAGATGGAAGTACTGAAGGTGGTTATTGTATTCTCAATGTGAACTGGTAGTCTTTAGTGTTTTACCCCTCTCCCTTTTTTTTTTTAAAAAAAAAATCTTTCTGTGTTTTTTTGCTTTTCTTCTTTGTTAAATTTGACATTAAATAAATAAATAAAGTGGCTACCCCAATAGAGAGGAAGGGAGGTGATGGAGAAATGCATAAGGTAGAACAGTCTTCTCTGTTCAGATGCCCCCTGATCCCAGATGATCTTCTCATCCTGGGCTCTTGTGTTTTCCTCAGCCTGAAAAACAGTGACCAAGCTCTCCTGTGAGCGAAAACCGATTTCTTGTGGGCGATAGATCTGACTGGCTGTTGTAGGAGGACTCGAACCACATTTCAGACTACAACCGTGTTCCTCCCAAGGCAAAGGTTCCATTCTGTGTTCTGTTTGCCACATTAACTGGTGCACATTACTGACCTACACAATGCCCCTGACAAAATGTGTGATATGCGGCAACCTAAAGAAAGGAGCCCATAGAGGACTAAATCCACATTAGATGGGGCATTTTCTCTGGGGGAGGTAATGATACATGTATTTAATTCCATGCTGTTGTTTCTTTTATTTCATTTAGGACTTAGAATTGAATTGCATGTTACAGAAGCCATGTGCCCTTATGATAACTTTCCCTGCTTTAAGGTTACAATTCACTATCAGAGACAAAGCTTTATTAAACTTAACAATTCTTACCAGAGACAAAGCTTTATTAAACTTAACATCACATATTTCCGAAGAAATGTGCACAGGATTTAACTATGAACCACATGGCAAAAACCTATAAATGTTGCAGTTAAATATGAAAAGCCAACTGTGTAGTTACAACTGCATGAGACCAGATCTCAGTCAACATTATAAGCTTATTCAGGCAATGAAGAGGGTATGCTGAATTTGTGGAGTTAGGAATGATGATTGGGAGGTAGGCTCTACCTGAATCAGTTCAGCCAAAGGTCTGTAAAAAGCTTATGTGAGAACAAGGTTGTTCACAATTTGAGTAAATGTGCAATGGTCAGGGGCTGAACCCCACCACCACCACCACCACATTAGCCTGTCCAGATTTTGAAAACTTTCATTTGAGTACACCCTATGTTCTCTGAGCAACTGTTCCCCTCCTACCTGGTGCAGAATATTTAGAAAAATTGACATTCATGAAGAACATAAGGGTTACGTTATGTAATACAAAGAGTACTTTCCTGCCTATATGTTGTCATGATTCAACATTATTTTGGCATGATTGCAGTACAATACTAACTTGTTTTCTTTAAATAAACAAGTAAGAAGAATGTTTTTTACATAGTCAAAACAAAACAAATTCCTTCCAGTAGCACCTTAAAGACCAACTAAGTCAGTTCTTGGTATGAGCTTTCGTGTGCATGCACACTTCTTCAGATACACTGAAACAGAAGTTTCCAGACCCTTCTATATAGTGAGAAGGTGGGGAGGGGTATTACTCAGAAGGGTGGTGGGAATGGGTGATTGGCAGATAGCTGTGATGAGCCTGTTGACGACTCTTAACGACTGCAATAGGTCTTACAGGAAAAAGCAAGGGGTGAAAAAGTGAAAAATGGCTTTGTCATGTATAATGAGATAAGAATCCAAGGTCTTTGTTCAGACCAGGTTTCTCCATGGTTTTAAGTTTGGTGATAAGTTGTAATTCAGCAGCTTCTCTTTCCAGTCTATTTCTGAAATTCCTTTGTAGTAAAACAGCTACTTTGAGATCTTGTATAGAATGTCCTGGCATTTTATGGCATACACAATGTTAGACGATGAGCAATTAAATAGTCCCAAGATGGTATGTGTGATGTTGTTGGGGCCAGTAATGGTGTTGTCCGGGTGTATGTGGCAGCAAAGTTGGCATCTGGGTTTATTGCAGGCTCTGGTGCCAGTGTCCGTGTTAGGTCTGGTTGTAGTATTATTGTGGGTTAGGAGTTGTTTAAGACTGGGTGGCTGTCTGTAGGCAATGTAGATGTAAAATGCCAACAGTGTCCTTCAGCTCTCTATATTGGACAAACAGGCCAGACCTTACGCCAAAGAATAAACGGACATAAATCAGACATCAGGAATCACAAGACAGAGAAACCAGTAGGAGAACACTTCAATCTCCCAGGACATTCTATACAAGATCTCAAAGTAGCTGTTTTACTACAAAGGAATTTCAGAAATAGACTGGAAAGAGAAGCTGCTGAATTACAACTTATCACCAAACTTAAAACCATGGAGAAACCTGGTCTGAACAAAGACCTTGGATTCTTATCTCATTATACATGACAAAGCCATTTTTCACCTTTTCACCCCTTGCTTTTTCCTGTAAGACCTATTGCAGTCGTTAAGAGTCGTCAACAGGCTCATCACAGCTATCTGCCAATCACCCATTCCCACCACCCTTCTGAGTAATACCCCTCCCCACCTTCTCACTATATAGAAGGGTCTGGAAACTTCTGTTTCAGTGTATCTGAAGAAGTGTGCATGCACACGAAAGCTCATACCAAGAACTGACTTAGTTGGTCTTTAAGGTGCTACTGGAAGGAATTTGTTTTGTTTTGACTATGGCAGACCAACACGGCTACCTATCTGTTTTTTACATAGTTTACCTTCTTGTTTCTAGCCTAAATTGCTACTGAAATAATGGAAAGACACACAGAGAGAGAAAATTTAGCCGAAAATGTATCCTTCAGTTGTTGGGGCTCTTCTATAACAATCACAGTTTATTCAACTAATGCTTCAAGTACATCATCCAAGACATTGTTTGAAAGTGCAAGAACCATTGTGCTAGTGGCAGTAAAAAAGAAAAGAAAAATCTATATATTTTTATATTCACTCTGAATCATCCATGGCTAAGTGGCTAAAAGCAGGGTTCTTTATGTGAGGGAAAAGAATTGTATTTGGGCTTGAAAGTTTTGTGGCAAGTGTTAGTCTAATGGAATTTGAAGTGGAGGAGATATTGATTCCCCATAAAAGCCAGCCTTAATCTTTCAGTTTCTGCAAAGCTGGGGGCAAAGGGAGTCTTTATCAAGTGACACTAAAGTGCATTTCTGAAAATTTGCCACAAGCTCTGGTTCCTTGTAATTTCTCTGAATAACAGAAGTCCATGGATGGTTAGAACAAACTAGGATCAAACCATGGCTTGATATACTGCTTTGTTAACCAATGATACTTTGGACAAACCAAAATTCAGATGTCATGGGAGACTGTGGTTAGTTCTAAAGATAAAGTAGATGCTTTTTTATCTTCTCAATGTACACATGAAGGAGAAAGCGGAGCTCATGAGCTCAAGGTTCACACAGGCTCATTCCTTTAACTGTGAACTGTGCCTAAATGTGTAAGCAAGTGGGAAGACTCAAGTGCTAGTTTAATGATATAGAGTGTGGGGGTTTTTAAAATGTCTTTTTTATAGCAAAAAAATACTTTTTCAGGTGTGCAGAATGATATTTAGCCTGCCTCAGGAGGGGGGATACTTTCCTTATCTCGTGTTTCTTGCTATTTTTAAAAATAGCAGCCATGACTAACACAATGAACAAATGTTGATATCTTGGTACACTGAGAGTGATTTTGACTATCTAATCAAGTTTAACTGGGTATGACTAATGGTCTGTTGTTTCATAGCTCTAAGCCTTTCAATACAAAAACCTTAATTATTGACCTCCCCGCTACAACACCATACAAGAATTTGTTCTAAGTAGAAGTTTTACTTCTTCAAAGTCACTTTTAATTTATCCTGGCTTCCTTTTCAGCTGTTCAGCTCATACACATGCAGATTTAATGACAACCTGGAAGAGCACCCTTGTTTTGAACGATACAGAACCACCTAATCTTGAAGAATCTCTTATGGAATGAAATTGTCTATTATGTACATTGCTGCAGTGTGTAGGGACTGAAAGGGCATTTACGAACCTTCTTGAAATCAAGTTGCCAGCTAAGTCTAGTAGAAATCTGTCCTGGAAAATGACCTGAGGGACAAATGCAATAAAACCTTTCCTACCAATATTGCTACTGCATTTTCCACCTCCACTCCACTCTAGAAAGGCTTGATATATAAGTTTTTAAAGTGCTGCTCTAATTTTAGACCCTGTGGGCCTACCAATTGCTGTAAGACAATCCTCACAGTAAATCACTTTTTCCTTTCTTCTAGGGCATCCATTTTAAATCAGAATAATATTGATCATATGCAAATTCCACTTGATATTTTGTATACGTTTCTTGCCACAACACAATATTCAGTTCAAGTATCGTACAACAATTATACAATATGTGCTAGCTCAAAAATTTAAATGGCATTTCAATTTCAACATCTCCCCACAGGTTTAAATCAGATTTCATGGAAAATACTATATAATAGTATTGTATAGACTGAATAATTCCAGGTGAATAATTCCTGGTTAATAGGCTTGTCAACAAAATAGGCTGGTTGAAGAGTTTGCAAAGTACCATTGATCAAACTTGCTCTGTTTCCTTTATCTGATGGAATCCTTAATTTTAATATTTACAATTAATACAGGATTCGATTCAGACTTAGTCATGCTTAGTAGGCCTGCTGAAATTAGTGAGTCTTAATTTTGTCATGCTAACTTATGTCCCTTTGATTTCAACAGGTCTACTCTAAGCTAACTTAAGTCTGGCTCCAACCCATATTAATATTCATTCATGTCTGCCAGTGCCAACTGGCAGTGATTGGGTTCTACATCTCATTTAAGAATCCATACAATTAAGTTCAGGCTGAAGCTGACAAGGGTCGTACATCCTTCTGCTGTAGTGACAGATAGAGATAGAAAGAAAGAGCCCTCATTTGCGTCTCATTTTACATTTGAAATTTCCTATTATTCCACAAGAATTATTGAAATGATCAGGTGGAAGGAAGAACACCTACTGGACTATGTGGATACTATATGACACATGAGAACAGGTTCTCATCTCAGTAGAATCTTATTCAAAGCATGTTGAAAATTTATGAACTAATTCCATTCATTGTTCTGTTCCTACAGATTGTGACAGTCCAGAGAAAGTTGGTTGAGCCTATTTATTAATCGATGGTGGATAACAGCAGACGTCCTGTTTTGACAATTTAATAGCTACTCACTGAAATCCCATTGATTTCAATAGAATGTCGGTGCGAGCAACATGCACCAGGGTGCTCAACTTTTTCCAGATTATTTTGTTATACTACCTGAAGTTTGAATGCTAATATACTTTAATCCTTTTAGGAAGTGAATTAATATTTTACAACTAGCTCTCGGTATCAAGGAAATGTCCTCTAATTGAATCTGATGGAGACAGTTTGCAGCTTATCCACTAGATGTCAGTCAACAGTCAGAATAGTTTTTAATTTCAAGCACAGAAATAAAACCTTTAAAATTAAACAGTAAACTAATTATTGGCCATTTGTTCTTTATTTTATGGTCATGTCAGTACTTCTCTTAAAATTTAGTATCACTCTATAACAAAGTAACATATCTTTCAAATGAGTTTTCATTCTTAGCATAAACTGTGTCGCACGTTAAGTATAATTATGTATATATGAACTCCGTTTATTGCATGCCAGCTGCCAAATGGAAATAATACTAGTTTCTGACATTAACCAAGATTAACAATTTCTCTGGAATATTTAAAAGAAAGTGAATCTTTCATCTTTTTCGAATGATTGCCTGCCCCTGGACCCAGGGGAAAATTTCCACCCACTAATGGGGTGGTTTGGGATAACTGATTAAGAGAAACTCACTAAGACACCAAACGTTATCATCTTAATTGATATGTGAGAATAGTGCACAAGAATAGTGCATATACATTTTCAAGGCATATAGTACTTGTTTCTCAACTTTTCATACTTCTACTTTTGTTTCATTTAAAAAAAAATAGGAGGAAAGAGATGTGATTTTTTATTTTATTTTTCTACTATTGGTTTAGGTGAGAATACTGCAGGGTAGCAAGCACTGTGTTGGTTTGGCTGTAATGCTGAACCATAGTTTGGCATTATGAAGAGGAACTTGGGTAAGCCTTGGGCTCTCCCATTTCTTCAGCCTGGCCATAATGAGAAGTTTGAAAGCTTTGGTTATTGATCTTAACTATGGGACACTGGTGGCGCTGTGGGCTAAACCACAGCGCCTAGGACTTGCCAATCGCAAGGTTGGCAGTTCGAATCCCCATGATGGGGTGAGCTCCCGTTGTTAGGTCCCTGCTCCTGCCAACCTAGCAGTTCAAAAGCACGTCAAAGTGCAAGTAGATAAATAGGTACCACTCTGGCGCGAAGGTAAACGGCGTTTCCGTGCGCTGCTCTGGTTCACCAGAAGTGGCTTAGTCTGATTTATAATGAAATGAAAAAGGTATTTAAGTATACCTTCCTGAAGAAACCAGAGGCCTTTCTCCTGGGCATGGTCAGCCAATTGGTGCCAAAGAAGGATAGAACTTTCTTTCTGTATGCAACAACAGCAGCAAGAACACTCATCGCAAAATATTGGAAGACACAAGATCTACCCACTCTGGAAGAATGGCAGATGAAGATGATTGACTACATGGGACTGGCAGAAATGACCGGCAGAATCCGAGACCAGGGAAAAGAGTCGGCGGAAGAAGATTGGAAGAAGTTTAAAGACTACTTGCAGAAATACTGTAAAATTAAGGAATGCTAGAAGGATGTTGGATAGTAATTAAGTGGTTTTCAGCTGTAATGCTTAAGAGATAGAAAATAAGGTTTTGAGATAAGTAAAAGATCTAATGGTGAGGATTTGCTGATCAAACAATTTAAACTGGAATATAAGAAAGGGTGGTATGAGGAGGTCTGGAAAGTAAGTTAAAAGAAAATAAGTAAATGGAATTTATATGTGGTTTTTCTCTCTCTTCTTTTTCTCTTTTTAACTGTTTTTACTTTTTGCATTTTTGCTTTTTCTTCTCTTTTTGTTGTAATGTATTAACTTTGAAAACCTTAATAAATATCTTAATAAAAAAAAAAACCAGAAGTGGCTTAGTCATGCTGGCCACATGACCCGGAAAAACTGTCTGCGGAAGCAGACAAACACCGGCTCCCTTGGCCAGTAAAGCCAGATGAGCACCCCAACCCCAGAGTCGGTCACGACTGGACCTAACGGTCAGGGTTCCCTTTACCTTTACCTATGGTTTGCTTAAATAAGACAGCTAAGCCATAGTTTGAGAAAGTGGTTTGTTTCAACAAATTAAAATGAACCAAATCTTAGGATTTGGACATAATGCTAAACACTGGTTAATCTAAAATGAAAGTAGAAGCTCCTGATCTTATACTGCACCAGAGAGTGAAAGGAGGAGCCTATGGGTCCAAGGTTGACATGCTATATTCAGAACCCACAGAGTCTTCTTCAAAAATATTTGTCTGACAGTATATGGATTTTATTTAACCAAGACGACTATTTTTTTTCAGAAACACATACCTTACATTACATGAAGAAAGTGTTTCAGCAGAAGTGATTAATGTGGTGGGTTGGAACCACCCTCCTAATACTGGCATTGCTAATATTGATCTGGACAGGATTGGGGAAGGATGGCAGTGAGGTTCAGAGCTTGTAGCTGAACTCGTAGAGGTGCTGGATTGGCAGTGACAGGCCCAGTGATGCAACCACAGAGCTCTAGCATCACCACGGCACTGCCCCAGCCAAATAAGCAACCGTGACACTAGTGTCAGGAGAGTGACTCTTTTCCTCTACACATGTTGGTACTGGATTGCATCCAGAATAGCACAGGGAGGAACTCTGCAAACTGAATGCTTCCATGGTATTTTTGTGATTTATCTCCCTGCCATGGAGATCCCATATGCTCCCAAACATCTGCCCCGGAGGATTGTGGGATCTCTGGTGTGGTGTGGGAGGTGGCACTGGGGACTGCACGATAGAGGATAAATTGGTAAATATCACTGCCCTCCCCCCACTGCTCTTGAGAGCATCCAGTTCCCTGATCGGTTGCCCTTTTTTTGCCAGATGTTTGCAGTCATACTTGAATTCCATAATTGAACCCTTGTTTTCATGTCATTGGTGGGTTGGCCTCTGTCATGGGAAACAATGGAAGAGTGTACCTTTGTGAGTAAAGTCAAACTGCTGGAAGGTTACAGCACCTGCTGTGGCTGTAGAGACCGATATGGGAGAGACATGTTGTGTTGCAGTTGGGCAGATGAAGGTGCCTGTTTGTGCTGCTGCAGATGCACCACGGCATTTCTTCTCCTCCCAGTGGTTATTCCTCCTCTGGTCACTGCTTTGCATGTACAACCTGACTGCCTGTCTCCAGTCACTGTGGTTGTCTGGAAGGGATTCCCACATCACAGGATTGATGTTGCCAGCCTTCAGGTCACTTTTGCAGGTATCTTTGCAGCTCAGAGTTGGTCTGCCAATGGGCCTGATGCCTGAAGCCAGCTCCCCCATACGCTGTTCTGTCAGCTGCCCCAATACCCTTTCCTTTAGGTCGAATTCTTTAAAGTGAAAATAGTGCTGTAGACATCACAGGGATATAGCAAGATGAAGTAGGAGTTAATGTACTGTTGCAAACAAGAGAGAATAAAGTCTCTTTGCACCACACAGCATGTGTCTATAAGTACAGTGGTACCTCTAGTTACGAACTTAATTCATACCGGAGGTCCGTTCTTAACTTGAAACTGTTCTTAACTAGAGGCGTGCTTTCACTAATGGGGCCACTTGCTGCTGCTGCGCCGCCGGCACACGATTTCCGTTCTCATCTTGGGGCAAAGTTCTCAACTAGAGGTAACTCTTCCAGGTTAGTGGAGTTTGTAACCTGAAGCATTTGTAACCTGAGGCATTTGTAACTCGAGGTACCACTGTACATGGAAAAGGGTTGAAATAAATTCTGGAGACAACACCACCAGTGATTGGTAAAGGAATCAATGAAGTAGATTATCCTTTGTTTGAAAAATTACAAAATAAAATTTCTAGAAGAGCAGAGCTGGAAAATTGTAAATTACATTGTTACTGCCAGTTGTACCTCTCTGAATACCTAAAATTTGTAACATTTTGGACAGCTGCCAAACTTGCTAGCTTGGAATTTGGATGGTTCATCATTTTTCTTCTGTAATGAATGTTAACCAATCTCTGGAGCTCAACAGAACTGTGGGATAAGTGCATGAGACGGTTGGCAAAGAGCAAGTGGTCAGATAAAAAGACCCGCATGTGCAGACCTTGAAGATGAATATTTTGAATCCACATTCAGTATCTCATATTTGGAAAACACAAATCCAGCAATTGAACATTTTCTATAACATCTTTAATACATATGTATTCCAGGGAAGTGCCTATAAAGAAGGAGTGAGGAGAGGATGTTGGTTTCTAGGAGCTATCATAGCGCTGCATTGGTGAAAGGTTTTAGGAAGGATTCTTTTTGAAAGAGAAGAACATCTTAATGGATAGTTCTACCTAGTTTGTAGTATAGGCTACTTACTTTTTAATATTACTTCTGAGTAGACATAGTTAGGTTTCTAGCTTAAATATGTTGGACCTTTAGTTACTAGTAACAGCTTTCTGTGGTCCTCAGGTGGTCACAGAGAGCTACCACAGAAGGCTATTTGTCTGGTCCAGGATTATCTACTCTGACAGCAGCTTTGTTTGTTCCTGGCATCTGTCTGTCTTGAGAGAGAATGGAAGAGTGTCCCATCCAGGGGGTAAAGTCAAACCATTGGAGAGCAATATGGAAGAGAGATGTCTTTTTGCCGCTGGGGCAGATGAAGGTGTCTGGTTTTGCTGCTACAGATGCACCAAGGCACCTCTCTCTGTGCTCCTTCCAGTAGCCATTTCTCCTCTGGTCACTGCTGTGGATACAAACAAAAAGGTAAAGGACCCCTGGATGGTTAAGTCCAGTCAAAAGCGACTACGGGGCTGCGGCGCTCATCTCGCTTCAGGCCAAGGGAGTCAGTGTTTGTCCACAGACAGATTTCTGGGTCATGTGGCCAGCATGACTAAACTGGTGCAACAGAACACCATGACAGAAACCAGAGTGCACATCATCATCATCAACCTTTTATTCGACCGTCAGTCAGAAAAAAATACAAATACGTTTATCAATACACAGTTAAAACATCCAGAGAGATTTTAGAGCTTAGCCAACACTAAAAAGGGCTAAACAGATAGCCCCATATCAATACAGTCAATTATGGTCTTGCGACGCTTAAAGGCTAAAAAAAGAAATTTGGCCACCCAAAAAGGTATAGCTCTAGTGACATTATTCAGCAAGTGTAAAACCTGGTTTTCTCCGGGTAGGAAGCTAAGTTGACATAGGAGTGGGTCTATAAAATTTTGTCTAAGCTCTGCATAAGAAGGGCAAGTCAAAAGAATGTGTTCGGTGGACTCAACCACACCGATAGCACAATGACAGGTTCTCTGGGCGTATGGTACTCTCCTGTACCTTCCCCACAATATTGCAGAGTCAAGGACATTTAATCTAGCCGCTGTAAGAAGTCTGCGGTATTCCACATAGTGGACTTCTGCAAGGTAGGGGGCTGGTATGGTCCGATAAATCTGGTTCCCTAGGAACATCCCTGGTTTTACCTGGGCTATGTCCTCTTGTCTGGCAATATCACTCAGTCTCCGGGAGATCACATCTCTAGCTTGATTGTATGTCATAGACTCAAAGTAAAGGTGAGACAATCCACAGGATTGAACCTCGTTAATGACCTCCCTTTCCCACGATGATTGGAAATCATCCCTCAATATCAAGGGGGCAATACCCACTGGTTTAAAACAGAGCTTGAGCCATAGCCAGAGCTTCGTCTTCAAGGCCATGTACCGTAGAGCTTGCCAGCCAACCTCTAATCTCATGACCGCACCCGCTACCGAGGGGGGAATCCTAAGGATGGCTCTAAGGAATCGCGTTTGAATAGAATCCAGTTTCAAAAAATCCCTACGGGAGCCTAAAGAGATGCCCACCAAAAGAAGGGGGAGGATTTTCATTTGAAAGAGTCTCAAAGCTAGCTTCACTGATTGAGCCTGATTCTTAGCATATAGAGATCTGATCTGGATGGCTGCTTTAGATGCATTAGTTGTTATATAGTCTCTATGGGCCAAAAAAGACCTATTTGACCGTATTACTTGTCCCAGATATTTAAAGCAGTTAACCTGCTCTAGGGGAATCCTGTTCATCGACCATCGATGGAGTCTCGGTCGGGCAGAGAAGACCATGATCTTGGTCTTAGCGTAGTTGGGTTGGAGCTCATGCTGAACACAATATTCCTGTAGAGCTTGCAACATTCTCCTCAGTCCAATAGGGGATCTGGCAAGAAGTGCGGCATCATCCGCGTACAGAAGAGCATTCAGAGATCGGCCTGCTAATTTGGGGGGGTGGAATGCATCGTTGGCCATGTGAGACACCAGTGAGTTAATGTAAAAACTAAACAATGCTGGGGCCAGTAGACAACCCTGTCTTACCCCTCTAGTGGTGGTAACAGGGTTGGAGACTAGGCCTTTATTGTCTAGCCTGATTCTCAAAGAGGTGTTTGTATGGAGGCTGATAATCAGATGAAGGAGACGACGATCGATCTTTGTAGCAGCCAATTTTGTCCATAGCTGCTTTCTAGAGATTCGATCAAATGCCTGCTTAAGGTCAATAAAAGCCACGTGAAGGACCTTTGGGGCTTTGCCGGCATACTTTTCCGCCAGGTGATTCAAGGTTAATATTTGGTCTGTAGGAGATCTTCAAGGGCGAAAGCCCGCCTGTTCATCGGCAATGATATTGTCGTCCTCCATCTATTTCGATATTTTGTTTAACAGGTACCTCGAGTAAATCTTCCCAATGACATTTAGCAAGCTGATTGGCCTAAAGTTGCTCGGCTCTGTATGTGGGCCTTTCTTATGTATTAATACAATCAACGCAGAGCTCCAGCTTGAAGGAAATTTTGCTGTTTTGTTTATATACATGTAAAGTGCTGCTAGAAGTGGGATCCACCAATCTTTATTTGCTTTGATGGCGTCAATGGATATAAGGTCATCACCGGGGGCCTTGCCTGCTTTGAATCGGTCTATGAGAGTTTCAACTTCAGGGCATGTAAATGGGTCCCAATCGGGCAGTGCTTCCGGCTCCACCATATCTCTGCAGGCAAAGAGTGCACATAAATACTGTTTACCTTCCTGCCACAGTGGTAACTATCTACAGTGGTACCTCGGGTTAAGAACTTAATTCATTCTGGAGGTCTGTTCTTAACCTGAAACTGTTCTTAACCCGAAGAACCACTTTAGCTAATGGGGCCTCCCGCTGCTGCCACGCTGCTGCCACTTGATTTCTGTTCTCATCCTGAAGCAAAGTTCTTAACCTGAGGTACTATTTCTGGGTTAGCGGAGTCTGTAACCTGAAGCGTCTGTAACCTGAAGCGTCTGTAACACGAGGTACCACTGTACTTGCACTGGTGTGTTTTTGAACTACTTGGTTTGCAGAAGCTGGGACAGAGCAACAGGAGCTCACCCAGTCTCACAGATTCGAACCACTGACCTTCCCATCAGCAAGCCCAAGAGGTTCAGTGGTTTAGACCACAGCACCACCTGCTCCCTAGCGGATACAAGACCCATCTATCTCCAGATAGAGGCCTTTCCTATCAGTTGCTTCCTGCTCCTTTGGACCATTTGCATTGAAAGCAATGGAGCTAAAGTCTCTCCATTTGGTCCTCAGTTCTGGAGTTGTGCTAGGGTCCAGCATTTTTATTATTCACAGTTGTAATATTGGGGTAGGATAGCTAGGATACTTACCTTGAACAAGAGGAGTAGTAGTATTGTTTTACTAAATTAATAACCACCCTAAAAACCTGTTATCCTAAATACTAGGGAGTAAGCCCCATTTAACACAGTAGTATTTACTTCCAAGTAAACATAGATCAGACTGTGGTACTAAAAAAAAAAGACCATAGGCATCTAGTTGTTTAAGAATGGACGAGATTGCTTGCATTTTGCAGTCAGTGAACATCTGGGACCGATGCCACTAAAATAATACATGAAAAATGGTAAGAGGAGGCAGCTAAAGCTGTTTCAGTTGTCAAGGGCATTGTCAGACACCAAATTGCTAAATGGCTCTTGCTACACAATAATGCACGTAACCAAGAAATGTACCATGTAGCTTGATGAATCTCCTGCTGCTTCCTGATTAGTACATCTATGGCTATTTCCTATAATTTTAATGAGAGTGATGTTTCTGGGAGTGCTTTATTGGTGAAGACCAAGCCTGCAGCCTCTGAACAAGGGTTTTATCTTTATAATAATCTTTTAAGAGATAATAACATTCCACGTGAATGGCATCACTCAGTCTGCACTGATGGTGCTTTCGCTATGACGGGCAAAGGATTCTTATTACAAGAGAGAAAGCTTTTAAGACTGCAGATATGTATGTAAGTTTGGATAAGACATGAACAGGCTTGAATCAAACTGATTCTCAGCTTTCATCTGAATCCTCCCAATCCATTCCAGAAATGGGAATTTGGACCTCCCCACAGCCACATACAATTGTTGCCCCTTAACCCTTATCACCGCTGTTTTTTAAAGGATTGGCCATTTGAAATGACATTTCACATGTTGTGAATAAAGATGCATAATTTGGAATGTCTACTGAAAGATAATGGCTTGACTGCACTTGCATTGGATATACCAGGAGCATAATTGTTCCTCCACAAGGCATCTATGAACTATTCAGCCTGTTTTCCTGGCCCTTTACCTCTTTGGAACTGTGTTAATCTACATTCCTGCCAAGGTCTGCAACCCAACTGTCGATCCTTAAAATGCTGCTCTTTAAGGTGGATTTATAGATTTGCTGGAAAGGAGGCTCAAGCATGTCCATTTCTATTAGATAATTCTTCTCTATAAGATGATGGTGAAAGGAAATAGAGTACTCTAAACCTGCCTTTTCAGATGAATCCTTTAAACCACGGGCTGGAGATGTGGGCCTCTGTGGGCCACTGTGGGCCTCCAGATGTTACGGGACTACAACTCCCATCATCCCTGACCATTGGCCAAGCTGATTGGGGCTGATGGGAGTTGGAGTACGTCAATAAGTAGTCAACCATTGGTATTTATTAGGGCTAGGCAAAGAGATTTCCCTAGGCATGGAATTCTTACCAAGGTTTTAATAGATTCAATTGGGTCTGCCACCCCCTGGTTGCTTCCCTTGCCAAGCCCACCTGGGCCACCTACTCGCTTACCTGTGGGTCTGAGCCACCCACCCACTCACTTGCTCACCTGTCAGGGCTACCACCCACTCATATGGGCCACCTGCCTGCCTCCCTGCTGACATTTCCTTTTTTTAAAATAATATTTTATTAAGTTTTACAAAAGAGAAGAATTAACAAACCAACAAAAAAGCAACAAATATCACAAAAAGAAGAAAAAAAACAGAAGAAAAAAGCGCATAAAAAGCAAACTTAGCATGAAAAAAAAACTCTCTTTCAAAATTATAACCTTCAAAACCTTATTTCTCTTACTTCCACCCGCCTCCCTTTCTTGTATTCCACTTAAAAATTTAATTCAGCAAGCTCATTCGTTATTCATTTTCATCCTTAATCCCTCCCTTGTACTCTTATTTATCTTGATCACTAGAACCCCTTCATTTCATTTTCAATGTCCTCAACATTCATATAATTTACAATGTTTTTGTAGGTAGGCTTTAAACTTCTTCCAGTCCTCTTCCACCTGCTCTTCTCCTTGATCTCGGATTCTGCCAGTCATTTCTGCCAATTCCATATAGTCTATTACTTGCATCTGCCAATCCTCCAGAGTGGGTAAATCTTGCGTCTTCCAGTGCTTTGCAATAAGTATTCTAGCTGCTGCTGTGGCATACATAAAAAAAGTTCTGTCCTTCTTTGACACCAATTGGCTGACCATACCCAGGAGAAAGGCCTCTGGTTTCTTCAAGAAAGTGTACTTGAACACCTTTTTCATTTCATTATATATCATTTCCCAAAAAGCCTTAATCCTTGGGCATGTCCACCAAAGGTGAAAGAATGTACCTTCAGTCTCTTTACATTTCCAACATTTATTATCGGGCAAATGATAGATTTTTGCGAGCTTGACTGGGGTCATGTACCACCTATATATCATTTTCATAATATTCTCTCTTAAGGCATTACATGCCGTAAATTTCATACCGGTGGTCCACAACTGTTCCCAGTCAGCGAACATAATATTATGACCAACATCTTGTGCCCATTTTATCATAGCAGATTTTACCGTTTCATCCTCAGTATTTCATTTCAGCAGCAGATTATACATTCTTGACAATATCTTAGCATTGGGTTCTAACAGTTCTGTTTCCAACTTTGATTTTTCCACCTGGAAACCATTTTCCCCTCCCTGCTGACATTTCCATCCTCCTCCCCCTGCAATATCGCTGTTCTCTCATTGTGCTGCAGTTCACATGAGTACTTGTTGGGCAGCAACATAAATTGCAGCATTATGACATGCTTACAGTTTTATTATCTAGTTTGAAAAGAACACCAGGATTTTACTAGAATTTGCTGCACTTTTAACATTCAGTGTGTGTGGTTTTTTCAAGCAAGCAAACTTGAGTGTAAGAAAACCGTGGTAAGAATTCCATGGCTAGTGAAACCTTTTTGCAGAAATCTGCAAAGTGCTAGAAAAATCTAACTGCACACTAATTCTCAAAGTACTCTGAAAATGAGAGGAATGTAGTCAATTTACAAGGCTACATAGGCTGCAGTCCTTAACACAGTAAGACTTAAAAAAAAAATAAACATACATACAGTGGTACCTCGGGTTACATACGCTTCAGGTTACATACACTTCAGGTTACAGACTCCACTAATCCAGAGATAGTACCTCGGGTTAAGAACTTTGCTTCAGGATGAGAACAGAAATTGTGCTCCGGCGGCGCAGTGGCAGCAGGAGACCCCATTAGCTAAAGTGGTGCTTCAGGTTGAGAACAGTTTCAGGTTAAGAACGGACCTCTGGAACGAATTAAGTACTTAACCCGAGGTACCACTGTACATACATACATACATACATACATACATGCATGCATAGAATAATGGTTGTTAACATCTAGAAAGGGGATGCTAACACACTCCTGGCCAGAAATCCTGTTATGGAAGATAAAACAATTTTAAGGATGACCCAGAGCTGTAAACTGGCATTAATTCCAGATTAAATTTCTCAGTATTAAAAAAGACATTATGTGGGGGGGGGGTTTAAAAAAAAGCATTGTTAACACAAGATCACACACAACAGTACTGCGACATTTGAGCAATAATTATAAAATGTAGATTTATTTGCAAACCCATTACTTGTCCATTGGCCAGTGTACAATACGGTTCTTTTTTAAAGACTTTTGGTTTAATGATGCTTCAAGGACCATTCCAATCTTGCACCAGTTGAAATCGCGATTCGTTCCCAATTCTCTCTGTAGTGATATGTGTAGAACGTAATTAAGAGACAGCTAAGATTCTGCTGAGTTGTGCATTCTTCCAAGATGCTTTAAGGAAAATATTATAGATGCATGAGTAATCCTTTTACTTGATAGCAGCAATTTAAAAGTGGGTCTTTGTAATTATGCTAATAATACCTGCCATTATATTTCACAACATACTTTACAGAAGGGTAAGGGTTAGTGAACATTTTCATCCCTGACGTGCTGCAGTGAACCGAGGGGAAGTTTCTTCATTTATTCTTTTGTTTAATAAGTGTTACCAAAAAAAAATCAGCCCTGCTTTTATCCAGTGCTCAGATGAGCAAACTCAGAAAATGGTAGTTGAGATGTGGAGTCTTTCTGTTTCTAGGAAGGCTAAAATATGTTGCCATTTTGGCATAATGACCATAAAGAGAAAGCAATGGTTAAGAAGAGGAATTTCACATATTGATTTGAAGGAACCAGTCATACAGCTCCCTGAATGAATGAATGAATGAATGAATGAATGAATGAATGAATATCTTAAACGTGGACCACGGTGACAAGTAGATTTCCTAATAATGGGTATAAAAGGTATAGGGACCCCTGACCATTAGGTCCAGTCGTGACCGACTGGGATTGTGGCGCTCATCTTGCTTTATTGGCCGAGGGAGCCAGTGTACAACATGTGGCCAGCATGACTAAGCTGCTTCTGGCGAACCAGAGCAGCACACGGAAACGCTGTTTACCTTCCCGTTGGAGTGGTACCTATTTATCTACTTGCACTTTGACGTGCTTTTGAACTGCTAGGTTGGCAGGAGCAGGGACTGAGCAATGGGAGCTCACGCCGTCGCGGGGATTCGAACCGCTGACTTTTGATTGGCAAGTCCTAGGCTCTGTGGTTTAACCCACAGCGCCACCCACGTCCCAATAATGAGTATAGTCAACTGTTATTGGTATTCTGTTCTAAATTGTAAAGAAAAGGTTACAAATGAAGAAGGAACATTTTACTAAACATCAGTCCATACAATATCCCCTCTACTATCTGCCATTTTGGATACAGATAGGTAGCCGTGTTGGTCTGCCATAGTCAAAACAAAATAAAAAAATTCCTTCCAGTAGCACCTTAAAGACCAACTAAGTTAGTTCTTGGTATGAGCTTTCGTGTGCATGCACACTTCTTCAGATATACAGTGTATCTGAAGAAGTGTGCATGCACACGAAAGCTCATACCAAGAACTAACTTAGTTGGTCTTTAAGCTGCTACTGGAAGGAATTTTTTTATTTTGTTTTGCCATTTTGGAAACTGAATAATCTGATGTGGGGGAGTAATGTGGGATATCATGTGAGATTAAGGGCCAAAAAAAGTTACAGTGGTACCTTGATTCTCAAACTTAATCCGTTCTGGAAGTCCCTTCTAAAACCAAAGCGTTCCAAAACCAAGGCACACCTTCCCATAGGAAGTAATGCAAAATGGATTAATCTATTCCAGACTTTTAAAAACAACCTCTAAAACAGCAGTACAACATGAATTTTACTATCTAACAAGACCATTGATCCATAGAATGAAAGCAGTAAATAATGTACTGCAGTCACACAACTAATCAATCAGTAGCTGAACTGGGTTCCACACAGTCACAAAAACAAAGAGAGCTGCAAAAACAAAATGCAAAATAAATAGCAAAAACAGACAGACCTCAGAGTAACACTCAAAACAGAAGTGTTGCACTCAATTCGGAAGCATAACACTCAAAACGGAGCACATTCGGCTTCTGAAAAAAGTTCGCAAACCGGAACACTTACTTCCAGATTTGCAGTGTTTGGGTTCCAAGTTGTTTGAGTACCAAGGTGTTTGAGAACCAAGGTTCCACTGTAATTGCATAAGTGCATAAGTGCAATTAAAGTGTTTTTTTTTAAAAAAAAAAATGTGACTAGCAACTGTGGGAAGACCTAAATAGCCTCTGGACTATGAAGATGGTGGGGGGAAGCTAAATTCTTTCTCTCCCTGCTATGGTCCTAACAAAGAGTGCCTCTTTGAAGCTGCTACTTGAATCCACAGGAATCTACTGTTGGCACTAATGGAGGTTTCCTTTGAATTACAGTTTTTCCTGGGAGGGAAAGAGTTAACCTTCCTCTCCTCCCAACCTTGTACTCAGACCATGCTGTGGCTGCTATATATATAACAAAAAATAATAATGCACAAGTTAATTGTATTCACACATCATATCAATTTTGGCCCTGAATGGTTTCTGTCTCTAGGGTTTTGTTTTGTTTTGAAGCACATTATGCAAGCCTCCTGGGGAAATTCATGTTAACCTCATCACACAAATTAATGTAAGCAAATTCAAATATTTGCTTGCTCCCAAGGGTCTGATTCCCACAGTCAAAGAGTGGCTTGTTGTTCTGCGCTTGTTGTTCTGCGCTGATCTTGCCCCATGTACACAATTAGGTCAAGAAGCTACTCTGTTATATCCATTGATGTACAGGTGATTTTTCACCCTGGTAACATCTACATCACAGCTTCAAACTGTGGGTTGATGGTGGTCTTTGCCTCTGCACACGGATTCCTGGGAATTGTGGTTTTGTGAAAGTGTGTGTGGTGGTGTTCAGGGATTTCTTGACAGAAAAGGGAAATTGCATCTGCACTCAGCCAGAAGGAAAGCCATACTTAGTAATATTGCTCTGAAATTAATATAATTAGTGCTGCCCAAGTGCTGCTGTGATGGCAGTAATTGTCTCTCAGTGAGAAAATATCCACATTGTGTGAGTCACCCTGCACTTGTGGGTTACATGGAAAAAGTACCCACTTCTTCTGAGAGCAATCTGGCCTGTGGTCTTTAGCAAGAACAAGAAAGAACAGACTGCTCATTTCTGTGCAGTAAAATTCAGAAGCTTGGTGACTCCACTTCCAGGGTATGTGGTGGTATGTTTGTGGTTATTCCATCAATGTGGGGAAAGAATAAAGCCCACTGCTGTTCAAAATCACCTATATTCCGAAGATGCTTTGCTGTTTTAGAAACGTGTGTGCTTTGTTTTTCTAATGGACTTTAGGTACTTTACCTACTGCTGTCCAAAAATTTCACTTGCACCTTTTTTAACATTTTCCATCCATTTCATGCCAAATTCCATGATTTGGTGGGGGAAGAAGATGGTTTTGTATATCTGAATCACAGCATTTTCTGATGATAATTAAGGTGATTTCCAATTGCTAAGCAGCCACCAGCCAGCAACCAATACAACTGTCTTGTTGTGTGGTAAATTCTAAAACTTTGGCACACCCCATTGGGCAATCTGCGTTGTATCCCGTTGACATTCTGCTTTAAAAGCTATACAATAATTTCATGTTTTTTAAAAAAAATAACCCCCAAATTTCCTGTGCATAAATGTGGAGACATCACCCCTTTTCTTGCCTAATGGAGCAATTAAACTAAGAGTTTCAGGTTCCCATGCTCCTAATTCATCTTTATAGCTCCCAGTGTACTATTTATTTCATACTTTAGGTTCAGCTCCATGGAGAGTGTATTTATAAATCTGGCTGACATGTGGATAATGTTTTTGACCTTTGATAATAGGAGACGGTTTTGAGTTTATGACAGAACTACAACCTTTTATGTTCCCATTCAGACTCTTCTTCTTCTGAGGCATTCATAGCTCCTCTTTGTCTCTCTTCTTCTGAAATAAAAAATGGTAGATGGGAGAATTAATTTGCTCACAGTGCAAACTGCTTATGTTTGTTAATCCACAAAGCATGAATAATGTAAAGCAAGAAGGTTACCTAAGGTCCCACAAAGGGTTTAGGTTGCATGGGACGTGTTTCCAGATTATATAAAAAGTTAGGTCAAAGTAGAACAAATAGGAATGAAGTTATTGATTGTGATCATTATTCACATTGAAGAAGGGAAATGGAAAATACTGGAAAGTGATCAGGAAGAAGCAAGAAAAAATACCCAGAAGAATTCTGAATGCAAGAAATGTGCAGAAGAGTTTAATATGTATTCAGTAAGTAGTTTAATGCGTGATTTTAAGGGATAACAGGAGATCTCTTCTTCAGTCTATTGAATAGATTATCAAGCACAGAGATCAAGCCACAGCTACTACTAATTTTAAGTGTAAATTAAATGAAGTACTTAGCACCTCTTTGCTTCTCATTTGTGTATACCAAATTGTCTTTATTTTTTTCCCAGCCAGCTATTTTAGAATGTAACTTATTGTGCTCAGGGCTTATTATGCTTCCAATGATAGGCTTTGATTCAGGGCTAATTATAGTAATTAAGACATTGCCTACACTGTTGCAGCCGTGCAGATTGTGGTACTTATGCCTGACAAAGCTCAGAATATATGGCCTCTAAGGGCATTGCTTTCAAACGCACTTTCCATCACCTTCTGAGCTGTGAACTTTGGGAATTTCATTTACAACTTGACTCCTACAGAGGTGCATATGGTGTGGTACAGAGCCACACCAAAGGAATGGGGTGTGGGAATAATTAAGGTAATTTGTTAACATCTGGCCCTCGGAGAGCCTCCAAACAGATAAAGGGGAAGGTAGGGAGGCAAGATAAATGGCAGGGCTGCTCCTCCCATGCCAGCTGTCCAGAGAACATCTCCTCACACTAGACCTTATAAAACATGACACAATATACGAAACATACCCAAACTAAAAAGTTCTTCCTTGAGCTTTGAGGGAAGGAAGCCATTTTCAATTCAACACAGTTGCATGCACCCCAATCTCTGAATGGTGAGAGACTCTCTCAGTTCCAGCACTTACCTTGGGTTTGGTTTCCTTGGAATGAAGCTCAACGGAGGCTGTGGTGTCTTCAGGATACATAATAAAAAAATTCCTTCCAGTAGCACCTTAAAGACCAACTGAGTTAGTTCTAGGTATGAGCTTTCGTGTGCATGCATTCAGGATACATAGTTCTATTTACACATATATGCAACCCAAGCATAGGCTGGGAGGGCTCACAGCATCAACACTCCAGCAGATTTTCCCCTCCCAGTTAGATTTCCAGGGAGATCCCCAAGCCACAGCTTTGGGTCCAGCACAGACTGAGAGAAGTCTCTGTGTCTCCAGATTCCAGCATCAGCCAAAATTCACTGCACACACACTCCACTTTAGCCTATGGTTCCTCACCCTGGGATAACACCAGCTAGCTGGGTGAAGGGGGTGGAGAAATGTCTAGCCACTTCCTGGAGAGCACCATCACTTAGTTGTCACTATGGCAACATAGCTCACTCTGTGAGATGCTGATGAGAGCACTTAAGTGGCCAGCAAAGGCCATTACCTCACAAAGAGGCTAGTAGAACTGGTTCAGTGGCTTCTGCTAGATTCTAGACCTCACTGGATCACAGACCTGGAAGGGATTCGTGGATATGAAACCTATAATGATATATAGTCACATTTTCACCATAATCTTGTTGTCTTATTTGAAGCCTGGCTTTTGCTTTCAGTCTACCACTAATTAAATGGGTAGTCAGAATAGGGTTGGCAGTACCAATTCCTAACCTGAACATAAACACTGAGCTCTCCTGATGTAGTGGGAAGAAAGGCAGACATGGCTGCTTCCAGCTACTTAGCCTCTGAAATATACTCGGAGTCGAGTGTGGATTTCATGCTCTTTATTCAGCTCATAGTAGCGAGGAATGAAAGTTCCCCCCAAATATCTGCTTTATATACATTATTTACACAATGGGCCACACGTGATGGGCTATTTCCGGGATTCTCCTGTAGGCCAATCAGATTGTGGATTCACTTCCACCTGGAGCTGGATTGGGTGGCTCCTGCGGACCAATCATACTGCTGCATTGTTCTAGGACCAATCAGACTGCTGCATTTTGGATCCTATTCAACTCAGTACATAACAGCCTTGTTGCTCATTATCCCTTCACCTGTTGCGACCAACTGGTCACAAAAGTGTCCTTAAGAGCAGTAAAGGGAGGAAGGGTGTCAGAGGAGCAAATAGGCAGACACAAAATGGCTGCCACATCGAAGAGATGAGAAAAAGGGCCATAAAATGGCTCAAATGTGGAAGATTTGTCTTTACAAGTTTGAAACATGAATAGAAACAGCCAAAAGTGTTCCAGAAACCTCCTTTTCCAGGGGAAAACAGAAATCATTACATAAGTCTGTTGCTGAATATCCAGACTCCAGGGAGAATGAAATGTTCTGTCAATGGCTTCTGGGCATTTCCAGTTCTGTTGTTATACTTGCATAATAGAGAGTGTTCTGGAGAATGTCATAGGGGATTGCTGGAAGATGAGCAGGCAAATGAAATTCGGATGCTGTGGTTGATGTGCTTCCTCTTGCTGGCAAGTAGGTGCTGTAGATTAGAGTTAGAAAATAAAAAATAATTCAAAATTATTCCTAAACTAATTTCCCACATAAATATACATGCACGGTCACAAAGAAAAAGATGGCTCACCAGTAATTGTGCAATTTTTAAGGAAAATGATAGAAAAGAAGAACAAACACACAGAAAACACAACTCATAGGAGTAGTGGTTGGAGGACACCACACCAGATTAGAGTGATGATTGACACCAAATGTCATCTGCAAGTTTGCCATGATTTGGGGTGTATTGGGAGATCATGGCTCACAGTCACCCAGCTGGTTATTATTCAGCCATGTTCTGTTTCAGGTTTTTTACTTGATGAGCTTCATTGATAAAGAAAAAAGCGACTCGCATGGGTAAATTGACCCAAAATAAGATTTTATCTTTTCAGCAGTCTTTTTCAGAAAACATTTCTGCATGAACTAGATTCCAAAAAATTGCCATGTTTTGCATACAGTTTTAAAACTTACTTATTCTGAACCTCCACAATCTCCAACTTTATCCCCCCCCCCCAATATATACTACAGTTTGTGACATTAACTGTGCTGAATGGGCTAACATTACATGATATAGCTTGTTCAGTGTCAAGGACAAGAAAAAATGAAACACACATTTAGTCATGCATAGATCTAATTTGGAATCCTCAGCTTATCAGTGTCTGTCTGTCTCCATCTCTCACAGACACACACACTTGCCAACATACCTGCCACACCAAATATATGCTAATTGAGCTCATAGGAATGATATTCATTCAACACTCACCCAAAAGGATTTAGATGCAACAGCTGTAATCAGCAGTCAGACACCAACACCAAAACCACTTGCCTAACCACCACTTCCAGCAAATTAACAACAGTCCACGGCAAGAAAAGTTCAAACTCACATCTAGCCATGGATTTCATTTATTACCCTGAGTTTTGAATAGTGCTGTGCCAAAAGCTACTTCTGCAATTTTTATTTTACCATTCTCCATCATCTATGAGAAAAGAAAATGCATTTTAAAATCAATGAAGAGAAATTTGGATGACATTCTGATGAGGGGTTTGCAGGGTTGTCACCTTACTTTTGAGGTAACTGAGGCAGGTTTGTGAGAGTCCTTCTTATGTTCCACAAAACATCTCACCACTGGTCTGCATGAGTCAAAACTGCATATAAGAAAATGTGTTTATTGGGAGGAAATTGTACTAAAATGCTGGCAAATTTTCATGAGCATTTCTTTGTTTTGGTTTCTTTTACAAAAATCACAAGTTGCAGCAAAATGTGGCGAACTGAGTTTAAGATGAGAAATGAGATTGCCAGATCCTTCCTAAACCTCCCCCCCCCCACACTGCCTACTGAGTTACAATGAGCAGTAGGACACAACTCTCTCAGCTTGTGCAGTGAAATATGCTCTCTCAGAATCTCCTAGACCAGAATACATGCAGAATATAAAACCATAAAAACGTATTTATTTATAGCCTTTTAACCATTCCTTAAAGATGCGGGTGGCACTGTGGGTTAAACCACAGAGCCTAGGACTTGCCGATCAGAAGGTCGGCAGTTCGAATCCCCGTGACAGGGTGAGCTCCCGTTGTTCGGTCCCTGCTCCTGCCAACCTAGCAGTTCGAAAGCACATAAAAGTGCAAGTAGATTAATAGGTACCGCTCAGGCGGGAAAGTAAACGGCGTTTCCATGCGCTGCTCTGGTTCGCCAGAAGCGGCTTAGTCATGCTGGCCACATGACCCGAAAGCTGTATGCTGGCTCCCTCGGCCAAAAAAGCGAGATGAGTGCCGCAACCCCAGAGTCGGTCACGACTGGACCTAATGGTCAGGGGTCCCTTTAACTTTACCTTTTAAACCATTCCTTATACTTTCAGCCTGATGCCACTCGCTAACTCACCTCTCTGCCCCACTATCTCCTACTGTTCTCAAGGCTCATTCTGACTCCACTCCACATTCCAGCACACTCCTCTGCTGTCTAGGATGGCTCCACTCACTGTTCTGTTGTGAAAAGGAAATCCAATTGCACCTGAATCCCCGTGTGCTTGAGAGATGGAAGCTGGTAAGTGGCTTTAGTTGACATATGGCTCAGTTTTAAAATATACAGGCAAGTGGGGTATTTGCTCTTCCATAAGAACCCTTCTGTTTTTCTCCACTGAGGCAACCATAAAAAATGTCTTTTCCATACACCAGTCTCATCACCTTTAAGGAATATCACTTGGTTCTCATAAATGAAACCCTTGTTCTTTTTCCTCCTTGATGACAGGATGGATATCTTCTTTCTCCAAATTCATTGTGTGCATGATATAATGTGTGAACTCTCTTTGGCCCTGCTTTTAATTTCCCTTTGCCGTTTGCATCCTACCTTCTGTTCCAGGTCTGCAACTTTCCGAAACTAAAATTTGCTTCCTATTCACAGCTTTTTTTCAACTAAAGAATCCAGTTTAATTTTCTCTAGTGTTCTTAAGCTGTGCTACCTTTCCATCTCCATTTATCATCGTCTAGCACTTAATTCTCTTTTCTGCAATTACTATGTTTTCTCCCATTTTTCCTGTCAACATATAATTCATTACTGGCAATCTATACCGAGTAGTTCCTGCCTCCTCTTATCACTTGACAATCTGTCACATTTTTGCAATCTTCTTTCCGGGTGAAAATGTAGTCAATCTGACTTTCTTTCGGCCACGTAGATTACAAAATTTTGCTCTTTCTTACAAAGTAGAGTTTTAACTTTCAAGATCGTTAAGGAAAACTCCAGAGTACACTTTCTTCCTCTAAAAGAGCCAGCTCAAACAAAAATCATACAAGTAAAATAAAATAATTGCAAACAATTCACTATACCAAACAGGACTTGTTCTGGTTATAGATGAGAAGAATTGCAAACCTATAAAAGATTTACAAAATATTGTTATCCCAGAGTAGTGCGAAATATCACTGGTTACAGGCATGCTTTAACGCTGAGTTTGTGTTTCCTATGGGACAAAAAGGCATGGCAGAGGCTGTGGTGTCTTTATTATATATGGTTTATTTGCACTTATATACAACCTGCATCTACATTGGAGGGGCCTACAGCATCAAAGCCCCAATAAGTTCTGGCTTCTTCCAAACTGTTGGAAGGTTACAGTGCCTCCTGTGGATGTACAGATCAATACGAGAGAGACATGTTTCATTGCAGCTGGGGCAGATGAAGGCATCTGGTTGTGCAGATGCAGATGCACCATGACATTTCTTCTCTCTGCTCTCCTCCCAGTGGTCATTCCTGCTCTGGTCATTGTAAAGGATGCACAAAGACTTTATCTATTTCATTCAAGGAGTGACGGGGGTCTAGTCAACCTCGCATGTCTCCAGGCCAAGACAAAAGTGTCGTGAGTCTCTGTGACTGGTCAGACAACTATGGCTTAAGGTGGACAGAGATGGGTCATGATATATCAGTTATGAGCTATTTTATTTTTAACACACTTTTCGAGAAGGGTGCTGTGTGACACCATAGTGAATTTATCCTAAGCGATCAGAGTTGTTGGGATCAAAAAACATCTCTATAAAATATATCTAAGATTGTCATTCATTCATGATGTCAGTCACTGAAAGCGAAGATGATTATTTTGTCCAAATCCTGATTGCACTCAAATGCACATACAGTGGCACCTCGGGATACAGACGCTTCAGGTTACACACTCCGCTAACCCAGAAAAAGTACCTTGGCTTAAGAACTTTGCTTCAGGATGAGAACAGAAAACGTGCTCCGGTGGCGAGGCAGCAGCAGGAGGCCCTATTAGCTAAAGTGGTGCTTCAGGTTAAGAACAGTTTCAGGTTAAGAATGGACCTCCGGAAAGAATTAAGTACTTAACCCAAGGTACCACTGTACTGCCTTTCAATAAGCCAAACTCTTAATAAGAAAGCCTTAGCAAATCTAAGGGACTTCCGGGTCGGCGCCATCGCCGAATGGCGGACTCCCTCCGAGCTCCGGAGGGAGCCTGCACGGCAGGGGCTGGGTCCTACCGCACCGGCGATGCGGGGACCCTTAAAAACCACGGCCACGGGGGCCGTGGACATGGAGACTCGGCTGACACCGTCAGCGCCCTCCCGACTCGTGAAGGAGCCTTTTTAAAGGCTACGGATCGGGTGCCGGGGAGAAGCGTGGTGTTTTGAGTCCTCTGCTATCCCTGCCGTGCGAAGCCGCATGCCATTCGGCGGAGAGCGCTGGCTTCTTCCTTTGAAAATTCGGACCTAAAAGAACAACCTGTAAGTAATTGGAACTTGGACTAAAAAGAGGGATAAAAATTTTAAAAAATTTCGGAGCGAGCGGGGGAGGCGCAAAAAAGGAAGTCAGCCACCCCCTCCATTGTAGAAGGATCAAAGCAAAGGATCTGATAACTAAGATCGGAGTAACATCATTTTGGCAAGTTTTTAACCTCACGAGTGAAGAATATGAGATTGAGCTGGAGGAGGAAAGTAGAATTCGGACTTAAAAACAACCCCCCCTGGAACCCCGGGAGCGATCGATGACGGAGTTTGGAGAGGAGAAAGGCAAGTTTTGACAGCTGTCAAAGAGCTGTCAAAGCGGAAAATAAGATAGAGACTATGTTACAAGGACTTTGCTGGTTATATTTGTTATAAATTGGATACAAATTGTTTTAAATAAGGATTACAAAGTTACTAGGGCTAATGGATGCGATCTGGAAGAGAACTCAGTTTTTGCAATCCACCTAGAGGAGCCGAGGGATATTACAAGTTTTAGCTGGAAATTGGAACTGAACTGTTTATCTCCTGGGAAACTGCAGAAATGGAACATTATTATGACTACAGAGGCCACTATATCGAAGAAGACAATGGAATCATCTGTTGTGGAATGAAAGGAACTTGACGTAATGTTTTGATTCTGAATAACAAGCCTCTGTAAAGGAACTAACTTTTGGAATTAGGACATTTGTGCAGGAAAACAGGGACAGAAAGAAATAGAAAGAGGAGTCTGATCAATAAGAACAACAAAATAACAAGAATTGGACCAAGTCAAAAGTGGGGACATTTGGGACATCCAGATTTGACAAGCTTAAGGATTATAATTTGGAGTTTTTCACTCCTGGATATAAAAATCTGGATGGAAAAAATGGGCCTCTCTTTGAGACAGAATCCTTCCATGATTGGACACTCGAAATTAAAGAGGACTGGCAAAGGACTATGATTTAGAGAGACGTGGAAATATCGGACATTGAGGAACAGTGGGAACGCAACCGGGAAAAGGGGGGGTGGGAAATGTGGAATCCTTAAAGGCGTAAACTATGTTTTATTTAGGCTATATACATTTATATGGTATTCTAAAGTGGGGAACTCGTGGTGGGAATAAGCCGATTTTAGGGGAATGGAAAATAATGTTGTTGTTTTTTTTAAAAAAAAAAAAATTGGGTTAAGGATAACAAGTTTGAATTGAGGAGAAGAACTTGTTGAGATCATTTGAGAGATTTGGAATACAAGGGGGGGAGGGAAGGGGAAGTCCTGAAAGGATGTAATTGGAAAAAGATTTGAAATTGGATGTTTTATTAATTTGTAATTAATTGGAAAATTTTAATAAATATTATTTTAAAAAAAAAAAAAAGAAAGCCTTAGCAAATCTAAATGTGCTCTGCTATATTCTGTCCTGTATCAGTTGGAAAAAATGTTGCTTCCCTCGCCTGTGCTAAACAAACTGTGCTAAAACAAATTTAAACCAATAATTTGCTTCCCCTGTAACTAATGGCTGTAGCCACCAGGTGGCAGATGGAGACTACTAAAGGTTTCCAGATTGGTGCTTAAAAAGAAGAAAAAGCATATCAGTATTAACTGATATGTATCTGAAGTATCTGAAGAAGTGTGCATGCACACGAAAGCTCATACCTAGAACTAACTCAGTTGGTCTTTAAGGTGCTACTGGAAGGAATTTTTTTATTTTGTTTTGACCATGGCAGACCAACACGGCTACCTATCTGTAACTAGTATTAACTGGTGTTGGAAGACGGGATATACGTTTATTTACTGCATTTATATTCCAGCTCTCTTCTGTCATAGACTCCATATGAACTTTCCTCATGACACATAGGCCACTGCTGAGCTTTATCTTATTGATAAAAGTGTAAAAAATTACAGTACAATATTCCTCTGGGATAGGAATATTGTTAGTGGATTACAGAAAAAAACCTCCACAAAGAATCTTGTCTCACCTTAAAGGCTGACACATTTATTGTCACAAAATTAGTTATGGTTGGGAGCTTCTTTGGGAAGACTTCTGAAAGCTGCACATAAATCTTTTAAAATAAAAAAGGCAAACTAAAATAAAATCTTCACATGATTAGAACTGTAGGGGATGCACTTGTCGGCCTGTCCCCTCTGTTGAATCCCCAGTACCTTGACCTACTGCCCTCAACACATTGGAGAGGAAGGCTCTCAACAAAACTTGGAAATCATGTGAGGGTCATACAGGAGTCCAACAAGTTCCTTGCTACTGATCTGTATTCCCAATGTGTGGAAGACAACAGAGACATGATGCAGGGAACAGGGTCACTGAGTGTGTCTCTCCTCTTCATTTGTCACATTATCCCTTTACCACCTTTAACAGGTCTTGGGTGAGTTACTAGCCTACACGGGTGGCACTGTGGGTTAAACCACAGAGCCTAGGACTTACCGATCAGAAGGTCAGTGGTTCGAATCCCTGCGACAGGGTGAGATCCCGTTGCTCGGTCCCTGCTCCTGCCAACCTAGCAGTTCGAAAGCACCTCAAAGTGCAAGTAGTTAAATAGGTACTGCTGTGGCAGGAAGGTAAACGGCGTTTCCGTGGACTGCTCTGGTTTGCCAGAAGCGGCTTAGTCATGCTGGCCAAATGACCCGGAAGCTGTACGCCGGCTCCCTCGGCCAATAAAATGAGATGAGCGCCGCAACCCCAGAGTCAGTCACGACTGGACCTAATGGTCAGGGGTCCCTTTACCTATATTGGTATTCTATGATGAGCAGGTCTGTAAATTTGGCATCAAATTCTGTGCTTTGTTAGAATTTGGCAGCATCCCTTGTTTTAACCGGACTTTGGCAAGCCACTGGAGGTTGGTTGTCATGAAGATGCCAGAGCAAGACTCTGGAGAGCAAGATTCCAGAGCAAGAAAGTGTACCTAGGAAGAGGATTTTGAGAGGGAGAGGGAGAGGGAGAGGGAGAGGGAGAGGGAGAGGGAGAGGGAGAGAGAGAGAGAGAGAGAGAGAGAGAGAGAGAGAGAGAGAGAGAGAGAGAAGCACAATGGAGATTGTAAAGGGACTGGAACACTTTGCATATGATGTAACTGTTCATGCTTAGTTTACAGAAAAGAAGATTAGTCATGATGATAATTCTCAAATGTGGGAAAGGGTGTCATAAAGATGAGGGAGGACAACTGTTTATCAGAGCCTAGGAGGGAAGGGCACAAAATAATTCAAGGTGCAAAAAAGCAGATTTGACTTGAACACCAGGAAGCAATTTCTAAAGAAAGAAAGGTTGGGCAATGGAACTAGATGATGAGGAAAGCTAAGAAATATTCTTGGACGGTGGTGAAGTTTTTCAAGGGGAAACTGAGTAGGCTCATCTATCATCAGCAGTGAGATCTTGTTGTAGATGGGACTGTAGCAGAAGCAAGCAACAAGAGCATAGAGACTTTTTTTATCAGTGTATTGAGAGCAACCCAGAAGAACCATCATTTCCTATGATTTGTATAATCGCCCCACAAGCACTGCGCAAAGGTTTCATAAGGATGAGAGCTGCATTTTTTTTTACAGGAACTTGAAAAACCTGCTGAACTAAAAATGACAGTAGGACAAAAGGAATGTGCCCATGAAGTAGGTGCACCAATGGTTTATCATAGCTTTCAGGAGAATGCAAAGCACAAATGTGTCCCCAACAGAGCTACCCACTGAGGCATTCCCCAAAGCCTGCACAACCTAGTGTTGCACAGTGTCGCTTTTCCATGGGAAACAAGATGTTGTATGTCAGCCTTCATGCAGTCTGTCCCTGACATGGATATTTCCTGAGGCCCCTTCCAATTTTGTTGGGCTAACTGAAGGTCTCTTTCCCACAAAAGCCCAGTTTGTTGCCAAGTGGGGGGGGGGATACACGCAGACTTTACCCCTATTGTAAAAGAAACTATTCTACAAATATTATACAGCTCTCCCACAAATGATTTACATGGCATTTGCTATTATTTTACTATTACTACACAGCCTCATTAAGAACCTATCTGGAATTCACTGTAAAATCAGAGCTACAACATTCAGCCTGTTACCATTAATGGATGAGTTGCCATTTATGAATCTGAAACTTCATCATTAATTACCAAACATTTAGTTATCCCATATCCAGATCTATCTTGGAGACATCTTCATTGTTAACATTTAGTACAAAGGTAATGCACATTAAACTGTCTGACCTCTACAAAAGTGTATAATATGTTGTGTTTAGAGTTCACTGTGTTTAGAGTGCATCTACAGTGGCTGTGTTCACATAAATTGAGGCAGTTTGCATATCTAATCTAACGAAATATGTTCAGTTAGTGCCCCTAGCTTAGGGTTGCCTTCTTTCACCAAGTACAGTGGTATCTTAGCCAAGGCGTGCTTTCTCATAGAAAGTAATGCAAAATAGATTTATCCGTTCCAGACTTTTAAAAACAACCCCTAAAACAGCAATTTAACATGAATTTTACTATTTAACGAGACCATTGATCCATAAAATGAAAGCAATAAGCAATGTACTGCAGGCACACAATCAATCAATCAATCAGTAGCTGAACTGGGTTCCACACAGCCACAAAAACAAAAACAAAAAAGAGCCGCAAAAACAAAAACGCAAAATAAATAGCAAAAACAGACAGACCTCAGAGTAACACTCAAAACGGATATGTGGTACTCAAAATGGAAGGGTGGCACTCAAATCAGAAGAGTAACACTCAAAACGGAGCACGTTCGGCTTCCGAAAAAAGTTTGCAAACCAGAACACTTACTTCCAGGTTTGCAGTGTTTGGGTTCCAGGTTGTTTGAGTACCAAGGCGTTTGAGAACCATGGTTCCACTGTAGAACCTTTGCACTTCTAAGAGGCAGGAAGAAATTCTGCAAGTGCCACTTTTTACAGTGTAGACCTGCAGTCATGGTAAAGATGGTGTCTGCTGAGTTTTACTTACCATGTATTTGTCAGGACACAGACAGCAGGAAAAGCATGACCCTAACCCTTCTTTCTTTTAGAAGTCTTGTGAACACTGCATTAGACTTTGAAACATGGATTTCTTTTTATCAACCGGTAATTATTGAAGTTTTAACCGAAGCTTTTACTGTAATGTTTTTGCTTTAAGTTGTATGCCACCTTGCTGTATTTTTTATGAAAGTGTAGTATATATTTAAATAATGGAATTAAATGAATTGTACTCCATCCGCATGAAGCAATTGTAAGATATAGCACGGCATTTGGCCATTTTAGTTGAACATGGAAACACAATATATCCTTTAACTTTAGCTCCTTTCTAATCTGCAAACATTAGAGCTGATGGTACTGAAGTGGAGTTATCTTCTTTTCATTTGTTTCCCTCCACTGCTGCTGAATGAACCCAGCAGTATTTACAAATCAGCAGCAGTTGTAAAATGCTTGGGCTTCCTTGTTCTTTCAGTCCGGTCAGTGAGAAGCAGATTTGTATGGGTTGCTCAGGCATTCCTGGAGTAGCTGAGGCATTCACAGCGCAAACCACTGTTATTCATACTGTTATAATTCCATTGCAGTTAAGTCATTACTAGCAATCAGAGTTGGCTTGTAGCACAATGCCTTATTTGGGAATGTCATGTGAGATGCTCAGAGCAATATGAGAAAAAATAAAGGCTAATTTGTCTGGCTCTGGAGGGATTTATAACATATCCACTGGCAGAGATCTGTTGGGAAGTATTATAAGCTCATGCGCCATTGGTCACATAAACACCAGAACTAGCAGGTGTATTACACTTGTACACTATATATTTTTGCTTCAGGTGCAGATTGAACAAAATGAAGTTTTCTTACGCGCACATGAAAGTAATTCAGAATGCCACTTGCAGTCACCTTATTCTGTCTAATGGTAGGGCCAGCCCTGCCTAGGTATTTGGAGTAAGTGAGTAAGACATTGGTTTTAAGCAATTTCACACTGCTGTATTCCCTGCCTAGTTTTAATGATATATTTTATGTATCTGCTGTTGCATTTTTATATGTCTCAAAACTGCCCTAGGAATATTTTGATGTTGATGAAGGGCTGTCTAAAAAGAAAGCAAATAAATAAATAAATCAGTAATATGGAGAGGGCTTGGGCAGTGGTCCTTGGTATCAGATTACAGATGTTATATTTGATGTTCACATGTGATAAGTTGGATGGCATTGTAATATTCCACATTTTATGTTTAAAGAATCCCTACTTTCCTTAACATGATAGCTAGCATGTCTGCATAAATCACTTGTAGGATTACAGATGTCCTAACCTGCAACACACACACACACACACACCACGTTTTACAACCAACAAATTATATACTGCCCGATACTTATTACTTTTGGATTTGAAATCTATGATTTTAGATTTACGGTGGTAATGTGTGTGTGTTATAATGTTTCGAAAATCTGCAAAAAGCTATTTCAGGCTGCCTCAACCTCGGCCCTCCAGATATTTTTGGCCTACAACTCCCATGATCTCTAGCTAGCAGGACCAGTGGTCAGGGATGATGGGAATTGTAGTCTCAAAACATCTGGAGGGCCAAGGTTGAGGAAGCCTGAGCTATTTGAACAGAAGTAATATCAAGATGGGGGAAAGTGTGTATTTCCATAAGGAAGTATCATACTTTTTCTCTCTCTGGAAACCCTCCCTCCACTGTCTTCCATAGGCAGACAATTTTTCGTTTCAACATGCACCATTTGTTAGCTCTACCTTCTGCCTTTCTGCACCCAAACCAGGTAAAATGAGTTTAGCGGTCTGTCTCTGTTTTTGCTTACCAACAACATGGTGTGAGTGTGGGGGGGGGGTTCGCTTTGAAAATGCACAGCCCCTCCTACTGTGTCTATTCTAAATCACATTACCATTTGCCAGCTATGAATTATGTTACAAAGCTGGAAAGGGAGACAACAGAGTTCAAAATGACTCCCTGAACCTCCAACCCCAATGTAGGTTACATGGGTATAACTCAGAGGGGGGAAATGACTGCTTGCCTATTTAATTCAAATAGTATGAAATACTATTTGAGAGGGAAATAATATTTCATACTAATAGTATGAAATACTATTTGAGAGGGAAAGTTGGTGAAAGCGGGAACAATATAACTAGCAGCAAGCAGATGCTAAACACCTCTTTGGGACTCAGCTGTAGGTCCTTTTAGTATAATAGCTTGCATGAATCAATCTATTGCTTAGTGGGGCCTCTTCTCAGGAGAAAATGCTAGTGAAGCCAAATTGTATAATGAATACTGGGGCTGTGAGGGAAACCTAAGTAGGTGTTAGACTGAAACCACCACACTAATTCAACTTGCGTGGTTGGACTGATTTAAGTACAAGCTCTAGGGTCTAGGCTAAAATTGATTGAGTAATTAGTTAGGAGCATAGTAGCTGATCATCACTGTGCTTTTTATTATACTGTAACTGCTAAAATTTGGATTGGGTGGGGGAGAACATTACTCAAAGCTAGTCAACCCTAGACGCAAATGAGGGAACTACTTGGGATGTCCCAAAATACTAGGGACACCTCCAAATGTCTCTCTCCAAATGTCTTGGAGAGAGAACATCATTTAGAGGAGTTTTGAGGGGCCAGACATGTCAAAAGTGTAGTTTGGCAACAAATGTTTGTTTGTTTTTCAAAAAGAGAGAGAAGCCATTTATGATGGCATCTGATTTCTAATTCAACAATAGCTGTTAGAGTGCACTTAATTATCTAGTACTACAAACAGTGTTCTGGGTGGTTTCCTAAATCACAGAGGTGCCCTATAATATAATATTATAGGGCACCATAATATTCCTTTGATGCATTTGCAGATGCCATCCCACATGGGTGATTATAGGAGATGGAGTCTGTGGATGGTGGGGAGAGAGAGCATGAGAAAGTGAAAAATGAAATTAGCTGCCTGCTGAAGGAGTGCCTGCTTGCTTCCATGATGCTGTACTGGTATATTTGCAAGTATTACAAAGACACCATAAGTCTCTAATTAACTTCCATCTAAAGGAAACCAAACCTTGTAGTGCTACTCTGCCAGTGCCTCACCACCACTCAAAAGTGGGTTGCGTGTAACAGTAGGAACAAGTACTACCTGCAACAACTTGGAAAAGGTCCACCATAACTGCACAAATCATGACAAGTATATGTGTATAGGGCCCATAAAACTCATTTGGGAAGACCTTCCTGTTTAATGAAAGCCTTTGATTGTTAGTGATTTTAGTGCACTTCGACTAATGGGTTTTAATTGCTGTTCTTATGGTTTTATCTTTCTGGGTTTGGCTGCCCTGTTTCTCCTTTTAACTAATAATGCCTTGGTGATTTAGTGTGTCTTATTGTATTTTTATACACTGCATTTATTTGCTAGCAGCCATAAACTTTTTGGAAAGGAGAAATGTGAATGTTTTAAATAAATACATACGCATGTAATAACTGGTTCATACAGCTGGTGCCTTCTGCAGTTCCAGGAGAGTTGTGAAGCTACTGGCAACTCCACATAGTCCTTGGGGCAATTCTGCAGAGGTCACCAACTCACAGAGCGCATTTCCTGTTGCCAACTCCATTCACTGCCAAAGAAAACAGAATCATATAGTTGGAAGGGACCTCAAATGCATCTAGCCTAACAACCCAACAACACAGGAAACCCAGTTCTACAGCATCCCTGATAGGTGGGCATCAAGCCTCTGATCCATCTTTATCCTTTTTCTGGCATAGAATAAAAGTGATCAAAAACTTGTGATTTTCCAAGATTCAGGAAAAAGGGGCTCTATTGGGCTAAGATTGCAACAGTATAGGAGCACACAAAGCTGCCTTATACTGAGCTGGAGCGCTGGTCCATCTAACTGGCAGCGACACTCCAGGCAGTGGACCTTCTTAGCCGTACCCAGAGATACCAGGGGTTGAACCTGCGACCTCCTATTGCAAAGCTGATGTGTTACCACTTACCTACAACCCTTTAAACAGGTCTATTTCAAATTGTAGGATCCAAGCCGAAGTATGTTATAAACACATGCTCCTCTTGGATATAAAATATAATAGTTGCCTTGTTTAACTGCAAACAGATATTTGTATTGAACTCATTTTGTCCGTGCAGTATTTTTTTTGCCTCACGAAACCCCCATAGTGTTTGTAAATTGTTTACTGCCAATAAAATGATCTTTTGTTCACACACGAAAATGAAAGTAAATGGTGGATAGAGAAACTGGTTGATTGCATGGAACAAGGCCATAAGGCTGTTCTGAGGTAGGTACAAATTAACTGCTGTTGAGGACCCCACAAATTTAGGGGCCACTCTCACTGTCAATAAAGGAGTCAGTAGTAGAGGCGAACCAACATTCTCTTCCACAACACTTTTCAAAACAAGACTGTATTCTGTGGTGAATTGCACCTCATTGCCATAACTATGCCAAAGGAATAATTTAGGAGGAGGCTGTTCTTACACATACCTGAAGATGGAAGTACCCACTGGAATTCTCCCACCTATGGCAGATGTTTGGGTTTACTTAATGGGTGTATGGGATGCAGTTTCCATGTTCAGCATAGCTGCACAGATTATCAGAATGCTAAAGGAAAGTACAGACCCCCAAATTCATCGTAAGAATTCTGGACGAATGTTACAGATATTGTACTAAAGAGCATTGCAATTAACAGCAATCAGTAAACCGTTTCTCTCCCCATGAAACTCATAAATCATGAGTCTATAAGCGGGAATGTGACTTGATTAATATGGTTCTATGAATGTTTTATGATGCTATAACTGCGAAAGATGCAACAGAATAGGAATCATAAACATTATTAAAATACGAATTACAACTAAGTGCTTGCAACACTGAAAATTATATTAATCCTTTGGAACCTAAATAGATCATGAAACCAGCTTGTTGCCAGCACCAAACAATGCAAAATAACTGTCATGATCTCACTGCTTAAAACTGTGTTTTGGTTCACTTGGTCTGCAATGAAGGAGTTCTAAGGTTCAATTAATTTAAAAATCAAACCCTCTCTCTTAGAATTCCCTTTTCTGGACCATAGAGAAGATATATGGCCTCATTCTATTATGAACAGAAGACTGTTTTCTGAGGGTGTTGGACTTGTATTGTTAGGGTTCTGGAGCAAATAAATAGCTGATTACTATGTAAGTGATATAGGATTATCAAAGAATTATATAGCAAAGGCTTGCTTGTGTTATTTTGGTACTTCTGGCTCACTTCATATATGAAGTGCTTGAGGTCATGGTAATCTCATTTCAGTTCACACAGGTGACAGGTACAAGTATAGGCCCAGCTCAGACTTCCGGGTTGGCGCCATCGCCGAATGGCGGACTCCCTCCGAGCTCCGGAGGGAGCCTGCTCGGCAGGGGCTGGGTTCTACCGTGCCGGCGACGCGGGGACCCTCAAAAAACATGGGCGCTGAAACCCATGGGCATGGTGACTCGGCGGGCACCGTTTGCGCCCCCCCCGACCACGCGAAGGAGCCTTTTTAAAGGCTACGGAGCGGGTGACGGGGGGAGTGCTGTGAGTCCTCCGCTTCCCCTGCCGAGTGAAGCCGCATGCCATTTGGTGGAGAGCGCTGACTTCTTCCATTGAAAATCTGGACTCAAAATAATAACCCGAGAGTAATTGGAACTTGGATTAAAAAGGGGAACAAATTTTTTCTTAAATTCGGAGCGAGCGGGGGAGGTGCAAAAAGGAAGTCAGCCTCCCCCCTGTTGTAGAGGAGCTAAAGCAAAGGACCTGACAACTAAGATCGAGTGCAACCTTTTTTTTTGATAAAGTTATTAATTTCGCGATGGAAAATTATAAGCTGGGCTGGAGGAGAAAAGTGGAATGTGAACTAAAATACACCCCCCGCCCCCGAAAAACCCCGGAAGCGATCCGTGAGAGCGCCGGGAGAGGAGAAATAGAGGTTTTGACAGCTGTCAAAGGAGCTGCCAAAACTGAAGAACAAAAAGAGAACTTTGTTACGAGGACTTTGCTGGTTACATTTGTTATAAATTGGATATAAACTGTTTAAAACAAGGAATAATAAGTTACTTTGACTGGTGGGTGTGATCGGGAAGGAAACTGAGTTATTATAATCCCTCTAGAGGAGCTGTGGGTCATTACAAGTATTGCTGGCATGGAATTTGAATCGGACTTTTTATCTCCTGGGAAACTGCAGAAATGGAACACTATTTTGTCTACAGAGGTCTACACACTAAAGGAGACAATAGATTTATCTATTGAAGAATGGAAGGGACTTGACGTAATGTTTTGTTCCTGAATAACAAAGCCTCTGTAGAGGAATTACAAGCTTTTTGGAATTAGAACATTTGTGCAGGAGAGCAGGGGGAAAAAAAAAAGAGGAGAAGAGAGAACAACAAGAACAACAAGAATAACAAGAACTGGACAAAGTAGGAAGATAGACCCCTTCCAAGATTGGACATTCGAAATCAAAGATGACCAAAAGACGGCAAAGACTATTAAAAAGACGGCAAAGCGGACTGGTGAAGGACTATGGCTTAGATGTGGGAGCTCCAGGACGACAGTAGACATTGACGGACATTGGGAATGCAACCGGGAAAGGGGGGAGGGAAATTTGGAATCCAAAGGGTGTTAAATTACATTTTATTCTTTTTTCTATTTTTTTATGTTAATCTGTATTGTATACTAAAGAGGGGAACTCGTGGAAGGGAACAGGTCAATTTTAGGGGATGGGAAAATATTTTTTAAATTGGGTTAATGATAATAACTTTAAAACTTGGGGTAAGAATTTGCTGAATCTATTTGAAAGAACTGGAATACAAGAGGGGGAGGGGAGGGGAAGTCCTGGAAAGATGATATTGAAAATAAGGCCTTAAATTTAGATGTTTTTCTTTTCTGTTAGATTTGAAAATTTTTAATAAATATTATTAAAAACAACAACAACAACAAAAAACAAGTATAGGCCCAGCTCAGGCTGTTCAGTCTGTGCGGCTTGTATCCCTCAGTGAGTGCAGGGTGTCCTGAGTTAAAAAAAAAGACCTGTCTTTCCTTGGAAATCACCTGATACACCCTGGCCATGCGCTACAGTGCCAAATGCAGAAGGCATCCATAATCTGAATACGCTTTCAGCCTCCTTACTTCCTTGTAGAATTGCACAATGACTTTGGCTTTCACTATCATCAACCTGTAGTTTTCTGTGTATCGGGAGAGGGTGCTGATGAAAACTATTCTAAAAGTACTCCTTGGGGAAGTGAGGTTCATGTTCACAACTGCTTCCATTTCCATTGGTTGGTTTAAAATAGACTGCATTAAGTAAAGGTAAAGGACCCCCGGATGGTTATGTCCAGTGAAAGGTGACTATGGGGTATGGCACTCATCTCGATTTCAGGCCAAGAGAGCTGGAGTTTGTCCACAGACAGCTTTCCGTGTCATGTGACCAGCATGACTAAACTGCTTCTGGTGCAACGGAACACCATGACAGAAACCAGAGCACATGGAAATGCTGTTTACCTTCCTGCTGCAGCGGTACCGATTTATCTACTTCCACTGGTGTGCATTAGAACTGCTAGGTTGGCGGCAGCTGGGACAGAGCAACGGGAGCTCACCCCGTCACAGGGATTTGAACCACCGACCTTCTGATCAGCAAGCCCAAGAGGCTCAGTGGTTTAGACCACAGTGCCACCCGCATCCTACCTTAATAGACTGCATTGTAGAGGGTTGGACCAGATGGCCCTTGGTCTCCCTTCGAACGCAATAATTCTATGACACCATTACGTATCTTTTGAGAATGTGTGGTTCTCTAACAACCACTCAAATCCTCTGTTTCTTCCACCTCTTGGGGTGGGTTGCAGGAGGAAGGTCAGAAATAGGAAGAGAGGATAAGCCCAGTGGTATGCCATTGTCAATGGAGTTAGATTCCTAGTCAGCTCTCCATGTTACTGTTGTGTTGGCATCTGCCCTGGTGTCACATTTCACAGGGTCACTAGAAAACATGAGTGACTCTAGTGGTGTTTCTTCTCAATCACAGCTTCACACAAATATTTTTAGGAGTCTTCCAGATGGGAATTTTGTATGTGTCTGATGAGTGCCAATTTGACATGTTGTTTGACATGCACAAATTGTACAGGAACGACTGCCAATTTCCATGCTGATCCTCTGTGCTGGTCCAAAGAGCTGATCATGCTCTAGTGCAGGGATTCCAAAAGTGTGGTACTCATACCCTTAGGGATATGCAAAAGGGTTTCAAAGGGTACATGACAGAAAATTTAATTTTACTTTATCATATTTGTTTCCGCTGCAGAAAATTTTTCAAATATAAAACAGTATTTTTTAAACTACTCCCAAATTATCTTCACCGTAGAAGGTGTATGCTGGTAAGACTAATCTCTCAAAAGGGCCATGTGATTATTGTAAGTTTGGGAAATATTGCTCTAATGATAGGGTACCATCTGCACTATGCATTTGAAGCAGTATTATACTACTACTACTACTCCTACCACTAATAATAATAATAATAATAATAATAATAATAATAATAATAATTTATTTATACCCCGCCCATGTCTGGGTTTCCCCAGCCACTCTGGGCAGCTCCCAACAGAATATTAAAAACACAATAAAACATCAAACATTAAAAACTTCCCTAAACAGGGCTGCCTTCAGATGTCTTCCAAAAATCAGATAGTTGTTTATTTCCTTGACATCTGACAGAAGGGTGTTCCACAGAGTGGTGCAACTAGAGAGAAGGCCCTCTGCCTGGTTCCCTGTAACCTCACTTCTCACAGTGAGGGAATTGCCAGAAGGCCCTCAGAGCTGGACCTCAGTGTCCAGGCTGAACAATGGGGGTGGAGACGCTCCTTCAGGTATATGACTTTGACCAGTCATGGCTTCCCCTCAAGAATCTTGGGAACTGTAGATTGTTAAGGGTTCTGAGAGTTGTTAGGACACCCATATTTCTCTCTCAGAGCTATAATTGTCAGAGTGGCTGGCAATCAATCCTTCTTCCCTGGATACACTGGCTCTGTGAGAGGAATAGGTGTCTCCAAGAAGCTCTCAACACCCTTTACAAACTATGGTACTCAGGATTCTTTAGGGGAATCCATTACTGGCATGATACTGCTTTAAATGTATGATGCAGATGAGGTGTAGGAAAAGCACAGGCAGCCTAGTAGCAAACAAGGAGGTAAACACAAAGATCCTTTGCTAGTCGATACCTATTTCTTGAGTTAAAAACATAGGAAGTTTGCCTTATACCAGAGCACACTATTCATCTATCCCAGTTTTATCTCCTCTTATCCCAGTATAGGCAGCAGCTCAAGGTTCTCAAGCAAAGGTTTTCTCCCACCCCATCATCTTCCTAGCTGGAGATGCTAATGACTAGACTTGGTGCCTCAGAATAATAGAATTGTAGAGTTGGAAGGGACCCTAAGGATTCTCTCATCCAATCCCTTGCAATGCAGGAATATGCAACTGTTCCATGTGGGGATAGAACCTGCACCCTTGGAGTTATCAGCACCATGCTCTAACCAACTGACCTATCCAGGCTCAATCTTCTGCAAGCAATGCATGTGTTCTGCTACTAAGCTAAGCCCCTTTCCTATTTCCTACCAATTCCAGCACAACTTCACAGCACTAAATGAGCCATGAAGGAACTCGTCTAGATGAAGCTTTAGGGCACTTCTGTTTGCAAATGTTGTGCCTGCTGTATTGGCCTGTGTGACTTCCATGTAGTTGAGCCCACATATTATACCTGCAAACCACCCCTGAATTTGCCAATCTCTCTGCAAATCAGTGGCTTGAGGGTCAAGCCTATCATCTGGAAAGTACATCTTCCTGTTTAATGTCCTGTGCTAGTGCTATAGTCACAGGAGAAGCTGCTATCGAGAAGCATCCTTACAATGGCAGCAGGCTGCTATGCATATCCTGTTTTCTGAGGGAAAACACCAAATTAGGAATTGCCTCATGGCCTAGTAATGAGAGCAGTTCATGGCCTATCGAAAAGGAAAGGAATTTTTGTGTAAGCATAAATATTGAGAAGGGGAGGGAAAAAATGTTTTTCTTTAGCGGAAAATTCATTAAGTCTAAGAAACCAGTTTCTTTCCAATCTATTAGACTATGCAGCTGCTCTCAGTTCAGCACTCAGTAATGGCAACACACTCTGAGGTTCCTTTAATCTCGAAAGAAGAAAACATTTTCAAAAGAAGAGGATTCAAGTCAAGCACATTGGGAATTGGGTGAGGGATGATGTAGCAGTCTAATGCCTATAGCTCTTCTCCTTGATATTAGACAGAAAGTAGGATCTGCTTGGTTTTTGTCACCATAGATGACTATTATTTACTTAATATGTTACAATTTGTTTCTTAATTCACTCAATTTATGCATTTTTTTACAATAAAAACCTGTAAATATTAAAACACACATAAAGACTTGGGTTTAGCTGTAGAGTTGTTGTTTCTGTTGGTCCCCATTCAAATTTCTTTCCTTGAAGTCTCACTTGAAAATCTGGCAGCCCTATCTAGCAAGGAATGGAATAGAAACCCAAGGAAAAACAACTTCAGTAATTCTGGAAATAGTTAATGCTTGACCATAACTTGGTGAAAACTCAAATACTAGTATAGCTCACACTAATGTCCAGCGATATAGACCACATAGTTGTCATGAAGTGGCTGGATGCTGAGCAGTACAGTGGTACCTTTGGTTGCGAACAGGATCTGTTCCGGAGGCCTGTTCACAACATGAAAAGCCCGCAACCTGAAGCGGCATATCTGCGCAGGTGCACGGTGTGATTTGGCGCTTCTGCACATGCACGAGCAGCGAAACCCGGAAGTAACCCTTTCTGGTACTTCCGGGTTGCCGTGGGACGCAACCTGAAAAAACGTAACATGAAGCAAACGTAACATGAGGTATGACTATAGTGGGAGGCACTAGATGAGGGACCCTCCAAGGGAAGAAACTGAATATCTAGAATGCTAGGAAACATTTTGGAAAATGAAAATGCCTCTCAAATGGCATTAAAGTATTACTCTGCCTTTTACAAGGTTTCAGATTTGTGGCCTTTACTTCAGGAAGGCTGTGTTTACAAGACCTCGGAACGTCAGAATGCTTTTATGATGGCATATCCTTCCATTGTGACATTTATCTACACTATACATTACATGAAGCTTGAATTCTGCAGTTCTTAATAAACTGCTACCCAGGCTTAATGCAATCAATCAATCAAAAATAAATATTGGGATTGGTCCTAGTTAACATGGCACAGGGGGGAATGCCAGTTATTCAAGGCATTTGCAAGTGTATCTTTTGCTGGTTGTTGATTTCTACAAAGAAAAAGGAAACTGTCAAAGGGACTCTTCTGGCATTTGTGCAAACCAGAGAAGAGCTGTCAATACTGTTTTCAGCTTGACATTTCACTCACTGTGCTTTCAGAGGAGGGTCCATAATAAAGTTGGTCTTCTTTTTCTTCCCACCCATTCATGTAGATTCCTAACATTTTCTACTCGGGCACCAGCTGATCTTAACGTACTGAACATGTTGACTCCACAAGAGGTCATCATTCTGGTGTGTTGACAGCTCTTTGGGAACACCTGAAAAAGAAGTCCCAAGGCAACTGTGATGCATGAAGCCACTACAATGAAGGTTAGGGGGCTTCTGACATCTCCCAGGGTACTGTCAATCATGAAATTCTGAGCTGGAGCCAAACAAGAGAGAACACTGTAATCCCACTGGATTTTCTTAAAGGAATAACAAGGCTTCGCCTTTGCCTTTTGCACACGACCCAGCTCTGTTTTCCTCTAACTGCTGCAGGCTAACAGCATAACGTTGTTAATTTGAACCTAATGGGAGTTGATACAAATTGGATGTTAATTACGTTGTGGCTGGTGGTATTGTTCTGGTGCTAAGTGAAGCCAGGAGAACCAAGTTAACTTTTCACACACAAAAGCCCTCCCACTGCCTTCAAATGCTTGTTTGGTGGCATCTGAAAGATGCAGGCTTCATAATATGTGCTCAGTCGTACAGCAACATCATCTGGTTTATCAGCGAAATTTCCCTGAAACTGGCAGGCAAAAGTGTTTCTAGCTTCTGCCCTGAGGGGGGCTAGAAGGGCACTGTTTGGTGCACTCTAGTGATTGACAACTGTTAAAAAGAATGACAGGGATATATTTTACATCTGTTTAGTGTCTTGTCTTGCCTGTCACCCATTCTTGCCATGCTGGCCATTGTCCTACTTGGTATATAGCCAGGAATCCCACTTACCCCAATGTAATTCCAGACCACTGTGGAGCTATAGTACTATACGTCATGGCATACATTCTATGAGAAATAATGGATAAGGGTCATTGCATAATGGAATTCAATAGCCCTGATCTTTCGAAGGCATTTTTTCTGATCATGAGCCTCCAGACTTTAATGCTAAAAAGTGGACATTCTGCCACAGAGCAGCAAGTGTATCAATTAACAGAAAAGATATAAAAAGGATATGCACTCCATTTTGACTTGATAATGATCGCATCAGCCATTTGGAATTGCAAAGCTATTCATTTAAATTTGTTGCAATTCACAATTCTCACAGCAAGTCTCAAATGAAGCTGGTGTACACAATGGAGCTCAGAATCACTCCCTTTCTTACAAGATACAAGAAAAGTCTCCTCTGTTGTCAAGCCACCTCGAGGGGAAAATAACATTTACATCAAAACTCATGAGAGAAGCAGGAGGAGACAGATCTGTCTAATTAATCTTAATGATACTTGATTGTACAAATGACCACATTCCAGAAAATAAAAGTCAAAAGCTCTTGAAGTCCAGCTTACGATCTGATATAGGCATGACCTTGGGGAAAGTTCTAGAAAGAACTTGAACAATTTGTGATGCTCCCAGGCAAATATAGCTGTCCATGCATGTGCAGGCAACCTATCAAGGACTGGTTTTGTTGCCTTGCTGCCTGGAAACTGCCGAGAATACGGCTTGTCATGCCCCCAGCAAGTCTCAGTACGTAGCTGGCTCTATTCCTCTTGCTGAATTTGTGGACATTTGATATTAGGAAAAGTAAAGAAGTAAAAGAAAGAGTATGTAAAATAAGTAAAAAAACAAAAGAGCAGGTGGTAAGGAGTATGTGAACCAATATAGAAGAAGATCTAAATTACCAGAATAACAGGACAAATGCATGTGCGGAAGAGCAACACCCTACCCTGATTAATCTTCACAGTTGTGACACCTCTGCTTTTCTCATTGATGGTTTATTACTGTACAGCTTTATGGATTTTCTTTTTGCTGCCAATACAATATTCTATTATCCAGCATTTCAGAACTCTGACTAACTTACAAGATAGCACCTGATATAAAGAAGGAAGAGCCCTTTTCATATGCGTATCACATGTACAATAATTCTCAGTGACAGAGCATCTGTTTTGCATGCTTTACACAGAAACAGACCATTGGTCCATCTAAGTTCAGTAATGTCTGCCCTGACTGGCAGCAGCTCTCAAGAGTGTCCAGGCTTTTCAGGCAGGGGTATTTCCCAGCCTTATCTGAGAAGACAGGGATTAAACCCTGAGCCTTTTGCATTGAACAATGACCCTGCCCTAAGCATTTCAGAGTTGTTTGCAATCCACAAACAGGGTCTCTGCTTTCCTTTGTGTTATAAATAAATTACATCTTATTGAAAATAAATATGGTATATGTTGGAACTTTTTACCTCATTTCATGTTTTGCAAGTGCTGAATAGCACCTCACTTTATTGATGTTTTTCTACACTATTTTATTTTTTAATTGTCTTGTTTTTCTACTTTGGTGTTCACTGCCCTGGAATGCTTTGAGAGGAAAAGTGGGATAGAAATGTGATAGACAGATGAATAAATACATACATAATAAAACACCACTACTACAAATAAAAAATAAAAATAAAAATGGGGTTTTTTTGTTTTAAAAAAATCTGTGAGGAACTTCGACTGAAAAACATGAGTCAACAAGAAACACAAAAAGAAAATCCTCTAGAGTTACTCAGTAATGTCATTTTGGAATCCATGTTGGCTTCCATCTGCAAAATATGTCCACCCCAAAATGGTCCAAGGCTGAGCTTTCAGTGGAACATTTGAGCTTCCCAAACATTGAGGCCAGCAGTATATTAAACAGTACAAGCTGCTTTGTAATACCAAATCAAGATTTTAATGTTAATGTATCACCAAATGATCCCATCATTCCAGTACCGTTCCAAAACATGCAAGATAATAGTACTGAAGAACAATGGAAAAGAATTATAATTCAAAATGTAATTCCTTCCATTCAGAAGAGACAGTGACTGTGCATTAGTTTTATTTTGGCAGAAGGGGAATTGTTACATCTACAGGACCGCCTCATCTATCTGAATGGCTTTGGAAAAATCCAAAACACACACAATATTGAATTTAGGAGCATGATTATTCATTAAAAGTGATCTCAAAGAAAGTGGACTACATGGGCGTCAAACACAGTGTGATTTCAACACCACGAATTAGTCCCCCGGTGAGTTTGTAGGCAGCAGGTGGCAGCAGCCACGCAATCTGGGTGGGCGGCTGCAAGCTGTCTCTCATTGTAATTATTTATGTTGTTCACTTACATCTCACCTTTCTTCTATCTTATGTGCATGGTGCAATGGGCATCTGCCATCCAGGCATTGTCCAGACCCACTTAGCAAGGCACGTTTCTGTGGTGCACTAAGACCAGTTCAGGGGCCAGCTTCCCACAATGCCCTAGTGCAATGTTTCTCTCTTAATGTTGTGGGCAATTTAAAATGATGGCTTCTAAGCTGCCTGTTACTGTCACTCAGAAATTCAGGATTCTGAAGTGTGACTGAGGGGATGGGTCCAGAGCAGGTGTCAATTCAATTCCAGTAGACCCCAGCAGCTGCCTGAGGATGCTGGGTGCTAACGCCAGACCCGCAAGCACTTAACAAGATGGTTAAACATTTGGCTTTGTCAAACGTTGTACAAACCTGATATAAACCACCTGTGTCAAAGCAAAGGTGGTGGCAGACTTCTCTTTCGACCTTTGTCCATTCATCATGAAACTCTGAAGAGGGTTTCTAAGGATTGTTCAATGCACTTAGAAACTTCCCCACAGTCAGGAAACCTGATAACCCTGTACAAGCGGCCTGGGACCTGTGTAAAAATAGGTTGTGGTACAGTGGTACCTCGGGTTAAGTACTTAATTCGTTCCAGAGGTCCGTTCTTAACCTGAAGCACCACTTTAGCTAATGGGGCCTCCTGCTGCTGCCACGCCACCGGAGCACGATTTCTGTTCTCATTCCTGAAGCAAAGTTCTTAACCTGAAGTATTATTTCTGGGTTAGCGGTGTCTGTAACCTGAAGCGTATGCAACCTGAAGCGTATGTAACCTGAGGTACCACTGTACAGTGAATGCAGATGGGTCAGGAAGCTGAGCTTCCTCTTCCCATGAGTAACAGCTGTAAACATGTTAAGGTGTTTGAGCTGTGCAACTTCACACTTGCCGGCCATTATAGAAACTTCTGCTAGGCTGGCATTCTATTAAATACAGCAGTTGGAACAAAAGTCACAGCAGTATTGAGCAACCCTGACTTATCACATGTTTTCATAAGAAACATTTCATACCATGTAGGGAGTCCCCGAATTCTCATACATGAAGTTTCTGGCAATGCTGGTGACTGTTTACAAGTCAATAAGTTTATCTATAGGGTATAGATCAGCGGGGAGCTGTGCGTGCCAAAGACTGTGGGTATGTAAGAGTGTGAATGGCCACACCCACTGCTAGCAAGTGATTGGTCAACTCCACCCTCAGACAAAAAAAAAAGAGCCACACGTGGTTTAGAGGCAAAACTCATTTGGTCTTATGGCAGTATCTATGCTGTTCCCATGGACGAACTGGGCACATAGGTCCTTAAACTCAGCTTCGATTTTTACCTTTAAAATGGGAATATGATCTTTTTAGTAACGGAGAAGTGAGACTTTTATCTTCTACCAGTAGTACTATGTAGCTTGAAAATAAATGCTACTGACATATTAGTGCCACACCAATTAGCCTTCATTTTCTTTTTAAAAACTGCAGAACAGCTGGCTTCTGTACGTTTGTCATCCACAAATCATCCCATGCTGAGACACGTCATGGTCCAAAAGACCTGGGAGAAAAATAGGATTTAAATCCAAATAAATCAATTGTACAAATCTGCAAAAGCAAATTTTCCCTCAGAGATGGGTTTTACATTACAGCATTAATAAATACAGTAGGGTTGGCTCTTTCCATTGGGCTAGCCATGCTAATTTGCACAATCTACACACAGCCACATGGCACCTTAAAAATGTGCCATATGATTTTGGAGAACAGACCCCAATTGATCTGATACATGAAGTACATCCTCAGTTAGCAGGTAAGATAGTATTATGCCCAGTGAAGTCATACTAAAAGTAGACTAATTGAAACTGATGGAAGTAAGTAAGCCAGGGATTTCAGGGGGTCTGCTCTGGTTATCAGTACCAAAGCACCCTATCTGTGTCTGTAGAGTGTCCTGGCAATGACGGTATGTCATTGAGTGACCAGGTTTCCCAAGTGTGCGACAATATGCTCCAAAGTATGGCTTCATTTGAACATTGGGGGGAAAGAGAAAATGGCAAACCCTCGGCCCTCAGAACACCTTGCAATACAGTAAGTAAATCACCCTTCTGAATTTCAGAGAACTCCAGACTACTCCACCAAATGTCTCAGAATTTCTCCCCTCACCTTCATTTCTGTGCAAAGACCTGGCGAGGGGGAGGAGGGTTTGTCACTGCCATAGGATTGTATTCAATGCTGTCCTTCCACTCACACAACAGACTCTTCCTTCTACAACAGAATTTCCCCTCATCTCATCTTCCCTGCCCTCCCCCTGCACCCCCTCAAATGATGCTCCAGAGGGTTGGGGGCTTTGGGGTTCATGGGGAGAGGAAAGGAAATTACCATTGCACAAGTGGAATGGCACACCAGCATTTGATACAACCCATAGAAAATTGTTTTTAAAATTCATAAAGATAGATAAATAGTAGTGGGGGTTTTTTTCCATTTCTTTGAGCTATTGATTTCATTTTATTGTTATGGTGATGACGACTTTCTGAAAGTCCACAGATTCCAAGGGGAAATATTGCAAATCTAATATTATCAGTGCCACTTTGATTAAAAAGTTCAAGAAATATGGAACTCCTAAAACTGGAGAGAAATTGGTGAGCATGTCTAGATGGGAGGAGTATAAAACCACCCAGTGAAGCTCCAGGACCTTTTTTTTTTACAGTTAATATATTCTGAACTCAGGTATGACCTTTCCAATTACTATAAACGAATTTGAAACATACTTAGAAGGAAAATAATGAAGGCAGCTTTGAGTTAGTACTTGACCTCTGATCCAAGTTCAGTAGTTCATTTAACTGCGTTGAGAACAAAAATCTACATCATGTCTGGATCAGGAAAATATTCAAGGAGATAGTCAAAGCCCAGCATTAGAATACATATAGTGGTTATGAAATGTCATATTTCTTATACTTATGATATTCTGTTATGGACAGGCAGAAATATTACATCAGAAGGAATAAGTTGTTCTAAAGGTAGATTAAAAAAACCCAAACCAACAGGTGATTGCAGTTGATAGGAACTGATAAGTTACATTTCTCCCTTTTAGATCCAAATGTACAATCTGGCTTGACACAGAAAATATGCTAGGAACAGGCAACAGCTGTGCCCAAATATCAGCAATTTGCTGTACCACTGAAGTGGAGGCTGGGCATTAAAAGCTGCTCAGAAAACGTTCTCCATGATCTGAAGTCATTGTGTATCCCTACTGAGAACTAAGACCAACAGGGTTCACTTGGAGGCCAAGTACATAGGACTGTAGCTTCACACAACAATATAAAGCAGGTTTATTTGGAAATTAGTTCCACCAAGCCAAACTGGATATGATGTTAAATGTGTTTGGTGCGTGTGTTTGTAAATGCAAATAGCACCCACTGAAAGACCCCTGATAATTATTCAGATCTTAGCAGGTTGGTGTGGAAAACTTAACCTGTTCTGCCCAGGCTAAAGTCTTTGCATTGAGAAAATATTTAATTATTGAATGAATTTAAATGCCTCTGTATTTTCTTTCTGCAGTGACTTACAACAAATTAAACAACATACAAAATTTACAACCATATAAAATATACAATGCAGTCTGTTCTCCAAAAAGCGTTAGATTAGCTTCAAAGGATGGGAGTGAAATGATGTTAATGAAAATGAATATTAGGATATTGGCTACTACAATACCAGTCTAACACATTGGTCACAAGTTGATCTGGAGAGAGTGTGTAACCTATTAGAGGTGGAATAAACATTACTCATTAAAGATTTACCAGTGCTTTGGGTAAACCCTAAGCATATTTATTTGGAGGATGGATAGCGGATAACAGAACGAGGTTGAATTCTGACAAGACAGAAGTACTGTTTTGGGGTGACAGGGGGTGGGCAGGTGTGGGGGACTCCCTGGTCCTGAATGGGGTAACTGTGCCCCTGATGGACCAGATACGCAGCCTGGGAGTCATTTTGGACTTACAACTGTCCACGGAGGTGCAGGTCAATTGTGTGGATCTGGTTACTCCCAGTACTTTCCCAAGCACAATTCAAAGTGTTGCTGCTGACCTTTAAAGCCCTAAATGGCCTCGGCTCAGTATACGTGAAGGAGCGTCTCCACCCCCATCGCTCAGCCCAGACACTGAGGTCCAGCTCCGAGGGCCTTCTGGCAGTTCCCTCACTGCGAGAAGCAAAGTTACAGGGAACCAGGCAGAGGGCCTTCTTGGTAGTGGCACCCGCCCTGTGAAAGACCATCAGATGTCAAGGAAATAAACAACTATATGACTTTTAGAAGACATCTGAAGGCAACCCTGTATCGGGAAATTTTAAATGTTTAATGTTTTACATTTTTTATGCATTGTAAGCTGCCCAGAATGGCTGGGGAAACCCAGCCAGATGGGTGGGGTATAAATATTATTATTATTATTATTATTATTATTATTATTATTATTAAGTAGCCATTGAAATTAATGTAACAACTCTATTAAGTAAATGGGCTGAGGGTGAGGACATAAGTCTGGTTTTCGAGTGGTAAAAGGGCTGTCTTCCATGTACAGAATGCTGGGTTTTTGTCTTCTCTTACCATCTGGTATGAATCTCCTTCAGATGCAAAAGAGGTGGAGCAGATTCTGTGGTCTGAATGAGAGAATAACTTAATAGCTGCCAGCTCATTCCTAAATAAGCTTTTTTTTCTTTTTACCCATTTCTTCAAAGCGGGCGTTTTCCTTAGTGTGCAAGTAATTAACACAGAACCAGAAATACTTTTGTTTCTTGCTATGCCGTGGCATTAGAGTGACATAAAATGTATCAGAACACTTACAGTTAGGTAATAGATATTTCTCCCTGCTGACAGCACTTCAGCCCAAGGGCTGGCACAAATGTTATACTTGCAGTTGGACTGACACTGAGAGTGGCCTCTCCATAGTGAATCATCCCTGACCCTTCAGAATGACTGCAAGTACTCACCAGGTGGACCAGTGCCATCAAGTTACAAGTCTCTATGGGTACCATTTCATCTGTCAATTAAAGAGGACAAAGAAAGAGATTTCAGTGGGAGGCTGGGGTAGGGCTCTCAAGAAAATGCAGCCTGCTCTTTGATCTTTGTAAAGCTAAGAAGCCAAAAGGAGTGTGTATTTTGTAAAAAAAGAAAATGTGTTGTGGCTACTTTTCATAATAATAATAATAATACAGTGGTACCTCGGGTTACGAACTTAATCCATTCCAGAGGTCTGTTTGTAACCTGAAACTGCTCGTAATATGAGGTGCGCTTTCACTAATGTGTATCTCAGTGGCGGAGGAACCCTCTCCAGCACCAGGGCGAGGCAGCCCGTACGGAGTGCGCAGGTGGCATCCCATACGGAGTGCGCATGTGCAGCATCCCACACATGCACAGAGGCTCACGCCCTCAGCCACTCTACAGCTGGGGGGAGGCAAGGGCCATCTTGTCACACACACACACCCAGACTGGCACCTGGGATGGCCTGCCCCCTCCACACACACCCTTCCTACGCCCCTGCTCCCGCTGCTGCTGCGCCACCAGCACGCAACTTCCACTCGCATCCTGGGGCAAAGGTCGCAACCAGGAGCATCTACCTCTGGGTTAGCGGAGCTCATAACCCAAAGCATTCGTAAGGGGGACGGTACGTAACATGAGGTACCGCTGTAATAGTAATGATGATGGTGGTGATGATGATGATGATGATGATAATAATAATAATAATAATAATAATAATAATAATAATAATAATAATATATATTTAAAATACTTCACCTGGATTTCCCCAGCCACTCTGGGTGGCTCCCAATAGAATATTAAAAACACGATAAAACATCAGACATTAAAAACTTCCCTAAACAGGCTGCCTTCAGATGTCTTCATAACTATGGCAGTGCTATCAATACAAATCTAACATGTGCGCACACACCTTTTTTCTTTTTGAAGGGATTTGTGTGAGAGAGGAAATAAAAAAATAAAAAATTGCCCTTGAGCACCTTATAGACCAACTAAGTTTGTTCTAGTATAAGCTTTCATGCGCTTGTGTGCTTTCGTGTCTGGTGACTTCTGCTTGAGTGTATCTGAAGAGGTGTGCATGCACATAAAAGCTTATACCAGAACAAACTTAGTTGGTCTCTAAGGTGCTACTGGACAATTTTTTTATTTTATTTTTTTATTTCAACTGTGTCAGACCAACACAGCTACCTACCTGAAAAGAGGGAGGGGGAAGTCAGTGAAGTTCTTACAGATGGGATGTCAGGTTTTTGCTGTACTTACTTTGCTTTTGAGGTGGCTGAAGGGTGTTTGTGGGTGTTCTACAAATCATCTAACCAGCTGTTTGCCTTCCTGGGTGCCACTGATTCAATTAAAGCCAGGGGAAGGTGTCATGTGATAACTCCTCCTTTGGGGCTTTTTTAGATCAGGAAGTGTGGGCAGCCAGGGAGGCTGCAAAGTGATGGAGAAATATTTAGTATTTACTGAAAAGAAAAACAGACTTCTTACCCTCAGGTACCTAGCAATAGTAAGGTGAGCTCAAAACCCTGCAGCAACTGAAATTCTAAATAAATTCTCAAGTGCCCTGAACAGAAAAATGGAAGCATTTTATTTTTTATTTTTTTACGAAAAAAGAAAAAATTGAGGAACTCTAAAGATGGATTTTGGCACAGAACCAGAAAATACTCACTCAGTGTGTCAAACCTGTGAGTTGTTAGGAGCTATTTGTGCTCCTGGAAAATAATCAGATGTGGTTTGCAACATGTGGGAGGATATCTGTATGAAGATCCTGCTCAGAACATGGCATGGAGATGTGGAAGGTCACAATATAATGGTGCTGATCTAATATGTAACCAGAAGTTGTAGAGATACTTGTAGATGCACTGCCGGATGGTCAGGATGGAAAGACATTTGGAAGGGGCTGGGTTTGTCGGCCTTCCCGTAGCATGTGTACTCAGGCTCTAAGACTGTGGGCACACCATATATTTAAAGTACACCCCCCCCCCCAAAAAAAAAATAATTCCTGGGAACTTAGTTTACCTCGTACACAGCTCACAGTCCCCAGTACCCTTAACAAAGTAGAGTTTGCAGGATTCCTGGTGGGGGAGGGAAATGTGCTTTAAATGTATGGTGTGCATGCAGTCGAAATCTCCCTGCCACATTGAGCTTCTTGTTAGCTAGCTATTCATCCTTTCCCTTGGGGCTTAAGTTCCAAATATCTGAGGGGACGTTTTTCTCTCGAAACAATCCCTGGCTCAACAGTAGTGTTCCCATTCCTTAAGAAAGGACAACACAGCTGGACAAGTCCAGGATTCAGTGTCTTGGTGTTTAAAAACAAAGGGATGAGAGGCAAACACAGTCCTACATATCTATTTAGGTGAGGACATATTTTCATATGAATTCTGGAGCAGAATGTAGCTGTCTCACCTCAAACACACACCTCTTTTGTTAGGCTTTATCAAACAGTGTGCAGATTCTGAGTCAACCGTTTGTGGTGAACCATTCTGTAAAGTTAAAATTGGTCCTTTAAAATGTAAGATACAGCTCTTATTTCCCCCCCTGTGCATTCCCCCCTCCCCACCAAGCCCCCAAACGTTTTATGCAAATCAATCTCAGATTTATCTGAGACATATTGCAAAAACTACTCTCAGGAAATATTTGTTGTTGATTAAAATTCTGTGATTGAATAAATATGTCAGATGGTATCTTTGTTATTCACTGGGCCTTTTCCCAGTATGAAAGCTGTGAGTTTCTGGAATGCCTCCATAAAAGATTTCCAAAACATAAAAGTGGTCCTGTTTGCTTTCGCAGTGGTTTGAACAGTTTTCTGAAATGGTGATTGCAACTGCTAGATGTGGGGGTTGGGAGGAAATGGCAACACAGCATGTTTACTTACATGTGAAAACAGCCTTCTCTACACTCACTTCCTTTCCTCATCCAGCCTTATCTGGATGAATTCATTCAGATGCCATTGACTTGATGACATGAGTTTGTCATTGTTATATCCCCAGTCCCCCAGTGATCATGCCTTTTGTGTAGCAGGCCTCACCATATGGCATCCACTTAAAATATCTTGCCCGTCAACTCTACCTGTGTCAGGAATTGATAGTGTGTATAATCAGCTCTCCACTTGTTTAAAGTTGACCAAGGCTCTGCTGATATTTTTGCTCCATTTTTATTGGACTGTGTGCTGCAGGAAGGGTTGAAAAGGCGTATTTCTACAGATAGGGGCATAGCTGGGCCACCAGCTGAAGAGGGTGGAAGGCACTCCATACCACCAAGACCACCTGGGCCTCAAGGGACAACAATGGACCTAGGAGCGCACCCCCCCAGCTATGTACCTGTTCCTTTAAAGAGAATGTAACACTATAAAGAGCAGGCCACCTCCCATCTACCTCGTCTAGGGGACGATGCACTAACAGTGTGTCAGTCTTATCTGGACTGAGCTTCAGTTTGTTGGCTCTCCATTCCTGAGGCAAACCAATGGTCCAACACACCTACTGCCACACCTGCAGATGCAAATGACAAATATAATTGTTTGTCATCAAAATATTTGGCCCACCGGGCCAAAGAGCACTCTCCAAGCATCACCCTCTGGAACCTTCTATCTAAGTAGGACCAGAACCCTCGCAAAGCAGTGCTGCCTACCCCCAACTTGGAGAGCTGCTCCAGAATGATGCCATGGCTGATGGTATCGGAAGCCACTGAGAGGTCAAGCATAATTAACAGGGACACATTCTCCCTGTCTCTCTTCTGACAGAGGTCATCTGATGATACAGGGAGACTAAAGCAGTTTCTGTGCCAAAACTGGGCCTAAACCCTGATTGAAATGGATCTAGAAAATCAGTTTCCTTCAAGAGTGCCAGGATCTGGTCCACGACCACTCACTCAAGAACCTTGCCCAAGCAGGGAAGATTGGCAGCTGGCCAGTAATTACTTAGATATTCTGAATCCAGGGAGGGTTTCTTAAGGAATGGTCTTACCACTGCCTCCTTCAAGCAGGCAGGGACCACCCCGTCTCATAAGGAGACATTAATCACCCCCCTGGCCCAGCCAGCTTTCACTTCCCTGCTAGTTTTAATCAGCTAAGAGGGGCAAAGGTCCAGTGCACAAGCCCTGACTGATCCAAGCACTTTGTCCACATCCTCAAGCCTTACCAACTGAAGCCCATCCAACACAACAGGACTAGCCAGTGCTCTGGATACCCCTTGAGATTCAACTGCTGTAACAGTGGGGTCAAAGTCCTGGAGGATGCAAGCAATCATATCCTCAAAATGCTTTGCGAACAAATCAAGCCAGGCTACTGTGAGTTCTGCTACCTGTTCCAATCCATCCAGCCTCCAGTTCCGAGCCAAAGGTATTTGTTTGAAATCTTCAGACAAGAAGCTATGAAGCTTCTGGACAAAGTGCAACAGGAAATAAGTCACTGTGGTCCTGGGGTGCAAATGCAGTGTCACTTTTGCTTCAGTAGACTTTGCATCAGCAGACTATTTGGAATTGGGTAGCAAATGCCTTTCTCTATGAGAATATTATTCATGGGTTTCCTACGTTTCGTAGAGAGATGTTGTGTGCAAAATACTATCCAGCTGGCATAAAAATGAATCTTTGCACCCAGGGAAATGCAGTTTAAAGAAAGTCTTCTGAAGACAGCATCCAAAGAGCTAAAAATTAAAAAGGCTCGGAATCCAATGGAGGAGATGGATCTTTTTCCTGTAGGCTGTCAGGCTGCTTCAAAAAGAGTAAACAAAGAATATTTCTTACTGACGGGGTCAGTTACAGTTTTCTGTAGGCTGAGAAGGGGATTGCAAAGCCTGTGAAACTGCAGTAGACTTTTGTTCCTCTTCCCCCACCCCCAGCCCAGCAAACGCACATGGCTTGACAAAATGCCACCAGAACATGCTTGAAAACAGTGAGCTCATTGTGAAAGCTCAAGCTTCAGCCGAGTTGGTTGATTGAGAAGCACAACATGCTCAACAGATGTAAAAAAGGAGGGGAGGATATAATTCATGATTTTCTCAAGTGCAGAATGAGTTTCTACAGCCAGTTTCTAAGCCACAGCAAGAGGTGTAAAATATCTAGCGATTTCCTATATGAGTGCACCAGCTATTCCAGACATATGCTTGGGTAGTCTGGGCCACCAGGATTCATTTCCCCTGCTCTGCAGCTTACTTATAGTAAGCTATTTTAATGAGTGCATGGAGACTTCATTCACAATTTTAAGGCCCGTTCAAATGAATTATGAGCCCGCCACCTGCCTGTAGGTCTTGCACGTCAGCGGGAAGGTCTGGCTGGCCACACCAGCTCACTTTTTGGAGCTCAGTCTCAGACCTCCCTGAGAGAAACTGAAATTTCCACAGGCTGTGGGACCATTAACTCCATTTAGAAATCTGATAGCTAAAAAAGAAACCCTAAAAAGACACCCACACACCCACAGTGTTATGATCTTCTAAATCTGAGAAAGAGAAACTCTTAAAAATGTTTCTGCTAATTGCAGAACTGAAACAATAATGTACAGTATTGTAGATCCTGTACAATACAGTATTTGGCAGATACTTTTGCAGTATCTGCAAAAGTCAGATATCAACAATATTATTATTATTTCTCTCCTAATGCTGAAACAACACTATGGTTCCTTGCTCCAAACTTTCCAGCTGCCAGAGGTGCAGCAGGCAATGATGAGGAGCAGGGGCTTCTCAGTGGTGACACCCACCTTGTAGAATACAGTTTCACTTGAGATCCATATTGTCCCTTGACTTTTGCTTAAAACTTGTTTTTTTAAAAAAGAAGGCTTTTTATTAAGCACTGTATTTCCTGTTTCATCATATTTTGTCTGGTATGCAAAACAAATATTATAGAATATTTTCTACCCTCTTGCCTGCTGTTTCCTTTTCTGATCATTGTTTTATTAACAGCTGTTTTTTGTTCTTGAATTGATTTCTTGTTATCTTAGCTGCTCTTTGTTGACCGTTTTTATGTGTTGTAAGCTGCCTCGGGTTCTTTTTTTGGAATGTGGAAGGTATGAGTTTTTAGAATTAGTAGTAGCAGTATGGGTAGTAATGGGAGTGGTAGTCGTAAAAGCATATTGCAATCATGTCTTAAACATGCCAGTACATCAGACCCATATATCAGTTGCTTAACTAGCTGTGTCCTGTAGATCACCAACAGTCTAATTTTTTTATTTTTACAAATCTAATAATTTTGGTGCATTAGGGAACAATTAATTAACCAATGGGGGAAAATGCTATTGTAGAAGAGCTAAGAAACAGTGACTTGACATTATTCAACATTCATTGTTCCCAGTATTGAAATGAGGCCACTTAAATGCAGCTGTTTGAATGTCTACATATTCCCATGCTTCTCATCCAGTAAGTACCATAACAGGAATTGTTACTCATGTGACAGGAAAGATTTAAGAAGTCAAAAGGGCATGGTGAACAACAGGAGACCCAATACCACTGGGACTCTAATTGATCTTTATTAGTGAATCCAGATATCCCTCGTAGTCCTAATCCATTTTTCCCATAGCAAATTAATACTTGCTAACAATTGTGTAATTGTGCCATTCCACAACTAAAGGATGTACTAATGTGTATCTCTCTGTGTGTGTTTAAGTTAATTAGTATACTGTTTGGCACATACTTTTCCCCCACTGAAACATTTCACATAATGATTGGGGTTGGGGATTACGGGTGAGGTATCTCTCTCCCAGGGTGCTATTTCATAAAATAAAAACTCATGCTTTGAAATGTAGGATAACTGTTCCACTTCATAGTCTTCCTGCTTTCCCATTCATCCCCATCTCAAAATACTAGTGATGCAACAGCAGCAGGTTGTGTACCATTGCATGTTTTGCTGCTTTGTTTTTGAAGGTATTATTAAATAGGTTTATTAAACAGATACAGAAGATAAATACAGAGATGAATATAGCAAGCACATTGTTAGTTATGGCATAGTTTGTGCTCATGGATGTTTGATTTGCATAGCTGACACTGGGACAAGATTCTACTTGTGGTTTTCTGGATCAAAGTCATTCCTTTTTTTAAAAAAAAAATAATAATTTTTATTAACCGGCCAATCAAATCAAATCAAATCACATCACATAAATTCCGAATTACAAAGCCGAATTTTAAATTTTGTTGAGGGGACCCATAGTTCAAGATCCGAAGGGGGATTCTGATCATCTTCTTGCTACTGCGTTAATGTCCAAATCAGTCCAAACAAAGTTCATAATTCTATCCAGTCTTATCTTGCTGTTTCCACATCACCTCTTGTTCATATATTTTCTCTTTTTTCTTTATGATCTCTTCTGATAGTCTCCTTAAGCCGATAAACACCAATAATAATCCTGTGTGAATTTTTCCGTTCTTCCAATCCTCAAATCGAGATGGTTTCCATATATCATCGCCTTCATAGATAACAGCGCTCTTTCCATCATTAATTACAGAACTGTCGTTCTTAAGTCCCACTGAGGAGTTTCACCCACAATAGAAAAACAGCTCTATTTCTCTATTTCTCCTCTCAGACTTAAGTCCTCCGACAGAACTTCCCAATATGGCGACGGTACTTTTAACTGCGTCATTCCAAAGCCCTTATACATTCCACGCTCTTCTCAAAACATACTTTGGTTTGAAAGTTTATCTCCACACAGCCTTAAACCCACAGCTTAAGTCCTTAAAACGACATTTCTGGCTTGTGGGGGGGGGGTTCTTGTTTAATCACATATAAGAAAGAAAGTAAGGTTTTTCCCCCTCCCCCATCAGTCCCTTTGCCATACTGAGTCTTGGCGTATCTTCTCGTGATTTATACTTGCTCCTTCGACTCTTCTTGTTTTATCAGAGATCTCTTCTGTTAGCAGTCTTTACTCCCCCTTCTTCCTTGAAATATGTGCATTCGCTTCATCCAAATTGTTTCTTTTGAAGTTCTTGCAGCTAGTGGCGCAGATCAGAGACGGCGTCCAGGAGCGCCGAAATCCCACAGGAGGGCATTGTGCCTAGTGCACCCATCCCCACAAATTCGGGGGTGGTATAGGGCACAGCAGGCAAGGGCAGTCCCACCCCACAATCCTGGGGGGGTAGGGAGGCTATTTACTCCCATCACAGCCTCCAAATTACCTCATGTGGGTCGGAGAGATGTTATTGTCAGCCATCTTCTGATGCGCCCCCAGTGGCCCCCGGATCAAAGTCATTCTTGAGTAAAGCCTTTGTGCATGCAAACACAATGGTCTTAGGACTTATGGTCTTAGTTTAGTATAGTCTATCCTTCTCTCTCTCTCTCTCTCTCTCTCTGTGTGTGTGTGTGTGTGTGTGTGTGAGTGTGTGTGTGAGAGAGAGAGAGAGAGAGAGATTGAGAGAGAGAGAGAGAAATTATGACTGCCAAAAGGGGAGGGCATTTGACTATGGAACACATGTTACCTTTTAGAACAGACAATTGTATTCAGTTAAACCCTACTCAGGCACTGACAGATTTATAGGCACACACAGTATGTGCAGAATTAGGGCCTTGTGCAGCTTAGGGGCCCCTTAGTAAGTAGCATACATTCCTAACTGAGAGGATACTTTTAAAATGTGTCTACAAACAATGAATTGCCATTGCTGCATACTAGCATTTTAGTTGGTCCATACTGTGTCAAATGTCAAGCACGTTTTTAAAAGGTTTTCCCCCAAAATCCTCCACAAACTTCTATAATCTATTTGAATTTACAGAGGCTGAGGAAAATATTTCTGCCAATCTCTAATCAATCAGTTTTCTGCACTACTCAGCTAATCTAAGTCCAAACATTTGCTAGGGACAGGTTGTCTCACCCACCTGTCTCCAAAACAATAGAATAGTAAATTCGTATGTTAATGGAGCTACTATGTCTAAGTCCTGGTTGTGCAATTTCTCCTTCCCTCCCATTGTTATGATGGCAATCTAGCGAGTCTAGTTTTCTGGTAGAATCAGTAGCCAATACATCTGTTCCAAGCATGCTCAGAGCTGTTTCCTTGAAGGCAACACCTACAAAGTAACAAAGCTAGGTGATTAGCTGCCTTGACCAACCTTGTTATTTGATTCTATAGCCTCTGGGAATTGTATAGCCTCTGGGGGTTTTGCTCATTGGTGAAAGAGATTTGTGATTCCATATGGTAGGGGGTAGAATCTTGTGAAAGCAAGAATTTGAGGCCTCAGCATTCTAGTCTCCCCAGTCTAACCAAAAGCTCTTCCATTCAACAATCAACTATGTTAAAGCTTTGTTATAACTAAAGGGGTGGAGGAACCAAGCTGTCTTGTACTTCCTTTTTGAAAACTGATAATAACATTTTTAAAAATAATTATCCCGGGGCATAGTCTAAAAGCACATGAAGCCAAAATTTTGCTGAAGCTAAGCAGGTCTGAGTCTGGACAGTGTCTGGATAAATGACTGCTTGGGTTATCACATGTCTTACCAACTTGACTTCCATAATGGAAGGTAGACAGAATATAAATGTAAGAAAATGAATAAATTGTACCAGGCCATATTGTCCACAATCCCCTCAAACAAAAACTCCTCTTCCTGCCACCTCCCCACAACCCTGAACAAGGTTGAGTAATGCTGTTTTGTGCAAATGAAAAACAAGAAGTACAGGCAAGCCTTATCTGGAAAAATGACAAGTATATGTAACCTGAAATATCTTTCTCATTACTGAATATCACCATGTTCAGTTTTTGCCCTTAGCTTGGCAACACCTTTCTCTATATATTGCTTTTTATACACTACACTGTTGCACAAAACAATAAAAAGAAAATTAAGCAAATAAACAATTACATATCCTCTGTGCAGAGCAGGTTGTATGCTCACTGAGCACAGAGAAACATAAATCATCTTTATAGCAAAGTATTTATGTCAAAGCTGCAAATAGGGTACTTCTGCATGTCTCGTCAGTTTCTGTAAAATTAGCCCTGATCCAAGCATAAATATTTCAGATGTTTACACAAATACCTTGAAATATCTTTTACATGTCAGTGGCCTAATAAACTCCCATTTATAAGTAGGGAGACACATGCACCAAGTGACCAATTTCATTTTAGGAATACGCATCATAGTGTAATACCATTAAGCCTCAGCTTAGGTTGGCTACCATCACCTAATGAGGCTGAAAATATCACACAATTTACCTTAGAGTAATTGTGACTATACAAGCATAAGCAAACTATGGATGCTTTGCTTCATAAGGTGCCCTAGGCTTTGCATTTCATTTTGCTGTACAACAAGGATAGGGACCAGATGACCTGTAGGTGTTGATGAACTACAACTCCCATCTACCCGACCATGGGCCATGCAGGCTGTGGCTGATGGGAGTTGGTCCAGCAACTTCTAGGCTCGTAAATCTGGCCCGCAGACCCTGCCGCCTACTTGGTCAGTTCCCGACGCGCTGCAGATGCATCGGCTTCTGTGTGGGCAGCAACGCTGGTGTGGCTTCGGATTGGCTGCAGGAAGCTCCTGCAGCCAATCCGAAGCCGCGGATGGCTCTGGGCAGGCAGCGACACTGGCGCGGCTTTGGATTGGCTCCAGGAAGTTTCTGCAGCCAATCCAACAGTTCGCTGCCCGCGGCTGAGGTAAATCCAGTGCAGTCCTGGACGGAGAGGCCGGCGGGCAGGCAGAGGGTCTGGGCCGTGCCATGGGCATCATGACAGGTATGTCACAAGGCTTCAGTCTGAGCTTGGTGTACCTGCTGGCCCCACACCTGGTGCCCAGCTCAGCACTGCTGGTGGTGGCACACTCCTCTGCCCAGCTCTCCGTGTGTGTGGCCTGCCCGCTGACCTGGCCACGGACGATGGGCCCAGCGCATGGTGCATGCCATCTGGGAGCTCTGCAGGGATGGGCCGATGGAGCGGCTGCTGCTCGTCAACAACGCCAGTGAGCGGGCAGTGCCGAGATGCGCTCCTGAGTGTGTGCAGAGTGCGTTCCTCCTCCCGGTCCAGAGGCAGCTGTGGGACCAGCTTGCAGGGTATTTATATTTTTCAAAATATAGTCCAGGCCCCCACAAGGTCTGAGGGACAGTGGACCGGCCCCCTGATGAAAAAGTTTGCTGTTCTAGAGGGCCAGTTTCCCCATCTCTGTTGTATAGCATCCAAAATGTCTCCAGAATTCTTTTTTTTCTCCAGCACACTTCCTACTTGTAGAATCATCAGGAGAGAGGTCGATATATTGTATTTGATTTCTATGTGTGTGATTTCTAAGCTTCTTCTATCTATGCCTATGTATTGCAAATTTCATGCAAATCGGTGTCCCATTTTCCCTATTTTTGTGATACATTTCTTTTTACTGCAGGTAGATAGTCATCACCAAAACTTTCCTATTCTACACAAGAAGGTTGGAAACAGAGAGAAGAGGGACACTGGGAGCAAGGTGGCATGTGCCGCCTCAGGTAATTGTTCTTGCATTGGCATAATAACTGTGGAGTGCTAGAAAAATGTACAGTTCTGGAAATGTCCTTGGAACCAGAGCAACAGCCACGAAATAGGCCAATGATGTGATTCAGTAAAAGGCAGCTTTTGGTGTTCCTTAAGAGATGTTCGAGGCAAGCACAGTCGTTTCACATTTATACTCCAGGAAATTTGGGAATAGAAGGAGGGGTCAAGGAAAGAAAGGGAAAAGGATGTTAAAATGACATGAGAGAGACAAATAGCTAAAGTGTTTGTTTAATCTTTCTTTTTTTAAAAAAAAAAGAACTTCTAATGGCTTTGGCATCTGAACTGAAGTGTCTAGCATAGCAACACAAGGGAAGAAAACTGAGTATCATTACCATATGTTTTAGATGTTGTCAAAAGAAAAGCTGGTGAAGCTTAAGGAGTGCTGGGCTTCAAACAGCTGTGGCTGTGTTTGTTGGCCTAATCAGCCATCTAATTATATTGGAATGCAGCTTAAATTTTTTTATTTTTTTTTGACAGCTCAGGGTTCATGTTTCCCAAAAGGCAACTAATTAGGCTACAGAGGAAAAGAAAGTTACCTTTAAAAAATTAATTATCTGCAGGATAATGGAATATGGACTGATTTCTGTCCTTAATTCCAGCCTTACTGATTGCTACAACCCAGGGAAATTATTATTTTTCTTAGGGCATATGAGTGAACGATCCTTTTGTCAATTGCTACATTCTGCTGCTTTGGGATTTGAAATCTTAGACCATGCAAACACCATTCATAAATATAACATGTAGCCATTAACTTCCTCTTGATAAGGCCTTAAAGCTAAACCCTGTATAAATCAACTGAATGTTACTGAAATGTGGAACCACACTGGTTGACTTCAGATAAAGTATCGCACAATTTTTGCATATTGATTTTCTGATACCAAAATACAGTAAATACTGAATAATAAGAGTCAAGGTCTCCATGAAAAGAAAAGAAAGAAGAAGGCAAGCATGACTGTGGAAGAGTGAAATTATAATGGGGCCATAGCTCAGTAGTAGAATGGAAGCTTTGAATGCATAAGATTCCTGGTTTAAATTGTGACATCTCTAAGTATGGCTGAGAAAGACTCCTGTGATGGCCTGGGATTCCGATTCAGAGGCTGAACCAGAGGAATCCCAGCCTGCACAGGAGTCCCCGCCTCCAGGGCCGGCTGAACTGGGGCAAGGCCTAGATTCTGAGGAGCCTGCACCTGTGTCAGATCCTCAGGAGCAGGCACCAGGTGAAACCCTTCTGGCCCCAGAGGTGCTTGAGGACTCAGTGGCTACAGGTGAGCCTCCTCCGGGGCCCAGTAACCCTTCGGCCTCTCCTGAACTACAGAGGCTTAGGGCAGAGAGGCGAAGGGAACTGGTTGCTCCCAGGAGGAGTGCTCGCCTTAAGGCCAGAGGAGGCGGGGCTCCTGGGGACCGGGACCGCCCCTGGCCTTAGAAGAAGATAAAGGTCAGTCAGCCCGGTCCCAGGTTGAGGGAGCAACGTCGTTGTTGGCTTCAGATCTTCCAGTGTTCCTGTTCCCTGCCCGGCCTCCTGCTTCTGACCTTCCAGCGTTCCTGTTCCCGCCCGGCTCCCAGTTTCGGACCTCGCCTCTCATCTTGTGAACTCTGACTACGATCATGGTACCTCCCCCCCGGGGCCAGCACAGTTTGCTCCCGCCACACCCGCACTCCCCCTTCGTTGGGGTGCGTTCGGGAAGAGCCAGAGGCCATGGCTGACCAGGCAGCTGCGCTGGTGGCATTGGCCCAGGAAAACCAGGCCTTGACCCACACCGTTCAGCAGCTAAGCGATGTGGTTGCAGCGCTTCAGCAGCGGTTGGAAGCCTTTCCAGATCCTGGGGCCGACGCCCTAGCTCCAGGCAAGTACCCAGTGGCCTTGCCAGAGAAATTTGATGGGACCCAGGCCAGTTTTCCCATGTTCCTCGCCCAGGCCAAGTTGTACATTCAGGGGCGAGCCCGGAACTTCCCTGACGACCGCGCCAAGGTGCATTTTTTAATCAGTTTGTTAAAGGACCAGGCGGCCAAGTGGGCTTTGCCACTGCTCCGGCAAGACTCTCCTTTGCTAACGGACTATGTGGGGTTTTGTAACCACTTAGAGACTGCGTTTGGTAACCCTCTGAAGGAGAGCCAAGCCAATCGGGCGATTCGTCGGTTGAGACAGGACAAGTCCACAGCTGCCGCCTACGCCACAGAATTTCGGCTGTTGGCACAAGACTTTTCTTGGAATGACTCTGCACTACGGGACCAGTATCTTGAGGGACTGCCGGATGAGATACTGGACCAGTTGGCCATGATGGATCGTCCCACCACACTGGATACCCTCATTCAGCGGAGCCTGCAGATAGACGATCGGTTGGAGGACCGTCGCCAGGCCCGGGACCGCCAGCACTCCCGGCTCCTAGCGCCAGTCCTTCCCAGCAGGTCCACGCCCACAGCCGAGTTGCCAGTCGAGCCAACGCCGCTCGGGGCTGCTCGACCTCGGCTCTCCCCCTCGGAGAAGTCGCAGCGTCGGGAGGGGAACCTGTGTCTTTACTGCGGTGGGGGTGGACATTACGCCCGTTCCTGTCCCGAGAAGCTACCAGTCGCAGGGAGACCGCCAACCTCGGTAGCCGAAGGCCCTAGCAATGTGGGGTCCCAAACCATGCAAGAAGGGCCCTCACCAGTGGAATTGCGACATCTCATGGTACCGGTGCATCTCTACCCTCCAGGTGGGCCCTGGATTCTTACCCACGCTTTGGTAGATCCGGGGGCAACCCGCTCCTATATGGACGCTGCCTTTGCCGCTCATCATCAGGTGCCACTTCAGAACAAGCCAGAACCGGTACAGGTGGAGGCAATTGACGGACGGCTCCTGCGTTCGGGTGCCATCACTCGGGAGACCCAGCCCTTGGTCCTGTGTCTCCAGCAGCACCGGGAGGTGCGAACCTTGGACATTGCCTCCATGCCCCGGTTCCCCCTGGTGCTCGGAATGGACTGGCTGGAGGCTCACAACGTTCAGATTGACTGGGTCAAACGGACCGTGCACTTCCCAGACCCATGTTCCCATGCTCAGTCCGAGATGCTAGCGGCCGCACCCACGGAGGAGGCAGCACCCACGCTCCCAGCCGTGTACCAGAACTACCAAGACGTGTTCGAGAAACGGGGGGCAGACCAGCTGCCGCCGCATCAGTCTTTTGACTGCGGCATAGACCTCCAGCCCGGAGCGCCCCTACCGGTGAGTCGCTTATACTCTCTAACAGAGCCAGAGCGCGAGGCTTTGCAGGACTTCTTGCGCAAGAACCTGGAGCGTGGTTTCATTAGGCCTTCTACCTCGCCCACCGCTGCGCCAGTGCTCTTTGTTAAGAAGAAATGTGGGGAGCTCCGCCTTTGTCATGATTACCGGGCCCTGAATAAAATTACCATCCCAGACCGGTACCCCTTGCCCCTTATCTCGGAGTTGCTGGAGCGGGTGCAAGGGGCACAGGTGTTCACCAAGCTAGACCTCCGGGGGGCCTACAACTTGATTCGGATCCGAGCCGGGGATGAGTGGAAGACAGCATTCGGGACCCGGTACGGGCAATTCGAATACCTGGTTATGCCTTTCGGTTTGTGCAACGCGCCTGCTGTGTTCCAACGGTACATCAACCACGTGTTCCAGGACTTGCTAGACAAGTACGTGGTGGTGTACTTGGATGACATTCTGGTTTACTCCCGTGACCCGGCTCGCCATGAGGGACATGTCCGGACCGTGCTGCAGCGCTTGCGCGAGCACCGTTTGTATGCAAAGCTCAGCAAGTGCGAGTTCCATCAGCGGTCTGTGGACTTCCTTGGTCACCGGCTCTCTCCAGATGGGGTGCAGATGGATCCTGGGAAGGTGGCAGCGGTTCGAGAATGGGCGGCACCACGGAACCGCAAGGACCTACAGCATTTCCTGGGGTTCGCCAACTATTACCGGACCTTCATTGCAGATTATGCTCATCGCACCACCCCGTTGACCCGGCTACTGCGCCCGAAGATGCCGTTTTCCTGGGACAAGGAGGCAGAGGAGGCGTTTCAGGGGTTGAAAGCCTGTTTCCAGAGAGCGCCGATCTTGCAACATCCTGACCCCTCTTGACCCTTTGTGGTGGAGACTGACGCCTCCAGTACGGCTCTCGGTGCCGTCTTGTCTCAGCAGTATGGACCTGAAGCGCCACTCCTACCCTGTGCCTTCTATTCCCGCCAGCTCCTTCCAGCGGAGCGTAACTATACCGTGTGGGAGCGGGAACTACTGGCCATCAAGGTGGCCTTTGAGGTCTGGCGCCACCATCTTGAGGGGGCACGACATCCGGTGGAGGTGAGAACCGACCACCGGAACCTGGAGTACCTCCAGACCACCCGCAAGCTGAACCAAAGGCAGATCCGGTGGGCATTGTTCTTTTCCCGGTTCCAGTTCCGGATCCGCTACATCCCTAGCTCCCAAAACCAGAAGGCGGATGCCCTGTCCCGGAAACCTGAAGACAACGCAGACACGGTACAGCAAGCAGTACCCACCACGATCCTACCACCAGCTGCATTCCTGGCCACCCAGGAGGCGGAGCCACTGCAGGCTCGGGTGCGGGAACAGCAGCGGGTCGACGCTTGGGCCCAGGAACGACTCCGGGAGCTGGCTGAAGGGTCCAGCCCTCAGTATCCGGGGCTGGTCCTGCATCAGGGCCTTCTGCTGCACCACGGTCGCCTGTACATCCCGCCAGGGCCACTGTGGCTGGAGGTTCTCCGGATGACCCATGATGCCCCAGCAGCGGGGCACTTTGGATGGTATCGGACCACCCATCTGGTAAGCCGTGAGTTTTGGTGGCCCCGCCTGAAGGCTGATGTGGCTCACTACGTTGCTGGTTGTGATGTCTGCCGGTGGGCCAAGGGCCCTACCGGGCGACCCCCCGGCCTACTTCAGCCATTGCCAGTTCCACCACGTCCTTGGCACACGGTTTTGTAGTGGACTTACCCCCGTCTCGTGGCTGTACCTGCCTTCTAGTTTTCTCCGACCATTTCACTAAGATGGTGCACTGTGCCCCCTGCCCATCTGTACCCACAGCCAAGGAAACCGCTCAGCTGTACCTTCAGCATGTCTTCCGCCTGCATGGCCTACCTGAGCGTGTATTGTCCAACCGGGGCGTTCAGTTCACATCCCGGTTCTGGCGAGCATTGCACCAGACCCTCGGGACAGAGGTCTGTCTCTCGTCAGCCTACCACCCACAGACCAATGGCCAGACGGAACGGGCGAACGCGGTGCTGGAGCAGCATCTCCGGTGTTACTGCAGCTACCAGCAGGATGACTGGGTCGACCACCTAGCATTGGCGGAGTTCACCTACAACAACGCGGTGAATGCGTCCACCCAGCAGACCCCGTTCCAGGCCAGTTACGGTTATCATCCACGGCTGTTTCCAGATGCGCTGCCGGCATCCGCGGTTCCTGCGGTGACGGAGTGGCTTCAAGAGCTCCAGTCCCAGCAACAGCTTTTGGTGGAGCAACTGCACCAGGCCAAGGAGGCGTACAAGGCCCAGGCCGACCGTCACCGCCAGGTGGGGCCGGAACTTCGCGTCGGTGACCTGGTATGGCTCTCCACTCGCCACCTCCACCCCTCTCGACCTTCGCGGAAGTTGGACGCCCGTTTCACCGGCCCGTTTCCTATCGTGGACCAAGTCTCACCTGTGGCATTCCGTCTCCGGTTGCCCGCAACCCTGAAGGTTCACCCGGTCTTCCACAGGTCCCTTCTGAGTCCGGTGACCCCACCCGACGAGTTCCACCCGAACCGTCCCCGACCACAACCAGTTTTGGTTCAGGGAGAGCCTGAGTACGAGGTGGAATGCATTCTGGACTCCCGATACCGCAGGGGAAAGCTGCAGTATCTCATTCACTGGAAGGGGTATGGACCGGAAGACCGTTCCTGGGAACCAGCGGCCAACGTCCACGCGCCTGCCTGCCTCTGAGAGTTCCATGCGGCGTACCCCGGCAAGCCGGGTCCGGACCCTCGATTGAGGGGGGGGGCTGGGAGGGGGGATGGTGTGATGGCCTGGGATTCCGATTCAGAGGCTGAACCAGAGGAATCCCAGCCTGCACAGGAGTCCCCGCCTCCAGGGCCGGCTGAACTGGGGCAAGGCCTAGATTCTGAGGAGCCTGCACCTGTGTCAGATCCTCAGGAGCAGGCACCAGGTGAAACCCTTCTGGCCCCAGAGGTGCTTGAGGACTCAGTGGCTACAGGTGAGCCTCCTCCGGGGCCCAGTAACCCTTCGGCCTCTCCTGAACTACAGAGGCTTAGGGCAGAGAGGCGAAGGGAACTGGTTGCTCCCAGGAGGAGTGCTCGCCTTAAGGCCAGAGGAGGCGGGGCTCCTGGGGACCGGGACCGCCCCTGGCCTTAGAAGAAGATAAAGGTCAGTCAGCCCGGTCCCAGGTTGAGGGAGCAACGTCGTTGTTGGCTTCAGATCTTCCAGTGTTCCTGTTCCCTGCCCGGCCTCCTGCTTCTGACCTTCCAGCGTTCCTGTTCCCGCCCGGCTCCCAGTTTCGGACCTCGCCTCTCATCTTGTGAACTCTGACTACGATCACGGTACCTTCCCCCCGGGGCCAGCACAACTCCTGTCTGAGACCCTAGAAGGCCTCTGCTACCAGTTTACACAAGTGGTCATGGTGCCCTCCAGAAGATGTTGAAATTGCAACTATTGAATTATTACTATTGGGCCGCTTCAAGCAATAGGATGAATAAAAACTGAATCCTCTTCGAAGAAAAATTGTCCAGACCATAAATATGGTTCAAAAGCTTTACTAACAGAACTTATTCCAAAACAGACACAAAAACAATCAATGTAACAAACAGATAGTTGCATAAAATCATGTGCTTGTCCAAGCACAGGTACATCTTCTTAGTAATATTAAATTACTCCAAACAGACCTAAAATCAAAGGTCTTTCTCTTCCCACAGAGACTCCATTAGCCTGCATTCCAGCCCGAGGCTGTTTTCTCCAACAGAAACTCATTTGCACACCTTTCTTCTATGGTGTCTAAGAACAAAGACAACTCCCTCAGAATGGAGATTTGCAACTGAAAACCCCTCCCACTTGATCTAAGTTAAACACCACCTGAGAGAGCAGACTAGCGAAACATCCTAAATTAATTAGTAACCCATTAGTTACTCAGAAAGTTCTTCTTCTGGAATTTCCCCTATGTTTCTTTACCAATAGAGTCATTTTCCATTTCAATGTACAATTAAAAACTTATACTTAATAGCAGCTCCCATCAGCCCTAGCCAGCATTACAAATGATCAGGGATTATGGGACTTGTAATCCAGTAACACACTGGGCAATTCTGGGCAGGGTGAACAAATGGTGTGATATGGAAGAAGGCCATTTCTTACGTTCCTAACTGTATTATTTTGAGGGTATGCTAAGAAATGGAGAGGCCATTGCTCTGCTCCCTATGTTTCTGACCATTTATATTAGGGATTATTACCCAACGAGCCGCTCCTTATGTAACTTAAAAATTGAACTGTTGCATAACTCCTTGAGTAGCAATGCAATATAGCACTTTATTATTCCCAGCTTTCCCCTCCACGGGAAAGCAGATAAGCTAATAGCAAATAATAGCCCCAATTTCATGACTGCTTGTGTCTGCCAGCTCTTTTTGACAGTTAAATTCAAGCACACAGTGCTTGACACACACAAAAAATCCAGTCAAAACAGTAAATGAAATTGACCAAATACCCTTGGCAGATTAAAAGTATTCATGGGAGCTTTGGTCTCAATAGCAGTGTTGAAGGCAGGGTCAATTTTCATCAGAATCTCAGTCAGGAAGAAGGACTAAGCCACCCTCCATGCTAACTACTGTAACGATCTTGGTTACAGGGGCATGAGGCAGCCATTTCATTTAAAAGCATGAATGTTAATTGCAGCAACACATTTATTGTCATGCCTAGTTTGGTGCATAGTGGTGACGTAAGGATTTTGCATAAAAACTTGGAAATGATTTAGCAATGTCGCTAAAGTTTTAAAAGACCTGGACAGAAGGACATACAAATACTGAGAATGTTTCCAGAATTACAGACTTCTGGGGACTCCATTACCTAAGTTATGTTTTCCTCCCACACTTGGTATTATTGCCTTTAATGGAACAGACACACATTCTTTTTGCAAACCATAGATTTGTTTTCTGAACTCTGCAGAATTAATGGGTCTTAATGCAGATTCCATTTATCTTTGGATCAGGATATGAAAGAGTCCTACAAAGACATTTCCCAACAGTTAAATGCTAGAAGAAAAGAGAAGATGGACACAGGGGTGGAGGAAGGGGAGTGCGGTAGATGCGGACTGCCCCAGATGTCACCACTGAGGGGAGTGACAAAATGCCAGGCAGCACTCACTGCCGGGCCTGCAGCACGCCCAAGCCACACGTCTTTCCTGGGAGAGACACGGTGGCTTGGGTGTGCACAGACTCGGCGCTGCCCAAATGATCCACCCCCTGCCTCCCCCCCCCCCAGCTGTAGGGTGGCTGAGTGGGAGGAGGCAGGCAGACTCCGGAGGCCCCACCCTCGCCCCACCCCTATGGGCAGCTCACCCTGCCCCTGGGCGCACCGCCCCAGGCGCCCGAGTAGCTTCCTCCACCACTGGATGGACCACATTTAATCTGGAAAGTGAATTGCCAGTCCCATGGCTAGAGGAATATACAACTGGAATCTGAGAGTCAGATTCAACTGCATGGTTCCATTAGCAGAAACCACTGCATGGACTCCAGTGCAACAGGACATCCTCCTCACCTCTCCAGAGTTCCCTCGGAAGAGGGATTGATGGTTAACCTACTCTAAGAATTGTAGCTCTGGGATGGCAAGAGGGGTCTTCTAACCTGTATGGGGGAAAGGCAGGGTATAAATGAATAAACAACAACATCAGCACTCAGTACCCTTAACAAACTCCCATAATTATCTGGGGGAAGCCATGCCTGTTTAAAGTGGTACCATAGCACTTTAAATGTATGGTGTGAATATACCCTAAGAGGAATGTCTTGAGGATTGCAGTGGAGGATAAAGAGAGAGGGAGGTTCCTAGCATATGCACAGCACTTCATACTTCAGCTGTCGCTTACTCTAGCTGCTGGCTTCACTGCGTGAGCCTGGCTAAAATATGAAATATAGTAAGACTGTCCCTGGTGGGGAAAACATCCTACTAGAAAGCATTTCAGTGTTGTTCAGCAATATATTTTTTCACCTCATTTAGCCCCATCTTCTCCAAATAATAGCTGGCGACTTGGAGCTCTTCTGCTGCTCTTACACCCAGATGGCACACTGCGTCCAGCCATTGTTTCCAGTCATCAGGACTGTTTCATACACACCCTGACAGCTGCAGAAGTTTTCAGCAAAAACAATAATTTGACTTTTCCTTTCCATCCGCTTGCAAATGGTTTAAGCCTGATCTATCAAAGGAGATAGCCAGCAGTTTTGCAGAAAGGAGATGGGGAACGGAGTGGGGATTCCTGCTGTGGTAAAATTTTAGCACCACTTGTTTCCTATTTTAAAAAAATGGGACACTTGTGGCTCTTTCAGGAGGGTTTGTGTCATTGTGGAACATAGTGAAGCCACGTAGCGCTTCATTGCCTGCATTTTCCTTTAAGAGTTCTTCATGCTGTCCTTTCAACCAGAGGGAGAATCACCAGAAGTGCCTGAATTTGGCACTGCTGGAATCTTTAGGATTGTGACCGTCAAGCCACTTGCCATATAATTCTCCTTTGCTCACAGTCACTGAAATACAGTGTAGGGTGAAAAAAAGGAACTACAGTGAGGCTTAATGTGAGGGTTGTATTGTACCTGGCTGAACTACTTGACTGAGATATAAAAATCCAATTAAACAGACTGCATTTTGCAACACTGCCATCTTGCATACATTGCTAAACAAGTTTGACAATGAAACCACAAGGCCATAGATTATGAAAAATTACCATTGTGTTGGACATACCCCGGGGATGACAACCCAATCATAGGGGCATAAGCCATGAGGCAGCTAATTTAATAAACTTGGTGGGATGTGTAGGATGTTTTGATTTAGTTTTTTTAAAAACCAGAATGGTCTTTTAGATTTTTTTTTCTTAATGCTGGTTTTAATGTAAGTTTCTGTTCATTTATAATCATTGTTGCCATGAGGTACCATAGTGAAAAAGTGACCAAAAAATGTAATAATAATAAAAAAAACTTAAAGAAGGGTTAGCTCTAAGTTGGTCCACCCCACATCTGCTGTTCCAGTCATGGGCTTAACTGGAAGCATGTATGGGTGTGGGAAGCTACTTGTCATGCTAAATTTCTCACAATTCCCCACAGTATCCAAGTAGCAACATAAGGTAAAGGTAAAGGGGGACCCCTGACCATTAGATCCAGTTGTGACCGACTCTGGGGTTGCGTGCTCATCTCGCTCTATTGGCCGAGGGAGCTGGCGTACAGCTTCTGGGTCATGTGGCCAGCATGACTAAGCCGCTTCTGGCAAACCAGAGCAGTGCACAGAAACGCTGTTTACCTTCCCTCCAGAGCAGTACCTATTTATCTACTTGCACTTTGACGTGCTTTCAAACTGCTAGGTGGACAGGAGCTGGGATCGAGCAATGGGAGCTCACCCTGTCACAGGGATTCGAACCGCCGACCTTCTGATCGGCAAGTCCTAGGCTCTGTGGTTTAACCCATAGCAACATAGGGAATGTGCAAATATGCTCTTTCTCCTTTGTCAGAGGCCGTATGCTTTGGAATTCCAACTTCTGGAAACTGCAGAAGTCCTGCTCGTTTCCTACAGGCATCTGGTTGGCCACTGTGAGAACAAGATGCTGGGCCACTGACATGATCCAGCAGGTTCTTCTTTTGTTCCTGCATAGGCAGGAGGACCAGGCACGTTAGCATTGATAGGCAGCTACCAAAAACTGCCAGGTGCATTGCCTGCCCAGGTAGATGTTCCACACATATACTGTTCTATGCAAATGTTCTTATCTTGTGGGTCAGTTGACTTGAATGTGATACATGGAGACAGCCTTCCCCAAATTGGTTGCCTCCATGGGACTACAGCTCCCATGATCTCTGACCATGGGCCATGCTGCCTGGGCTGATGGGAGTTGTAGTCTAAAACATCTGGGGAAGGCTGACATGAGGAATTGGCAAGCCAGTGACTGATGTCCTGGGCAGGTGCACCACCAGAAGACTGTGCATGGGACAGCTTATGTGATAAGTGCATTTATATGCAATGGAACACCACATGAGAGCATTACATGAGCATGTTCCATGTTTCTTGGCTGCTGTCAATGTGTTTTGGCTCCAACTCTAGCTCCTGAGAGAGCACAGCTGTGATGAACCCCTGCATCTGCTCTGCTGCTCTAATTCTTCTCTGAGGAAACCAGGCACGGGCTGATTAGGCTCTGATGTATAGGAGCTAGTAGGACAATTACTATTATTATTATTATAACTACTATTATTATTATTAGTCAACTCAATTTCTCTTCTGTTCAATTATCACAATACATTCAATCAGTGCATTGAGTGCAGGAGATGTGAAAATAGGAATCGTTCAATTTTAGAACTATTCGTTTTAAAGAATTACAAGACTAAAGAAAGTTGTTGTGTATGCAGGAATTCATGCATGTGACAGAACTATCATGCATGTAAGAAAGTCAGACTGGGCTGCTGAAAGGTGGCACTTTGGCTTCTGTAGAAGGTCGGCTCTCTTACACTTTACAAGCTTCTCCTATGCTTCCAAAATGGAGAATTGCTCCAGAAATAAAAAGGTCTCTCTGTTACATATGGGGATTTGCATCATTTAACCTGTTTTGAGAAGGCAGGTTCTGTTTTAAAAGCACACTCCATCCTACTTCCAAGGGCAAAGCTGCTGTGCCATCATCTGTCAAGCTAAGTGTCTGCCTGTTTTGCAGGGAAACCAGTGGAGAATTACGCAAGCCCTTCTTTTGTCGACTGAGAGAACATCCCACAGCTGTTAGCCTTGTTTTGCATGTTTTGCATATTTACATACCCCAAATATTTCCAAACATCACATCCCAGTGTTTATTTTAAAATCCATCACTAGCATGTCTGGCAATACAGGCCTTTGTGGATTATATATTCCCAAGGTGAGATTTTCTGGAAATTGATTTCTTTCTTTTTTAAAAAAAGTAGTAGATTCAGCCTTGCTTCCAGTAAAGTCAAAGTCAAAACTAATGCAGGCATTATAAGGCAGTTTTGCTCAGAAGAAACATGTTTGTACCAAAGAGGCTTTCCAAACCAGCCTCAGCAAAAGTGAAGATGCAATTATCTGTTCCAGTGATCAGGCTCCATTCAGCTTCTATTCCTTATCGACTTCATTATCCCCTCTGATGGTACAAGTTGTAGCCTGCACCTTCAAAGGCAAGGAAGGCAAACAAACCACCCAACCAAGCCTTTCCTTTTTCTTCACTGTTGCCACCAAGTAGATCCCTTTCTTTTTCTTTGGCTGTCTCCACTAAACAGCCCAACTCAGGCTTCTGGACTTTCAGCAGCCCACCCTACTCCCAATAAGAGCTAAATGCAAGTTTCTGTAATTTATCCCAACACAAATTACACTATTTAGTAAGTACTTAGTAAGGCCAAATAATAAGCAATTTTCCAGTACTGGTAATTATTATTTGGGTAACTACTTTTTTTCTAAAATAGTAACCCAAATAAAAATAAACAGATTTCAAGACATCCAGCTTTACTGATTCTAACCAAATCTATACTTACCCATTTGCATTCATCACTTCAGCTTCTGGGTCCCTTTGTGGTCCTCTCCTGGTTCCATTAGCTTCAGTTTCTGACTTCTCAACCTTCTGACTTCTCCACCACTACCCTATATAAGTCTAGCTTGACTCATATACAAATATTTTCCTGAGCAAAACATTTTATTGTATTTTTAACCTTCCTGTAAATGTTTGACCCTCTTAGGCAAGACAGCCTTTGAAGCAAAAGCAACCAGTTGACAAGCCAAATTTGACAATGGAAAATTCAAAACCCCCCCAATGTTCAAAGTCATGACTCTTCTGAGGATTGCTTCTTCTTTTTTTAATGAACAGAGACATAAGAGGCAGAAATCAACAGGCAAAGTTTTTCCTGCCATAGAGGTGCCATGATAAAGAAGTTCATTTCCTGGTTCCTGCCTGTTATGTAGTCACTGTTAGGCACAGAAGTGATATCCTTATCCTCATCTCAGCATGAGGAGATAAGAGGGCTGTTCAAAGAGGCTTTGATGGGGACTTCCAGGTTAGCGCCATCAGCAATAGCGGAATTCCTCTGACTGGGAGGAATTTGCTTCGTGGAAATTTGGGTCTGGCCGCTATGGCGAAGGCGGAGACCCACTATAAATCACAGGCGGGTGAAGCCTGTGAACATGGGATTCGGCTGGCACCTTCTGCGCCTCCCCTACTCGTGGGGAAACCCGGTTTCAGGGATCCGGAGCGACGCAGGGTGAGTGGCGCGGTGCTTCGAACCGATTGCTTTCTTCACAGAGTGAAGACGCACAGCTGTTGCCGGAGAGCGCTGACTTTTTCCTGTGGACAATTTGATTCTAAAGCAACTACCCGTGAGTAGAGTGAAGAATTGGATTTTTAAAACATCTTAATTTGGCATCGAACAGGGGAGGTTCAAAACAGGAAGTCCGCCTTCCCCTTTTGTAAATAGACTGAAGCAAAGAGGCTGCAAGCTAAAGTCTTGGAAAGCCTACTCTAAAGGACTAAATTTCCATCAGTGAAGGATATCTGCCCCCCCCCTTGGAAGCAGGAGAAGAGGGGGGAAGTGTTGGATCGTATATGCCTGCAGGAGAGAGTGAAGGAAGTTAGAACACTACCGCTCCGAACCTGGAAATGGGCTGCCAGTAAGATTGACGTGTTTTGAAATGTTTATTCACTGCAAATAGAGCGTTCATTGACAGCTTGCCAAATAAGAGAGATACATTGTTTTGACTGTCTCCATCTGATTTTAAAAAGTAACTGAAAACTGAAACTAACTAACTTTACTGCTTGAACTGCATTTCAAAAGGGGACATTACGGACTGTTACAAATTGCAACTGTTTCCCTCTAGAGGAAGTTTTTGAAACTGTCACAGGAGCTGGATTAGGTAATTCCCAGCTGTAAGATAAAAACTGTGGGACTGTGGGACTGACCTTGAGCTCTTTAAGTGTTATGGCAGATGGAAAGGGAAAGATAGACCAGTCAATTCCAGAAAAAACAACAAGGTCTGGGAAGTCTTGGCAGCAACCTAGGAGAGCCTCAACATCAGGTCCCCCTGCTCCCTCAGCGGCTGCATCAGTACATTCTAAATCAAGAGGAATGTCAACAGAAGAGGCATTAGCGGCTGCATTGGGCAAGATTAATGACGCATTGGAACAGCTTAATAAGAAAGCAGACGCGACAAATGCGAAAGTGGATGCGACAAATGCGAAAGTGGATGCTGCAACTATTAAAAATGATTTAAATACATAAAGTATAAATAATTTGAGACAAAAGGTGAATACTAATACAGAAACCATCCAGAAATTGATACAGGAATCTACTTTGATTCGACAGACCGCAGAGGAAGCCAGGGAAAAAGTTGCTGTTGTAGAAGATAAAGTAACACAACTGGAGGCAGAGAGAGTCCCAGATCTACAGAGGCAACTTAATGACCATAAGCTGACCCTTTCTATGATTGAGTTCAAAGAAAAACAGACAAATTTGAGGATTAGAGCTGTACCTGAACTGGAGAAGGACAGTTTGATAGAATTTCTCACGCAGGAATTTGCTGATTTTTGGGAATTGGACTTGGAGCAAGAGGAATTCAGAATTGTGAGTGCCTTCAGACTCGGAAGAGGGGGGAGAAGAGTAGAATAAGAGACTGTTTGATCACCCTCCGAACTAAAGAAGAGAGAGATAGAATTTTGGGTTGGCACTATCTGAAGACTTTGGAAATACAACAGTCAAGAGTGGAAATTTTTAAAGACGTTCCAAAATAACTTTTGCATCTTAGGTCTGATTATAGAGATTTGGTCGACCTGCTGAGAAGGAGTAAAATTATCTTCAGGTGGGAGTTTCCCCAAGGTCTATCTTTCAGTTTCAAAGGAAGGAAGATAAAAATAAGATCAGTAGAAGATAAAGTGAAGTTTTTGGATAAATACGAAGAAGATCTCCAGAAGGGACTTGGGAAAGAGCCAGAAGCACTGGATAGAAGACCACCAGACAGAGGACTAGAGCAAAGAGCATTGGACAGAAGATCATCAAATAAGGGAATATTGGATATATCAACATATTCCTTTGGACTGGATCCCCCCGTGAATGTGACACCAACAACATCAACAGAAGAAGAGCAAGCATTGGGTGCAGTTGGAGGAAAATCAGAGTAATTACACCATGGCGTTGCAAGTATTGAGTTGGAATGTTAATGGACTGAACTCCCCAGAAAAAAAGGCGGAGAGTCTTCCATTTATTGAAAAAAGAACATTTGGACTTGATTTGTCTACAAGAAACACATGTGATAAGGCTACACAGGAAGATATTGAGCAATAAAAGATTGGGCCATGAATTTATTTCATCGGATAAAGTTAAAAAAAGAGGAGTAGTACTTTATGCAAAGGAGAGCCTATCACCGAAATTTATGTTTAAAGATGAACAAGGAAGATTTGTTGCAGTTGAAATTCAATCACAAGGAGAGAAATTTTTGATAGTAGGTATCTATGCACCAAATGAAGGAAAATCGGAATTTTTTAAGAAGTTACATGAGACTCTAATGGACTATATGGATTATAATATTATTTTGATGGGAGACATGAATGGAGTGGTGTCTACAAATATGGATAAGGCACAGAGACAGGTAGTCACCAAAGATCGTAGACTACCAAAAACTTTTTTTTGACATGACTGAAAATATGGATTTAGTTGATATTTGCAGAATGAAGAATCCTTTGGGAAGAGAGGGAACTTTTTTTCTCTGAAGCTAAAATGACATAGACAAGAATTGACCAAATTTGGATAACTAGAGGTCTGGTTCCGAAAACTAGCAAGGTGGAGATATGCCCCAAAACTTGTTCTGACCATAATCCGGTGAAGATGGAGATGAAATTGACGCCAATTGGTTCCTTTAGATGGAGGATGAATGATACTTTGTTTAGGAATGAAGAAGTGACCAAGAAGGCCCAAAAAACCTTGAGAGACTATTTTGAGATAAATATGAACACTACAGTGGAAAAAAGAGTAAGCTGGGATGCAAGTAAAGCGGGTATGAGAGGATTTTTGATACAACAGAATGCAATTAAGAAGAAAATGAGAAAAAGGATAAAATCCCGGAGAAAATAAAGGAAGGAGAGAAGAAACTGAGAGCAAAACCAAAATCACAGGAGATCCTGAAAGAGATAAAGTTATATCAAGTACAATATATGAAATTGATGAATCAAGAGATAGAATGGAAGATTAAACAGATGAGACAAAAGACATTTGAATCGGCAAATAAGTGTGGGAAATTGTTGGCCTGGCAAATGAAAAAAAGACAAAAACTTAATACTATTACGAATTTGGAAGTGGAAGGAAAAAATATACAGAACCCGGTGGAGATCAGGAAGTGCTTCCAGAGGTATTTTAAACAACTCTATACACAGGAGAAGCAGAAAGAAATGGATATTGATCGATTTTTGAAAACAAATGGTCTACAGAAAATCTCTCAGGAAAATAAGTTAATGTTGAATTATAAAATAACGGACCAGGAAGTGGAAGGGGCCATACAGAACATGCAATTGGGTAAATCTCCAGGACCGGATGGTTTGACTTCAAGATATTATAGATCTTTGAAAGAATGGCTAATACAACCATTGAAGCAAGTCTGTAATGAAATATTGGAAGGGAAAAGGGCACCAGAGTCGTGGAAGGAAGCTTATATTACACTTATACCAAAAACAGAGACTGAAAAGACACAGCTTAAGAATTACCACCCCATATCGTTGCTTAATGTGGATTATAAAATTTTTGCAGATATTTTGGCTAAAAGATTAAAAAAGGTGCTAGTAGAAGAAATTCATAAAGATCAAGCTGGCTTTCTCCCGGGCAGACATTTGTCTGACAACATGAGGAATATAATTAATATTCTAGAAAAATTACAAGTGAATATCAATACCAAGGCAGTCTTGATATTTGTGGACGCGGAGAAAGCCTTCGATAATATTTCTTGGAATTTTATGAAGAAGAATTTACAGGGGATGGGGGTAGGTCAAGGTTTTTAAAATGGTATAGGTGCAATTTATTCAGAACAATAGGCAAAATTAATCATGAACAATGTAGTGACAGAAGAGTTTAAGATTGAGAAAGGAACACGACAAGGCTGCCCAATCTCTCCATTGCTTTTCATATCGGTCCTGGAGGTATTGTTAAATATGATTAGAAAGGACCAAGAGGTTAAAGGTATACAAGTGGGAGCTAAACAGTACAAACTGAAAGCATTTGCTGATGACTTAGTATTGACTTTACAGGAGCCAGAATCTAGTACCAAAAGGGTACTGGAACTGATTCAAAAATTTGGACAGGTAGCAGGCTTCAAGCTGAATAAAAGAAAAACTAAGGTTTTAGAGAAAAAATTAACTGTGAATGAGAGAGAGAAGTTCCAGGAGGAGACAGGATTAACATTGGTCAAGAAAGTGAAATATTTAGGGGTTAACATGACTGCCAAGAATGTGAACCTGTTTAAGGATAATTATGAAAAATGTTGGATTGAAGTGAGAAAGGACTTAGAAATATGGTCAAATTTGAAGCTATCATTGTTAGGTCGAATTGCTGCGATAAAAATGAATGTATTGCCAAGGATGTTGTTCTTGTTTCAAACATTGCATATTATAGACAAGATGGATTGTTTCAAGAAGTGGCAGAGAGATATTTCCAGATTTGTCTGGCAGGGCAAGAAGCCTCGAATAAAATTTAAGATATTAACTGATGCTAAAGAAAGAGGTGGATTTGCCCTGCCAGACCTCAAACTTTACTATGAATCAGCTGCTTTTTGCTGGCTGAAAGAATGGCTGCTTCTTGAAAACACTGATGTGCTGGATTTAGAAGGTTTTAACAATGTATTTGGTTGGCATGCATATTTGTGGTATGACAAGGTAAAAGCACATAAAGCGTTTAAAAACCATATTGTTAGAAAAGCACTGTTTAATGTTTGGATAAGATATAAGGACGTGTTAGAAAATAAAACCCCAAGATGGTTGTCACCAATGGAAGCGAAGGCACAGAAAAAACTCAATATGGAGGCCAAATGGCCAAAATATTGGGAAATTTTGGAACAAGATGGAGACAGAGTAAAACTGCAGAGTTTTGAAAAATTAAAAAACAAAGTGCGAGATTGGCTCCATTATTACCAAATAATGGAGGCATATAATTTGGACAAAAAAGTTGGCTTCCAGTTGGAAAAATCAAAATTGGAAACAGAATTGTTAGATCCTAAAATTAATAATTTGTCAATAATGTATAACTTGAAATGGAACACTCAGGATGAAACGGTGAAATCTGCTATGATTAAATGGGCACAAGATGTTGGACATAACATTATGATGGCTGACTGGGAACAGTTATGGACCACAGGTATGAAATTTACGGCATGTAATGTCCTAAGAGAGAACTTAATGAAAATGATTTATAGGTGGTACATGACACCAGTCAAGCTTGCAAAAATTTACCATTTGCCCGAAAATAAATGTTGGAAATGTAATGAGACTGAAGGCACATTCTTTCACCTTTGGTGGATATGCCCAAGGATTAAGACATTCTGGGAGATGATTTATAATGAAATGAAAAAGGTATTTAAATATACCTTTCTGAAGAAACCAGAGGCCTTTCTCCTGGGCATGGTCGGCCAATTGGTGCCAAAGAAAGACAGAACTTTCTTTATGTATGCAACAACAGCAGCAAGAATACTCATCGCGAAGTATTGGAAAACACAAGATTTACCCACCCGGGAAGAATGGCAGATGAAGCTGATGGACTATATGGAATTGGCGGAAATGACTGGCAGAATCCGAGACCAGGGAGAAGAGTCGGTGGAAGAAGATTGGAAAAAAATTAAAGATTATTTACAGAAATGTTGTAAAATTAATGAGCTTTAGAAAAATGGTGGAATGAAGTTATGTGGCTTTGGCAGAAATGTTATAAGGAACTAGGTACAGATAGATTGTTAATGTATTAAAGGGGAAAAAATAAGGTTAGAATATGTTAAGATTAATTACAGGACAGAAAACAGAGGAAGATGGAAAGGAATTGCTGAAACAGTTAATTGAAGTGGAATACAAAAAGGGAGGCGTGAGGAAGTCAATGAAACAAGTGAATGAAAGCTAAGATTGAAAATATTGGAAGTGTTTTTAATTGTTTTTGTTTTGTTAATTCAATGTTTTATGTAGTGTTTTTGTTTTTGTTTTTGTATTGTATTATATTGATTTGTTTTAATTTTCTTTCTTTATTTTTGTAATCTTTAAATTCTTAATAAATATTATTTTTTTTTAAAAAAGAGGCTTCAATGGGTGGGAGTTCCTTAGACTTGGTGACTGGATTGATACAGTATTTCAAAATCCATATTGGGACAGTACTTTTCCTAGGCCAACCAAAATATCACAAAACAGTGTGCATGATCTCAAGGCCTGCTAGAAACAAGTAGCATGGGATCAACCATCACTTTGCTTCTTGTTCCCAGCACATCTAAACAGCCTTATTTGAAGGTCTGCTAGCTCCTCCTTCATTCCACCAGAAGACTGCAACCAGATGCAGATTTCATGGTTTAAACATTACCCAATGTTTTTTTCTCCCCCTGCCTCCATTGCTCTATTTATCATTTAGCTTGATGAAGAATACTGGAGATCTCAAAAGCTGGCATACTATTTTCTGACATTTTGGTTGGCATAGTGAAATTATTGCCCTAATATTGATTCTAGATTTTTTTTTCTTATTCGCCAACATGGCTACTTTTACATTTTAGATAAACAATTTTTTATTCCTTGGGCCCAAATCTCCAGAGTCTCAGACATCTTCCTCCTGACTGCAGGGGGGAAGGGAGGAATCAACAAATGTCTTTAACTTTTTAATGGGGGGGGGCAGACTTGGAAAAAGAAATTACATACCCTCCAACATTTCTCCGATGAAAATAGGGTCATCCCGTTCCATAATGATAATTTTACTATTTATACCCCACACATCTTACTGGGTTGCCCCAGCTACAACATATATAAAAACATAACAAAACATTAATATTTTTTTTTAATAAAAAAAAAACAACAAAACCTTTCCTATACAGGAATGCCTTCAGATGGCTCAGGGGTTGGATGACTTCATACCTTCCAATATTTCTCCAATGAAAATAGGGACATCCTAAGGAAAAGTGGGACATTCTGGGATCAAATCAGAAACCAGGATAGCTTCTCTTAAACAGGGATGTCCCTGGAAAATAGGGACACTTGGAGGGTCTGAAATTGCCCATTACAGTTTTCAAACACATAAATCAAGAGGTTCTTATACTACATGCCTTTAAAGTTTAAGACTTTTTATCTATGTTTGATGCAAATCCTTGTGGTTTTATGAGAGGTTTGCATAAATATGATGCATAGCATAGATGTGCTCCTAGATAAATTTCAGAAGAATAGGCTCAGGGGTCAAGGAGCTGTAAATATTTTGTTAAGTACATTAGCTTTTTAAAAGTAATTAATTTATTTTCTGGTCAATCTGCACCTACGTAGCAAGAAGTGCAAAGTTGACTATGTTCTTTCAGGGAATGCCTGAGCCTAACCACAGAGAAGAATCCTAAACAAACACAGTTCAGATGCTGGTGAGATGTGAAGGAGAGCATCTCAAAAATAAACATATTTGAGAAATAGAGCACAAGAAAAGAAAAGAAAAGAATACAAGAGGGAAGCACTTCAAATGAACAAAATGAAAAGGGGGACAGACTCTATGACTCAGTGATGCAAAATACAGTGGTACCTCTAGTTACGAACTTAATTAATTCTGGAGGTCTGTTCTAAACCTGAAACTGTTCTTAACTAGAGGCGTGCTTTCGCTAATGGGGCCTCTTGCTGCTGCTGCGCCGCCGGCACACAATTTCCATTCTCATCCTGGGACAAAGTTCTCAAGGTAACTCTTCCAGGTTAGCGGAATTTGTAACCTGAAGCGTTTGTAACCTGAGGCGTTTGTAACTCAAGGTACCACTGTACTACAGTTGCATCAGTGAGCAACAGAGCCTGTTCTCCATTTTGTTTTGCTTGACTCAGTTTTTCCCTGCTAGCACAAAATATCAAAACCAGTTTCAGATGTACAGATATTGGGTACAATCCAGCATACATTTGAGCATATGCAGGTCCTGTTAAAATCCATGGATTCAAAGTGCATGCCCATTATCAAGGTCAGAAGCTTTCTATCACAGATCCTTAGAGTATGTAAACAACTGATTATTTGAATCTCATGCGGTCCTTGAAAATTCAGAACATACAGGATGGCTATATATTCCAAAGAAACAAATCAAAATATTCCCCAAAGAAAACACAATTGGACTGGGACGAATTCTTACCAGATGTCTTGGTCTCCATTTGGCATACTGTTTTAGCAAGTTAAAGGCAAAATGGTGTTTAAATTATGGACTATAACCCTAAAAAGAATAATTCATATCTTAGGCCATTAAAGAACCTTTTAAGGAGGGTAAAAGAGGAGAGTGCAAAATTTGGTCTGAAGCTCAACATCAAAAAAAACTAAGATCATGGCCACTGGGCTCATCACCTCCTGGCAAATAGAAGGGGAAGAAATGGAGGCAGTGAGAGATTTTACTTTCTTGGGCTCCATGATCACTGCAGATGGTGACAGCAGCCATGAAATTAAAAGACAATGAAATTAAAAGCAATGACAAACCTAGACAGCATCTTAAAAAGCAGAGACATAACATTGCCAACAAAGGTCCGTATAGTTAAAGCCATGGTTTTCCCAGTTGTGATGTATGGAAGTGAGAGCTGGACCATAAAGAAGGCTGATCGCCGAAGAATTGATGCTTTTGAATTATGGTGCTGGAGGAGACTCTTGAGAGTCCCATGGACTGCAAGAAAATCAAACCTATCCATTCTGAAGGAAATCAGCCCTGAGTGCTCACTGGAAGGACAGATCGTGAAGCTGAGGCTCCAAAACTTGGGCCACCTCATGAGAAGAGAAGACTCCCTAGAAAAGACCCTGATGTTGGGAAAGATGGAGGGCACAAGGAGAAGGGGACAACAGAGGACAAGATGGTTGGACAGTGTTCTCAAAGCTACGAACATGAGTTTGACCAAACTGCGGGAGGCAGTGGAAGACAGGAGTGCCTGGGGTGCTCTGGTCCATGGGGTCACGAAGAGTTGGACACGACTAAACAACTAAACAACAACAACAACAACAAAATGCCATTGGGATCACAGGGAGAAGAAATGTCTCTGATGTCTCTGAGAGCCTAACAGCTTCTGAAGCTTCTAGATAAAACTGCGTAATTGTGAAATTTAACCTTTTTTTTGGGGGGGGGACATAGTTTCTGAGCTGGCATAGCCCAGTCCCCAGTTTGGGAGTATGCCAGGATATCAGGAAGGTGTTAGATCTTTTGGATCTAAGCCTTTTCTGGTCTGCATTGGCACATCCCAAGAAGGCCTGTGCCACTGGAATTCCCTGCAATCTCATCCACTCATATTATGCATCTCTTTATGTATGAGATGGTGATGGGACATGAATGAGTTGGAATTCAGTTAATTCCACAATGGCATCTCTGGGTAGTAATTGTGTTTTAGTCTGTTCCTAAAAATTAATTATGTGCATTAAGGAGACACCTTCATGTACATGGTGCAGAACATGTCACACAGCAGCAGCAACAACAACAACAACAACAACAACAACAACAACAACAACAACAATATAAGGTGGGATTCAGATAATTAGTTCCACTATCAGAAGCCCACACAAGGACTTCTGCTTTCCCCTTTATCCAAGCAGGGAGGCATGTTACTTGTGAGGACATTGGGGGCAAACTGCTATCCACACTTTGGCCAGTTATGTGTTCAGGCAAACACCTGGTGTCACTGTAGCAGTATTCTCTGCTAAAGAGACAAGTGGCTTTGAAAACAACAGATATTTGTGTCGTTGGCAGTGGGAACTTCTGTGGCAAAGATCTCCAGCATGATATGTGCATGAGATTCTATGGCATTTGATTGTTGCGGTTGTAGTTTTCAGACAGCCCTATTTCCATTAATAGAAATGTCAAGTGGGCTTTGAAACAGATCTACCAATGCTGCTAATGTCACATCAAGCTATGCTAAATTAGAGACCTAATTTTTATATGGAAATAAAATCAGTACTTTTTCTCCCTCCACTTGTGAGTCATGGAACAACATGGATTAATGTGTGTAGTGTTCATAGAATCATAGAATCACAGAATCATAGAATCATAGAGAGTTGGAAGAGATCACAAGGGCCATCGAGTCCAACCCCCTGCCAAGCAGGAAACACCATCAGAGCACTCCTGACATATGGTTGTCAAGCCTCTGCTTCCTCCTGTTTTTAAAATCAAGGATGGAGAACCTCATCACAACCTTTATACCAGGAGGTTAGAACGTCAGTCAAAAAGGATTACTGGCTCTTTGCATCTTGATTTCTAGGGCTGATCTGAATATGACATGTCAAAACCATGAACATTTGTCAATAATATGGCAACAACTACTGTCAGAAATTTGCAGGCTTACTGTTTCCTCTAACCACTCAGTGTTTCCTTTTGCAATATTTTGAATTTTACATGTATCAAAAGCTTCACAAGGCCAACAGAAGAGCATTTGTTAGTGAATTTATTTGCAAATATCCTTATTTCACAAATTAATGTATTTGGAATGAATGTATTCACAATTAATGGAATTGTGTCCACTACAGTGATGATACAGATCATCACAAATGCAAGCCTGCATTGTTAATGTGAACTTTGGATTAATATTTGTATCAGCTCTAGTCATCTTTTTATGCTGGTGCCTTAAATGTTTCAAGAGAATATTCTGCTCTCTAAATAATGAATACCAATCCCACATCTGTGTTTAATTAGTACTTTTGCACCATTCATTTTGAGATACTAACAGAAGTATAAGCACACAACTAATTATTGCCCTTTTGAGTTTTCATGATTTAAATCAGGGATGTTGAGGAATCTGTGGTCCTCATCATGATATTGCACTACAACTCCTATCATCACTGATCCATTGCCCATGATCTCTGGAGCAGATAAGAATTAGATTTGAACATCTGGAGGTTCACAGGTTCTCCATCCTTGATTTTAAAAACAGGAGGAAGCTATTAGTGCAGCTTTGATTTATTTTTCCAGCTCCATTATTAGGAAAAGGATCAGTGCAAGTGCTGTTTAAGAATCTGATCCTATGTATGTTTACTCAAGACTTATGATCCAACTGAGCCCTAAAGGTCTTATGCCTTAGTAAGTGTTCATAGTGTTGTAGCCTAAATCGCATTTAGCAGGAAGATATCTCCATTTCACTTTCATTTTGTAGGCCCTTTAATGTTTATAGTCAGCAGTAAGTTTACATTGGGAGTGTGTCATACTGACATAGTAGAATTTGCTGTTTACGTAGCAGAAAAACATGTCAAGTGTGCCACACTTTAAGTGGGACATAGACTAATTGGAATCAGTTCAAAGGATGGCAAAGGAAATGGTCCGGAGTATGAGGTTTATGAGAAAAGGTTGAAGGGACAGGTATGCTTATCTTGGAGAATCTGAGTTGGGGACATGATTGCACATCAAAAACTTGAAGGACCGTCACACAGATAAAGACAAGGATTTGTTCTTTGCTGTCCCAGAGAGCAGGGCTAGATATAATGATTTGAAGTTGAAAAAGTGTAGATTTGTGTTGAACATTACTTATTAACACTAAGAGCAGTTCAGTTGCCTAGAAGGATGGTTCTCTCACTGGGATGCTTTGGATTTGAAGTTCCTGCTTCCCGCATCCATCAGAACCATGGCCTGCACCCCTGTAACTATGATTTGGTGAACCCCTGATAAAGGCAGAGGAGGAGATGATTATATATCCTCTGGCTGTGTCTGTTTACTAACAATCCAGAAACGGAGTTCTGTGACTCTGCATGCACAGAGTGCCTTCCCTTCATCGCTTGACTAATCCTGCAACCTTTTCTTCACACTTTGGGAAATGGCAAATGCTTGTGTTTATTCATTTTCACAACCCACTTGCACAGACAGTCCCACAGACATGCACTGATGCATGTATGGAGCTGAAGTAAAAATGCATAAGTTCCTATACGCACACAAAACTCACTACTCCTGTGAGGAATCGTGACAAAAGCAGAAGCAGTGCTTATCGTGTACTGAATCACTGTCTGCCATTCCACTGTCGACTGACTGCAAGTAGTTATCCATACTTGGCTCCAGAATGAGGTTTGTACCTCCATCAAAGCATGTGCAACCCCCATGACTCTGTATATTATGTATGATGTACAGCAATGTCTTAAATTGCTGATGTCTCATACTGAAGTTTACAAGCCACCTATATCACCTATTACATGTCCTCCATTGGAACATCTATTTCCTCAGCCCCCCCCCCCCCGCCCCGGCAATGCAAAACATTTTAGTATTTTGAAAGCCAGATGCAAGACAGTTAAAGTGTGCTGGTTTATGTAGGGGAGGAGATGCTTTTTAGGCTGTTGAAAAATGTATTGTCTAATATTAATCATTCCAAACCTCTTTGTCAGGGTATATCAGTAGAATTTTTGGAATGGGTATTTGGTTTGCTTTCACCACAATGCTACAAATGAATTGTTCCCTTAATGCAAAACAGCCTGCTTGAGAAAGTACTTCAGTACTGTACTGCAAGGGATTCCAGTGCATTGAGATTGATGAAATCCAGATAGGCTTTGGAGGTGATCCTACTCGCTGGTGATTCAGAGCTCCAATCTTCTCAGAGATCTGACGCAGGCTCCTTTGTGACCTTTATGTACCACTGGAAAAACAGTGACTTGGCAGATATTTCCAGATGCATAGCGATAAAAGCTGAAGTGAACAAAGCTCTAAAATAAACTTTTCTAAAATAATAACAATAGATTAGTACTCTGGTAGTCATTTTCCTCGTGATATTTCAGCGATTCTCTTCCTAGGCCCAGTCAGATTCTATACTTTTGACATTTGCAGAAAATCAAAACCAGAAACTTCATGTGTTCTCTTGACAGTCTGCAATGTTTCTTAAACACTGCTCAGAGGCTTCTATTAAAAAATGAACCCCTGCCTATCCCAGCCACAACCCCATACACACCCATGCTGCAGTTGGCACCAATGTAAGCTTTTTCCTTGAGACTAATTGCTGCATGGAGAAATATTTGTTGGGCTCAGTCCTGGGGTGGAAAGGATTAAACCTCTCTTTCCAGGGGCCCCTGAACCTGTAATCAAAGAAAGGGGAAACCAACCAAAGTAGTGCCTAGTTTTGCACTAACTTCAGCAAGTCGGCAGCATCAATTTTGCAATTTTGAGTATCAGCACTGGGGCAGCAGAGATTTTTACTGCTAGCGTAGGCACAAAGGGACACCACCATCATGTGTCTGAGCTGCAAACCACCATTATGATAACAGCAAGTTTAATCTTGACAGGGATTTTTATCAGTGCCTTTGGAGGTTCACTGAAACAGACCTGACCTTCTTTCTTGGTCTAGGCACAACTGTGTGATGCAAGTAGAGAGGTTTTCAGGTGTTTGCAGAAGCAAGTGGGATAGATTGTATAACTCCACTGTGCCTGGACAAAATAGGGTACTGCTTCATAATTACGGTATAAACTTTTGTTTATGATATCCCAGTTCAATGGTGTGATATGTCTGAATTACCTGGCAGAATATTGCAAACAAGAAGCAATTGGTGACTAGCGGAGATTCACATTTAAGATATACTAACTAGGAGTACTAACTGGGATGTGGGTGGCAATGTGGGTTAAACCAGAGCCTAGGACTTGCCAATCAAAAGGTTGGCGGTTCAAATCCCCGCGACAGGGTGAGCTCCCATTGCTCGGTCCCTGCTCCTGCCAACCTAGCAGTTTGAAAGCACATCGAAGTGCAAGTAGTTAAATAGGTACCGCTCTGGCGGAAAGGTAAATGGCGTTTCTGTGTGCTGCTCTGGCTTGCCAGAAGCGGCTTAGTCATGCTGGCTACATGACCCGGAAGCTGTACGCTGGCTCCCTCGGCTAGTAAAGCGAGATAAGCGCCGCAACCCCAGAGTTGGCCACAACTGGATCTAATGGTCAGGGGTCCCTTTACCTTTACCTTTAACCAGGAGTTGCCAATGTAGTGCCTTTGGGCACAGTACTGTAGTGCCTTTGAAGTATTTTCCTGGTGCTAATGAAGCCTTGATTAGGAAATGCCAATGGCGGTTAACCTTTTAACCCTTTAAAAGATGAAGGAGGAAGTTGGAAGTACGATGATCTGTTGGAATTTCTTTCAGCCCTGTGTGTTTTTCAACGTTCAGGTTAATTATATTGGACCAAACTTTTATCAGCTTCTTGGAAAAGCAAATTGTGTGTTCCTACACTGTCTGTCCCTGTGGTGCAGGGAGACACTGATCTGGAAGAGGAGGGGAAGTGGTCAGGAGGTGCACAACCCATAACACTCACTCAGAAATCCTAATGCACCCATAGGCACAACTCCTGTTAAAAAAAAAAAAAAGGCTGGCAACTCCTGCATTACACATAATTGAAATGAGCAGAATGTATTTTATTTTTTGTAATAACCACCATCCCAAAGAAATCGAAGAAAAAGACTGCACACAACAAGGAGCTTTTGTTTTATTTATCCAATCAGGAGGAACATTCCCTGCATTGGAATTTCCTTCAAGTTGAAGCAGCAGTTTGTAGCACTTAGGGCTCATCCAGACTTCCTTTTGTGCTGTGCTTTCCGGAAACAGTTATGTGCTTTAAAGCTCTGTGTCCAGTGTGTGTGTGTGTGTGTGTGTGTGTGTGTGTGTGTGTGTGTTTTCCCCGGCTCTTTCTCTGGGAAAACCCACATTTTACCGCCGAATTGGAGCAAATGGTAATCTGTGGAAAACCCAATTGCTGTTGGCTCTGATTCAGTGGTATAATGTGGGTTTTCACGGGGAAAGCACCAGGTCAAAAAACAAACAAGCAAAACCAATGTTCAGACACAGAAATTTAAAGGCTGGAGCCGTGCCTAGAAATGTGGCACAAGCAGAAGTCTAGACGAGCCCTAATAAGTCATGTTTGCATTCATGCTGCTTCATGTACCTGCTTTAGACCTCAGACTACTGAAGAATCTCACCACAGGTTTGACTTTAGCACATATTCTAGAAATGTCTTGCTGATTATGGATCCATGGGCAAATTCGGTTTAGCCAATGACTTCCTAATTTATTTGTATTGAAGAGTAGTGAAGCCGGCACTCAATGGACTGCCAGCTGACACCAGATTGTGGAAAATGAGTAGCTTTATTCCAGGATTTGAAAATACTGATTTTTTTGGAATATACAAAGTTTTTGCACCAAAAAGGGGCCGATTCAGAATGCAAAAGCCATTGGTGGAAAGGTTCCCCCACGACCTATCAATACTTGCAAAATATGCTTCAGACTCTATAATTCCTGTTAGATTTTTTTTCCTCATCACAAGAATGGTTCATTGGAAATATCACTCCCCCCCCCAAAAAAAAAAACCCAACCCAGCCCAATAGTAGTATGTTTGGTTATAAGCTAGGTAATTAATAGTCTTGATACCTATTTGTGTGCCCCATTGATATTCAATGATTTTTTTCAGTGAAGATCCTGTTTCTATGAACAGCACAGTAGCTAACAGGCCAAAGAAATGGCCCTAGCTGTGCTACAAGGTGCTGTCCCCAGAACTGTGGCACCAGTGAAAGCTTACTGTGCTGTGTTCATGCTTGTACTCAGACAACTGTACTAGTGTCTTTGTGCAAGGCATTTAACATGCTCCATAGACCAGTGCAATTGTTGGCTAGCTCTGGTCTGGATCCAAAGAATGGTATGGCTAGGGAAAGATCTTCTAAATCAATCTACCCTTCAAGAGGAAAACAGTGAAAAATTAAATGGTGCACACAGTCCCTTGAACACACCTAAACTTGCTCTTGGAATCCCACTCTATGTTCTAGCAGGTTATAGGTGGAGGTTGGCAGGAAAGTAGGGTATGTACCTCAAGCAACAAGGTGCTACATCTCTCTTCAGCTACTGTCATGTTAACACTGCAGCTGAGATTAATTTAAAGGCTCAAGGCTACCCATCTGTTTAGGATTTCAGTTAAAAGCGTCTGTACTTCATTGTTTCTGCAACATATTCTTATCAGGTACCCAGTTCAAAGTTGTCATCAGAAGCAGCAAAGCAAATAGTCATTTTTCAACGAAAGATCACTGCCGTAGACACTGTTTTACATTTGAACAATTGCTTAAGCGAAAGGCAAAGTACATTCAAGATCTTGTGGGGTTGTTATATATGGGGGATTGAACCGTTTGATCATGACAAGATACTTCAGGTCATAACAACAAAATCTCATACAACCACATCAGACATTTAAAAACCTATGCATTTCAAAAGATTTGCCAGTGCGTCTCTGAGAGCAAGTTCTTTAAAACAGAACTTAAAATTTTCAAAACTTTAAATTTTAAAAAATACATTGTTCTAAAATAGCCCACCAGTGCTGATGCAAACTTTCTGTATTTCTACAAAAATAGATGCATAAAGAACTACAAAAACTGCATTCCTGAAGGAGGACTCTAGGTCAAAGCTAGGTCTCTCCTGACAGTCAAGGGTATGCGTTAGTATATAGACAATGGCACACATCTAAGCAAAACACTGTTAAAAGGAGCATAGAGAAGTTAGATTGGAGAAATGCTTTAGCAGGCTCAGATGACAAATGATATACAAAAGAAAGGTTTTCGATTTTTTTCTTATTGTCCTGGGACTTTAAAATGACCTTCTGGAGGTAAAGGCTCCATCCAAAAAAACATATGGCTGGTTTGCTCATCATCTGCTTAGTATAATGTTTATTGCCACTGTGAAGAAACAGTAAAACATAATAATACTGTAGTATCTCCTTCACAAGATGGGAACTCTTTTAACACTGGTTACTGGTAAAATCCATTTTTTGGTACTTCAGAACCATGATGTCTCCTTACTTTTGTCCTGATGTTGGATGCCTATTTTGAAAGGGAAGAGGAAATAAGTTTAAACTTGCATTGTTTGAGTGGCTTAATTTGATTAATCAGTCATCATCTTACATCCCACCTTTCTCTCACCATGAAACCTAAGGCAACATACACGTGGTTCCCAGGTGGTCACCCATCCAGGCATCGCCCATACCTGCTTAGCTTCAGTTGGGTGGTGGCCTCAGGCACCATCAGATCATACTCTGGGACAAATGTTAATTACACCTGTGATAGACTGTACTGTAGTTGACTCCCCACCCCCCGTCCAATTTCAATAAGTAGTACTGTACTAGACTCAAAACATATTGATTTAAATCATCTGACATAAACATTGGTTTGGTTTCATTAAGAAATGACATTTATGTGCCTGAGATGCATCATAAACTTCAGTTTAAAGTAGTCTGAAAGAAGAAGAACTGCATGTACATTCATCCCACTTTTGCTTCTGGTACACACATTTGGCAGATTTTTGCATTATTTCTGAAACCTGCACTGCCTGCTTGACCAGAGGTGAGAGTAGGATAAAATCTGGCCAACCGACTGACCATTAGGCTAAGTAAAGTGGCCACCTCAGATCCTGAGGGGCAAGGACTGAAAAGAGATGCACTGGCCACACATCCTCCAAAGGACCTACTTTTCTACATGGAATGAAGAGAGGCTTCAACATGTCTTTCACCTCAAGGAGCAAAATGTATTTGGACAGCCCTAATAAGAGAAGAACCCCCATCAGAAATGTGCCTTTCAAACCACTTTTGCCTCCCCACCCCCCATTATTTTTCGTTGTTAAAAACATATAGGAGAACAAAACAGTAAATGAATACAAAATGTAATATAAAAGGCTGCCCAATGCAATAAAAAATTGAAAGAGACAATGAAAACGAGCAACTTCCTAAATGCATTAAAAAAATAAAAATAGTTTCCCCAAAAACTTTGCCAAAAAGATGACTCCACTAACAATCATTGAAAATTTTAAGCAAAGAGACAATTATCTGTTCTATCTTAATAAATTAAACATAAATATTTCTGTGATATTATTATGAAAAAATGGGTACCTTTTTGTAATGTTTTGGAACATACAAGTTCCTTGATAATGTCCAACCTTATACTGATCTCAACCTGCTGTAACAATATTTCTTTATCAATATTTCTTTCTCTATTTTGCCTTTTAATAAAATAAGTTATTAAAAACATTTACGTAAAATTAAAGATTCTGCTGAAGTTCCTGCACTAAAGGGGGTAGGATGGGAACACTCTTGAAATTTCTTACTGTTGAATCATTTCCTTATACTTTTGTGGAACTGGCCCAGATTAATTTACGTGTAGTTTTGTAATCTTTTAACATCAACAAGGCTATGTAAGGGTATTCATATCTGGTCTGCTGCATCCTCAGTTAATGAATAGGTCCTTCTCAGGAGCTAGGAGTAATCTAGGCAGTGATTCTTGAGAGCAAATTCATAGTCTTAAAAGACACAATTTACTTTTTTCCCTCATTAATGCTCAGTGAGATAGATAGATATAGATAGATAGATGATAGATAGAGATATATGCACGGAATCTTGTCCCTGATAATGTTAGTTTTCATTTTCAATCATTATGGATGTAGGTAAATAGAGATTTTCCTGTATTGATGCAGACTCAAAAGAAAACTTTGCCACTTGTGAATATTGGGTGTGGGGAGATGAGTCTGGAGCAGCTGCTTCAGTCAGAAATGTTTGTGTGAATTCTCCCTGAGCCCCAGTGTTTATTCAATGGTTACAGATCTTTTGTGTAGACTGTGGAAATCCCTTCCCCCAGGCAGTGTTCCATGAGTGGACATAACATTTCAAAGCTCTCTATGAGTCATCACAATTGCATATAACATCTACATGCTAGCTCTGTTGGGATTAGGGCAATGAACACGGTAAGGAGCACTTAAACACCACAAGCCCCAGTCCAATGGGCAGGGGTGGTAGAACTTTTAGTTCAATGTCTAAAGAGCCACAAGTTCCTCTTCTTCCACCATCTTTCCATCCCTAAAGGATTAATAAAAAGTAAACGCACAGGAACTTGTCACTGTTTTACATATGTGGGGAAAGCCTACCCTGAGTTCAAATAATAAATAATAATAATAATAATAATAATAATAATAATAATAATAATAATAATAATTTGTTATTTATACCCCGCCCATCTGGCTGGGCCTCCCCAGCCACTCTGGGTGGCTTCCATAAAAACCAAAAATACAGTAAAATATCACACGTTAAAAACTTCCCTAAACAGGGCTGCCTTAAGATGTCTTCTGAATGTCAGGTAGTTGTTTATCGCTAATTGATTAATATATGGCATGCTATAATATGGTCATTACCATTTATGTTTGTGTCCAGGTAAACCTGAACTCAGTACTGCATGCATAATTAAATGTTACGCATGCATTTATGGACTGGATCTATCACTGACGATGCATCCTCAGTTTTGACCCCTGTACCCAAGCTCTGAAACGGAAAAGCTGGACCAGGCCATTAGCATTCTATTCTTATAACAATAGTTAAATCAGAGCCATCCCTCACTCAACCCCCATACCAAAATATTAATTCATTTCCTTCCTACTTTCACTTACCCATGAACAAATTGCAGCCCCTTTCAGGGTTTTTGAGCCTTTCCTTTAAAAAAATATATCTTAAAATAAGATTCCTTATTCAGCCTTGGACAGACAATCCAATTGTCTAGACAGCAAGGAATACTGGAATTGCTATCAGATGCACCTTTATGTTGCCTTCTATGACAAGAGTCATAGACAGCTGAAATTTGCTCATAAATACACCTTGCCAAAAGGCAGACCCCATGAAGGGGCTAACAATTGCTCCTAGTCATAGCAGACGATCACTTTACATCCTGGAGCATGAAATTTAATTACTCTTGTGTCATCTGTACAGCTGCAAACATAATTAATGGCCATAAAATTGCCCAGATCTTTTAAGGATTCGGCTGTGCTGTTTTTTCTTAATGTCCCGAGGCAGCAAAAGCAGTGCTGTTTTACTCTCTCCCCGATAAAGGAGAATGTGAGAATGAAGCTTGCTAGGTTGTAGCAGTTAGTTCAAGAATGTGAGACAGGGCATTTGCACTGCACTGTTCACTGAAACCCAAATCCAAAGAACCTTCTAAAAGAAACGGACTATCATCTAATACTATGTGAATGGTACAACTTATATATATATATATATATATATATATATATATATATATATATGATGTATACTTGTGAGAGCCATCTACTGTACTATTTCCCATATAAACTCTTATATTAAATTTGCAAACAGTAATGTCAGAATTGTATAGAAAAAACTGGGTGGGTTTCCTATCCTTGATGGCAAAAACTGCAGTCTGAAAATTGGAACAACAGTTTTATTTTTAAGTACAGGAAAACCAATTTAAGATGTAGCATTGCTTGCTAAAGTCTGTAGTCTGCTACGCTATATTAACAGGCAAAGGCAAACAAGAATTACACATTATATGTGAGCCTCGATCTTTTGCCCAATCTGCCCTTGGCTTAAGCATCACTTGAACTAGGTCCTAAACCAGTAAGTTTAGCCTGAGGTTCTGCCACTTCTCCACACCAGATCTGGGAGAAGTAGAATAAGCCACTTTTTTCAGATCCATGGCTGGCAGGGCTCACTGCAGTTGAATGAGCTATGCAGTTGTATGGGCCAGTTCTATAGAGTGATTTCATGGGACATGTGCCCCTTTCCCCCCAATTCACTTTTCAGGTCAGCAATGACTGCTTTGCCCTTTGATACAGTTGAGTTATACTAGTGTTCTCCACTAGATGTGTAAAAAGACAGGCACAAGTGCTCAAACACTCTGGGAAATGAACAAGGTTCTTTGGATGCCACCCTCTGGACCTCCCATGGAGGGGGCACATGGAGATGATGATCACAGGATCTGAGGTGGCTTGTGTGAGGAGAGGTGATCCTTGAGCATATTAGGCTCCTGAGATGCATAAAGCTTTGCAAGTCAAAACCAGCTGCAAACTCACCTGCCACATATCATAACTTACTGATAGCTAAGTAAATGAAATGTCTCCAATCAAAGGCAGTATGATGCTGAATACCAGCCGCTGGGAGACAAACAGCAGGCCGGGCCTTTACCCCTTCTATCAGTTAGGAGTGATTTACAGATTACTACCTACGCCAAGTAAGGCCTTTGATTTAACCTGACTGCTTGGGATCTTCAGGGTTTTTTTTTTTTTGTGGTAATGACATCTGCCTTGAAGACAAAGATATCTGAATGAAAGTTGGTACACATTCAAGAAACAGCTCCAGCTTGACTCTAAATCCATTTTAGGATGGCTGTGTATCATACTTTATGGAGGATGGCTCTGTTTGAAGGGCTGTCAGAGGACAGTCCTCATGAAGAAGTCCTCTATTTAATGTGTGAGGAACCTCTGGCCCTCCAGAGGTTGCTGAATTACAACTGGGGCTGATGGGAGTTGTAGTTCAGCAACACCAGGAGGACCAAAGGTTCCCCATTCCTCCTCTATTTGAAGGGCTGTCTGTCTACTCATGTCACGTTTAAAGGTAAAGAACCAATAGATTGGTAACTTATTTCTCATCAACAGTTAGCATCCAGACAGGAGACTGAGCAGGCAAAATGATCACCTGGCCACAGTCTTTCCCAGATGTATTATATTTCTATTATTTGTATTTATACATAAAACCAGTATAGGTAAAGGTAAATGTGGTGGCCCTTTGGTCTAAACCACTGAGCCTCTTGGGCTTGCTGATCAGAAGGTCAGCAGTTCAAATCCACACAACGGATTGCTCTGTTCCAACTTCTGCCAACCTAGCAGTTCAAAATACATACTAGTGCATGTAGATAAATAGGTACTGTTACAATGGGAAGGTAAACAGCATTTCCATGCACTCTGGTTTCCATCATGGTGTTCCACTGTGCCAGAAGTGGTTTAGTCATGCTGGCCACATGACCCAGAAAGCTGTCTGTGAACAAATGCTGGCTCCCTTGGCCTGAAGCAAGATGAGCCCCATTGTCACCTTTGACTGGACTTAACTGTCCAGGGATCCTTTACCTTTTTTACCCAATCCAGTAAATGCAAATCTGTGTCCTCTTTTTTGGTGATGCATAGCTTCTTTTTTTAGCAATACACAAGTGACCACTTTAATCTATTTTCAAGGGACCATGAAACATAATGCATGAGAGACAGAATGAATATTGAATTACCACAAGATAACGTGATATGTATACTTAATATGCAATTCTTTGTGGTTCAAATGCTAGCTAGACCTGCTGGGATGTCTGCAGCAGGGTAATGGATGAGACCAGATGTCATTCCAATGGTACAAAGTATGGAGCTCACAGGGAAAAACTTTTGTCTTCCAATTCAGAGAGCATCTCAAAGCACTGAAATGAGATTGTATAGGTGCAGCAGAGCCACATCTATAAAAGTAATTTGAGAAAAAGTGTTTTGTGCTTGGAATAAATTTATTTGGAAGACTGCCCTGTAGAATGACAGCTTTCTTTTATGCTGGGTTGTTTTGGGGAAGTTTTATACATAACATTTGGGTTGGAAAACACTTTATGATCTCTTGAGTCCACATTGAGTGAATTCAGAACATCTCATTCTCAAACAGGATTGAGTAAGAAACCAGATTCATTGCAGGCTTACAGAAAGAAGAATCCTAAATTTGTCTAATTTGAAAAAAGGAACAAGGAAGGGTATGTAGAACTGCAAAACAAGTAAGCCAGTATCTGGTTCCTACTGACTTTATATAAGAACAGGATGTTTGTGGTTAAATTTTTGCTACACACAACAGAGCTCTGAACCTTGGGATTGTTTGCCTATATTAAGTGTGTTATATGTTTTGTCTGCTTTATGATTTCAGTGGGAGTAAAGAACTAATTCTTCAAGATCATCATTGCAAATCTTAGCATTCTTGCAACTTCAACCCTTTCTAACTACATCAGGGATTCATATCAAACAGATCAGGTGAAAGAATCAGGGTGGGGAGCTTGTGACCCCCTCAGTTGGTCTTGGACTATAACTCACCATGGTGGCTGATGGGAGATGGGGGCCCAGCAACATCTGCAGTGCCACAGTCCCCACCCCCACCCGAATTAGTGGAGGTCTTGAGAATTTGCTTGGTTACGACATACGTTTCCTAACATACGAACCACGTAGAAGAGAAAGCTGCAGCTTACCTGCGTCAAACCCAAAAGTTGGCACAATGTCAACTGTTCCATGGAAGGCTCCTGCCCATGCTGAGGTAGCACTGGAGACAGCAGTAGGATCTGTCTTTGTTGCATCACACTGTGGTGGAGGAATCTTGCCTGCGCAAACTGAAGGCATCAGCAAAGATCTGTACCGTGGGTCAAGGTGCGAAGTCGGGTGGTGATGATGATGCATGTGTGCATGAGGATGGTGGCGGTGCATGTATACATCATGCATGTATCCATATGAAGGGCTCACCTGAGATGCTAATGGATAATGCCAAGATTCTGGCATACTCGGCGGAGGAGGTGGAGCAGTCTGATGCAGAGTATGTCCTGGCCAGCTGCTGGGATCTGCTGCTGAGAAGGTGCCTGGTGCAGTAACAGGAAAGTCATGATGAACTCCACTTAAGCATGGTGGAGGTGGAGTTTGATAAGAACTGGTCCAAAACGAAGCTGGGAAACCACTCCTCTGGCTTGCGATTGTTGCATTCTCTTTTAAAAGAAACATCAAAAGGATGATAAATTCTTCCATGGATCTTGAATAATAAACAGCTTTGCTAACATGAATAAAGAAATGAACGTAAGTTCCATAGACAACTATTTAAAAATGTTGATGAAAGCACAAGTAACTGGACCCTGCCAGAAAGTCGTCTTCATGTGCCTCCTCAATCTAAAGCTTGGAGGACAACTATGAGAAAGAAAGCCTTTTTGGTGGTGGCCCCCTGACTATGGAATGCTCTCCCTAGGGAAGCTCACATGGTTACAACTTTTATGTTCTTCCAGGCCTTTTTAAGATATATATATTTAATTCACAGTGGCAGTCTTAATATATGCATTTAAGGGCTATTTAAGTTCTTTGCTATACAGCAGTTTGTGGTTTTGGTTTCATTGCGCTGCTTTTGTATTTGGGTTTCTGTGCTGTTCGTCTCTTAAGTTTATTGTGGATTTATTGTGCATGTTTTTTTTTCTATTTTATTAAAATTCTTTTTAGACCCCAGGGCTCACCGAAAAGGGCGTAAGTAGCTGGCCACTTTAGTGTCTAAATCAGCAAATTTTTTAATGTGGAAACAGCTGATTTTAGAACTAAGCAGATTGCAATTCAAGCACAGCTCAAGTCCAATGCCATTATATTATGAAATCACATACTTTAAATCCCATCTTTCTAAGGAGTGGTAAATGATTCTACTATGTAATGATAGTGCTGGCAGAGATACTACTAGTATTCTTGTCCAAACCTTGGTTTGAAGTAAAGTAGAAAGGAAGATGCTTTGGGGGGAAATAAGGGAAGCTAGAGATGTTGCCATGGAAGAGTATACCTATAGCTGATGGTGAGGAAATAAAGTCACAGAAATATCACAAAAATAAGAACATTTCAGTGGGGGGGGGTGTGTATGTATGTGTGTGTGTGTATATATATATATATATATATATATATATATATATATATATATATATGGCAGTTGCAAAGGTTTATTTGTTTTATTAAGCTAAAGAGCTTTCATATCTAAAAAATTACAATTTTCAATGGATTTCTTAATTGGCCTTTTATTTTTATTTTTATTTTTTTTTAAAAAAAGACTTCAATTTTAATAAAAGTTAATCAACTGTACATCAAAAAATATACATGTGCCCCACTGAAGCCCTTACTGTATGTATCCCAGTAGAGAGCTGTGCAGGGACCAACTTAAGCATTCTACTTAGAACCTATCACACCTGAGTTCAATAAAACTCCAAGATGCCCTGAAGAAAAACCTTATCTAGCCCAGCGTACTTTCTGATGAGGATGGCTCAGCAGAAAATGAAGGCTTTGGAAGGAGAACCGCAGAAAGGGAAGCAACACAGTCAAATCCATTTCTCCCCTCCTTAGGGAACTCTGGAGACCTTAAGTTTGCCTTCGCATATAACTGATGGGAAATGGTGTTCAGCGTCCAAGAGATACAAGTGCACTCCTCTGTTCTGTGCTAAATGTGCATGGAGAATATTAGGTCTGTAGAGCTTTAAAATAACATTCTTGAATATTTGTGAAATGTCATCATGCTTCCACACCCAATTCATAAACATTTCACCTCTTGCACAACCAAATTCTTGGAGACAACTTCTTAATCTCTTTTGGTTGTTGTTTTTAAGCAAAAAAACTCAGAAAAAAACAATTTTGATGCTCCTTACTGGGTGAGGTGATCTCTTGGCATTTTTACATATATATTTTTTTAATTTCTTAGAAATCATCTCTTCTCTGGTGAGAGTCACCTGAGAATTGTATTAGGATGGCTAGTTAAGATGCTAAAGCAGGGGTGGCAGTAGGTAAATCTGCATCTACCAGTAGATCTCTATGTAACTGCAGTAAATCGGAAAGGATTTATCACTCCTAATTGTTAAGCAGTAGCAGCAACAAAATGGCACACTCATTGTACTGCCAAGCATAAAGAACTTAAGGGTGGATCATGGGGCTTTAGTAAACAAAAAACAAACAAACCCCTAAGTGGATACAATATGCCTGCAGTCTGCCCACACTTGTGCTAAAGATAGCCAGAGGAGTGCAGTTCCTTCTCAAAGCTATTCAACAATGTAATAGTTCAGCTGTAAATGCAGGACACAATCATTTCAGGCATTAAGTGTTCATATGTTCTTTGATTTAGGTTTTGAGATTTCAATAAAGTACTTAACTGACTTGATAATATTGATACTGTTTTTACCCATTTTGGTAGTGTAATGGTTGTAAGGGGGTTACTTGTGCGTAAATTGCCTTCAGTTTAGTTTGATTGCTTGCCCAACCATGCTTAGGCTCACAGCTCGCCCTCTGTGACCTGCTAGTCACTTGCAGAATCCGTCAGTGGGCGTTTCTTGAATCTTTTCCAGCATAAAAGCTGTTTGACACCAAGTCTCCGCCTATGTTCCCTGCGCGGAACTCATCTGCGCAAGTAAGGGGAAGGCTGGGGCGTGCCAGCGCTCTCTTCACTAGCTTCTGGTGAAGGGTCTCGGAGCCCTGTGGCCAATTCCTCCATCTCCCTCTCTTCTCTGCTGGTGTTACGCTGAATTCCTTCCCCCCAGCTGGTCCCCTCTCCGGCATCGCTCTGGAGCCCTGCCTCCGCCTCTCGCTCTGATGTCAGTTCCCTGACAGGTAGTATTCAGTTGCTTGGAGAAAACCAAATACACCCCAACTATCACTCCCATTTCATTTTCCAGTTTTCATTAATTCTGTAATACTAAGCAATCCCATCTGTCTGGAACGGCCAGCTCTTTCCGAAGTCATGATGCTTATCCACCCACCAAATTATATAGCATGATGATAAGATAGCAATTCCTGCATTGTCACACTATAATATCTTGCAGGAAAGTGACATTTTTAAGGTGTGAATCTTAAAGAATTTTCCACATGGCAACCTCCCATTCTCTGAGACTAATTCTGTAATGTGAGAGTCACACTCAACGCAACACATAAAATCCACAAGCATAGGATCTCCCTGTAGGTTTTATTATTACCAATTGGGAGCCCCATATTTCTGCTCTGAAGATTTGAAAAGTGGAGCTGGACAAAGGGGGGCAGTTAACATGTCTGGTACCTGCATGGTTTCCCCATTGCTCTAGTTACAATTGGGAGGGGCAATTCAGAAAGGTAAAATAGCATCGGAGAAGCAGGTTTTGCACTCTCTCCAAGTACTATTTCTCTAGTTATCAAAGCCACTGCACGAGGCTGCTAGTTAAGAAAAAGAACAGAAGAAAATGCTAGTTACAGATTTCCTGCATCATATCTCTTTTCATGGTGAAAGGTAGGAGCTGGTTTCAACCAGACAGTTCCACTAGTGGGAGCCAATGCAAGACGTCAGAATAGCATTCAGGAGGAGAGTGCAAAGGGGTTCCCCCCCATTGGCTCTAGAAGGGTTAGGACAGGCATGTCCAAAGTCTGTTAATTTGGCCCCCTGGCCAGTTTTATCTGGCCCCTGTGGCAGTTCATTTATTGGGGTCAAATCATTAAAAAAGCTCAACAAGTTAAATTCTTTTTTTAAAAAAGCTCAGTAACTTTGGTCGGCCCTCACGCGTGTTCACTTCATCAAATCCGGCCCTCTTTGAAAAAAGTTTGGGCACCCCTGGGTTAGGAGAATCACTATAACAGCATGCAGGAGGACAGGAGAGATTGTTCCATCTGATAAGGAATAACGCTTACACTAGTGGAACAATCATAATAGTGTGATGTTGAATTCCTCTCCTAATTTTCCCCAGGAATTTCCAAATTTTGCATGTGGCTAATCAGACTGCATGGGTAACACTGGTTCTGAAGGTCAGCTTTTTGTGTATCTGTGTCCTGCCATCCAGGTATTGTATGACAACCTAATTTTTAAAAAGAATGTATACCTGAAGGCGTATATAAAACCCAACTTGTGTGCTCACAAAACCAAAGGAATAAAGTGAATGAGATGTAACCAAGTTTTGCTTATAAACCTTACCTCTCCATAGCCCTGTCTTGCTTTTGGAAATGGCAGTCTCTGGACTGAAGCGACTAGCTTGGTTTAAAGCTCTTGAGAAGTGTTCATCCACTACTGACCCAATATCACCCTGAAAGTAAGTGAAAAGGACGCAGCGAGAGTTAAGGTACTCCATATCAGTAGGCTGGTCTTTCTCATCTTCCTCTTGTTTATTAGGAAGGGTCACTTCCAGAGATTCCTGCATCTTGCTGTATACAGCTAGCTTACTCTGGTACAAGGGAGGAAAAACAGAAAGAAAGAAAGTAAGATAACTTCAAGTACAGACCACAGAAACAAACATGCATTTAACGTATGGCAATGGAGATACATTTTATATTATTATACATTTACTTGTAGCCAGCCCTATCTATTCTGTAAGTGCCTGCCACAGAGAATGGTCATCCATATTGCGTCATATAGGGATGAAGATAAGTAGAAATGCAGACCAAATGAAATTAACTGACCTAACAAACACCACCAAGATTAATGCACAAATCAAAACATAATCCCTTCCATTATTCAGTGGCCAGTGAGGCATCCTCCAGATATTCATAGACTCATAAACTGTCAGGTTGGAAGGCACCCTTGGGGTCATCTTGTCCAAACCCCTGCAATGCAGGAATCTCAATATGTTTTTGAGGACAACTCCCATAATGCCTCAGCACTGGCCATTCTGGCCAAGCTAATGGGAGTTGTAGTCTAACTAAAACTTGATGGCTCAGCATTGACTATGCTTGCATTTTACCAACAGAGTTGTGCTGGTTCTTGTTTTAAATGACTCAAGTGGCTCAAGTTCATGCTGTTATGGTGCAGGCCTATGCACACCTATCTGGCAGCTTTGCATTGAACTCAGCAGGAGTTCCTTGTGATAACCATGCTTTTAATGGTATTACACTGTTCCTCAATCAGCCATCTGATGAATTATTACTCTTGTTCAAGTGATGGATTTTCCCAACCCTAACTTATGAGCGGAAAGCGTTATAAAATATTTCAGCTTTATAATTCAGTTTTAGGCATTCTTCACTATCCTCCACTTGTCATAGCTTTCCTGGGCTTAGATATCATTTGTGGAGGAGGAGGATGCTACACATAGATGTGGGTAGCAGAATCGAGCCATTTGTGAGCGGGGAGAGGGGGAGTCTAAGCATTGCCAAAGATACAAAACAAATCTGTGCTCTTCCCTCATTCAAGCAAATGCTGCATTTTTTTACATAACACCAACTTATAAAAACATTGCATATAAAAGATGATTAAATGTGATGAGATTGCTGTGAGATAAACAAACCCTTTTAAAGTTCATAAGGGGGGGGGGAAGAAACATAATTAAAACCAATGTTGGATGATGAAAGCCTCTGCGTATCTCTCCACAATTTTACTGTCAAATCAAACGAAAATGTCAAAATAAATTAAGTGTGAAGATCAATTTTACATGGAACATATTTTTCAGATGTTCCATGTTACGAATGTTTTCCAAGAAGCCCAGATCCACACCCCTCTGGCAGTGAGCATCCCTTTGTGCCCAGCATGGGGGAGAGAAGGGAACGGGTGTGACTGTTGGCTGCATGACCAGTGGCTGTTCATCTTAGGGTACAATTGCCAGCCATGCCACCTGCTATGGAGGCCTCAGCATTTGGCTGACTTGCTCATGCAGAGCTAGTTGGCTGGGGGACCAGGACACATACACCAAAGTGGAGGCTCCTCTGCTTTGGTCTCCACCTGATTCTTGTCTTACCTCCTCTCCCACTCTGCTATCATATGTCAATTATCCAGGGCTATTAGTTCCCCTTTCTCATATGAACTTGTTGTGCATATATTTTGGTTCATGGCAGTTTGTGCTTTTGTTTCTTAACTGCGACAACTGGCACTTAAGCATTAGACACAGACCATAGTTTGGGAAGTAAGGGGCTTCCAGGAACTGGCAAACGGATGAACCCCCCTCCTTGGTGGTGGCAGGCAGCAGGAATGGCTCACATGGTATGTTTGTTCTAAGTCACTCCACCCCTCAGTAATTTCCCCTTTATTTGCAGAAGGAGTTGTTATTAGCATCAGATTGTCCCTGCTTGCATTACACCATCCTCAGGCACTCTGCAATCAAAAAGGTTGCAGGTTTTTAACTCAGCTCTCTGTGGGCTTATTATCCACACTTACCTTTCATCCACTGGTACAGCCTGTGCTTTAAAGCTCGGGGTCCGAGCACTCTTTTCCCCTCTGGAGCTTCCCCCTTGAAAATCTACTCTTTAATGCTCAATCGGAGCAAATGTTAGTCTGTGGAAATACCAAACCGACATTCGCTCCGATTGAGCAAGTTTTCACAGGGAAAGCTCTGGAGCAAAATGGGGGGGGGCAGTGGGACACGGAGCTTGAAGGTGCCGACCTATGCCTGAAAAGAGTGGGGCAAAAGGTATGTATGGATAAGCCCTTAGTGTTTCCCATTCTTCCCCTTCACCCTTTGTGCAGCACAATGTTTGCCACCATTCTTAGGCTCTCATAGAAGTAGTCTGTTAAATAGCATTTAACCCAGGCTTTTCCATCCTAGTGCTGCCCAGATGTTTTGGGCTGCAAACTGCCATAGGACCTAGTCAGCACATCATGCTGCCTGCAACTGATGGGAGTTGTAGTTCAAGAACATGGGCACATGAGCGGCTGGGAAAATGGATCTGAGGATGTGGGAGAGTATGCAAAAGAGGAAGAGTCCAGCATTTTATAACTTTCACTTATTTCATTTCCTTCAGCTCAGCAGCATCACAATGACCCATATTCAAAAGTTAGTATTTTCACTTTCTTAGAAATACCACATTGTTACTCACATCACAATAGAACAGGGTGAGCAACTACAGCCCTGGGGGCAAAATGTAGCTCTTCCTCCAGGCCCCTTGGTACTCACACCCCACCCCCACCCCCAGTTTACACACCCTCTTACATGGCAAACTGTGTCATATATTAGCAATATATTAGCAAAAACAACGGGAAGAAAATTGCTTTGCAGTGTTCACTGTCATACATTATCATCTCTATTTTTCATCATGGGCCAGTTTGGGCGTCGTTACACTCCCTGCAAATGTAACAGTTTGACTGCCCTTTGCAGATTTCATTTTATTGTTATTGTATTCCATTTGAGTTTTCAGCTTATTGAGATCATTTTCAAATGGCAAACCAGGAAAATTTACATGTGAAGGGTAGGCCAAGGGGACAATGTGGAAACTTGTTCCTGGGATCCAGATGCTACTGCCTGGAAGTCTGCTAGCGTTTGTATATAGTAGGTGGAATTCAGGAAATTAAAACTCATATCCAGAGCTGCTGCTCTATGCAGGAATGCTCTTCGTTTCATTGTCAAGGCTCTCTCACTGCATTTGCATTTCAATCTTTCCTGTTTCTCATCCCAAGAGTTATTGCTGAAAGTTATTTTGGTTAATTTTAGAAAATGAAGCTGAATCTTTGATATTCCTATTTTATCCTGAGATGCTAACACTTTACCAGCCTAGTGGCAAACTTTCTCTACATACATAGAATGTATATAAAGGGTACTACTTAATATACATTTTCAAGCAACAGAAACCAAATGAATTCCACCCCCCCCCCATAAGTTTTCACAATAGGACAATTCCTAAGACATCTCTTTGAGCTTCAGTGTTGTTCATGTTATGAAGTTAGATTTTTGTTGGCAGCCTTCAAGAGATGGGAAAATCCTAGCCATAAAATAAACTTTACTAACACTTTTAAAGCAAATTATTCCTTATGGTCCTCTTCCAAGCACCTTGATGTGAGTACATACTAAGGCTTCTCCATTCATTTCAATGAATAAATCGACTAAAATGAATGGAGAAGCCTTTGCACACGTGAGAGTTCTGAGAGTGCATTTCATAGGATGGCTGCTATTGCAACCCGTGCCATTTGACCAGTACTAACAGATGACCCTTTGTCAGCAAAGTGGCAACAATAGGGCAGAGTCAACATTGCTGTAAGCATAACCATGCATCATCTGTGGCATGAACCATAATAGCAGCAGGGCACGCCATGTTGCATAGCAGAAATAAGCAAAGCCATCTTGCAAAGATGCCACAGAGCAAAACTAGGAATTATTCCCCCATAGGTCTCTCTGCCATCACTAAACACAGCCTCACTGGTACAACACCTTACAAAAACAGACCAAAGATCTATCTAGCCTGCCAGGCAATAATCGTCGCCTGTTTTGGTTCCTCACTGACTCCAAACCTCAAGGTATATAGGCATCATGACTGGTAGCAAGTGACAGCCCAATTCTCCATGAATTTGTCTAATTCCCTTTCAAAACCATCAAAGTTGGTGACCATCACAATGCTTGTGGTAACAAATTCCAAAATTTAACTGTGTGTATTTGACTGATCAGCTTCATTGGAAGACTCCATGCCTTGATATTGTGGGACGGCAAGAAAAACGTATGCCCATGGTCTCTATTACTCATCTTTTTTCTAAACTACAAAGCACCAAACTATGTTACCTCCCCTTGCAGAAGAGTAGCTCATAGAATTGCACAGTTGGAAAGGATCCCAGGGGTCATCTAGTCCAACCCCCTTCAATGCAGCTATTTCCTGGCACCTGCTACATTATTCTTTTAAACTGGAGATGGAAACTGGCACCTTCTGCATGCAAAACATGCCCCCTTGCACTGAGATACAGTCCATCCCCATATTATAAAGATATCCTGGGGCTTTTGAAAACAGATCCCCATAAGCTTTAAAGCCTTTCCAGTGATGAAAAATAGGACAAGCTCAATTTGCAGCCCCAATAAAATGAACTGAGTAATAAAAGGACAAGAACAAGTGTCTGTCTGTCTCTCTCTCTCTCTCTCTCTCTCTCTCTCTCTCTGTGTGTGTGTGTGTGTGTGTGTGTGTGTTTAAAGAGAAAGACATTTACAAATAGTGATGTACAAATTGCATGTCGAATGCAATCACCCTGAAAATTCCTAAGTCTGTGCATTCACATAACTTACACAACTGGGAATTTTAAACTACAACCTTTTTTCAAACTGTGTGACATATTTCATAAAGGAGGCATTTAATGCCATCGTATTTGGAAACAAAAAAATACAGGTTTTAGCCTATTGTGGTTCTCAGCTCTTGGAAAGCTCTTAAACCTAGCAGAAGTTTCCATGAACTGAGGGGGGAGCAGTATTTGATGATTTGCCTTCCCTGTTGCAGCCCACTGTGCCCACCAGAAATCTGCTCCAGAATGTTGGAAGGCCCTCTGGAGCACTGCAGGAGGTGACCGGGGTGGGGGCAGTTATAAAAGAAAGGTGTGATTTGCAAAAACTCTCTTCCTCCCACCTCTCATTTACGGAAGCCTCCACTAAAGGAAAGAGCCTTCCAAGAGCAGACCAGTTATATACATAACCAACTGATGTTTTTGTTTACGGTTTCAGATTATTCTCTTGCCACTGCTTGGATCAATGCTTATAAAACTTCGTAGGGATGAGGTGAAGTGTCAGAAATTGTTGAAGACATAACTGGATATCGGCAGCAAAGTTTAAAGCACACTTCCTGTGAGTGTTGATATGAATAAATTCGCATTGGTATGAAAAGGATGGTCAGGCCACAGGCCAAATGTGTCTGGCTCAGTGCTGATGTCCATCTGCTGGCGATTGCAAATGTTTGGCCCTCCTCTAACATCTTTTCTCCTTCCTTTCTCCACCTACAGCAGCATGCCCCAACCCCTCATCCCCTTCCCACCAATTAAATGCAGCCTGTGCATTTAAAATATCACCTGGTTAGCAGGCATGACAAGTAAGTAAATACGGGGATATGGAACAAGAGATTCTAAGTACAGCATATGACATAATCTAGTGCAATTTAGTCACTGCCTATTTTCCATAGGTAGCAATGGCCAACCCCGGTAAGTAGCAGGTAAGCAGTAGGGTTGGCCATTGCTGCCTATGGGAAATGAATGCCAGTTTCTTTCCAATCTATCATAAGAACCATCCTAACAAGCATGCAAAAGGAATTACCATCAACCCCACCCAGTATGGCTAATAGTCAGGGGTGATGGGTGCTATAGTCAAACAACATTGGGAGGGCCACAGGTTGTTCATCTAGGGCATGCTGCAGTCTAAAGGTGTACACTTCACCATACCAGTGGTTCAGTGGAAAAATATCTAAACATGTGCTGAAGCATCCCAATTGAAATCAGTGGGATCTGAAAGTTCACTTTGGCATGATCAAGGCAAAAGTAGTGAGTAATCTATTGTACAATTTTAGTTCAGAAAACATCAGCTTGTTGCAATATTCATGATTAAATTATAATTAACAGAAAATGAATTTGGAATTCTTTTCCCATTGTATTTTGTCAACACCAAAAGCAGAACAGACTAGACAGAGCCAAGGGAAAAGGGAAAAAATGAAACTGTCTAAATCTGTTGTTTATGTTAGGATTTATGTAAGCCATGGTTGGGGTTATTAACATTTTATTTTATTTTATTTTTATAATTTTCATTTATATAAATTATAACAATTATTTAACCATAGTTTTAATATTTTCAAGTTTCGACTCCCTTTCCCCTCTTTCTGCGGTTCCTTACATTTATTTTCACCCTTTCCTGCATACTTCAAATTTCTTTTAATCATCTGTTCTCATATATATATATCTCTTAGGTAGAGGTGAAGGAACCCCTGACCATTAGGTCCAGTCATGGCCGACTCTGGGGTTGCGGCGCTCATCTCACTTTATTGGCCGAGGGACCTGGTGTGGCCAGCATGACTAAGCCGCTTCTGGCAAACCAGAGCAGCACATGGAAACGCCATTTACCTTCCCGCCGGAGCGGTACCTATTTATCTACTTGCACTTTGACATGCTTTTGAACTGCTAGGTTGGCAGGAGCAGAGACCGAGCATCGGGAGCTCACCCCATTGCGGGGATTCGAACCGCCGACCTTCTGATCGGCAAGTCCTAGGCTCTGTGGTTTAACCCACAGCGCCACCCACGTCCCATATATATCTCATATATGTGTTTAAAACTGCAGGTTTTCACGATAATCCTGCCAATGTCTTGATCAGTTTACAGTTTGTTTGTAAATACTCAATAAACCACTTCCATTCCTTTCTAAAATGTTTGTTGTCTTGATTTCTTATTCTTCCACTAAGTTTTGCTATATCTGCATACTCCACTAGTTTCTGTATCCAATCTACTTTTGTTGGGACCTCTATATCCTTCCACTTTGGGGCAAATAACATTTTTGCAGCTATAGTCACATCCATAAATAAATTTCTATATTGTTTGGGTAGTTCTAATCCTATAATTCTCAAAAGAAAAGCTTCTGGCTTTTTTTACTAATGTTATCTTAAACATCTTTTTCAGTTGATTACCGGTATATATCATCATTTCCCAGTAAGCTTTAACAAGATCACCACATGTGAAAAAGGTGCCTTCTTTCTCTCTACATTTCCAACACTTATTTGACTTTGATTTATACATTTTTGCCATTCTACTAGGTGTTATGTACCATTTACATAGCATGTTCTATGATTTTGACTTAAACCATAACATGCTGTAAATTTTATATCTGTATTCTATAATCGCTTCGATTTCTATATTATGCCTTATATCTATTGCCCGGTCTATCACTGAAGATTTCACTTGTTCGTCCTTTGTCTCCCAACCCAAGAGCATCTTGTACATTTTAGACATCACTTTAACATTACAATTTAACATGTCTCTAATTGTGATAGTTGTTCCCAGTGTGGTGTAGTGGTTAAGAGTGGTAGTCTCGTAATCTGGGGAACCGGGTTCGTGTCTCTGCTCCTCCACATGCAGCTGCTGGGTGACCTTGGGCCAGTCACACTTCTTTGAAGTCTCTCAGCCCCACTCACCTCACAGAGTGTTTGTTGTGGGGGAGGAAGGGAAAGGAGAATGTTAGCCGCTTTGAGACTCCTTAAAGGGAGTGAAAGGCGGGATATCAAATCCAAACTCTTCTTCTTCTTCTTCCCCAAACCCCCACTTCATATCCTTTCTAAATATTTCATTCAAATGATGCTGTTACCATTTTGTTACCATTCCTGGTAAATCCTTAAACTCTTTTAATTTAAATTCTCCACCCTCCTCTCTTAGCAAATTTCTATAAGTTGCCCAACTTTCCGGCATATTTTTCTTTTTCACTGCTATGGCTTCAAAAGGTGAAAGCCAAAGTGGTGTTTTAGTTTCCAATAAAAAAATTGTATTTGTCCCATATTCTATACAAATTTTTCCTAATTATATGGTTTGTAAAACCTTTATGTACTTTCACCTTTTCATACCACAAATAAGCATGCCAACCAAAAATATTTTCGTGACCTTCCAAATCTGGGGTTGTTATTGTTTTAGGGTTTGTTTGTTTTTTGCCTGCTACGGGCTTATAAAATATTACACAGGCAAACAAATATTCCAAATCCCCTAAAATATCACTGGCAGTGTATTCTGAATTTTATTGACTCCAAATGTTGCCATTCTAGAACCATCAAGCGTGCAAAGGTAAAGGAAGTGTGATTGTTTTTACAATTTTTAGTCTTAGACCAAAGATTCCCCAGACACATTTCCCTGCATGTCCACTTCCATTAAAATCTATGCACATGCACCTGTGAAACAGATGACCAGCACAGCTGGTGAAGCTCTGAGAGTGCCCGCCACCTGTTTGAAGGATAGGCTAGATTCGGTCCTCTTCTCCCTAGAAGGAACCAGTGCTTTCAACCTCACTGTGCTGATGCCATCAGGGATGTATATTGGACTGAGTCAGAACATACCAGCATACAGCCATAGGTGCCATACACAGAAGATTTTTACAGTGTGCAGCAAAAGCTGCAAGGAATGTGACCCAGCAAAGAAAACAGTGTGTGGAAGCTGCTCCAGGCACATTACCTCTGCTAGATAGCAGTGAGAGTTGGGGTTCTTATCAATGTTATGAAATATCAGAGTTATTACCCTCAGGTTTTATTAAATCAGAAATCCATAAATACATGAAAAGAGCACAATCACCTCTTTACAAACTTGCCAGCTTGGAAATATAAAAAAGTGGGGGGGAGGGAGAGAACATGCCAAACAGAAGTAAAGTATTTCCTAAACTAAACTGTGTTCAGACAATGAAGCATACCTGTGTTCAGGTTGTCAACAATTAAAGTTAATCACTGTTTTCTTATCGCTTTTAAGATTCATATAGGGAAAAAATGAAATAAAAACCCAAGGAGAAAAGATCAAGGCAGGAAAACATAGGGACGGTGGCATACAGAATAATTTAGATCTAACAATTCGCTAACAAAGAAATTTACTTGCTTAAATATATGCTACGCTCTAGGACTCAGTAGTCTCCTAAAAAGAAAGCGACTTCTTAATTTTTAAAATACATAGATGAAAAAAGATGCTCAAAACCTGGAACTGTAAAATGAAAAAGTAGAGATGAAGAAATTTAAGGTATATAAACCCTAAATTTTCCACTGCCACGCTGCATTTCCAAATATGATAGCAACTGGAGCATCTGTTCGTATTTGATCTCTTAGCAAATAATACTTGAAATTGTGGAATGCTTAAATAGTAAAACTACAAATCAGTAAAATGGTTTCAGTTGCAACTGTAATAACCCAGATTGCAAAATAAACTTCAGTATACTTCAATGATGATGGTGATGGGAAGACATCCCAAATTCTACACGCTCTTACTGTCCGTGTATAATGGACCTGAAAAAGTTAGCCAAGCATTGCTCAAACTGCCTTGGCAATGAATAAAGAGGAAATAATAAACTTGAAAAAGGGATTTTGTATTTTAGCCCATATTTGTGTCTCCCAGGCAAGCTGGTATTAAGGGTCACTTCCCATGTACGGAGAAAACAATTTTTGTGGATAATAATGATAAAACCTTATGGAATGCAGCAACAACCAAAAAATGTATTCTCAGATGACTGCATTGGGGCCAAGTCAATATTAGTCCCACTTCACCCACGCACAAGCATAGTCTAAAAATGCTGTCAGCCTGATAAGAATTTCCTGATTTACTTTGTTACATCAGATTCTTAAGTTAAAGGGTAAAAACAGCCCTTGCCGCTTTACTAGAAGAACAAGATGTTTGACTGTCTTTAAACAACAACAACCCTCTTCTCCTTTAGATCTGCAAAAGAACTTAGTACTTTAAAACAGCACTGTAACAAAAAACAGAGTATTGGGGCTTGTTTTATCAAGTGAGGTGTCCTGCACACCAATTAGACATACTGTGCAACTTTGTGAATGTTTACTCAGAAGTAAGTTATACTGTGTTCAGTAGGACATAGTACATGTGTTCAGGATTGCAGCCATAGTAATAATATGCAGAACATACAACTAGGCCATTGTTATAGTTAATTACAATGAATTATGCTTGGTATAGAAATAACACTGTTTACACTCACAAAGCAATGCTCTCAATTAAAAACCCAAATGAAGCAATTAAAACAGTAAAGGTTGCAATCCTATACAGGCTTAACTCCCAATGAAGTTAATAGGGCTTACTTTTGAGTTGACCTGTGTAGGATTACTGAAAGATTTGTGGCACCTCAAGGTAACAGATTTGTTGCAGCATAAGTTTTTTTATAAGAGAGCCCACTTTATCAGATACATCTGATAAAGAGGACTTTCTTCAGTTCACAAAAGTGTAAACCCAAATTAATCTGGTAGTCGTAAAGTACCACAAAACTCTTCTGTTGTACCTTTTGCTCCAACATACAGACTCATTTAACTCACTGCAATTACGAAAATGACTTTCTGGCTATGCTCTTGAACGGGGCAACACCTACAACTGACCAGGACAATCCCAAATTACATTGTATGGACAGAAAGATCTCCCTCCAAAGCAACTGTGTTCTGAGTATGTCTGTTAGAATCAACGAGACTAACTCCCAAACAAACAGATCTCGCAATGCATCCCATTGTACTTAGAAATAAGTTCCACTGAAAGCAATGGAGCTTGCTTTCGAAAGCATACCTTCAGAAGTCAGAGTACAAATGCAATCTTCCTTAAGGACACCATCCCAGCATTAATTCAAAATTAATTCAGGGGTGGGAACCAGATGAGCAAAACCAAGGTGCGATGATCCAGCGCCCCAAACGTGTCTGCGCCCAGCGATCTCGTCGGACGCCATGCCTAAGTAACACGGACGAGCTCTCTCCTGCGCTTTCCCGTGGGCAACTTTGGCCAGGACTCAGCCCTGCGCGATTTTTTCTAGGAGCGGGGCCGAGCGCCGGGGCTGCCCTGGCCCTCAGGTGCCGGGGGACGGGCGCAGGCGGCCGAGGAGAAGCGCTCCCTGCTTACCTGGAGAGGCTCTCGCAAGCGGAGTGGCTGTCGAGAAAGCGAGCCCCGCAAGGGTCCGGCCACAGAGTCGAGGCAACCCGAGTCACTCGGCGGGAATCCGCAAAAGGACATACACTCCAGACCCTGGGGTCCAAAGCCGTCTCAAGTATATTCACACGCACGCCCAACTTCCCCCTCTCGCGCGCGCTTTTAAGACGCACAGACACGCGTCGCCGAGGTCCAGACGTTCGCCTCTCTCATTGCCGCCTTTCCCCTCCCAGACCCACTTCCGCACAGTCACGAGCAAAGGAGGTAACTCGCCAGAGGGGGCAATCTTGCGGGCACCACCGTCGAAGAAGTCGGTTTCTGCTATCTGAGTTTCTGGAAAGCGCCAAGAAACTTCCGCGTCAGATCCTAAGGTGTCTTGGAGCGCCTCTGCTGCTGCTTTCAGGGAGCGGGAGGTCGTGAAAACCCGCTCCGTCTAGGTCCCAGTCGCCGCCTGGCACTCTCACGCCCCACACCCCTGACCCCCAGGTGTGCTCTCTGTTCACAGGCCGGCGCGCCTGACATTCCCCCCTCGGCTGGGGCTCGGTCCCCCACTCCGCCCCCCCGCCCAGGTACACACACACACACACACACACACACGTGGTGGCAAACAGCCCCGATGCCTTGTCTGTCACAAGTAGTGACAGGCAGTGTGTGCCGCACCCAAGGGAATGTATGTGCCTGCGACGTGGGAGAGACAAAGCGGGCGTCTGTGCGAGAAAGAGCGGGTGACCGTGAAGAAGGACATAAACATTCCTAAAATACGAGGAGTGACGCACATCGACGTTTATGTCAACACTCGCTTAGAGGCACAAATACTCAAGGCACAGCTTAAGACATCGCGCACGCTGGAGCCTCGTTCACACGTGCATCACCCCCTGACGGCTGCATCCGTCACTCGCACATACTGAAGTCAGGGCCATGCATGAGCTGGCGAGCTGGCTCGCAAGTATGTCAGGTTCATCGCAGACACGTGTAAAACCAGCGGGAGAGTCGCTCGGAGAAGCGGCTGGCTTCATCCCCACTGAGCCGCCCCGTCTGGTCTTCTCCCACCCCGCTCCTAGAATGGAGCCTGTCCCGCCCCCTGCGCCCCCGGCGAGGGTCTCACCTGCTGGCTGTGCGCGAAGGGCGGCGCAGGAAAGGCGGCGGGGGCGGCGGGACCCGCAGCTACGGCGCCGGGCAGCTTGAGCTGGGGCGGGCAGCACGTCGCCTGCGGCTGGTGCCTCACCACGTCGGAGCAGCTCATGGCAGCCGCCGCGGGACCGGCTAATGCCAGCGTCCGGAGAAGCGGGAGCCGAGCCTTCCAGCCGCCGGTGCCGGGCGCCGCGCTGCCTTCTCCCATCCGCGCTCGGGCGCGGAGCCTCGGGCTGCGGAGGCCAGTGGCGGAGGCGCCGTCATCTTCGGGAGTCTCGGGGAGCCGCCGCGGCGCTTAAATAGAAGCCGGGTTGCCTTGGGCGGAGGAGGCAGCGCAGCCCGGGGAGGCAGAGCAGGGGCAGCACGCCTCCGCCGCCCTGATTATCATAGACACAATGAGGGGCTGTCGCGCTCTGCCAATAGCTGCCCGGGCGCGGGGGAGCCGCGGCCCAACTTGGCCAACTCCGCCCCGCCGCCTTCCGATTGGCTCAAAGTTGGTGTCCGGACAGAGCGGGCTGGGAAGGGGATTGGCCGAGAAAGAAGGCGCGGAGAGAAAAAAGAAGGCGCGGACTCCGCCCCTTTTGCTGCGTGAGTTTCCCACTCGGCCCGGGAAGGCAGCGGCGCCTGGAGAGAACGAGGGAGGCGTTTGGGAAAGCGAGGCAACCGATGCGCGGGAGAAGGGGAGGCGAGCTGGGCAACTGGGGTCGGGCTGACAGAGCGGCTTTGTCAGGGACCTGGTCGGTAAGGGTGCAAGTGCAGGTGAGGTGAAAGAAAGTGTTGGGGAAAAGGGGGTAGGCAGGTCGCCAAAGACCCTTCACCTGAGTCCCTGTAATGAAGGGTTTTAATTAGACAATATGAGTCCTGCCAATGCTTTCTTTCTTAAAATATATTTAGGGGCAGTCTCATTTTGACTCAAGAAAATCAACATTTTTTAGTTCAAATCGGGGAAAATAAATACAGTAAATGGACAAAAGTACTAAAATTCACAAAATGTTTATGGGTATGTGTCCCCCTGCATCCCCCCCCCCCCAGAAGAAAGCACTATCTCATGAAGCAGGCAGGGCAGGCTCAAGACATTTTGGCACCTAAGTTGAAGATCTGCATCAGGAACAAGGGTGGGAAGAGACCAGCAGCGCCTCCTATTGGCCAGCAGGGCAGCAGCAGCAACAGGTGATGCATTCCTTGGAGCACAGATCTGTTGCCACAGTGGATCTTGCCACCTGAGGGGATTGCCTCACCTTACCTCATGGGTGTGCTGGCCCTGTTATGAAGAATTCCAGAAAAGCTCTTCTTCTTCCTCATTTCTGCATAATAAGGAGATATTTTGCATGGCATTTTTAGTATTCATTTACCCAAAGAACATCTTTCTTTCCTGTTAAGGATTCCTGTTCCTCAGCTTGCAAACTTGCCATTAAAAGAGGTAAGAGATGATATACAGTACAGTATCTTCCCTTAAATGTTTCACAGTAATTTCAAAAGGCAACATTGTTCTTCACTGAATGCAAGCAGAATATAAACCCTGAAGCAGCACTCGGAAGGAGCCTTATTTTGTATCCAAATGCAAGAACAAGTTTGCACATGCTCACCCAAAGCAGCGTTTAGCGTGAACAAGCAAAAGTGGGGGAAGTAGCTTTCTCCCTCCCTGCCAGTCTTGTTGCGATTGCCGTACCAAGGGCTAAGCAACAGTTTGCCTTAGCATTATGTCCAAACACAGACTGTAGCTAAGGTTGGTTACTGGTTTACACTAATCGTTCCTCTGTGAGCCCGGGTTCAGATGTAATACTTAGCCAAGTGTAACATAGCAGGACTGGGAGAGGGATGTTGGAGCCACGATCTTCACTCTGGGAGCCATCATGTTTACATGTTTATGCTAAGGCATGATCACGTGCCAACTGGGCCTCACTGAGACAGTAGCATTGTCCTCAATATACAAAACTGAAATTCTGCATCATCTGTGCAATGCGATGAACCAAACTCGTAGCTTCCAAATTCAAGCTTTTTCATTGTTGCACACTTGTTAGAACTTCAGACTGAAGATTATGCTGATCTATAAGGACATAACATGAATAATTTAAACAAACCCTTCCCATACAAAATTAAGATAATGTATGCTTTCTCATCTGTCTCCCGAGAAATCTCTATGTGGGACAAGAAGCTACAGTTAGAACTGGATATGGAACAACTGATTGGTTCAAAATTGGGAAAGGAGTACAACAAGGCTGTATATTGTCTCCCTGCTTATTTAACTTATATGCAGAATTCATCATGCAAAAGGCTGGGCTGGATGAATCCCTAGCCGGAATTAAGATTGCCGGAAGAAATATCAACATCATCAGATATGCAGATGATACAACCTTGATGGCAGAAAATGAGGAGGAATTAAAGAACCTTTTATTGAGGGTGAAAGAGGAGAGCGCAAAATATGGTCTGAAGCTCAACATCAGAAAAACTAAGATCATGGCCACTGGTCCCATCACCTCCTGGCAAATAGAAGGGGAAGAAATGGAGGCAGTGAGAGATTTTACTTTCTTGGGCTCCATTATCACTTCAGATGGTGACAGCAGCCACGAAATTAAAAGACGCCTGCTTCTTGGGAGAAAAGCAATGGCAAACCTAGACAGCATCTTAAAAAGCAGAGTCATCACCTTGCCAACAAAGGTCCGTATAGTTAAAGCTATGGTTTTCCCAGTAGTGATGTATGGAAGTGAAAGTTGGACCATAAAGAAGGCTGATCGCCGAAGAATTGCTGCTTTTGAATTATGGTGCTGGAGTCTTGAGAGTCCCATGGACTGCAAGAAGAACAAACCTATCCATTCTTAAGCAAATCAGCCCTGAATGCTCACTGGAAGGACAGATCGTGAAGCTGAGGCTCCAATACTTTGGCCACCTCATGAGAAGAGAAGACTCGCTGGAAAAGACCCTGATGTTGGGAAAGATGGAGGGCACAAGGAGAAGGGGACGACAGAGGACGAGATGGTTGGACAGTGTTCTCAAAGCTACCAGCATGAGTTTGACCAAACTGCGGGAGGCAGTGGAAGACAGGAGTGCCTGGCGTGCTCTGGTCCATGAGGTCACGAAGAGTCAGACATGACTAAACGACTAAACAACAACAACAATGCTTCCTCTTTTTCAGATATGTCCTTTGTACGGCCATCAGAGCATTTTTGCTAAGGTTATGTAAATTCCTCAAAACTGAAAGTGAATGGGAGTTCAGTAAGACTTAAGTGATTTAAGAAGGCTCAAACACTTCCCCATTTCTGTCAGGTGATGTTCTACTCTGTGCAGGGCAGCTGCAATCTTACAGGTCTTTTTATGTTGGTCCTTTTATTTATTATAATTATAGGGTTAGAAATAAAGCATTTAAAAAAAATAAAAAAGCATATAAGCTAATATTTTTTATTCTAGAATGTCAGAAATAAAATCAGTTTTCTCACAAAATTGTTGTTTGCCTCATTTGCTGCTTTTCTCACTTTTATGCAGTTTTATTATTGACATTTTTGCCCTGTTCAACTATGAAGCATGAATAGGATAGGGTGGCCTTTACTCATATGAAAATTTCGTATTTAAAAGTCCCCGATCTTCCTGCACTGTATGGGGGAAAGTCCTTTGAGGACTTTTATCCATTGTCTTTTGAACATCAGGAGAAATTTCCAAATGGCTGGGGACCCTGCTTTATTGGGGTCCCCAATTGCAAAGAGGCTTACTTTATTACTTATTTAGACTACACACACACACACACACACACACACACACACACACACAAACCATATGCAATGTACTGAAAACAAAAACAGCTACAGACAACTTAATAGCAAATGTTACAAAAATACAGACAGTTCCTGTGAAAATGCTGCAGTCATACAAATTACTGATAAATATAGAAGAATATCAATTCCTTCTGCTTCTAACACACACCCTGTATAATGCAGTGATAGGGCTAATATCTGGTACACTGCAGGGTTAAAGAAGGAAAGGACAGAATAGTTAGATAAGGAAAATGGGAGAAAGAAGGGTTTCCGCCCACCCAACCTTCTTAAAAAGAAAAAGGTCCTTCTCACACGACCACCCTCCTGTAACAATGGACCAATCTGTCTTTGATCCTTTGCCCCCAAAATCCCAGAGTGTGTAACTTATGCCCACTGATTTCATTTTCCTTCTCTGGGGCCTGGCTTTGGGACTCTATGCCCAGACATTTTGCTGGTGCTGCATGTTGTCTTTGGGCACCAGGTAAACCCTTTTTATTTCCCCGTAAATGATTTATTTATATCACAGTATTTATATAGCTGCTGCATAACAGAAATTCTTGGGGTGGATCACAATGCAAAATAGGAAATAAAAAACAATGTAATATTACAACATAGCACAAAACTGTAGCCAAAAAAAAAAAAGGTTTTTAGAAAACAAAACATTAAACCAACTCAGACTGTGAAATATTTGCTGTTTTAAAGAGGTGCTGCCAAAAAGAAGGCTCTTCAAAACTGGGGTGCCTCTGCCAAGAAGGTCTCATGCTGCTGCTTATCGGTCTTATTTATTAGACAGAAGCACCTGGAGAAGGGTCCTCTCAAGAGGGCCTTGATGTTCAGGTTGAAAGAAGATGATCTTTCAGATAAGTTGGTCCCAAGCAGTTCAGGGCTTCAAATTGAGACTCAGAATTGCCTGGGAGCCACTGTAGCTGACAAAGCAGTAGCACTGGTGTAATATGGTCAAGCCATGCAGCTCCAGTTAATAATCTTGTGACCCTATTCTAGACCAAATGCAGTTTTCAAATCATTTTCCAAGGCAGCTGTTCTGCTCTACTTTAAGATAATTGATTTTTATGTCTTTTTTTTTTAAGGAATGCGCTGTTAAAAGAGCAGAGTATTAAAGTTACTAGTCTTAATAGAGTTAGTAATTTTAAAAGTAGACCCACAGAAATAAAGAAGCCCAAGTTAGTCATACTCGTTAATTTCAATGGTCCTGCTCTTGAGGATGTCTAACGTTAGCTACAACCCAATAGAAAGCTGCTTGCTGTTGCTTTCAGAATGAAAGATAATATAGACTTTTATATTGTATTTTATATCAATTTTACAACAATGCCAATCAGAGCACGTTTGAGCAAGGTGAGAAAATGTCTGGGACTGGGAGCTCTTTCTGCGCATGCACTGCTTATCTTTATTTTCTTATTTCCATTAGGCTGCAGCATAGATGGGGAGTCCATTAATGGAGAGATGAGAGAAGCCCTTGAGTTATTTGTAAATGGAATTGATGCAGGGAAACAGCAGCAAAAGAGCTTTCATATATCTCTGTATCTACTACAGTATTAAGAGTCTAGTTCTGGCTGCTAAAAGGGGGGGATTTAGCATTCGGACTGGTTCTATCCCCTGTCACTAAGCACTAGCTTTTATCAAACATCTAGAGTTTATTTGAAGCCTGACATGTGAGGACTTGAACCTGCTTTTTAATAGAAGAATAAAGGCCTACATTCTAAACACACTTACTAGGGAATAAGCCCCATTGGGTGCAGCAGGTCTTGATTCTGAGCAGAAATGACTGGGCTGCCAAACAGAAAGTGCTTTTGAAGTTTTTCATGTACTTTTTTCTCACTGCAAAGCGTCCAGAGACTTCTTCAGTCCTGTGGTCCTATTTAAGGGGTCGAACTAGATGAGATCCAGGAGAGCGATGGTGTAGTTTCCTGATCTTTCTTTTGTTTGCTTATTAAGATTTATTAACCCACCTTCCGGGACGCGGGTGGCGCTGTGGTCTAAACCACTGAACCTAGGGCTTGCAAATCAGAAGGTTGGTGGTTTGAATCCCCGCGATGGGGTGAGCTCCCATCTGTCCCAGCTCCTGCCCACCTAGCAATTTGAAAGCATGTCAAGTGCAAGTAGATAAATAGGTACCGCTCTGGCGGGAAGATAAGCGGGATTTCTGTGTGCTGCTCTGGTTCACCAGAAGTCATGCTGGCCACATGACCTGGAAACGGTCTGCGCACAAACACTGGCTCCCTCGGCCTATAGAGCGAGATGAGCAACCCCAGAGTCATCCGCCACTGGACCTAATGGTCAGGGGTACCTTTACCTTTAACCCACCTTCCAGGGCATAGCACTTCCAAGGCATTGTACAGAAAGATGAATAAAATCATACAAAATCGGCTTTGCCGCTTACTAAAACTGTCTCATGAATTAATGAGCCACAACAGTACACTCAGGAAGCAACACACCCACCAAATACAGAGTGAAAAGTGGGGATGGGGCAGGGAGTCCTCAGGATCTTCTTAAAAGCAAATACTGGTGGGACCATGCATAGTTTCCTGGGAAAGGAATTCCAAAGCTGTGGGACCAACACCAAAAAGGACCTGTGTCTAGTATCTACAAAGCTAACAAACTAATGATGATCAAGAGAGGGTGATTTTAAAAGTTGCACAGGCACATACAGATGCAGCTGGTCCTTCAGATAGTTTGGTCTCCAAACATTCAGCAGGTTATTTGTACTTATTGTACTTATTAGGGCTGTGCATGTTCCCCAATTCAATTTGGGGTCCAATCTGAAATGGCCCTGATCTGACTTAAGATGGGTGTTTAATTATGGTAATGAGAATGGGGGAGAAGGCAAAACCTGATGTAAATCCCAGGTCAAACTAGAGCTCCTTATCTGAAGCTATGTGTTCTGGGCCCAAAGTCCTCTCTCACTTGAAAAAGCCTTTTTTCACTAGCATCTTCTAAGAAATGTGGTGTTCATGGCACCTACCACGCTATGTCTGTGAGGTGTACTTCACTCCCAGAAAGTGTGGAAATCTGACCTTTACTTTCTATTAAGAGCCTAGCTGTGAACAAAGTTTAATAAAATATTTGTATCCCCCCCCCCTCCCTTTGGGCATTTCTCTCCCATTCAGTACTTGCTCTGAATACTTCTGTCACCCCCTGAAGTTTTTGTGAACACTCCTAGTCCTATACATGCTGACATATAAGTTCTGAAACGGGAAGCCCTTTCTTGTCATGAGAGGCCTGCTGTGATTTAGAACCCTGGAAGATCTGTGTGTCCTTTGCCAACCTCTCCACCCCCCCCCCCTACATTTACTCATGAGGAATTACTTGTGCAGCCTGGGTTGGGATAGGCTCAGGAAGAGCAGCAGTGTGTGTGTGTGTGGTTCGGGAGGGATGAACAGAGGTGGGCTTAAAAGGTATGGAAGGCTGATTGCTACAATCCTCCTCACCCACAAGCATCTTCCACTTGGGTGGAAGTTTGCTTAATGTGCCTGCATAATATAAAGCTGGTACAGAGATGTTATGACCGGTCTTGACTAATGCGATAACTGGTGAGCTAAACTATTATTTATATGAAACTAAATGGAACGTGGGTGGCGCTGTGGGTTAAAGCACAGAGCCTAGGACTTGCTGATCAGAAGGTCGGCGGTTCGAATCCCTACGACATGGTGAGCTCCTGTTGCTCGGTCCCTGCTCCTGCCAACCTAGCAGTTTGAAAGCACATCAAAGTGCAAGTAGGTAAATAGGTATTGCTCCAGCGGGAAGGTAAATGGCGTTTCTGTGCGCTGCTCTGGTTCGCCAGAAGCGGCTTAGTCATGCTGGCTACATGACCCAGAAGCTGTACGCCGGCTCCCTCGGCCAATAAAGCAAGATGAGCGCCGCAACCCCAGAGTCGGCCACGACTGGACCTAATGGTCAGGGGTCCCTTTACCTTTACTAAATGGTGGCAGTGAGATTTTTTTTAAAAAAGGAAAGCAGGTACTTTTAATTAAAGGTGTGATCTAACACACACATACATGAAAAGCAAAAGGACAACTTGGTGATCCAAGAATGAGAGGTTGTACCTCATGCTGATCCATTTGCTCCTGCAAATAGTGGTTGGATGAATAAATCAAAGTGTTCCACCCCACACCCCTTAACATGACCCACATAAAAATAAGGCATGATCCTTCAGCCAGTGGGAAAGGTGCAATAAATTGGTGCATTAATGGGAGAAAAAATGTACAAATCTCTCAGCTTGGCTTTGACTGCCAGGGCAGCTCAAAAGATTTTGCTGCTGGAGGCAAACAAGATGGTGTCCATTTCCCTATTCCATGTGCAAAAGCCAACCACACTTGCAGCTGAATCTTACACAGTGATGACAGGACAACCCATCTTAGTGCAGCAGGCTAGTTTTAGGGGCACAGAGCAGCCTACATGAACACCACTGTGCCCCCCAGCACCGTGCTGCTGCTGCCTGTTCCACCCTGCACCATTGCCATTTGAGACTGCTGCCTTACTCTGCCCAATGGTAGGACTGGCCCTGTTGGGTGCTGTAAAATCAGGGACCTCTTTTGTTTCTTATGCAGGCATTGCCCCAATTAGCAAACCACTGTCACCACAGGCTACTACTTCTTCCCCTTCTGTCCCTATGGCACCTAAAGCAGCATGTGCCACTGGGCTTGAACTGTCCCATCACTTCCAGAAACAAAGACGAACACAACCAGAAAAGTTCCCAGATCCTGGTTGGAAAATGAACAAACAGAAGTTTATGTATGCATGCATTAGCCTGCCACACAATGACCTACATACAAAGTTAACACAAGAAGATGCATTAGGAATATGGAGAACTATTAGATCCAGCTCTCTAGTTAAGAGCATATAGTGGGTGAGCACTCTTAAGAGAAGATGGCACTTTATGGCACAAGTGGGCATTTCAGGCTTTTACTGGATCTTTTTTCTTACATAGCAAAAAAGGAGAAAGTAAAACAAGCCAAGCTAAGCAGCGGAAGGCTGCAGAAGAGGGCTCTGTCTAAGTGGAACTACTCTGTGCACTCATAGGATGTTTCAGCTGAGTGAAACATACATGCCTAAGAACAGGAGGACAAATGGAAGCAGGTGCAGGAAAACCAGGGGCAGACTTTAGTAATATGGTGCCTTGAGCAAAGGCAAAATTTGGTGCTCATTCCTAAACATCTCTCCCCTCCCTCCACCTTCTGTTCTGTGCATGCTCTCAAGTGCACTACATCATCCTTGCTGCAACTCAATTGCCTATCCTACCAGGGCCTAACTTTGAGTACGTGCCCATATAAATATAGGTACAGTCATACCTCATGTTATGTTTACTTCATGTTGAGCATTTTCAGGTTGCATCCCACAGCGACCTGGAAGTACCGGAAAGGGTTACTTCCGGGTTTCACCGCTCGTGCATGTGCAGACACGCAAAATGGCGCCATGTGCAGAAGCGGCGAATTGCGATCCGCAGACGCGGGTTGCGTTCTGCTCATGTTGCAAACGGGCCTCTGGAATGGATCCCGTTCGCAACCAGAGGTACCACTGTACAGTCAAACCTTGGCTCCCGAACGCCTCCATTTTGGAACGTTTCAGCTCCCGAACGCCAAAAACCGGAAGTAATCGTTCCAGTTTTCAAATGTTTTTTGGAAGCCAAGTGTCCGACGTGGCTTCCACTTGAGTGCAGGAAGCTCCTGCAACCAATCAGAAGCTGTGTCGAACATTTCGGAAGCCGAATGGGCTTCTGGAATGAATTACGTTTGACAACTGAGGTTTGACTGTAACAACAACAACAACAACAACAACAACAACAACAAATTGCACCCTGTCAGCTCGGCACCCTGTGTGGGGGAACTGCCCACACCTCCCTAAATCTGGCAATGAGGAGAACCATCTTGTGTCAATGGACAACAGCTGATCCACCCATTCTCATGTGGGAATCAAATGCTGTTAATGTGCCAGCTACGCCAGCTCTTTCTGAGGCAATAGAGAGACCCCAGGGGGTTCAGATGTCCCTCTGAGCTGTGGAGAATTCATATTTTTCAGTGCCAAGGCACAGCACCATGAAAAGGTTAGTGAGTCACCACAGTAAAAAAAACCAAAAACAAACCTTCCCATGTGCTCCCCAAAGTTATTAATATACCTAGAATCCTCCAGCAGATGTGTACATATTTGTGTGTGTGACTATTCAACAAAATATCCAAGGTCTTCTGCAATGGGCTCTTAGTTTAGAAATTAGAAACACTGGTTGAAATGCTGATGAAAACATTTTTTCTATGTTGATAACCACTGCAACTCAAAACCAGTTCCACTGACATAAATGCATTTTTACCCACAAATAATACCATAAAGGTCAGACCTAGGCACTTACCATCACCATGGTGCCTGGGCACTGACGCATCATGTTATGAAACAAGACCAGCTTCCAAAGTGGTTTGCAGGATGTTATTAAGTATAATGATATTCTATTCTAGGGGTTCTTATACTAAAAGCCTGAAAGATGCTGAAGTTTCCATTCTTACTAGTATGAGGAGAGGAGAAAGGAGAAAGGAGGAAATTAATGTGGAGTACCACCAGTACGTATTTCTGGAGCATATAGTGAACATTTTATGGTGCTCAGCAGCAGGTAAATCTGTATTCAGGGCTATTGATTCATTTCACAACTTGTACTGATTCCAAGTCGAGAGGAGACAAGAGACGAGATGTAAGAATACTTATTTGTATAGGAAGAAAAACAATCCTGATGCTGATGCTGATGATGATTTTGGGAGGTGGTAAATTAATGGTAAGGAAGCTGCACAAATATTCTCAACTCTTCCAAGTCATAAAGTGCACAAATGAACTGCCCCCCCTCCATGGTGTGAAATAAACAGCCTTATATAACCAGCATGCTGAAGTCTAATTACTGCATGAAGGGGTTAATGCCATAGAGTAAACTGTTCTGCCAGGCTTAGCTAGGTCACTCCCCCCTCACCTTGGGAGGGAATCTATTGTTTCCCCAGTTTACCATGTGAACTCCAACATGTAAAGTGGTCGGGGCTGGTTACTCCAAACTCAGACCACTTAGCTTTTCTACAAAGCCAGCTTTGTGTTTCTATACAAATAATTTAGAAACATTAACCACTTTGCAACCTAAGCTTTACTGCCTGTGTTTTCTGAAAGCTGTGTGGAAAAGCACATGAATCTGACCTTTGAAGAGTTTGTAAGCAAACCATTTTTAACTTACCTAATGTGTTGTCTCTTTCTATTCTAAAGGAAGAGGGGAACTTTGGAAACAAGTTAGAAGGGCATATTTTAAAGGTTCAATAGCATATATTTCAAGGCTTTACTTTACTGTATATTTTGTGATTTTAAATCTCTGCTGGGGTTCTCTTACCAAGAGTACTTGCCCCAAACCTGGATCTTGTCATCCAGAGAACTCTCTTTTTTAAAATACCTACTATTTTAGTTTAAACCAAAACTTAATACCAACACATGAAATGCAGCCTCAAAATCATCTGTGGGACTGCAGACACTCTGAGACCATACAAGGAAATGTTTGATGAGCTCAAGAGACAATAGCAGCAGCTGGCAATCATCATATTCCTCACAAAGATACCACCACCAGCAGCAGATGTGCCCAGGCAACCTACCTCTGGATCTGAACCACATCCAAACATTTCTTCTGGCTACAGGTCAAAACCCCTGGGCCTCATATAATCTGTACAGTGGTACCTCAGGTTAAGTACTTAATTCATTCCGGAGGTCTGTTCTTAACCTGAAACTCTTCTTAACCTGAAGCACCACTTTAGCTAATGGGGCCTCCCGCTGTTGCCGCGCTGCTGCCACACGATTTCTGTTCTCATCCTGAAGCAAAGTTCTTAACCTGAGGTACTATTTCTGGGTTAGCGGAGTCTGTAACCTGAAGCGTATGTAACCTGAAGCGTGTGTAACCAGAGGTACCACAGCAGTAGCATCCAGCAAGGAGAAGGGGGAGGAAGATGAAGATGAAGATGAAGACTGAAAGTCCCATTCCTCCTTCACTGGTAAGTGCACAATTTTAAAAAATGGTTTGTTAAGGTTTCCTAGGATTTTTATGATATAATAATAATAATAATAATTTATTATTTATACCACGCCCATCAGGCTGGGTTGCCCCAGCCACTGTGGGGAGCTTCCAACACATATAAATAATAATATGGGGTGTTCTGGCTTTTATGAGATTTTGCATATACGCACGATGACCAGGAATGCAATGCCTGTGTACGATCTGAGTTACCTGTACATCATTGTGACATCAGATGACTACAGATGAGCAGTCTCATCCACCTGTCCAATTTGGCCTGTGAGGCTAGATCCTGATAAGGAATCCGAATCACACCCTTTCCCCAGGTTAAATTCTCTGCGGAGTTTTAATTTGTCTCATTGGAGAAAACATACTGTTATCAATATATAGAACCTGTATGTTTTCCTCTGCAGATGTGACAGCAACTTTGGGGAGGGTTGGACAATTTGAACTGAAGAAATGGTGTTGGTGAATATGCTTAACCCTCCTTCCAAATATTGCAGCCCTGAATTAATTCAGGGGGCACTGTAGTTTTTTACCTTTTCAAAACCTTCAGGGAGATCTGCTCATGCGCCATCTTCCAACATCACATCTGGTTTTATCCCCAGAGCATATTTCATTCAAAGTGAGTGTTCCTTTTCTACTCTCAAGCATACAACACAGTTCCTAGTCCTCCGAGATCACTGGATCTAGCAAGTTGTTTGTTGCTAATTGGATCGACTGCTTAAAATACTTTAATTGTATTCAGTTGCCAAAGGCTTTCTGGCACCTTGATGATGTTTCTATCAGAAATTATGCTCAGGGTGCTTAGATATGATGATGACATCCTTGAGTTATTGCATAGCTTAAAGAGCTGATCTCTGAGCATATGTTTGAAAGCTTCAAATTCCCATTTGATAACCTCAGAATTGATGGAGATAATTCCAAAGCTATAGAGGAAGACAAATGAATATGATGCTTGCGTTGACTGAGGCTGAATAATTAAAACAAGGTTCTGGATCTAACGTTCCACTAGGCAACAAATTTGCCAGCTTAATGGAACTGGGGTAGATCTGGGGTAGCCAATGTGTTGTTGGCTAGGTGTTTTGGACACCAGCTCCCATAAGCCCTAGCCAGCATAGCCAGTGGTCGGGGATGGTGGGAGTTGTAGTACAGCAAATATATGGATGGCATCACTGAGCTAGATGTTACCATATGGCAGAATAAAGCTACTCAAATGTCAAGGGTGCCATGGTGGTCCAAGCATGTTTTAACTCCAAGCTAGAGTGTGAGAGAGAAATAGAGAGATTGCTTTTGAGTCGGTTATCTTCCTGGACCAGATTTCTAACTCGAAACTGTAGCAAATGATTATATATGACATTTAGAGACAAATGATCTAATTCTATAAAACTTTTACGCACATAGGAGGGAAACCATGCACATACATGGCTGAGCAAACAAGCCAGTTTTGAATTATGAAAAGCAGCTTTCCTGATAAGCTTTTCTCTTGGCAAAAGTCACATCTGCACATAGTTCTGCTGTTAAAGATAGAAGAGATTCGTCCTTCAATCCATCTGGTCACCTTTGTTCTCACAAAGAAGAGAGATGAAGATGTATGAGAAGCATGAGGGACTCGGGGCCAGGGCGATGACACACACTTTTCAGACAGGCTCATTATTTCTAGGGCTACTGATTCTGCTGGACATTGTCAGCACAACCTTGAATGTGGTGGGTCCAAACGTCAGCAAAAGATAGTGCACAACAGATGACTGGATGACTTTTTCTTTATCATAGAATATGTGATTCATTGCTGATAAAATGGTGTGGCTAATGTCTTGTAAACTGAATGTTATTTATTTATTTATTGCCTGAACTTTACAGTTCCTGTATTCTGAATCACTGACCTAATTGTTCTGTTCAGATGCATACTAAACTGCATTTATTTATACCAGCTCTTTTTCTCACATGTTGCCCACTTTGTGAAAAGTGAACACAAATGGGTTCATTCGGATCTGGCTACTCCCAGTACATTTCTTAGCAAAATTCAAAGTGTTGGTGCTGACCTTTAAAGCCCTAAACTGCCTCGGTCCTGTATATCTGAAGGAGCGTCTCCACCCCCATCATTCTGCCCGGACACTGAGGTCCAGCACCGAGGACCTTCTGGCGGTTCCCTCACTGTGAGAAGTGAGGTTACAGGGATCCAAGCAGAAGGCTTTTTCGGTTGTGGTGCCCTCCCATCAGATGTCAGGGAAATAAACAACTACAGTCATACCTCGGGTTACAGATGCTTCAGGTTGCATGTTTTCGGGATACAGATGCACCAAAACCCAGAAGTACAGGAATGGGTTACTTCTGGGTTTCTGCGCTCGCGCATGCGCAAAAACACCAAATCACGCTTTGCACATGCGCAGAAGCACTAAATCGTGTTTTGTGCATGTGCAGACGTGGCACTGTGGGTTGCGGACGCTGTGGGTTGCAAACGTGCCTCCTGCATGGATCATGTCTGCAACCCGAGTGTCCGCTGTATCTGACTTTTAGAAGACATCTGAAGGCACCCCTGTTTAATGAAGTTTTTAATGTCTGATCCTTTATTGTGTTTTTAATATCCTGTTGTAAGCCACCCAGATTGGCTGGGGAGGTGGGGTATAAGTAATAAATTATTATTATTATTATTATTATTATTAGGAATGTCACAGTGTTAGAGAATGCTAACACACACTGCTGCCTCTGTCCCCCTCAGTAAAGAGTCACCTACCACCACTAGATATCTCTTCCTCATCTGAGGAGTGGCAGGAATAGTTCTGTATACCATAGCTTCCATAGTCACCTTGGTGTATTTTGAGGTCTACAACTGCTGTCCTTGCTCCTCTGGTCCAGAATCAGTGCTCAAGGTGAAGGCAGGGGATCGATTCTGCAACTCCAGTGACACAGCAGGGCTCCTGACAGTCCTGCCTCTGTGTGTCACGTTCCTCCAGGGGTTCATCTCCGGTAATGGGAGATCTTCCTCCTCCCTAGGGGCACCTACCTGTGTGGCTGTTCCAGGACAGTCCACTAGGCTTTATCAAGTAGCATAAAGCGTGGATAGTCTGGCCTCAAGTTGCTGCACTGTCTTTTGCAGCAAGGCAGCCAGCTTGCAATTGCTGCAGGTCTAGTTTTGCACTATCTCAGGCAGGAAGACAAACATGGCATGAGTTTTAGAGGTCACTGCAGCAGCTCCCTCACTGTCCATGTATCTTGGTCCAACATACACTGTGAGACAGCACTCCTGGCCTCTTCCTCAAAATGCCCTCGTGAACGCCTCTGATTACAAATCCTGGTCACAAGCTCCTAGAGGCTGCAATGAATTTAAAAAGTGTTCTTCAGTTTCAGGGCTACTGTAGTTTCCTTCCTTCCTTCCATCCTTCCATCCTGCTGCTGCTGCTGACCATCCAATACTACCACCAGTATGGGCAATCTACTTGGAAGATAAATTATATTTTGAGGAATTGGTGATCTGACATGATTACTCTTCCTGCCTCTGTTCCTTTCCCCTCCCTGAGCACTTTTAAGTTCTTTGATGGCATGAGAACACCTTTAATGTCCTAATCAATTGGGAGGAACACCTTCTTTGATGTTGGACATTATTTTGAGAATGTGAGGCATTGGGAAGGTGTGGCCAATGAATGATCTGCACGTAGCCAGTCAGGCAAGCCACACAGGCTAGCTAACTATAAATCAGATGGTTGTGGGCAGAGTTTTTGAGAAGCTAGTGCATGGACTGACGGCCTTGCAAACTGAGGCTACTTGGGGGTGTCACTTCGCCACTTCTTGAGGGCTTCCAAGTGACAGATTGAAGTGCTTGCTTGGTATATATATTGCTTGCTGTTTAGAACAAAACCTTTAATCTTCTCACTCACTTGTGTTTTGTATTACTTCTGAATCTCAATTTAAAAGAACCACCTTGCATTTGGCAAAACACCACCCAAGTCCCCACTCTGCCTTCAGGATGAAGATGGAGACTTGCCAAAATCAGCTCACCAGAACTGTGATAGGAATTGAGGAGTCATCATTCCTACTCACAGCAAAATATGGACTATTCTTGGTTCACCTCCATACCAGGATGGTCCAGTTGTCACAGTGACCAACACTACCTGCATCTGCTGTTTTGGATTCTCTACCTCCAATTTGGCAGATCTGAAATGTTGCTGGATATTGATGCTGGCAAGTTTATTCATCTTTAAAAAATAAAATAAAATAAAATAAACAGGTTGGGTGTGCTAATGATGAAAAGCTCAACCTCCTACCTTAACTGTGCATCACCAATACAACCCCCGGAGAGCAGAAGAAAACAAGCAAAGGCATGAGTCACAAACTAACGTCATACTCCAGGCTGTGTATTACCCAGAATCATAAAAAACCCAACAGCAATAACTGGGAAATCATAAAGATTGTGGAAATGTGTGTGTGTGTATACATATATCATACTCAGTTTTCAGAATCTTTCACATGGCAAATTCAAGCAGCTGAGATACCATAGCGAAAGTTGGAATTAAAATAGAAATCATTGTCTGATCATACAGATATTGTAACAAATTTCCTATACAATAATGAATCATACTGGAGTTGCAAAATGTGTGGACATTTGGTTGTAGGTGGGCCTTCATTCATTTGGAATTCTGGACAGCCAAGATGGCTGAGTAGAACCCAGATGGTGGACAGCTTGAGAAACCCTGTCAAAAGGCGAATGCATTGGCAGAATAAAGTGAGAGGCCTATGCCAATCATTAACCATTTTATCTCATTTCAGAGCATAGGTGTGCCTAAATTCCCAGGGGATGTGTTTATGTATATATATTTCTTTATTAAAATCATTTAGATCTTACCTTTATAATTTAAACATGGAACCACGCAAGGCAAGTTGCAAAATCAGTTATACATCCCTGAATTTTCTGACTGAAATACAGTAACATTGCATCAGCAGTAAAAACATCTTCAACAAAACTGCTGAAGAAATCTGAACAAGAGAGAACCTGCATAGCAAAAAATGAAACGAAACAAGCTTCTTATGTTCTCTCACCTGCAAATTTGCAGATGACAAATGTTAGTATGAAACCAGCCCACAGTTATCTTTGATTTACACCAAGCAGAGAAGCATTATATCAGAAATAAGCTCAAAATTCTCAGACGAGTGAGGGGCCAACAATACCACCCCCCCACCCATGGACACACACATGAAAAGTTTTTTCACCAAAAAATCTTATATGGTGGGGTTCGGGGGGGCGGTCACAACTAGCAGGAGCTATGTGGCTTTTCTTCCTCATTTGACAGGAGGGACAGCATCATTTTGTATCCTCTCACAATACCTCAGACTATGCAACTTCATCTGTCTCCTTGTGCACCCCCCATTGCCCACCCAAATCTGCTCCAGATAGTTGGAAGGAAATCCAGAACAGATTTTAGGGGACACACAGGAGAGGAGAGGAAGAATACATGCCACTGCGTAGGCAAAAGTCTTTGTGTTAATTGTACAACTTCATTGGATACAACTCTTAATGCCATTCAGCAGCATTGTGGGGGAAACTGGCAACCGCCACAGAATTACAATTATTTCCCATGATGCCCTGGGAAAATGCTACCTCTGTAGCATTGTATGGGATACAAAATGGCACCAGTCCACCAACACCTTTGTCATTGCTATCACTTGAGGTTGTGACAAAGAAACCCCCCCCCCCAAAAAAAAAATCCCACTGGAGAATACAGTGGTACTTCTGGTTACGTACTTAATTCGTTCTGGAGGTCCATTCTTAACCTGAAACTGTTCTTAACCTGAAGCACCACTTTAGCTAATGGGGCCTCCTGCTGCCACCACATGTTCTCATCCTGAAGCTAAGTTCTTAACCTGAGGTACTATTTCTGGGTGAACGGAGTCTGCAACCTGAAGCATCTGTAACCTGAAGCATATGTAACCCGAGGTACCACTGTATTCAATTTCATATCCCATTCCAGTTTTTTATCTCCTGCAAATGGGGTGGTGAGAAGAGGACCATTTTTTGCTCTGCCCTTTGCCCTTGATGTAGGTGGTGCTGTGGTCTAAACCACAGAGCCTAGGGCTTGCCGATCAGAAGGTCAGCGGTTCGAATCCCCACGACGGGGTGAGCTCCCGTTGCTCGGTC